>NC_141391.1:109309237-110049237 GCF_034619465.1 Leptosomus discolor | reverse complement strand
AAAAGAGTAAAGCTGCAGGGAGGAAGACACATTAATTTCCTTCACTGCTAACCAAAAATGTCTAGGTTATTATGGGCAGGCTAGTGGAATTGCCTTCAAATAGCTATGTTTCTTTAGGCAACCTGACCTTGCTGTGCCTACAGAGTGAGGATCAGTGTCCTCTGCAAATATCAACTCTGGTTTTGGTGTATATTTTTTAAGTTATTCATGACTATGACCTGGTTGTCACTGAGCATCTATTATTTTAGCCTGTGTATAATAAATTCCTGGAATCAAATTCTGTGCCCCTAGTAGGGGAGAGTAAGTTATAAAGAGTAAATTAGGAGAATGCAGGAGAAAGTAATCAGCAAGGAACTTTGTTCATCAAACATGCAAAATGTGACAGAGCAGGGTGACAGAATCAGTCTGTGTTGAAAATACCTCTGTATTTATCATGTGGAAATCAGAATGCACTTTGTATTGGCCCCATAAAACTTCTTTCCAGCTCTGGCTGGAAGTTCACAATGAAAGTTTTTCCAGAATACCTAGTGTAGGCCCAGCTGTCCTTCCACTGAAATCAATGAGAGTTACATCAGTATAAAGCTAAACTTGTAAAAATCCATAGTTTCTGCTAAAGAAAAAGTAGGACTTTTCAAATTCTTTTCTTGGAATTTTCCTCTTTATTTACAATCTACTGCCAGCCTCTGGAAAAAACAAGAAATCTGGCAGGATCTGGTAACTTAATCATGTTTTAAGTTATATTAAGCCATTTGCTTTCTATAGAAGAAGCTGGTTTTTTAACTGTATTTTTTTGGCCTGAAATTTTCCATTTCCTTTTTTTTTTTTTTTCTTTTTTGTAAAATGAAATTATTTTAAGCAACAGAAGTAGGATTAAATTATACTTTTCCTGTTAAAAGTAAAGTAAACAAAACAAACTTAACAAAAGTCTTTGAACAACAATTTTTGAAACAATATGGTCAATAGGTGGTTTGTGGACTAATTTTAAAGGATAAAAAACCGATTTCAATTGTTATATACTGGAGATGTTACATTATAGTTATTTATTACATGTATTTTGGCAGTAAGTGTTAGGGTACACAGTGATATTTTTTCATTTGCTGTGAGGATCATATGACAAATTGGCCGTTGCGTATGTATAGCACTGAGTGTCCTGTCCTTTGAGACCATGATGCTGAAAGAGCTTGACGTGAGCACGCATCCAAGGTTAACTTAGCTGGGTGCTGGGAAGTAAAAGCACAGGAAGCAAGATTGCTATCTTGGGGCAGCTCACATGGAGAAGAAATGAACCGTCCCTCTCTCCGTCTTCCAGCTTCGTCAAGTATTATTAATACTTAATTTTGATGTCAATTATTCGTTATAATGCTGCTGTTAGCTCTGTTTCCCAGAATTGTTTTGATTTCATTACTAAAGCAGAACTTAAGAATCAGAATCAATTTTCACCTGAGGTTTTTTGGGGGGTTTTTTGGTTGTTTTTTGTTGTGGGTTTTTGTGTTTTGGTTTGGTTTGGTTTGTTGTTTTTTTTTTTTTCACAAAAAGAAGGAATGCTGCTATGAGGCATTCTGGGTGAATAGGGCTTGTTCAAGTTCAAACAGATGTTGCTGTAGATATTTGTATGTCTAATAATACAAGAAGATATTGTTGGGGGTTTTTTTTCATGAAAACTGCCCAGACTATAATTTGAGCAGCAGCAGGCTGCATTGATTAAAAATCTAGAGATGTGTTGGGCCTTTTTCCCCTCTTTATCTCGGGCCCTATATACATCATTGCAATAATTCAACAACCTCTGCATCTCTCCTGACGTTACCACCAGGCAATTGACAACAGCACTGTAACTTATTGGTAGACACAAGTCAGCTAATTGGCCATCTGGCTGCTCTCTGGAAGGACAGGTAGTGGCTACCTCCCCTGGCCTTCCTCAAAGCTAGCTATTTTAAGTTTCTTTCTTTTATTCAGCCACTTACATTCAAAAACCTGTTATTTTTCTAAGTAAGATGATGCCATATTCTACTAGATTATGGAGTGTATATATATTTTACTTTCAGCATTGGCAGGTCATAGCGAATATAGCTTTTGAATTGTTTATTAAATAGAAATGTAGAAAGTTCCACAGAAATGACTGAACAAATATTTAATTATTCTGGTTTTAAGTATCAAGGAACAGTGTGATTATGACACACAGAATCTTGACTTTATTCCATCTATTACATTTTTTATTTTATATTATTTTATATTATTAAGACTTCAGTTGTATTACATATTTTTTTTAATGGTGTGCTTAATTTCATGTATTGAATGCACAACACTTTTGCCTAAAACTTGGCAAAACTGCGCCCCCCCCCATCTTTCTGGGGAAAAAAAAAAAAAAGATGAGCAAAAAGCAATACATGACAATCTACAGGGAAATCACCTTTTAGGGGAAAGGGACTACACTTACCTTAACTTATATTTAGTTTTTACCTATTAAACCAAATGATGCTACTAGTGCTATAAACAGGTTTTTTTTTTTTGTGCTTCAGACTTCTCAGTGATAAATTGAAATTACTAAAATGTTTTATACTTGGTCAGATATTGTGACTGAAAAAAACCTCTTCAGTCATTGTGGATGAACTCCAAAAGAAAAAATGTAACAGCAGTTTTTTTGACCTGGCCAAAACTGAAACGTCAAAAACTTTAGATGGAAATTTGACTCTCTTACCTAAATTGAGCAACACATAATGTCTATACATAGTTGTGCAGCAGCCTGATTTTCAGGTGGG
The DNA here is from genome assembly GCF_034619465.1 of Leptosomus discolor. NCBI lineage: Eukaryota > Metazoa > Chordata > Aves > Leptosomiformes > Leptosomidae > Leptosomus > Leptosomus discolor. The sequence continues at coordinate 110,046,481 of NC_141391.1, read as the reverse complement.
GGAATTTGTTCTTAAGACAGTCCAGTTATGAACTGTTGAAAAGAACTTCCAGCTTCAGACTTTGGCTTGGATGAACACCATGATTTCAGTTTAAATATTTGAAAAGGTGACCATTTGATGGGGGTTTAGAAACAGAAATGTAGTAAACTGGCGTTGACATTGTGTCCATGTCTGTCATTCTGGGTTTACTCTGAGTTTACCACAGCATTAAGAAGTTCTAAAAGTTTCAGTCTACATCTGGATTTAGAGATCTCAAGGTGTCATCTAACTTGTTTGTACCTTTGGACAAATCACTTTAAACACGTAATTTTTTACTGCTAAAATATTTTTAGTATTTCTGTTTATTTTATAAATTAACATGTTCCTTTTCAGCTCCAAGAACATCAATTTGATAATATCTGTATAGAGGGTTTTTTTGGGGTTTGTTTTTAACTTGGCAAGTCTAATTTCTGTGTTCTGTCTGTAATAATTTGCATCTGGTTGGATGCGTTCATAGGTGTTCATTGGTATGTCTAAAGTCAGGAAGTGAGAGTCCTGTATTTTAAAGTGCTAAGTATAGTGCACATCACAGTGAAAGTAAGATGCTAATTCCTGCCATATGAAAGCAGGGTCACCCATCACAGTTCCTAGAAATGGGTTTAAGAGCCTAATCTTAGAATCTATTAAAAAAGCCCAAAGAACCCAAATCATGGCCTGTCATTTCACACAGCTGATGAACTGTCACATTACTAACAGTTACTCTTAAATATTTGTTATTACTCCTACTATCTAAGTAGACACTTCTACTAAGGTTTGTGTTTTTTTCATTTTTTCTTTCCCTCCTCCATGGGTTTGAACCCTTTTGCCTCTCAGTTAAAATTGAAAGGTGAAATTCTCAATGAATATCATGTTTTACAAAAAACTGTGACTGTATGGAGGAAAGAAACCCAGATCAGTGCCAATTTTGTGGAAAAGGCAGGCAGAACATAGCTGTTATACATTCTGCTTGGCAGTGGCTCAGTGGCCAAACAAAATGTGTGCAGTCCCAGACTAGTCACAGCACAGTTTCTCCTGGCAGGTGATAGTGTAATAGGCAATGTGGAGCGATCTGGCCATTTGCAGTGAGAAGAAAGAACGTGGAGTTACAGAGCAAAGATTATAAATCTGAAGGAAAGCAGGTTTCATTCAATCTGGTGCTTACAGGACACCTTGGGTTTGCTATTGCAAAAGAATAAAGGACCAAATGCCAGAAGATCTTAAAAGGATGTAAATTGCTTGCTATAGGCAAACAAGAACATCTTGTTTGCTGGGTTTGGGTTTTTTTTTTTTCTATTTACTGAGCATTTTATCCTGTATGGAAAAAAAAAAAAAGTTGCATACTATTTCAGTCATCACAAGCTGCACTGAACACGTGAGATTCATACTAATCATTCATATGAGATGCCCAACTGCAGTTAAGTTCTGTATAAATAATAAGATAGGGATGCCAAGATACTAAACATGATAATAAAAGTTAAGTTTCTCCAACTGGGAATTTAGCCAGAACTTGGTTCTTTTCTTGGCTCTGTTGAAGTCAGCATAGACATGTTTAGATGAGGATAAAAGCTTGTTTTTAAAGCAGTTCAGTATTTTCTGTTTGTTTACATTTAAAATGCCGATGTATCCCATCTTACTTTGGACAAATTGCCTGCTTCTGTAGACTTGGGATTACCTTTCTAAAGATGAGAACAATAGTACTGAAAATATTAATGCTTGCCTATTCTTTTTTTTAAATAATATTTATAAAGAGCATTTTAATTCTTAGACAAACAAGCTGCATCAATGGAAATGAATCGCCATTGCCTTTTATGATTTCACTGATCACATGGATACAGTTTTCTAATGTGTTTGAGCTAGTGTCTAAGATAATTTGCCTTTTCCTAAAATCGTTCAAGATAAGGTAAAACGCCAACTGATTTTCATTATTGTGCTTTATTTTATAAGCTGCAGGAATGCCAGATGATGATCATCAGCAATCACTAGTTTATATATTAGAGGAAAATAGAAACCTGTGACATTTGGGTATCAGTTGTCTTTTATGGACTATTTTAGAAACGTACTACTTCTAAATATTCTCCTGGATATTTTTCAAGATAGGAATGTTACCACTAGCAACAGAAAATCTTAACGATTCAGGTCACTGCAGACAGAAGTCCATTCAGCAACAAGTTTTGGATGGAATTTGTAGCTGAATTAAAAAAGTTATTAGCAATTAGGATGTACTCTGTACTTTGAAATTCTGAATAACAGAGGGAACACAATATACATGCTTTTCAAAACAAAAGAAAAGTGAAATGTTAAAATTCTGCATTTCAGTAATAGTGTAGGTTTGTGTGTGTTTAATACAGTTTATCCTGGACCTCTTTTTGCCCCAGTGGCCCTCTCCTCCTTACTCATTTTAAGTGATCCTCAAGGTTGTCTAAGGACTTTGTTTTTAAGGGACTGTACTAATTTGGTGTGAGTTTTTTTGTGGTAGTGGTAATAGACATGAAAGTTTCTGGTTTTGTGTGATAGTTTTGGTTCTGTCTAGGAACAAGTTTTGCAGAAGCCTCATTGTCCATCACAAAGTAATATGCTGTGGGCACCAGCATGAAGGAAAACAAAAACAAAACAGAAATTAAAGCAAATAAAGCCACTCCAGCTGATCATGCTAAAGGTATTTTAAATTAGTGATAAACTGGCAGAACAATAATGTGAGAACCAAAATGTAAATTTCTGTTTAGAAGATGGAAAATTTGATTTAATTCTTTTGAAGTAAGATTTAACTATGTGTTTAGTTAGATTTCACAAGATGGACACATGTGCAAATAAGGATAGATTTTCCTAACAGCTCGATGTGATGGTAGACACTAAGTCAAGCAGTCAGATTTTAAAAACAACTTGATCCTCTTTGGTATACAGACAAATAATATATAAAGTATGTTTTAAAATAACTTTTACATATCTTCATGGGAAGTGTCGAGGGCACAGTGCTTCCAAAAATGGCTGTTGCATAGGTGTCTGAGATTGTCATCTCACAATACATCCACAAACTCTTATGCATCTGAACCTGTCTACCAGCAAGAGCCTTCTTTGGAATTTAGACACAGTGGCTGTTCTCCGATACCTGCTGTGCATACAAGTTCAGTGCTCTTCAGGGCATTTAGAGGTTGAGGGACTTCCTAAGAACAGTCTTCCATTCTTACAGTTGGTAAAGCAGAGCATAAAGGATACTGTGAAAGTGGCATATGAAGGTCGTTTTGTTGCTCCTTTTTGTGTATTTCTGAGCACCCTTTTTTTGTGGGTAAACCATGGGGATTCTCTCAAGGAAAAATTCTTCATTACATACAATAGCAAATTACTGCTTCCAAGCCAAGTGGGTTTTTTCCCTTTCAGGGCTCTCCCATTTCATGTCTGTTCAGTAACCAGAGACCGGACCAGTAGTGTGCTTTTCCTTTTAGCAGCATGTTGTGATGTTAGAACTTCCTGCAAAATCATGTGTTTCACATGTTTTTTATATTTTAATCACATTTTTTAAAGTGCTTCCAGATGTAAGCATATATTTGGTTACAGTTTACTGCACGTGCTTACGCACTGATAAACTGGTACGGCCTGCATCTGACAGCCTTTAAATCAATACGTGGCTTTCTATTGACTTCCAAAAGTTCTGGTTTGGGCTGTGGGACTCATTGGTACAGCCAGTGATTCAAGTTGCCAGTTTTCTCAGAGGTGCTCAGTAACAGTGCAATAGTTACAACTACTGTAGCTAGTAACGTGAAGAGTGCTATTACAGGGGGAAAATGCATTTCCTTTTCCTTCCTCCTCCACGAATCAGGCATCTACTCATGCTTCAGCTGGCTCTTGCCAAAGATAGGCAAAGCACCCAGTCAAACAGGGAGGCTGGGTATGCGCTTAGGACTCCTGTATATCTATGCAGGAAATACTGATGCATGCACAGCAAGACTAATGGGTTGTGGACTTAGGAAATCCTCATGCAAATGCATTGTACATTCTAATATAGGAGGTAAATTGACTTTATCAGTTTTTCTTTTTTCCCCTTCTCTGGTTGGGAAATTTGTGTCTGTTCATGGCATCCCTTCACCAGAAGCCCTTGCTTCTTTCCCACCAGGCGGTCCTTCTAGGCACAGGGAATGCCCCTACGGGAAGCAGGCCACAGGAAAAGGATCAGATGGGTTTCCTACATAATGCAGTAAGTGACTGGAAGTGACATGTGGGGTAAGTGAAGCACATGCTGGCTTTGTAGAAGGCTCAGTCCTACTTGTGCTTCACCCATTTTTCCTTTCCACGCAGGAATCATTAGCAAAATCAAACACCAGCAGATCTCCTGTTGCTAAATCAGGTTCTGTAGGAGCTCAAGCAGACATGTATGGAAAGCTGAAAAAACGTAAAGCAGCTCTATGTAGCACCACTTAAGTGCGGGTGGTGGGAGGTAGATGGAGCTGAAAGTTTCCTGGTTTGGGATGTGTGTGGGGATGTAGCTTGGGAATCTAGTGTCATAAACAAGAGGAAAGCCATGGGATAGGTATCTAATGGTCATGGAATAGATTTCCTTGAAGAACTGGAGGCTTTGGGACAGATAGAAGTTCTCAACTCAAAGGCAGAAAAGTCAAAAACTTGGAAGCTTGTCACAAAGGTAAAATTGGAGTATTTTGTAAAGACTCAGTGAGTGAAAGCTGAGAAAAAGAAACTTTACTTGATATATTTATTCATAGTCAACAATAAATTGGAAAAATCGGGAAGAGATTGATGCTGAAGTCTGTTCAGGTCCTGCCATGCAGGGGCATTTGTTGGTAGCTTCAGGAAAATCTTAAAACAAACAAAAAAAAGATTGTACAGAAATGTTCATCATTTATCTGAATTGCTTCAAATGTGGTGAAGTGAACTCAGTCTTGCCTTAGAGGCTGTGCTGCATGCTGCTGGAGTTTTACAAAATGCAGATTTTATTTGATTCACTTGGGACATCCCAAATGTTGATAAACTGGAAAGGATTTTGTGACTACTTCTGTCATATGGTGACAGAGAAGAACATGTACAACAGAAATGTACTGTGCAATGAGTCAAGTAACACAGTTTCTCTTCAGATCACAGCCCTGTGGGTAGATTATATAGAGGGTAATTTTAGCCCTCTTAGAAGTGTGTTGCTAGAATTTCTCTATAAAGAGGAGAAATAACAGAAGCCTGGTAATTAAACATGCTGAATTAAAAAAAAAAAAATGGAGGGAAAATATTTATTGCAATAAGATTGAATCACTTAAAATCTTTTCAGTTAAAGTCTCACATCAGCCTTTGTGCACCAGTGGCATTTAAATTAAAACCAGTACGTTTCCATAAATAGAAAAGTTGGTTTTGATGAAGGGAGAATTTTTGATGAAAACAGCTTCCATTTGAAATCCCTGATTGCATCTATAAAGCAACTCCTTTGAACAGTATCCTGCTGGCATACTGTTGATGACAATAAAGCTAAATATAAGTACAGAGTGGTATCTGCAAATGGGTGTGTACATTTACACATTTATATATGTGACTGAAAATTGGAACTAATTGGGAGACTTATCTAATTCAAATGTAGATGGGATCTTATAATCCATTTCTCCCAAATCTGGTCAGACAGATATCCTTGACAGTGTAGAGAATAAGCAGTGTCCACTGTACCACACCCATTATGACAAGATTATAAATGCAACTTTGCCACAGTACACATGCTTGTATCATGACCTACACACAATTGCTGAGAATGGGCATCTTTGATGATATGTAGTGCTAGCATAGGCTGGAAATCATGGGGTAGAAATCTAAAATTTTCAGAAGAGGTATTTTTTAACCTTTCTTAACCTTCTTTCCTGTTTCTTCTAAGAAGTATGTCTTAGAGTCATTATTTCACAATATCTGCCTTTAAAAAAGGAGAACTACTGTTATTTATTCACTACTTTTTACTGTATAATTATTTATATGATGAAGATTAGGATGGGTTTGAGCCATTGAATTGTTCCTGCTGTATTCATTTTTCAGATTCTACAGCGGCAAAGTAAAGTTGATTTTCTTATGTATATATTTAAAATGAATGCTGAGGCAATCTTCCATCAAAATACTTGTAATAAGGAAGGAACCATTGCTGTATGAAACTTCATCTTTTTTTTAAAGGCGAATTGTGATAAAATAACAGACAAACATAAACTGCAAATCTGAATCCATCACTGATGTTGCCTACTTGTTTAGTATGTATTCAGGGAAACCTTACAAACATATCTTACTGTGTATTCATAAGGAGCGTGAATTTTAGTCCAGTGTATGATGTCTTTGATAGAATCCATAGACCATCTACTATTCTATAAAGTGTCTATATTTATACTGAGAAAGCAAGTATTTACTATTGCTCATCTTGTATATTTTTAAGACTGTTAATATTTTCTATGACTCTGAACTTGGAAGAAAAATATAACTTGGGACAAAGAAGTTTTGCTTACCTTCTATTTTCTTTACCTTTTAATCAAAATAGTAATAATGCTCTACATCTAAAATACTTTGCTTATAAAGCAAGAGAATTTTTTGTGATTTACTTATTGTAGCAAATGGCTAAATATTTTCCTGCATCAACACTACTGCAGGTGTACAGCATGTGGGAAAAAGATCCTGAAAGACCAGCACTAGGAATCACTGGATTCTTTAGTGCAGATCTCTCTAATGCAAGGAACTTATAAGGGTAGCATTGGCAACTTGGAGAGTTCATTGAGGTTTTAAAGTCCTGAGGCTGTGAGATTAGATAAAAATTTTAATTTTCATTAAAAAAAAAAAAGGTGCATGGCCCAAATTGTTATAGAAAAAACTGTAAAACATCCCTTTCACAGGAATTGAAGTCATCAGTAGAAGGTAAAGTCTAAAAACCCACGAGGTATTTTAATTTAATGTGAATTTTTAATATCACAATCCTTTAAACTCTTGCTCTGAGTTTATCCATGCCAGAGTTTTAGCTTCTGTAGAGGCATACAATATGCACATGTGTGTGGGTGTGTGTATATATATATATATATATATATATGCAAGAGATCACCTTAAAATGTCATCTGATTTCTCTGGTCCTTGCTACCTTAAAGTAGCTGAACACATGATAAATGGAGAAGAAATCAGAGAGCAGAAAATGATAATTGGCAATTTAATCAATAAATAGGTAGACCATAGTGTAAATATCTGTTGATGTTTGTAGTGCCTGGGAAAACGGGGAAAAGGTCAGTGCTTCTTCTGCTTTGTAATGCTTTAGCAATGCTTGTAGCCATAAACCTGCCTTAAAACACCAATTAAACAGGGTTTATGACTGCTTGTGTTAGTGATGCAACAGATCAACATGTATCAATGAAATTAGCCTATTTTTTTACCTTTTTTTTCAAAAAACAAACATGAGTGCCTTGTGTCTAAAAGCAACACGCCCCATATGTTGGATGCAAATTAAGCACAAAAGAAGTTATTTGATTGAACTAACTGGTTATAGGCTGTTTGACCCATGAGGTCCATTTGAATCACCTAGCAGCTGGAGCGTGTAGATGCTAGAGACAGATCACTGTCCTAGCCGGTATGAGAAGCGGTGCACAGCTGGGGAAGGCCCCAGGCTGAGTGCTGGCAAGGAAGGTAGGCAGCAAGTGGAGGGTAGAAGCATTGGGGATCTGACAGTGACAATTTAGATGAGGAGAAAACCTGCAGCCAGGAACAGGTTTGTGAGGATTTACCTTTGTGGTACCTGCTCCTACACAGAGCTTTTCCCCAAAAGCTTTTATTCGGTCACTTTTAAATCTCATCCAGAGGGACCTTGACAGGCTGGAGAGGTGGGCCCGTGCGAACTTCATGAAGTTCAAGAAGGCCAAGTGCAAGACCCACCTGGGTGGAGGCAATCCCAAGCACAAACATAGGCTGGACAATGAGTGGATCGAGAGCAGCCCTGCGGAGAAGGACTTGGGGGTGCTGGTGGATGAAAAATTGAATATGAGCCCGCAACGTGCCCTCACAGCCCAGAAAGCCAACTGTATCCTGGGTTGCATCAGAAGAAGTGGGGCCAGCAGGTCAAGGGAGGTGATTCTTCCCCTCTACTCTGCTCTGGTGCGATCCACCTGTAGTGCTGTGCTCATCTGTGGGGTCCCCAGCATAAGAAGGATGTGGAGCTGTTGGAGGGAGTCCAGAGGAGGGCTGTGAAAATGGTCAGGGGGCTGGAGCACCTCCCCGATGCAGACAGGCTGAGAGAGTTGGGGTTGTTCAGCCTGGAGAAGAGAAGGCTCCAGGAAGACCTTATAGCGGCCTTCCAGTATTTAATGAGCCCTACAGGAAAGGTGGGAGTGTACTGATAGGATGAGGGGTAACAGTTTCAAACTGAAAGAGGGGACATTTAGATTAGATATTAGGAAGAAATTCTTCACTCTGAGGGTGGTGAAGCACTAGAATGTTGCCCAGAAAAGCTGTGACTGCCCCCTCCCTGGCAGTGTTCAAGGCCAGGCTGGATGGGGCTTTGAGCAACCTGGTCTAGTGGAAGGTGTCCCTGCCCATGGCAGGAGTGTTGGAACTAGATGGTCTGTAAGGTCTCTTCCGATCAAAACCATTCTATGACCTCTTTTCCACATATATATATATACTAGTCTAAACTGCGAAGCGTGTGCTACATTTTGTATGCTGTAATTTTACTATATATGTTATTCTTTGCCATTCCATTAATTTAATATATAAGGAGAAAAAAAGTATCTTTAATAAGTAACTTACCAATATGGGAATCACATCATATTAAGGAACCAGTATTTCCATGAACAATGCTTCACAACTGTGACTTCTCATCAGAGCTTTTAAGAGTGTTTTACAAAGTCTATTGAAGTACATAAACCTGAATCATTGTTACCTGTAGTGGGTGCTTGTAGATGAAAAAGAAAAAGCAGAACAAAAAAAATTGTCATCATTCAGGCTAACCTTCTGTGTGTAATCTAAATTAATTCATATTTGAAGTATGATTTTCAAAACACAAGATCCAATCTTTATTTAAAAGGGTCAAGGACAGAGAACCTGTCATCACCCTTGGGAAGCCGTTCCAGTGGTGAAGTACTGTTCCCTGTATATCTGCATCATATATCTGATCTGAACTTGTCTGCTGGAGCTTGTTTGTAGTGTTGCCTGTTACCTGTAAGAGCCTCCTGTCAAAACTCTTTTAGGCAATGATCAAGTCAGACATAATTTTCATAGGATAAATGCAGCTGCATTAAAAGAGTTTCTTCTAGTCTTTATTTACGAGGCTTTTTAGTGAGTTTCTTGAATTCTACACACCAGACATTGATACAGCCTTCCAACACTAGATGCTTGAGTGCCAAGGATACAGTTAATCCAAGTCCTCCAGTCCTACTCAGGCTTCTTCCACAGAGGCCTCCGGGGATGCATTTTTTCCTTCAGCCCTGACAGCAGACCGGGAGCTCATGTTCAGCAGAGTCATGTCCAGTCTTAGTGCCAAGTCTTTTTAAGAATCATTGCCCCCAGCATAAACTCTCTTGCTCTGCCAAGGGGACCCTACCCTCTTGTTTAATTTATAGATATATAAATTGTTTCTTAGAGTGAAGTGATTTGCCCAGAGGCTCACAGTGGCAGAGCCTGGGAGAAGCAATCGAACTCCTAAATATCATACTATGTCCTTGCCAATGGACAATTAATTTGCTTGTTTCTTCCCCTGTACTATATGTTCTGTATGACTGAATATTTTCCTAGTTTCCCTGCACGGGCTGAGGCTGAAAATGCTTTTTCTTTTAGATTTGGTCTAGTTTCATCTGATGAACAGAGTATACTTTAGGAATTGTGAGGCGATAATGGTATTTCTAATAATGTTTATTAGTAGTACTACAAAATCTTATCTATAGGGTTAATTATTTCCTGTAGTTGTGTGATGAATAAAATATTAATCTCAAGTATACTATGAAATACCTCCCATCTCATTTAACCCATGATTAAATTTCTTTCATTGCTGCTGGGCCCTGTTCAGGGTGGTACTCTTCCCCTGCTTCCTCTGAAGAGCTGATATCATGCTGGTTTGTAATATTCATTAGCAGCCCAACCCTTTTTTCATGGATAACCTCTGGTTACGCCCCTTTTGAATGCTTCTGCTTTCAAAAAGCGCATCAAGGAATTAATTATTTCAAGAAAAATAAGCTTGAACCTGAAATCTACTTCGTGGGCTGAATACAGAGGAGGAAGAGGGAGCCCCTATCTTCTTAAAATCAATTAATGTTACCAGCATGACACCCTTGCACAAAGGGCAGAAGCTAATCGTTTCCCTTATCAGATGGTAGAAGACTATTCCCTGGTGCTAAGTACAAGAGTAAGACTACTTTTTTTAGGAATACTCTGTCTTTAAATGCTTGTATTTGAATGGACCAAGTGCTTTATTGGAAAAACAAAAACAAAAAACAAAAAACCAAAACCCACAAAACCAAACCAACTTGATTCCTTAGGATATCAAACTGTACATGAAAATAAAAATTGATCCCATGAAAAGCTGAACCAACCTGAAGTTAGCAGTTATTCCTAACAATGTCTTGAACAGTGTTTCATCTTCCTTGCAATGAAGGAGACCTATTTTATTTTTAGTTCTCATTTGCTCTTAAATCCTTTGCTAAAGCAGTTGTCTGGTGTAAGTTATACAGATTGAAGGTCTACAGTCAAGTGCAGCCATGCTGGGTCCTACCAAAGGCCCAGGCAGTGCAGGCAGCTGCCAGTGGTGGCAGAGACAGCTGCCTCCTTCATGGCAGGGAGCAGTGTGGTTGATGTCATGTGGGTGGAGATGGCAGAAGCTCCCTGTTTCTGGTCACCTGGCATCCATGATGAACTTTAACATCTCCCGCTGCTGGAAGGGGCACGTTGTTGCATGTGGTTATGAACTGTCTGGCAGCAGGAGAGTTGAAACATCACCGGGGCTACTAGCTTGCACCGCAGCAGAACATATCGGCATGGACACGGGAGAGCTGCTGTGTGGAGGGGAAGCAGGCAGTACAGACAAGTCCTCAGGGATGTGAGGCTCTTGGGCCATCACACAGTGCCCTGGAGCAGTGTGGCATGGATGCCCATCATCTGGAGTTCAGATCACTCACTCTGTATGCTTCAGGTGGTGACAGACAGAGCCAGCGGAGAGGTGACCAGTACTCTCCTGGGGCTAAGGCACGGGCCATGTCAGGTCTGAAGGAGACCCCTGGGGCCAGGCCCAGTGCACCCCTGTGCTATGTCCCCTATGAGGGTGCCAGGCTTGGGGGAGTGACAAGGCGCCCCTCAGCCTTGTAGTCAGCATCAGGCCTGCAGTGCTGCGGGCCAAACCATAAGTGGCTCCAGCAGCCTTAGCCATGGCCAGAGGTGGTCACAGCACGTGCCGGCTTTGCTTGCAACAATGCAGGGAGCAGGAATGGGACAGGGTCTCCCTTTCCCCCTTGTGATGCAGTGGTCCGAGGACACCATGTCCTTCCCCCGGCTGTGACCTGGACCCCTCTCAGAGGGGGAATACAGTGACTGGCACAAGGTATTTTAGGAAGACCAAGACCAGCAGTCACTCTTCCTTTTGTAAAATCCCTCAGTTTCTAGGCTGGCAGGTTTGAAATGCTTTCTTGTGGCAATTTGTGAGTTAAAAAGCAAATGTGCTATGGTGTAAGTGCATCAGAAGTGGTTGGAGGATTAAAATGATGACTCACTGGAGCAAAGCAGAACAGGGAGATGAATGACCGAAAGAGATGTCTTTAGTAATACAAAGCTGTTGGCTTTTTGGAGGTGTGTAGAAACGTATTTTATACTACTTAGAAGTGTTAAGTTTTCAAAGTGGTAAATTTGCTCTCCAGTTTATATGTTAAGCTAAACAAAAGACAACCTCAATTATTTTTATACTTTAGCTTTTTGCTTTGTTTTTCACATACCAGGTAATGAGTGCTTATGAAATTAGAAAAGCAATCCTAGTCTGGCTTGTCCTTAAGTGATTTATTACTTTTAAATTACTGTGAAAGCTCCTTCTCAGTAGGTCACTGTAAGTGACAAAGTAAGCAAAGCTACTCCTTTTCCCCTCTTTGTTAGGGGTAGCTTTAAAATTTTAGGCGGACACTTACAGCACGGAGCTTAAGATAACACACCTCTTCCTAAACAATACACAGTACTGTGAATGGAGTAGAGGTGATACATGTAATGAAGTTTAGCAAGTTTTCCAGTTTTCCTTTTAGATACATTTGGGGGGGCCTGTAACTTCTGTGAAGCTCAGAAACTGAAGCGCTTTCTGCTTTAGAAAGTGGTTTTTGGTTGGTTTGTTTGCTGTTGTTGGATTATTTTATTTTTTTTTAGTATTTATTTTTTATTTGTTTGCTTGTTTTTTAATTTTGGTTTGGTTTGGTTTTAGAGAGTAAAGTAGATGATAAGACATGGTACAGAGGTAGGTGCTGGTCTCTTCTCACAGGTAATTAATGATAGAACAAGAGGGAACCGACTCAAGCTGCACCAGGGTAGGTTTAGGCTAGACATTAAGAACAATTTTTTCACTGAAAGGGTTGTCAGGCATTGGAATAGGCTGACCAGGGAGGTGGTTGAGTGACCATCCCTTAAAGTGTTTAAAGGTTGTTTAGATGTGGTGCTTGGTGATATGGTTTAGGAGTGTACTTGGTAGAGTGGGGTTGGTGGTGGGACTTGATGATCTCAAAGGTCTTTTCCAACCTGAATGATCCTATGGTTTTATGATAGCATCTCCAATTCTGAGACAAGGGAGAAAAATACAATACTTTAACAGTTGGGGTTTTTGACTTGCTTTTTGAAAATTTCTGCAGCTAAAACAGCTGGGGAGAGATGTACCAATTTTGGCAGGGAATTCTGTAACAGTTCACAAAGAGGCTGGGTTTGATTTTAGTGCATTGTAAACTATTAAGCATGGACGGTACAGTGTAATAATAAGAATTCAAGCTGCTCAGCTAAAATGTCTGCTGAGCATGCTCATAGACTAAGTTAGCTGCATGTTGGAAAGTCAGAATTTGACATATCACTAGGCATTAGAAAGATAACTGGAATAAGGCATCAGAAGATCATGTAAAGCATACCAGGGCTCAGGTAAGGGTTTTTCTTTTTAAAGCTCAGCATTGGTTTCCTCCTTACAGTTTATCATAGAAAAGTAAGTGGTCATATTACACTGCCTGTCCTAATTCTGCAGAACAGCCTATGTAGTGACTTGATTTATGAAGCCAACATTTAATAGAAGAGTCAAGTATATCTATGCATACAACCTAAAGTTTCTTCACCATTTGTCTATGTACTGTTCACATTTTGTAACTGCTGGTATGGAATAATTCACATTGCTTAAAGTAATCTGTATAGTAATCTGCCCTTACATCTAAGGATTGCACAAAGTTACTGTTTTAAAACTAAGTGCTTCATAGAACAAGCGATCTGAAGTCTGTTTTCTGAGCCTGTGTGTTTGATTTATGTCATAATGCCAATGAAGCAAAGGAGCTAGGCCCATCCATAGACCTCATCATATGAAAGTAAATTTTACTTTGCTGGTGGACCATAAAAGTTTGATATCTTTGGAGAATAAATGTCTGACAAGTCTAATGTAATAGAAAATACACATGTTCTGCCAATAATCAGAAATGCGAGGGGAGCTAAAGCCACTGAGACTGAAGTAAAAATCAATACAGTTGGTTAACCTCACTGTAGGATCAGAAACCTCTTCCCTTTGCCATATATTTTTCTTCCAAATAAATCCCAGTGTAACTTGCTCCCTGGTCTCCCACCAAGTCTCTCTGTTGCTCCTGTCCAACCTGTTTCATGGGCAACACAGGTGACTAGTGCAATTTCTTCAGAACTGCCTCTTTGGTGGTTGGTCCTTCTTCTCCAGAGCAACATCTGCTGAGCCCTGTATCTTTCCACAGAGGGAATTTCTACAGCTTGCATCTTCACTTGTTGCTTTAGAGGAGAGCTTACATCGATGCTGTGGAAGCACTTATAAAGGGTATGGATTGGGACAACGCAGCCCAAAAGTTAGAAGGGAGTTTATCAGGACAAAGGGAAATAAAGTAGCTGCAGCTCGTATGGGTGCCCCAGAGGCAGCTGAGGCCTAATGTCTTTGGCCTTGCAGCTTGCCAAAGAGCAATTGGATGCAGAATGAGGATTTAGGAGAATTAATAAATATTTGGGGAGTGCATGAGTCGAATTATTCTTCTTTACTTTGTCACTTGTTTGAAGGACACAGTTTGCAGGTCAGTCGGATATCCTTTAGGGAGTCCAGGGTACCTCTCAGTGCATTTAGCCTGGCTGAAATCCTAGGTTTGTTACAGATGTTTGGTATACAGCTATCTTTACAAATTACTTATATAAATTCAAGCTGTAATGCTGGCTAGCAGAAAAATGTGTTTGTAAAAAGCTCGAAAACCACTGAATATTAGTTTCAATAATCTGTTAGTTTCTCATCTGTATGGTTTGGCTTACACAGCTGATGGTCCCAGGTTTTTTATTCATATTCGTGTGGCTGGTATTGCAGTGAGCTATGCCAGAAATGTGATGGCTGCCCACACCAAGAAGTACTACTGGATCCTGCTGATGGTACAGGTCAAATTACCCTTGAGTAAACAAACAGTAGTAACGGTCCATTTGTTTGAACCTCTTATGTTTGCTTCACATGTCTGAAACCAAACTAAAAGATTTGGCACTACAGTTTCATTACATCTTTATGAGAACAGCTGCACTATGCTGAAAGCTTATCAAAATCTTAAGACTTTAAATGTAGCTCTTCAGAGTTAATCATAGTTAGAATGCAGTACGTCAGTTTGCTTGTTTACATTAGCAAATATTAGAGTGCAACAGAAGCAAATTTGAAAAGCAAAACATTTGGTGTTGAGGACTTGATGACCACACCTGGGGACACTTTTGGTGTTTACTCCAGATTAGCTCCAGTCTGGTTCTGTGGACTGACTGTTCAGTTATGATCAGAGAGTATATTTTTCATAAACAAGCAGCCCTACCCTTTTTTTACTTTTATTTTTATTTAATATGTGTTTTTTTTCTCTGGCAGGAGATGCATATGATGTTCTGATAGAGGTTTGGGTTATGTGCCTGACATATAGTAAGTAGCACAATGAAATGCAAATTAAACTTCCATTGATTCAAGAGGGTTTTAAAATGAGATCCTACTTTATGAATACCACACATTTTGATGAGGTTTCGCTACATATTTTACTGAAATTAATGTTTTAGGGCCACGGAGATTGCAAGCTGAAACAGGTTGCAGGCCATCTGCTCAATATGTTTTCTGTGATGGCAGCCAGTTCCAGGTAGTTTGGAGTTTAGAATTCCCTATATTAGATGGCTGTGGAATAAAATAGCCGCAGGGCAATGTCTTTGAGGTCCATACCATGTTCTCTGTTTGTTTTATTACCTTAAGCAAAATATTTTGAAAATGTTTTAGTTTGAAACCGAATACGGTTTACTTCATACATATCAAGATATTGGCAATACAAAGGACCTGTCTAAGTCCGAGCATTAGATACAGACAACTTACAAGCTTCACCACAGTTATCTTCAGATGGCTTAGAGCATGCTCTACAGAGATGATCTACAAGTCATAAGTTTGCTGAAATTGTTTTCTAATTTCTGTAGATCAGTTGAATCAATTCAGAAGCCACTTTGTCTGATTAAAATACTTGTGTTTTGTTAATGATGAAACAAGTTTCTGTTCATCTATATTTTTTCATTTTGCAAATAGACACATCCCCCAGCAAGTTATTTGAGCTATCAGGTCAGACCCAGCTATGGAAACACAGTATCCATCCTTCACCTCCCAAAATGGTTTCTCATTTGTAGATATTAACAAAATAAAATTTTTACTCTATGCCTGACTAGAATTTTTGTCGCTTTTTGCAGTCCTGCATCAGTAGCTATCTTGAATCTTGGATTATGCTCTCTAAAGTTGCAGCTAGGGCATTTGAAAATAATATTTAAATACTTAGGGGGAAAACCCCCCATATCTCCAGTGAGATGGGCTTGTAAGCTATTGCAGCGTTAATTTTTTCTATTATTTTTATTATATATAATATTCCACAGTACACCGAGACTTTCTGTATTTAAACATTATTTGTATACCTTCCTTTGCCACTGGCAAAATGTTTTTCTCCTGTTCACTTCAGCATGCATTTATGAACAGGCAGATTTCATTAGATTTCTCTTTGACATTTGTATATTTTTTCAAAACTGGAAATGCAGTACTTGTCACTCAAAACCCTGCAGAAGACCTGGTTTTGCTCCATCTGTTCCAGGCTGATAGGGTAGGGCAGGATGGCTGGCTGCAGGGATCGCTTATGCAGCCCAAGTTGGTGCTGACAAAACACGATGCCTGTGACAGTAGTGAAACTTCCCAGTCAGAGCACAGGGGTGTCATTTTTCCTTTCTCCTCCTTCCTTTGCCTTGTGAAAGTATTGGACAGCATTCACAGCTGGCTTAGCTGTTGGCAGGGAAGAGCTGTGGAAAACTAAAACAGCTGCTTTTTGGAAGCATTTTTTTGGTGAAAATGGGGCTGAATGCAAAAAGCTTATATTGTGTGGTGAGTATGATATATAAACCAGAATGAGACTGAAAGTTGTGTGTATGGCAGAACTGCAACACGTCTGCGCATCTTCCTCTTCCTATTCTCCAAGCTCAACATGAGAACATCCTGACAAAATCCAGTTCTACCCAAAGCTTACATTTTTGTATTCTGTTTGAGTCTGGTTGGTGTTTGTGCCTTCAGTAACACACTCTGCAGGTCGTCTAGCTAGGCCATTTGTTTCCTTGAGCTTTATTCCTTCCCACTCTTACCCCAGTAAGTACCCACACACTTTTCTGAAACTGTTTTAAACTTTTGCTTGCTCAGAAAATCACTCAAGTTGTCCTTATTTCAATAATATTAACAAAGCTGTCTTTGAAGAAAGGCAAAGCCTGTAATAAGGAGCAATGCCAGGAGTCTTGCTAGTTCCAGTACTGAAACCAATGTGAAAATGAAATTACTTTTCACTTTACTTTGGGACAGGATGGAAGAATAAATCTTTGCAGTGTGAAAACTTAAGTAAAATGGGCAGGAAATAATACCATTTCATTCAATTGAACGAATAAACCAAAAAGCTCTACCTTCTCGTCAAATGAGTCTTTCAACAACTGACACTTTGAAATTCAAGTCAGTGGATTTTTGTTTGTGTGTCTCTTACTAAGGATGTATATTTTGAATTCTCAAAAGCAGTAATATAAAGACGAGAAATTAGTATCTTGCTTTGGGACCTTTGCTGTGGGTTTCTTGCAGAGGATCTTGATTCCTTTTTGATATCTTCAGGAACGGCAGGAGGCAGGAATTGGGAGAGAGGGACCTTAGCAGAGACAAGAGGACCTCTCCTATCCCTTCCAGAAACTTTTACCCTGCTTCTCTTTGGGAGCAGATTGTTGATTCGTGCTCACATCGTGTACTGTCTAATGCTGAGCTGATGACTCTTACTGCCTCTACATGCTCCCTTTTAAGGAGACCACACTTCTTAAGGGCAGCATTGAATTGGGAACAACTTTATGGACTTGCTTTTTGTTATGCGAATTAACTACTTGAATTACTTGTCTTTCTACTGTGTTTATGGACCTGCCTGTTTCTTATATGAACCAGTTTAATTAGCTGTGTCAACTCCAGTGCTTGCAGAAAGATTTACAGTGGTTGATCTTTGCTGATATTTCCACTCCACAGTCTCCATTATATGTAGTGTTATCACTCCTCAAGGGAATATATGTAAGTGGAGACCATGCTATGATGATTTCTTAAGGACTCGCATTTGTGTGCACGTGTGTTGGTATGTGCGTCTTCCTTTTCCTTCTAATTAAGCACTATCTATAAGTACTATAGCTACGTAAGAAGTACTATAGCTATACACGTAGCTTCTTACTTAGCGGCAAGACACCTGGTGAATGTCAAAAGTAAAATGCTGATTTAAGAAATACATACAATATTTTGAAATATTAGATGTCACAGTTATTGCTTTAATAATGTTTTGTGTTTCTAGCAATACTGAAAGGCTAGAGTGTTGTTTAAAACCTCTTATAGATTACTTGAAATATACCCCCAACTTAAAAAAATCAAACAGAAGCACTGCGTTTATACAATGTTTTCCATTAGAATTATAAATATTTTTCTCGCTTTTGATTTTTCTTCCTGTTTGGCCTTTTGGATGCCCCTGGTGCCAGCTTTCCTGCTGAGTGTGTGCCAAAAGAAAGAGTTTTGGTTTTGAAGGTACTCGAGGAAAAATGTTTATATTGTAGCTTCTTATTGTGGAGCCTGATTTCTCTGCGTTCTGCTTCAACTATGATGTGGTTGAAAGACACACTCTGATATGTTATAGAAAGACTGTAGGCCAATTTATTTAACTTGTAACTGAAGAGATTTCATAATCAGCATCTGTAATGGAGACAACCTTAATCATTATTTCAAGTCATAATGTAAGTATTGTTCTCCTTAGCATAAAGTAATGTTAAGGAATTTCTCAGTGGTACATTAGGCAAAACCTTAAACAACATGGCCTTTTAAAACTGGGTTTTTTTCACTGAGGAGAATCTTGCTTTTTTTCTGACCTATCATAACTGCTATTTTGGTATAGTGCATCTCACCTACTTCGACATGTAAGTTTACAAAAACAAATATGAGGAGTCTGTGTGTTAATTGTTCAAATAGTTATGGGATATTTTAATAATCAAATTAATTGTCCTCTAGTAGCTTTAGAACTGTCTGTGCTATAAGAAGTAAGTAACTGCAAAGGAGTATTATCAGTGTCTTTTCAAAAAGAAGGATATTGTAGCAATGTGGAAATGCCTCATTCCTAAAAAACACGGTCAGGTGTGTTCAGCCCAAGGACTTGAAGGTAGTTATGAACACAACATTTGGCACGTGACTTAATGATTTAATGTTGCCAAGTTAGCCTTTATGGGCACAGTAGCGTTGGAAATTCACAAGGCCTCAATTCCAGCATCATTTAAATTAGCTTGCTACTCAAAACAGAAGTCATACAAAATTAACAGACCTCCAGTCAAACTTAGTAAAACACATGCTTTTCTAACTGCCTTTTATTGCCTTCCTTTTCTAGGTCTTTAGGGATTTTGCACTGTGTATCTGGAAAAACAAGTCACCGTTTAAACACTAAGTCTACAGCTTGAATGGTAAGGGGTAGCTGCGTTACTGTGGTGTTATTATTCAATTAGTGTGAAGCTGATGACTCTGATGAAGGAAGTGCAATTCTAGTTTCTTTGCTTGGAACTTTCATACTGTAAGTCAATATACACCTGAAAGTGTGTATTTTCTTTAAAGTCACAGGAAGTAAAGCACAGTTTTTAAACACTTCCGCGCTTATAACTATGTGCTTGCTGCTAAACGCTGTAGAGACTCTTCAGATTCCATTGACCTCACTGCTATTCCTTGGAATTTGTACATAGGCATTCTGTTGTACAGATTTCTATTTTTTTAACATATTTAATGTTTTAAAATATTCAGTGTGTGGTTGCTTAGAACTCCTGTTTTGTATTGTCCAGGTTTACAGTGGTTTTGCCTTCAGGCTGGCAAGTGTTCTCTATGAATGGTGCCTAGCATTTTCCACTCTTTAAGATCCTGCTTCCAAACCATTTCTGACAAATTGTTATTTTTTCAGTTAAAATTATCCACCTTCTTCTCTTTTCCCTTTCCATTTCTGCCAAAAGGATTCAGAAATTTAGAGGAAACCCTTCCTTCCACTAATATTCAGGCAACCTCTTCCAGAAAGTGTCTTCTGCCCTTCAGTTAATGTAGCAGGGCAGAAGAAGAGGTGCCTTTTGTAGTACCACAAAAATTGCTCAAATTTGGCCAGGTTGCAAGCTTTCAGAATGCTTCAGTTTTTACATACTCAGTAGAGAGCTCTAGACCTTCACGGCTGAAGAGTTTGTATTCTTTCCACATTGAATAAACATCAATTTAGGATTGAGCAGAATATAATTTGCTGCTTCAATCAGGAGCTGTTTCAGGCAAATTTGGATTTTGTTATAGAAGCCCTAGACCTAAAGCAGGTTGCCTGTATCTTTCCTGGGCTCTCAGTGACTGTGCTTCTGGGTCTGACTTGAGTGCAAACTAGACACAGAAGGAGGTTAGTTAGGTTCGTATCCTTTGAAAGATTATTTGTACATGGAAAGTGGGCCCAGAACTTGAGGGTGTTTTTAAGAACTTGACAAGTGCAAGAGTGCATCAAATTGAGGTTGCCCTGAGAAAGAGAAATTTACCTTTATTACAATTTCTCTGAACCAAAAATTAGACTGTTTTCTACAGAATTAATTGTAATTCTTTGTAGCACACAATTAATTGTAATTATTTATAGCACATACTGAGTGTACATTTTTGGTTTGTGGTGGTGATAATTAATTGCAACATTGGAATAAAATAGTACAGCTTCAATATACTGAAGTTTGAACAACTGAAAAAAACTAATATCTGTGAGGAGTACAGATAGTTCCTCACTGTGTTTCAGATCCATTTGGAATTCACTGAAGGAAAAGTAGTCCCTGGATTTCCAAGGGAGTCTGCTCCAGTGCTTCATAAAAGTGCTCTAGGCTCTTTTACTTCACATTTCAGTAGGTCTTGCAAGGGCTCAGTCGATCTCTTTTAGGTTTCAGTGGGTTTCTGAAGACTTCAGAGACGCTGGCGTTTTTCATATCCACCTTTTGGCCTGAGCATACTAATGGTGAAATCTGACCCAGTTCTCCAATCTCTCCAGTGTACCCAGTACACCAGTCAGGGGAAAACGGAAGAAATAAGGTTCAGAACCTTCAACTATTGGTTGAACTTATGCCTAAGTGAAAGGATGAACAACAGATAGAATAGAAAGGATAGCAGAGATAGGCAATGGAAAAATTGATAAGTGAGTACAGTTGATTTATTCACACCTGCTACTACATAATTTAGCAGTATGAGTAAGGGACCATATTAGAGGCTTAGAGTTAAATGAATCAAACGAGAAAACTTCACAAAGTAGCCTAAATATATTATTAAACTTCCATAGATAGTAGAGGCTTTCAATTGATTTTTAAGAATAAAAATCTGACCTTCTCCTTTGGGTGCTTGTATATGAAGCCTCTGGCTACCCATTTTATCTTTGGATCCTGTTTCAGGACAAGCCGGCCCTTTCAAAGCAGGCTTCTGAGATATTAAATATAGTCTGAAACACACAATTTCCTAGAGAAGTAGCCTGGGAATACAAACCCAGCAGAAAGCAAACAAGGAAGGATGGAAATTAATCTTGGAGGAAAAGCCCAGTAGGAAAGAATGAAGATGCCCGTCTTAACTCCGTAGTAAAAGATGTGCAGGGTGATGCCTGCAAGGGATTGCTAGGCAGAGGAAAGCACATGGATGACATTTGGAATGTATTTCTCTCAAACAAAAAATGTAACCTAAAACTCATGCCCTGAAGAAAATTCACTTAACTCCTACAGCTCATAGGAACTCTCTGAAACACTAGCCAGTGAATTAAACCACTGATTTAGAGGTTTATCAGGTAGCAAAAAAATATATGAAGTCTTCAGGGCAGGGAAATCTTTTCTAATACATTTGTATGTCATCAAGCACAGTGCCAAGAAGTGCTGGTTCCATTTATGCCAGTAAGAGTGTAGTATGAAAACTACTTTGGAAGTCTGTAGTTTAATTTCCTTTTAGGGTCATTTCTACAAAAATAAAATGTTTTGTTATATAACTGGTTGCTTTTTTATGTGGTTTTGGCCCTTGAACTTGTTGGAGAAAGTACATGAGGGTAGCATCAAAATAACAGTTCATATAGCAATCTAGAGTCCAATGTAAAGAGGTACAGCACTTCTGTCTAGCTGGCATCTAGAGCACAAAGGATCAGTAAACAGCTAAAAATCCCTTTTGCGTGGGGGATAGTTCATTTCCAGTATTTGTCTAGGGAAAGGACCTAGAACAGACAAGGGTCTATAAGAGGATCTAAGGAATGGTCAGCTTCAAGGAAAAATAGGGAAGCATGTGAATTTATTTTCAGACGTTTGTTCCAATTTTTTTCCCTTGTGAACAAATAGCAGAGCACTCGGAGGGGTTTGTTCTGATCGCTGACTGCTCTGTCATCAGTCCCAGTGGGAGCAAACCTGAACCTAAGTGGAACCTTTTGAAGTACTTATGGAGTCAGTAACCCCAGGTCTGGCCTGAAGGAAGGAGGTCCAAACATGTCCAGACAGAGGTAGATGTCAATTTGAGGTCTAAATCCTGGGGTTGCAGGGCATGTCTGTACTGTGGAATCAGTTAAGGGGAAAAGGAGACATTGCTGCCAGTATATTATCCACGCAGCACAGTGCCGTGCAGGCTTTCTAGCATGCATGTGAGGGAAGTAGGGCTCTTTATATGGTGCCAAGGCTGAAGGAAGGAAGGCTTTTCTTGCACTGACATTATATGTATGAACGGAGCCATAGCACATCAACAGCTGAGCTGATTTCAAATGTCTGCCCAGCACATCCCCTCACCCTTTGGGTTCTGCTGTTAGTGATGGTGCCCAGCACAGGGGCTGTACCTGCTGGCCGTAGCATGCTTACTCAGAACAAATGTTAGAATGTTAGCTTCATCTTTGTCCAATTCCCATGCCACCACCACATGCACACACATGTATGTCTGATAAATATTTTTAGGGTCTTCCTCTGGTATTAATACCTTTTTTTGCTTTGCTTTGCTTTGTTGGTGTAGGTTCTCTTAATATTACTGATGTATCTTGTAGTACATCTAAGAATCTTCACCGGGATCTAGATAACACTTGGTTCTGTACAAATATCTGTGAGGAAAAAAAAGCTATCTTGACAGGGTAACAATCAAAGGTATAAATGACAAGTGACTTCGAAGTTAAAAGCTTGCCATCATATTTGTGGGATTTGTTATGTATGTAATAAAAAAAATGTAAAGTAAGTGTCAGTTACGTAAATTTTTCAAACCAGTCTTTGATGACAAAGGTAACTTCTTGCTGACAGCTTTGCAGAGATGAAAGGTTCATCATCTTTTATGACATGCATTTTTTGATTCTTTTAAGTTTCATCAAGAACAAAGCAGTTACAAGCTCCTGTGCGTACATCATGTACTTACACTTGAAAAGTGGCCTATGAGTTACATACTCAGTCTTTCTGTAATCATGGTAATCACAGCATAACAGTACAAATGGGGCCGGAAGGGACATCCAGAGGTCTCTAGTCCAATGCCCTATTCAAAACAGACCTAATTAGATCTGGTTGCTCAGAGCTGTGTCCATTCTTGAATTCCTCCATTGAATTCTGCCATGAGGAGATTCTACAACCTGTCTGGACACCCTTGTGGTAAAATAAACAAACAAACAAATAAAAGTCCTTATACCTAAGAATTTCCCACGTTGTGACTTACGTTTATTGCCTTTTGTTGTTCTACTATGAAGCTCCAAGAAGTCTGGCTCAATCTTCTCTGTATCCTTTGGTTAGGCAGTTGTAGACAACAAGGGTAAAATCTACCCTGAGCCTTCTCTTCTGTGGGGTGAAGAGGCCCAGCTTCCTCAGCCTGACCTATGTCCTGGGCTCCAGCCCTTCAGCAGCTTGGTGGCCTCTGCTGGATATACCCTAGTACATGATTCAGATCAGAAGTCTACTTTCATTTCTGTATATATTTTTTTATTTATTTATGGATGATCCATGTCTATCTTCACCTTGCAGCTTTCTCTTGTAGCTATGTATCCATTTCTCTAACTCCAGGTTGGTTTTGATTTCGTTTTTTTCCTCCAGCCTGTAAAATCTAATAGAAATAGTTCTGGTAGCCGAAAACAGTGAACACGTAACTGTGTTGTGTTTTACCATGAAGTTCATCATAGTGCCTGACATACAGAACCAGAGGCTGGCTGAGGCAGGAAGGCTTCTCTGGAGATCACCTGGTCCAACCCCCTGCTATGAGAAGGGTCAGCCAGAGCAGGGTGCTCAGGTTCATGTCCAGTTGGGTTTTGATTGTTTCCGAGGACTGAGACTCCACAACCTTTGTGGACAGCCTGTTTCTGTGTTTAACCACCCTCACAACAATAAAGTGTTTTCTTATGTTAAATAAAATTTCCTGTATTTCAGCTTGTGCCCATTGCCTCTCATCCTGTTGAGAAGATTCTGGTTCCGTTTTCTTTACTTTCCTGTCAGGTATTTATACGTGTTGATAAGATGCCCCTGAGCATTCTCTGCTCCAGACTGAACAGTTCCAGCTCCCTCAGCATCTACTCATATGACAGATGCTTCAGTCTCTCAGTCATCTTTGTGGTCCTTTGCTGGACTCACTCCAGCATGTCCCTGTCTCTCTTGTACTGGGGAGCCCAGCTTGGGACCCAGTATTCCACATGTGTCTCACTGGGGCTTTGCAGAGGGGAAGGATCACCTCTTTTGATTTGCTAGCAATACTTATCCTAATAAAACCCAGGTTGCCAACGTGTTGCAAGGGCACATTGCTGGCTCATGATCAGCTTTGGTGTCCATCAGGACCCAAGGTCATTGTCTGCAGAGCTGCTTTCAAGCTGATCAGCCGCCAGCATGTGTTGGTGCCTGGGGTTATTCCTCCCCAGGTTTGGGACTTTGCATTTCCCATTGCCAGACTTCATGAGGTTCCTCTTGGCCTGTTTCTCTGGCCTGTTGAAGTCCCTCTGAATGGTATAACTCTTTGGCATACCCGCCACTCCTCTCAGTTTTGCATCATCAGCAAACTCGCTGAGTGTGCATTCTATCCCATCACCTGTGTCATCGAGGAAGATGATTAAAAAATATTATCCTTGGTATCAACCCCAGGGGTAGACCACAAGGGACTGGCCTCCAGCTGAACTTTGTGCTGATGACAACCTTTTGAGCCTGGCAGTTCAGCCAGTTTTCAGTCCCCCTCGCTGTCTACTTATGTAGTCCCTATTTCATTGCTTTGTTTATGAGGATGTTATGGGAGGCCATGCAAAATGTCTAAAATCAAGATAAACATTCACGGCTCCTTTCATGATAGAAGGCTCTTGGGTTGGTCCAGCAGTCCCTATGCTGACTGCTCCTATAATTGCCTTATCTTTAATATGTTTGGAATGTTTTTCTGGAGGATTTGTGCCAACACCTTCCCAGGGACTGAGGTGAGGCTGACGAGCCTGTAGTTCCCTGGATCGTCCTTCTGTCCCTTCTTGAAGATGGGGGTGACATTTGCTTTCTTCCAGTCCTGAGGAGCCTGTCCCAAACACCACAACCTTTCAGAAACTTGTGGTCTTGCAGGGACATCAGCACTCACGTGTAGATCCTGTCGGGTCCCAGGGACTTGTTTATGTCTACTTCAGTTCCCTTAAATGTTCCCTAACCTGATCCTCCTCCGCCAAAGCGAAGACTTCCTTGCTCCAGATTTCCCCTCATGTCTTGGGGGCCTGGGATACCTGTCTTACCAGTTAAGACAGAGGTGAAGAAGGCATTGAGCACCTTGGTGTTTTCCATGTCCACTGTCACCATGTCCGCTGCTCCATTTCCACAGCAGGCCCACATTTTCCCTTCTTTTGCTGCTGAAGTATCTGTAGGACCCCTTCTTGATGCCCTTCACATTCCTCACCAGATTCAACTCCAGGTGGGTTTTGGCTTTCCCAACTCTGTGCCTGCACATTCAGACAGTTTCTCTATGCATATCTTTAATCAGAAAATGTAAACTTGGACTGTCAGGGATATACAATGTGAACCAATGACTTAAGTTAAAACTGAGTACCCCAAAATGCTCAACAACATAAATATGCAACATAACAAACATAACAGTAATGACTGCAATCTAGAAACAAAAGCCTTTTTCCTAGGAAAAACTTTATCTAAATATTTTTTCTGTTCTGTGTGGAACATGCCTGACCTGCCAGTGATAGGCAGCATGTTTTGTTTGTTACGTATTTGCTTTTGTTTCCTTCTTTGTCCTACTGAGTTGATAAAGATAAGATTAAGTTATGATCCGTAGCTCCTTAAGTAAAGATTCTAGCTTTCCTTGATTAGTCACAGTTAACGTTTTTTGTCATGTGTTATGTAAACAATGGCCAGATATTGGAGTAAGTACTAAGTACACTTCCTTATTTCTTAAATATATTTGAATCACAAATAGTCCTACCATATTTTGTTTGATAAAAACTTCTCTCTTTTAGCCCCAGATTTTGTAGGCAAAAATATAACCCAGATGACCTTTGGGAAAGGCTTTACCTCAGTTTTCTAGAGTGTAAGTATATGCTAAGAAGTGTGTCCCTGGCGTACTGAAGTAGTCTCAAGTTTACAGCTATCTTTATCTGTCCCGCTTATATAAACAAAAGTTGAAACATAGGTAGGACTCTTTGTGGTCCTTCTGTAAGTGACTGAAGCTTTTAATCTTTATCTTAGTTTAATTTGTATCCAGTCTTCTGAATGGTTGTTTGATACTGTCAGCCCAATGCTGACGCTGAAGTTAGGTAATTCCTGCTTACTCATTATCCTCTTGAATGCTCTTAAGTGAATGTGGTTTCACTGTACTTATGGAGAGGATCAATTAAGATAATCTTGGATTAATCCCATTACACTCTTTGGTCTTGTTTATGGCTTTCTTTGTCGTCAAATTCACACAGACTTTGAAAAGGCAGTGTTCTGTTTGTGGCACTGTCATTATCATTTATTATAGAATTTCCTCCCTTATAAAAAATGTAAATGTATCCTTCATTGCATCCTACTGCTCATGGATATACAACACAGAGACATACCAAAGATTTTGCATTATGTTACTTTAAAAATACTATCTTTTACGTACTGATCTTACACGTATTAATATGTATAGGGTCACCTTGATACTCTCCTGTCAAATTTGTGCTGCTGCTAATAAAACTAACTTTAGTCTCACACTTAAGTTTTAGGAAGTCCAAGACTTCTAGTGAGGCATGTAATTAAAAATTTTTCACTACTAGTGGAGGTTAAAAAAATGGGGCTTTTACTCATCAGCTACTAGAGAGCTTATGAAATGAGTCTATGGAAAGCAGCCTAACATAAGGTGCATTTACGTTTCTCTGTTCAAAACTATTAGCACAACATTTATGGGGTCATAAAAAATACTTGTTGTTGAACGAGTGCTTTGATGAGCAAACCTGCTAAGAGCATAGAGGTGTACGGTAGGCACCGTAATTTCAAGTTGAGCTGCAATCATATTTTTTGATGTGTCAATATGTAGGAAGCAATCTGTTTCATTTAAAGAAAAAGTGAGTCTGATTCATTTTCACTGGGTCAATTGCTGTCGCTAATCCAGAGTCTTGTCAGCTTGCAGGCTTTCTTGTGTGTTGTGGTTTTTACACTTTTGCTTAAAAGGCAGGTAAGATGATACTGTTAGCACTTTCTGCTCTTGTTTTCTTACTTGGAACAATAATGTGATAGACATTTAAAATAGCTGCTTTTAGCAAATTCTGTTTTTCGCATGTGTATTTATGGGGAGACAGATGGCCAGAGAAGGATAGAATTACTTTGATTTATTTACATTAACCATTTTTTTCTGTTTATGGTGTTGTCTTTAGTGTCACAAAATAAATACGTCTTGAAATCCATTCATGAAATAAAAACTTTGATATTCCTGTAGGAAAAAAAATGATTGTACTATCTGAAACATGGTGTCAATGTTAAAGAAATGTAGTTTATTGTGCTAAGGTTTGAAGGAAATAAATGTGACTTTGTGCTTTCTGAATGTTTAACCAAAGGAAAATCTCTCAGGACTGTATCATGTCCACAGCATGAGCTCATCTCCTGTGTTTGATATTTGGATTGTAGGAATGACTCTCTCTCTGAACTTTGTGCATATTTCCTAGTGGTGCTATCTTTGCTGTATTTCTTCTTACTCATATCACATGTTTTTGAATTTTGCATTCTAATTCTCACAATTTCAGACTACTATTTTTGTTGATACTTGGCAAAATTTCATAGAGTGAAGCAGTAAGTCTGTGGCTGTGAGTGGCCATGTTGTCCCGAGGTGTACTGGGAGGTAACTGTTGAGTGGCTGAGACTTGCAGTGAATCCACATGTAACAATACGGTTGCAAGTGCCTGGCACACAGCGGTATCTCAGGATTGGGCCCTGCAGGCAGTCAACATGAGTAAATGGACGTACACATGAGGATTAAGAGCTTTGGAAGTTGTGTACTCTGTGTGTGTGTGTGTGTATGAACACATTATAATGATTTTATTTCCTAGATTTTCTTTTCAGTATTTCAAATCACTACAGCAGTGGGAGCTATTTTGTGAATTCCAACTCTAGTGTATAAAACAGGTGAACTCCTCAGAGGACTAATCTTGCAGAGCCCCTGGAGTCTGGCAAGGCTTTATTTTTTTTTTTTTTGACAGAATATGTTAAAAATAATTAAAGCTGCCCTTTTTCTTCGTTTTGACCAACAACAAAAACCAACCAACCACCAAAATATTGTGGTTCCCCCCTCCTCCTCCCTCGCCAGCCGGCGCAAAGCGACGTGTCCCCCTCCCACGAGCTCCCCAGCCTCGCTGGTGCGGCGCCGGGCCCGCAGAGGGTGCTGAAGCGGGCGGCCCCCGGGAGCCAAGCGCCCCCTCCGCTGCCCACCGGGCGCCGCGGGGCGGGGCGGGCGGGCTTGCGGCCTGCCCCGGCGCGGCTTGGTCCGGGCCCCGGCACCGGCGCCGGCGGGGCCGTCGCGCCCCTCTCGGTCTCCGCAGCCCCCGGCGGGTCCCGCCGGGGCCTGGCCCCGCGGGCGAGGCCCGTCCCCCGCTCCTGTCCGCCGGCGGGGCCGCGCTCCCCGGCCCGGCAGCCGCAGGGCGCCCATGGGCCCCGCCTGGCAGGCGGCGGGTGGCGGGTTTTCTCCCCTTTCGCTCGTCTTTTTTCCTCAGCGCACGGGGGGCTAGAAAATCGGAAATGATCTTAATTAAATGTTTTCAATACAGAAACAACCGGGCCCTTTTTGTGCGAAGCGAAGGCGGCAGACCTTATCACAAAAGACAAAGGCAAATATTTATCAGGGAACAAAAGATGTCCACGGTTGTTTGCAACGGGGGGATGATTTTTCTCTCTCTCCTGGTGAAGATGTTTAACAGCGTAAGATGTTTATCGGCGCTCCTTGTTGAAATTCTTTGTTTCCCTGTAAGATCTACAAATGAAACTGTTTTTCTTTCTGTGGAGCACACAATGAAATCCATGAGTTAAACTGCAGAGAATGCAGACACCTGCTTGTCCCTCTGTTGACTTTGCGTTTCAAGAAGATCTTTTCTGTTTCACATGATAATGGTTGGGGGCTTGGTTTTGTTTGAGGTTTTTTTAATTCTGTGAGGAGAGAAATGGTCATCTTGTCTGTCTTCCCTTTATGTCGCTTCTGATGCAGTGTTTGTCTCTGTTAAAGGAATACCAGGTTGTTAAACGAAAGTATTCCTTCTCCCACAGAATCGTATGTGCTGTCGAGTGAATAAGCTATTAAATTTTGAATAAGCTATTAGATTTTGCCGCTTTGCCTGTCTGGTGACTGCTTAGTTTTGTATGCTTATTTTTTTAAATGCTCTGTTTGATAAGCTACGTGTCTGACAACTTTACATTTTAAGCTATGAACGAGAGAGAGGGAACATTAGAGTTTGTGTTAACTCTTTACAGCATTTTTGCCTGTTCCCCTTAACTATTTCATACTTGGAAACACTGTATTTCAGATGTACTCAGATGCTGATGAGACAGCAATTTCACATACGTGTATCCTTAATACAAAATGATTTTAGTTGGTATTTGAAATGTACAAACGCTTACTTTTATGGGTATTCCTCCCCAAAAGCTAGGTCAACAGTTGCCTACAAATTGTATAAAACTTCAAGATTTTATAATACAAAACCCCACTTTCTGCAAGTTGTGAAGAGACTAGTTGTGGTTAAATTTCTTCACATGGCAAATGTTCAGCCTCACAATAACTATTACAGGCTGATGTTATTGCACAGATTTCTGGCACTGAACAACATAATTCGTAGCAGTGTCTGTGATCCAGTATTTGGGTTTTTATTATAGCTCACAGGATCTGAGGAATACTTTAAAATATTTTTCCATGGAAATTTACAGTACAGCTTTACAATGACGTCGGCTTTTAAGTACAATGCTGTAGAGTACTGCGTCATAACAGAAATGTCATACCCAGTCAGGGCTTGTCTGCCGTTTTAATATATTTCATAAATATCTGGGGGGGCAGGTGGGCATCTGGTTCTTCAAATGACCATACATGTAGATAGTCCTGTTTATCTGAGAAAATGTGTGCAAGCTGGTGGGACTCCTGGGAGCACGCACTTGCAGAATCGACGCCTATCGACACCTGTCTATTTCATATACATCACATACATCAGTTTAAATTAATAACATAAAATAAAACTTTGTAACGTGACACAGATTGAAGTATTTGTTGTTTCTCCGTTCCTGACAGTAGTATTTTTCTCAAACTTCTTAATCTCTGAAACATCACTGAACTGCCTGCTTTTGAAGAACACTTCCTGAGTGTGTTTGTAAGTTTCTTACCTTTGTACAGAATTTACATGGAGACATTTTAGTTCAAATTTAACAGAAGAGTGCTAAGATAAAGATGCTGTATGGTTCGATTCTTTGTTTTCTTGTCTCTATTTTTACTCTGATTATAATAGAGTTTGCATTCTGTTTTTCTTGAATTAGTGAGTCCAGATGGTTTGATGCAGTTTCTCTTTCCTTAAAGTTGTATGGAGAAGCAGTAAATTAGGTGGTCTCAGGATGTTCTTAAACCAGATAAAATTTCCCTTTTTTATTTTTGCTTGGCTTTCTCAATTCAGAGTTTTTTCTTTACTTTCCTACAAGTAAAACTTCTTCTATGATAACTTGCAAATTTCTCTGTTATATGAAAGTTTTTTGTATTTCTGATAATATTAGAGTGTGTGTCTGGAAACTAACACAAAAATCTAACAAAGTAGATAATATTACGATTTTTCAATTTAGTTGAATAAAGTGATTGTCTAGCCTACCTTGGCTTGAACTACTATTATTTTCTCAGGCTCTCTGACAAGACACAAGTACTCTAGTAGAGACAGATTTGTTCTTCAGAAACACAGAGTATATTCTGTAGAAATATATTCTGTAAAATATGAAATGGCATATACTTTCAGACTGCTTTTGCCCTCAAGATAAGTTTGCTTCTTAAAAAATAAACTGGAGCTGCGCCAGGTTCCTTTTCTAGCAGCATATGCATTATATGATGATTTTATTATTTTGAGTTTTATAAATGCTGTAGTGAATTAGTGTTAGTGTTAGAAGAAGAGGGGTAAAAAAGAAGGGGGGGAAAAAGCAAGGGAAAAAACCTGAGGATATGCCCAAGTTCGTAGAAAAAGCTCATCTTTTAAGATAACTTACCTTCCTGCTTACTTCTACCCGATAGCATATTCATAGTATTTCTTTTATCTCTATATAAAAAATTCGTAGTGGTGAACATGGTCAACAACTCAAAGATAATGAAAACTGCACTGCTGTCCAAATGAATTCACTCCGACATTAGGAGGTAGTTTGTGTTACGTTAATGCATTGTTGCTTGTGATAGCAATGCTGACCGTTCGATAGGGTGGTTGGTGGTGAAGAACCAGCTTTTAAAATTTAATTTTTAACGTAAGCAAAGCGTTTAGAGATGAAAGGGAGAGATATTAAAATATGAGGGGTTTTTGTACAATTTTGTACAGATGGGACTGTAATTGGTGACATGGGAATAGTATATATACTGAAATATTTGAAATGCTAATTCATTTTTGCTTCAGTTTTCCAACTGCCAGCTGTAATTATGGATCTCATTTAACAGATGCTAACACAGGGAGTAACTTCACTCCTGGAGTAATCCCACTGAGACATGGAAGTAAAGTTAAGGCTCAGGTACTTAGGAATTCGTATGGATACAGTTCAAAGAATTTGCTGGATGCTGCTATTAATGACTTTCTGGTACCTAGGTTATAAGCCGTTTGCATTTTGAATGTATTTTGTTACACGTAAGCTAGTTATTCACTGATTTTCTGTATCAAGATTGGTGAAAGCCTTTAAATATACCACTGTTTACAATCCCTAAAATTTCATTATTTATTGAGAGAGGAGGATGACTCTGAAATCTTTTCTAGCTCCACAAAGCTGTTGTAGAATTTGGGAGATATATGTGAAATGGTTTATGAAACTATTTCAATTAGTTTTATATTGTTTTGCAATGGGATGTATTATATACATAAAAGTGTTCTAGTAACAGTAATAATGTCTCTAAAATTCCTCGAATCTACTCTTTGAATTTTTTTAAATATCTGAATAAAGCATCTGTTTAAAGTGAGTTCTACACAAGCCAGGGTTCAATTGGCAGAATGACTGAAACAATAACTTAAGCCTTCTGTCAGCATCTTCTTTCTGTGAAAATGATACAAAGCCATTAAAAAGACAATCTGGTTTAGCCTGTCTTTATTTATTATTAAGATAAAATCAACTAAATACGTAGAATAAGGTGGGTTTTTTTCTTTAATGAATGTTCAAATATATGTACGATTTATAGTTCCATTTTTATTTAATGGAAAAATTGCAGTTTACTTCAGTGAGAAACCATGTGTTTTTCAATCCAGTTTGGAAACTTAATGTTGAACTTTCAGATCCAATGAAATGTCTTTGTAATTGTAAAATTAAATATTACTAGTATCCTGGATGACTTCTTCAGTCCCATAGGACTTTTCTACAAGGATGTAGTAGGAATCGGTCAAAAAATGTTCTGTATGGTATTATTGGAAATTAGTTTAAATTCTTTGTTATGTAACAGGAAATATGTTCCTTTGGTAGCACTTTGTGGCTGTTGAACAATTCTATAAGATTTTTTAAAAGAGGTAGGATTTTGTTTTAGCTTCAGAAATTCTAGGACAGGGTAATACTTCCCCCCCACCCTGTAAGGACAGAAAATCCTTACAGGACAAAAAGTCATGAAGGCATGAGCTACACAGTAGAACACGTTCTCCTTAATTCCTGAAAAGGAAACCAAGCACGTTATCTTGAGGGTTTTTTTGGGTTTTGTGGGGTTTTTAATTATTATTATTACTATTTTCTTTCTTTTTTTTTTTTTTTTTGGTCAAGTGACTTTAAGATGCTTTAAAAGTTAATGAGAAAACAGAAAGCACATTTTGAAGCAACTTCTGAGTGCTTCAGAGTAAATGAAAGAACAGCCTGATTCTGTACTTCCTTTTGAAACTTAAACTTAGACAAAAATATTTTTGTGTTTCTTCAGATGCCTTTTCTTCTCCTTGATTCGAAAGCACTATAATTGAGTAGTGATTTGTTTTGATAAGAATTAATATAAGTGTAATTATAAAAGGGTGAGTAGAGACGGCAAAAGATTGTATTGTTTCAGGTTTTCTAAAATATTGAATCATTGGGTTTTTTACGTTTATGCTGTCCTTATGTCAATGCGAAAAATGAGGATGTGATTAATGCAGTACTTAGAAGGTTAAGGTGAAGTTTCAGGCTGAATTCAAAAGCAATAAAAAGTGTAACAGGAAACTTCGTATTGCTTCACATTAATGTTCAGGGCCAGATCATAAGTACTGGAAGGATAAGAGAGTGTGAAGTCATTTGCTGTCTGGGTTTATGTGGTTTTGTTGAAAGTACCATGGAAGAAACAACATACTGGTTTTGAGAGTTCACAGTTAATAGGGATTGATTAAAAAAAAAAAAAAATCTGCCTCCTTACTTTGTCAACCAATACAATTTTTTTGCTTTATTTTTTTAATGCATTTTCCAAAATTGTTTGCTGTGCAAATTCAGCAAAGGAGACTGGAACTGAGGTGGCTAATTATTCACATGGTTTTGTGGAAGGCAAACCCCCTGATTTTTCAACCTTTTGTCCTTTACTTCTCTTACTATTGCATGTTCTTATTCTGATACTTAGTTATTAGAGCCAAACAAATACATGAGAGGTCTCCATCCTGCTATAAATGTACTGTGCTTTATTTTACACAGTCATATTTATTTTCTTGATGTGAGTGGAAGGTGGCAGCAGTTTAATCAAGTCAGTGTATGATGGGCTCTGAGAGGTTTTGACCTTTCACTTATTCCTTGAAAAGAGGTACTATTCCCATCCCTGTGCAATGCATGAAGTAGTTAATGCAATACCTGCACTGGGTATGCTGTGCCGACGTCTGGAGGCTTGCCGGAGTAGAGTGAATATTTGTCAGGCTTATCATAAAACAAGAGTAATAGCTATATGTACACAGCATGTGTGATGGAGTGTGGTAACACTTAAAAGTAATGACAAGTGAGACATTACTTTAATAAAACTTATATGTGCGTGTGTGTGTATATATGTACGTATAAACGTGCCAATTGCTAGGTTAAAAAACTGTTAAAAATCAGATTATAATTCTGTTCTCCATTACCATTAATGCCTAAGGAACCAGGCTGCATTGAAGAATTTTGCTTAGTGATGGTCAGCGTAGCTGCCTTTTTTCATGGCAATGCTCAGATTTTGAGCTATGCAACCTTCCAGCAGAGCAACAATATTTCCCTATGGCATAATGTTATAGTACTGGGCATGTTAGGGTGTGCTTGGGCGTTTGTTGGGGTAGTAGGAACGAGTGTAAAACTGTCTAGGAAGCAGCTCTTCTGGGACACAGAATAAAAAGGTCTTTTGCATGAAAGGAGATGACTGAGCTCTGTTTTCTGTTTCCCTCCTGGTCTTCCCTGCGCCCCAGCCACTTGGGCTGCCTCTCAGCTACCTTCAGTCACTTTCAACAACTCTCTGTCTCCCTCTTCCTTCCCGCCCCGTATCTGCAGCATCTGGATAAAAAATGGAAGAGAATACCTGTCTTTATGGTGAGATTTCAAACTGGTCTTGGCTTATGTAGGCCAGAGGGGAAGAGACTCTGTGTGTGTGCTGTGGTTTAATCCGTTGCCTTGGTATGACCTTAAAACCACAGGTGAGAGAGAGGATGGTTTTCATGAACAGGCAAGAAACCAGGGCGAGAGAAATTCCAAGGTGTTTGCCTAGCTGTGAGGTGGACTTTGTTTTTCATGATGGGAATGAGACAACAAAAGAGGAATGATTGAGGCATTCATTTTCTCTGTACTCTGAGTAGTACCAGAAAGGTGTTCATGTTTTGTATGCAATAGCGGGAACAGAATACGTGTATTGGATTTAAGGATGTCACTAGTATCTTTGTTGTAGTGAAACATATTTGTTTAAAAACTGCATGTTGTGGGTAAAATTAGTTTTAAATTGATTTGTTTTCAAATTGGTTTAGCCATTCAGATTCAATTTTATCTAAGACATTGAGGGGTTTCTAGACAACTCTTTCCCGAATATCACTACGGAGCTTTTTGGCGTTATACCCAAATTAACAGCGTGCTGTGTCATTAAAAAGTAAGAGAGCTGCATTTTTTTCCTTGGCGTAGATTTCTGCAAAGCGATAAAAGACTCCCTATGTTGGTTACAAATACTGCAAAATGTTTACTTTATAAACTTGGGGCATTTCATGCTTGGATATATTATATGTGGCCTCTTAAGACCTTTTCCATTTTTCTGCTTCTATCGTTTGACCAGGGTTTCAGTTCTCGTACACAGGAGAGATTTCTGAAGGACAAAAGCAATCTGCCCTGCAGAGAAAGCAAAGGCAATGAAGGCAGTTGTAGGCAGCGAACACATTAGTTAGGAATCTTGGATTTGGTTAACACCTACTTTTTTACTGACGGAAAGTTGCACAGTTTCCCAGTGCCCTCATTTCTCCACATTTAAAACAGGAATAAAATTGGCCTGGCATGCAAACAAGTAATGCTGTTCTTTATTTCTGCACCGAATTTCTTTGCTATTAGGTATTTGTTCATCATTACATCAAACGTAAGTTTCCCTTTCTCCAATTCTAATGCTTATAAATCCTCAAACCTCATACACTGTAGATGTTCCCAGGTCTTGAAAGTATCAACTGAAGAACCGCGTGCAACTTCCCAATGAGGTCTGTGCACCCCAAATCTCTTCCTGCGTAATCCCATATGAGCACAAAACCTTCCCAACCAGACAGTGAAGACTTTAGATTTTATGAATTGTAAAAAAGGATTACAGCTGGCTAAAGCTTCTCAGAAGTGTTGATAAAAATTTCCTTTTGCTGACCCTATAATAAAGAGTCAAGGATGGGCTGCTTCTGCCTTGGGCAGGAGAGAAGCTGGCATTGGACTCGTTCTGGAGGACAGTGCAGGAACTCATTTCTCAAGTAATAGGTTTTAGCTGCTCATGTGATTGCAGGTCACATCTGAACCCCTAGAGCTGACTGAAAGCCAAGAATTTAGTTTCATAAAATAGTTTTGTGTTGGTTAATTTTGCTTTTGCATTTCATTGCAACAGAAGCGTGGCTTTTCGTGCCTTTTGATGTAGCACATGGATAAAGGGTGTAGCACATGGGAATAGGAGAACCCGTCCAGGAATAGCTGGTGGACTGGAATCCCAAATGCCTCTTGCTGTGCTTGAACAGGACAGGAATACAAATCTGAATCTCCAACTTTATTTTCTGTTCTGAAAATGAAGTTCTACTTTACCGAATATGTTCTTATGAAAGGCTCCTATTTTTATTTGTTTAGCTAAATTTTTTGCTGGTTCATTTTTGGTAGCAGTCAGTGGTTGGCTTTTATGCCATAGCCTACTGCTATGCAGGATTAGTTTCCAGATATCTTTCACGTTGAATAACACACAATGTCAGATGGGATTGACACTTATGAAAGACAGAAATATGAGTGCTAATGTTCCTACTGTGAATTTCTGCAAGCAGTTAGTAAGAAGTTTTAATCAGCCATTAAATAATCAATAGTTACTAGTTTACAGAAGGTTTTTCAAAATTTTAATTTCTTTGGTTTCAGGATATTGGAAGTTACAGATATCATTTTCCATAGGCCTTAAGGAGTTAAAAGTCTGACTTCCATTGAATTTAAAAGTAATTTGAACATTTTATTACCTCAGGCTTCCCTGAAAATCCCAGCATGCATGGATTGGACCAATTGTTCCTTTAGTACTGACAGCAGTGAATTGTGGATTCTGAATTTCTAGTCCTTCAGAAATGTGTGGATCTGGATAAGGAGAAATGACACATCCTCAGTTAAACTATGAATTCTCAGAAGGCTTTGTAGAGGGACTTTTAAATACCTCATAATGAGTAAATTCAGTTTCATTTTTCTTCATGTTCACCTTTAGGGTCCATCTAATCCTGTGAAAAAGACCACGAGTTCTCAAAGATTTCATAATCTTTTCTTTTTGTTAGTTGCATAATTTAAATAAGAGAACTCCTCTGTACTGGGAAAGATTCTTGGTATGAAGACTTTTTCTTTACTGAAAAGCACCTTTATTTTTTTCTATTCGCAGTGCCTTCAGAAAAGGAGTAGTCACCATCTCTTGTCTCTCAGTATCTAAATTTATCTTTGGGCCATTATCTTGAATTGCTCTGCAAAGTATTCAGACTGACTTACTAGCCAGTTACTCTTTATTTTTATAATTTTGAGTTAATCAATCTAAATTTTGTGGGGGAAATGTTTTCAGTGAATAAGCTTTTCTGAGTATACTTGTTACCTTCTCTTTTAGTGTCAGCTGGTCAGTAATTCAGCCACCCATCTCAACTCCTTGGCTCATACTGCTTCTAGGTTATATGTAGTCTGCATTAACTTCAGAAGCAGTTCATATGGATGTATGTGAAACAGACCTGCAGAAAAAATCATCTCTGTTTATTGTGCATTGGGTCTTGGAGCAAGTGAACCAGTTTCATTTCAGATGAAGCTAATGTGGGAGATGCTCTCCACCTGGGCATTCAAACTGCAGAAGCAAACTGGAGTTGAAATGTTGACAACATGGGCATCAGGTCCTCAGTACCAAGATGGAGACAGAATCCCCTGTAGCCTGGCAGTTAGGGCATTTTCCTGAAAAGGAGCTTGTGTGTATTGACCCTTTCACGCACAGAAAAGAAATGGCTCAACTTTCATACTGTCTGAGCAACTGGTGTAATAATTATATTTCTGTATTTAACATAAGAAAAAAGAGTTAGAGGAACTAGCCAACAGCGTTATCTTTCCTCTTCCATGGTTGTCATGCCTTTTAAAGAAAAAAGGTAAGCTGGAAGGAAACACTGCTGAAATCTAGCCTCGAGAGAGATCTCTCTCTGTAGGCATCACCTCATCCATAAAGGTGCCCTCCTACAGTTCCAAATAAAACATACGAGAAGTGGGATTAAGTCCTGTCCTTAGTATTCCCTATTGCCTAACTTGAAACGATGGTCTGATAAGCATGCCAAGGACTTTTGTATTGTTTTCCCTCCCTCCCTCCCATGCAGCCTTTCCTTCAGTTTAGGGCAGAGCTGAAGGACAGAAAGGAGAAGGAGGAGCAGTCTCTTCCATCCCTGGACTTGGGAGCGTTTGAGCTAGTGGCTACCACTTGCTGTACAGTGGCCTCCCAACTCCAGCTTGCTTGGTCTCACAGGAGCCCGAGTGACAGGCATGAGAGCCCAGCCTGCTGTGCCAGGAGCAGACCTGAGATTTCAGGTTGTTTGTGCTGGGTGGCTCCCACAGATTGAGGGGGAGGTGAGTTGAGGGTCAAACTTCAGGTTTAGAAGTGCGTGGGCTTTAGAAATGACCTAGGCTGGACGTAGCCTTGGTCCCTGTAAGGTGTAAAGGCTCCTGACTAATGGTAAAATAGGAGCAACCCATTATTACTGGGCAGCAGGATGAGATCTGCAGGGAGGGCTGTTTTCTCCACTTCAGAAGCGTGGGATTTATTTAGCATGGGTAGGGAACAATTGTGTCAGGCTTTGAATCTGCTGTGGTAAACCACAAGTTCCCTCACCAGATTCTATCATGTAGCCTCTTAAAAAGTTACTAAATGTCCTTCCTTTTGTTTTGCTCCATTGTTCAAACTAAAACATGCTGCAGAAGGCTGTCCATTTTGTCAGAAGTTGGCGTTTTTAAAAGCTGTCACTGGTTAAGGCTGGGCTAGCCACTAAATGAACGACAGATGCTCTCTATGAACCCCTCTCCCTTCCCAGAAGGGGAAGAGAAAGAATAAGGGGGAGAGACTTATGGGTTGGGAAAAAACCTAAACCAGCTTTAACAAAACAATAACAATAAAAAGAAAAGATAATAATATTAGTTAAAAAAATGAAATATATACAAAACCAGTATCGAACTTCCCCCGATGACAATCACATCACCATTGATGCTGCAGGGCAGGCACTGAGAAAATCCCAGACTGGACTCAGCGGCAGATGGGAGATGGATTTGGGAATTGGATTCAGGAATGCATGGATTGGGTTCAAAGGCAGAAGAATGGACAGAGTCCTCCTCGGACGCCACCCGTAGAAGAAGAGAGCTTGACTCTTGTGATCCCTCAGCTTTATACTGAGTATGACACATATGGAAAAGAATACTTTGTTTGTCAGTTGTGGGTCACCTGTCCTTTCCTCTCCTCCCTGCAGCTGCGACCTTTTTACTTGCTTATGACCCTTTTACTTACAGCACTTCAACATGGGGCACAAGATGTAGCAGTGACCTTTGTTTCTATAGGAGCAAGTATAAGCAAGAGCCTTTCTGCATGCCATTCCGTAGTAGTAACTACAAACATCAAGCGCTGTCACTCCTAGAAGCAGACACTGTCTGGAAAAAAAATGCCGTTAACTTCAGAAAGTGCAGTCACTTGGAAGAGACTTAGCTGAAAAGTTAAATGAATGGAGAATTTCTTCAGTTCTAGCTCAAAGCAGGCCAAAAGCAAAAAGTGGTAATATAAGAGTGATTCATATCTGAAGACACCATTCCCTTTGATAGTGAGATAACAGTAGAATAATGGAGATCTTTCAAAGTATTTATGCAAAGCAGCATATTATTAAGCCACAAATATAGTTTAATTTCAAAAGGCAGAATTAGGGTGCTTTGACATCCTCTGTTTTAGTGTGTTTTGTATATCACAAGAAGACAGCTGTAGATCAGAAGACAGACATGCTCCTGGCAAGTGATGGGTATATGTGAGCAAGAACTTCCTGTGAGATATTGACCTGGTCACGGTCAGCTGCTCTGAAATTTGTTAAGTAATCTATCTAATATGTCTAAGGACTAGCATATCAGAATCAATCCATCCAAATGCCTCAGGAAGATCAATAAAAGGATAATAAATCCGATAATTCTCTGTGATCTGCTCTGGTGTGAAGCTAGTGGGGAAGCCTTGTACAGAATGAAGATTAATTCTAGTACACGTTTGTTAGGGTGACAAATGCTCTGCGCCAGAACTGTGGCTGGTGAAAAATTCATTTCAAATTAATTTTCAAACTTTATTTTCTTCAGTAATCTGCTGACATGAAACTGAATATCAACAAATGGCAATTGCTGAGGACTCTTTCAGAAGGGAAACAGACCTAAAGTTTACAGAAGGAGCTTTCCTGTCTTTTTGTTTGTTTGTTTTTCTGAATCTCCTACTTAATTTCTATTCAGGAAAAGAAACATCTCTGTCGTTGATAGTGTTCTAATTTTTAAACCATAGTAATTATAACAATAAACTATTCTTTAAATATAATACAACAAATACAAAGGCTGAAGGGGTAATAAACGTATTTAGATAGTTAGTGTCTTTACCAGTTTAGATACCTTAGTTACTAGTCCTATATGAAGGGAAAAATCCCCTGCTGTTCAGGCACAGTCCTGGGAGTCAGTAATTTTTTTTGTTTTGTTAGACTGTGGTAGGTATAGAATCAAGTATATAATCTAGAAATGATGCCATATATAGTTTGTTTATTATTTTTCCAATTGTCACACTGGCTCAAACACCTTTAGGAAAGAATTCTAGCACTTCTGCTGACTGAATGACATGAGAGAAGTGACTTTTCTCGGGGCAGATTGGCACATCTAGGAAATATTTTCCAATGTTTTAAAACCTCAGAATTCTGTTTGTGAGCTCTATTCTAAAAATGTTCAATGATTTGGGGACTAGCTGCATCTTTTCAAATCAACTCCAAAGGCTTTGAAGATTAGGAATAGTGTTTTAGCCATCTAG
This sequence comes from Leptosomus discolor, assembly GCF_034619465.1. Lineage (NCBI taxonomy): Eukaryota > Metazoa > Chordata > Aves > Leptosomiformes > Leptosomidae > Leptosomus > Leptosomus discolor. Next base: position 110,005,446 of record NC_141391.1, on the reverse strand, counting down.
ATCTTGGTCAGTGGAAGAAATTGGTATTTATTTTAAAAATAAAGAACAGAAAGGAGGACTTGAAATTTCAATTTACAAAAATAAAAGCAGAGCAACTATTAGTTCACATAAACCGCTGTTTTCACAATCTGAGTCTGCTAAATTGCAACATTGGGATTATAGACTTTTTAGAACTTTGTGATTTTTTTTTTTCATTCTTAAATGTTTGCTGCACAAAAATCTGACCATGCCTTAAAATCAAACAGAATACTCTTTGTCCTCTTTGTTCATACCGCCATACTATCATAGCATCTGCCTTTCATGAATCTAGATAAGGAAAAATTTATGTTGAAAGCAAAGTAGGTGATGGAATCCAAACACACCCCTATCTCCAGTCAGTGAAGTCTTGTTCCTCAGAAATACAGGCTCTGCTGATGCCAGTTCAAAGGGCTTGTTGCATTGTTATAAATTGAAGTCAATGTGTCTCATCTTGGATGCCAGTTCTCGGATGCGTCTCTGAAGAAGAGAATTCAGTCCTACTTTAAATGCCTGTTTAACTATGGACACTTAGTGTTGCACCCTTTGTGCTCCAATTAGTGATATTTCAGTGAAGATAATAGGAATAATTTCATTAAGCCTTTGCCTTTAGATTTATTGGTGTCTAATGGAAGTCAGCTCAAAATTTAGGTGGCAAGTTTTAATAAGTACAGGTATCCTTGAGCAAATTCAGCAATATAACACATTCTGGGTGAAACTAAAATGGATTTCAGGCAGTAATACTGGTGAAATAAGGAAGTAAAGAAATTTTTATAATCTCAGTGTCTTGCTTCTTGGGTTAGCCAGTAGTTACATTGTCAGAGTTGTCTTCAGAAACACCCAAATGGCACTATCCAAGTAATTTTGGAGATTGTATTGAAGCACTGTAACCATTTTTAGTCCAAAAATAACAGGATTAAGGAGTAAGTGTTTCAGGTTCTGGTTTCTAGTGTTTCTTACTCTTGGGAAAGAAAAAAAAAAAAAAAAGATAATGGGAAAATAATATATGAAAAAGAAAAGTTACAACTTAGCCTATTGCCATTTGAAAGGACAAGGGAGAAGACAAACTCTTGGTTCACTTTCCATATTTCATAAGGTCTCGGCTCTTGTTTGTTCCCTTATTTTCATCACCAGACTGTAAATTATCTGCTGTCAAGGCATTGAACTCTGAAGTATTTTGGCAAAATAATACATCAAGGAAGCTGTAACAGTGGCACAAAAGCAAGGATAGGAACATTTCCTTATCCAGCGAAGAGATACTGGATGTATCTGTAAGATGTTCAAACTATTAGCATAGCTACTTTTGGAATAAACAAAGATGGCTCATAAAATATTTTCTTAGTTTGTCAATAGCAAATTCAGATGTTGTGTGTTTGTTTTGGCATGTGGACAAAGCTAGGATAAAACCATATTCAGACTAGTGCAGTAGGAACTTTTTTTGCCTGCTATGCTTTTATTAGGCCACAGATTCGTCCAGGTCATTAGAACTCAACGCATCTATACAAGTCTCTTAGAAAAAGGTGAGATAGCACTAATTATGGCAATGTAGAGCTACAAGTTATTTCTGACTAGTGGCACAATGTTTAATTTCTGCCCATCCCCTCTCTGTGAGGGTTATTTCCTAACTGGAACAGGCAAATTCAGCTACTGCGTTGCCTCATATGAACAGTGATGCAATACGGAGATGTTATATTTGAGGGCTCTTGCTCGTAGGCAATATGTTTTTAGTGTTCTTAGGAAATACCAACAGGTAAATAAATAAACAAATAATGAGGCCAAATGAAGAAAGGAAGGGTGGTACTTTCCATAACAAATTGATATTCAGAAGTGTCACCCCAAGTGGACAAAGATCAGGAATCAAGCAGACTAAATGAATGTTGTAGTTTTCTGTCAACATATTCTGAAGCTGGAATGAGATCACATTGCAATGTGGTGGAGTATTGAAAGTCCAAGGCACATTAATAGTGCATAAAGCTTCCAGACTGTATATGAAGTAAAAGCTCATTTCTACTTTTAACAGATACATTTTTTCATTTTCTGAGTATGCTACCCTCTGTTGATTTTTTTTTTTTAGTGTCAAAATATTTATAATTAATAGTCCTAAAGGACTGCAGTTTGTACTCTCATTTTATGTATTTTGAGACAATAATGAAAGTGACAAACAATGTTCTTAGTTTTAAATGTCATAAAATCCGTCACCTTTGCTCATCTAGTTTTGAATGTTATCATTCTTCCTATTTCCTGGGCTTCACACCAATTCTTGGAAAAGGAAAAGAGCACTGTAATGTCTATTCAACCAATGGTGACTGTTCAGCACCGTACAGAATGTATTTTTCAGAATATCCACTTTTCCTGTTCATAGCAAATTTTTTGGGCAGACCTGTGATCTTCCTTTCTTTCCTTGCACACTTTGGAAAAAGACCAGCGTCAGATGCTGCTCTGGTCATTGGGTGAGAAGATGCAGCCCTGAGAGTGTGGTGTTGAGGTTTCACTTCTGAAAGAGAAGAAATAATACAGGACTGGGTCACTAGCTTGTTTGAAGTTAGGGCTTGCTTGTGAGCAGAAACTTACTGCATCTTTCCTTTAGAAAATGGTTCAATCCATAGAATTCTTAGGCAGGACTTGAAGATTTTATTTAACTGTTTTATGTTCTACTCTTTTAGCTTAATGTGGAAGGCAGCGGGACATTGATATTTCATGGTAATTTGTTCCTGTTACACTTAAATAAGATGTAGTTTTCATTCGCTATCCGAGAGAAGAACTGTGATAGCAAGTGTATAATGTCTTGATATCATAAGATTTTGATCTGGTATTTTTTTCCCCTCCCATAAGCTCTGTTATCTCTCACAGCGCTTGGTTTTGTTTTGCTTTATCAACATTTATTTTGATTTCCATTGTAGCTCTAGTTCTGACCCTCCACAGGATGTTTATTTGAGATAGGTGTGCTATATTGAACGTACCTTATAATTTATTATTCTATGGAAATTTGTATTTTGTTGTCATTGTATGTATATATTAAATGCAAAGTTTGCTCAGCTATGAAGAGTGCTGGTGGGACCCTGCTTCAGCATATTTTAGGTGGCTCTGGCCAGAATTCCTTTACACAGATGAATTTTTATCAAGCATTCTGTGTAAATGTTTATCCCCTGAAAGCTGTGATTTTTTTTTTAGGGTAGTAGCACATGCTTCAGGTTATTCTGCTATGCCTGTTACTAAGATTGACTGTCACTGGTAACTAATAGATGTTATGCAAAGTAGTTGTAGAGATATTAATTATGTGGGTTTTTTCTTTATGGTACGTAGTTATATACCCTTTTCTCACCAGGTTGAATCTATGTGAAGTGAAGGAGAATGACATACTGTGGTACAGGTGTTGAGTTTTGTATTGAATGGCTACCAGCCGAGGGGCTGAAATTTCGATTTATTCTATAAGGCGCATAACAAAACCAACAATGCCAGTGCCAGATTACATTAAAATCTGTATTTCAAGGGTTAACAATGTTATGCAAAAAGTAGCTGCAACCCAGTAATTTTACCTGTGCACGGCTTTGCCTGTGGGGATTTCTGTGTATGCTAATAAAGAAAACCAATTAGAAGCATGCCGGGCTTGTTTTCTTGTTTGGACCTACTCATCTACAGTGTGTGCATGGCTGACATTTCGAACCACGAGTCCCTTGAGGTTTAGTCTTGTAATCATATGTGTATCCATAGAAGTAGATACCCAGACATAATAAACACATAGACATAATTCAACACCTGAGGATAATGAAAGGGATGTATACTATATTGGGATCAATTGCTTTGTATTTTTGTGTACCTAAAATATGTATTACTTTCAATCAAAAAAGAAATTTGCCTTGGAGAAATAGTTATTTAATTATCAGATACATCAATTATAAGGAAAGTATTTTATTTGCATTCTGCATGTAGGCACTTGGTTTACAAACATCTTAGAACAGTATTGAAAATATTTGTTTTCTGTCTTTAGTCACTAAAAGAATTTCAAACTCAGAAATACACTTTATTGCAAGACATTTTCTTCGTGCCTTAAAATGTTATACTTTAACTGTGGTCTGCATACCTTTAGTTAAAACAGAGTGTTAGTGAAGTTCTACTCCAAACAAAGATGGTAAGGGATATATGAAGTCGCTTGTTCTTTATACAATAAAGGATTAAAGTAGTCTCTTGTGAACTTGATTGCCACTCTACTGAAGTTATGCATGTTTACAGACTATCTTGAATTTGGCTCAAAATCTGCTGGTGACTGTGAAAACAGAATGCCTGAAAATAATATTTATAAATTTTACATATTTTTTTAATGAGGTTTGTATTCCTTGTGGTCTCAGCTTGTTCTTTAATAATCAGCTCCTCCTTCTCCACTTCCCCTTTCTGTGTATGTTCATATTGGTTGTATACAAGTCCATGTGGATTTAGGAGCAGAAGTCAGTTTCCACTTTGGTTAATGCATTATCAGAAAAAATAATGAAATTCCAATAATACGACCTTCAATTTGACATACATAGACCTCCTTAATTCACTTATGTCTAATTCTACAATGCTTATCTTCACACTTCTACAGTTACTGTGTATTTTGAAATTTTTACCATGGTATTTGACATTCTGTTGCATACTGGATACTTGGCAAATACAAGAAAGCTTATAAAACAAAGTAACAGTGTCTTTACTTCTAAATGACGCAAACCAGTTTTTCAAAGAAAGGCATTTTATTATATTTATTAACTGGATCAAGTTCACTGATGATGATGCGTAACCCGTAAACACGTCTTGAGCTCTAGATGTCAAGTTGAGTTTGCTGGGTCGAGAAGTGGTGAAGTCTTCCTTTTTGTTCCCCCCCCCCCCCCCGCCTTGTAAAACATTGCACTTGATAGGGATGAACTGAACAACAATAATCTTGGAATTATACAGTGCAGTGTTTTTCCAGAGTCATTGTTTCTGAAAGAACTGTGCGTTGTCTTTATGTTACAGGCCTGGAAAGGAACATTTTCTGTAGATGTCAGCTTCTGTCTGGTGTGATGCCCTATGCTTCTGGTGATGTCTTGTGCAGCACTGAGTAGTAGTGGCAAATGGAAGAGGTCATTTGTAATAAGGTAGGTTTCTTTCTTTTCCACAAGGGCGCGGCTTGATGAAGTTCTTCATAGTTAAATTTTCTGTTTAATATAAATGAAGTCTTTTTAAGTCTTCTAAATTTAGGAGAAATGTTACTGATTTCACAGCTATTGCTGCTACTACTTGGTTGTACCTCTCAAATTATCAGCAGAAGGTATTTTCAAGGCATCACTGTCACACTGCAGCAAAAACCACCATTCATGATCTCCAACAGAAACTAGGAAATACAAGGATATATTTTAATTCCTGTCATTGGTTGTGAGAAAAAAATAGTGTCTATGATATCAATTATTTCTGTAATGGAGAAAATTAATTACTTGTAGTTTTAAAGACTATTGAAATAGCAGCAGAAGAATCAAGTGCATATGGTCTTTCTTCAACATGGTGCTGCAAAAAATGGCTTAGAGCAAAGTGGAGCTAAGAAAGCCAAAAAAAAGGAATATGTATGGAAAGCTTAGAACCGGGGAAACTGGCAAGGAGACTTTTGCTTGGAGAAGACCCTTTGATTAGTAAACCCTGAAGAAGTGCTATGGGGTAATTGTAGAAGTATGACCATGGAGGGAGGCAGTTGTGAAAATAGAGCCTTGTGCTGGATCCATGTTTCACTTCACCTTGGCTTGTCATTGGTTTTGGTGTTCTTGGTTAGAGGTAGATATCTCTGTGTTGGTATCCACTGAACAGAGCTATTAATGCATCCAGCTGATACACTGTGCTACAATGTTCTATGAGCTTTCATTAGTCTCACAGTTTTGTTCCAAAGCGTTCTTGGGATGTTGTGACTGTTACCTGTGACTACAAGTATACTCCGTAGTCCCTGTGCATGTGTTGTCAGAAATAGCATATCTTAATTAGTGCTCCATAGCTGAAATGTTTATTTCCTAATAGAATGGTTTAATGAGAGTGATTTTGAGAGACATTTGCGTATTATTTATGCTCATCATCTCTGATCAAAGTGCAGTGCAATGAATAGATACTGGCTAAAGGCGTTGGTTCCGGTTTACTATTTTCTCACTGGTAAAAGACATATTGAGGTGAGAGTTTGTTACTTAAACGTGGGACTGGTAGATATGACACAAAACCTGCAATAGACCCATGAGCATCTGGAATGGCAGCTGATCCTTGGCAGGATACCGTAGGGTATTCAAAACGCACTGGTTGCCTATGCTTAGCAGTCCTACCCTATGTGTTAGGTTTCTATTGCAGCGAACCATACAACCTGACCTCATTCAGTGTGGATTGTGACGGATTGTAATCCCAGATTCAGAGGCGATGTTGTAAGTGGGGGTACTTGGAAACCTGCAAGGAAAGAAGAGTTGAAATGAAGCAAGTAAGGCAACCACTAGGAAGATGTAAGACAGAGGGGGAGGTTAATTTATCTTATTTTCCATTGATTGCTTTTGCTACTTCTACTCTCCATGGGCTAGCAACTCACCACTTTCAAGTGAGCGACATCTTTTCTGAGTTGTTCTGTCATGCATTATTTCACAAAAAGAAATGTATTAATTGCTCTATGCTGTACTGCATCCCCTCATTGTGTACCAAGTGTAAGGGAAAATATTACGGTTGGTATCTGACATGCGGAACTAATTTGCCTCCGTTGGAGTTCAGGGAGAGGTCTTGGCTATTACAGTGGAAGAAAACATTATGAATTATAGGCCACTCGCCTCATGATGCTTCATTTGTAGTTTCTATTTGTAATTATATACTATGAATAAAATATGCGGACGATATCCCGGCCCCATTGAAATCAGGAGGAGTTTTTCTCTTAACTTCAGCTAGGCCATGACCCTGGGAATCTCTGCTGGTTCCTGGTGAAGGATTTGTTCTATTCATGCCTCTAACTAGACCTCCGCTGAGGACTTAGTTTTTAATATTGCTACCAAATCTGCTTCTTACATTAAAATTCTCTCTTATTGAAGTTTATTTGTACTTGATTTGGGGGATCCTGTGCTCAAAGAAAAACATATTTCTGTACCTATATTTTTCTATCCTTAAATATGACTGTATTGTTACGGGTAATTATAGACTGACTCTCAGGAAACACTATCTGATAAAAAGAGAGAAAGGACCTCAGAATAATTTCCCAAAGGATGGAGTGGCAATCCTACAAGTAAGATACAATATAAAACTATTCTCCCTCTTGAAGACTATAAAATGGACTGCAAGAAACAAGGCTTAACTCTGAGAGGAAAGACTAGATCACTTAATAGCTCTTTAATATCACCAGTTTCTATGATCACAAGCTCTCCTTGAGCATATTGTGGATTTTCCTTTACCAACTGTTTTGACTCGATAAGTATTTTTTTTGTCCATAGGCAAAAAGTTGTTCTTAACTATTATTCATGCTTTAGTAATAGACTCTTTCACACTCCTACAGTTGGAGCATGTATCGCCCATAGGTCATTCATAACTTACAAAAGCTTCTACTAAAGGGCATAAGAATTCTTATTTTGTGCATAATTTTTCTTTCTTATCAGTTGATGTGCTGTTTAACTGCTCTTTGCTCTACTGAATTCCACTCATTGTATAGAGCAAGCATAAGAGTATATTAAAATTGGTGTGTGACATATGGATTTAAATTTTGATTGTCAAAAACATGAATGCTACATCAAAGCTTTTCTAATTCTGGGATATTTTCTTAATGCAAGTATTAGTTGCTTTGGAAAAAGAGACACATGTAAAATGCTGGGTGTGCTCTCATCTGATATCTTATTTGCTTTCTCTGTTTCAGTATCTCAGATTCATTAAGCTCATTTGTCAGCTCCTATTGGAAGTTCTGTTCTAGTGGTTGACCTTGTTTTAGGAAACTTACAACGCTTTTCATTAAAGTATCCCCCCCAGTTTGTGGTGGGTCTTTAGAATTGCAACTGTAAAAGGTTTGTACAGTGTATGTGTGCACATGCATTTGTATGCACACGTGTCTGTTTATGCTGGGGGTTTGAAGCTGAGTGGTAAAGATATTTCAAAAATCTTCTTTTCTACGTATTCAAGCCAAAGTGTCTGTAAGAATGCTCTTGTTGTGCTTTTTTATATGAAGTTATGTCAGGAGGGAAGGCAGTGAAGGTATTAAGCCATTTATTGCCTAGTCCTATGTTGTTGATTTACTATTTTATGCTCCCTGCATTTTACTTCATTCCTTCAAAATTATGTGTTAACCGTACTTACCATCTTGAAATTCCTTGCTGAGACGTTACCCCATAGGTACGTATCCTTGTGTTGGCATTTCCTCTTGTTTAAGATGGTTAGCATTGCAGAAGGGTAAGATTATTTTTGTCAGGGAGGAAATATGATGTCTGTCTACCATGGTTATTGCTTCATTTAATTCTGTATGCTCTTCCTAGTGTCAGTTTGTTGCCTTCTTTACTGAGTTGTTAGAGGTCTTTAGGACGGTGATGTTTTATGCATGTATATTATATAAGTAATAAACCAAAATATTTAATCTTGCTAGTTCCTTTTACTTTTTGATCATCTCACTGAATCAGTATTAAGTCTTTACTTTGTTAATTAACTTGCCAAAGCATGCCACTTATTCAACTGGAAGAGCACCAAGAAAAAAAGACCCTAGTAGTATTCTCATCACAGTTGTCCCAGATTTTCAAAGTATTTGAAGTACCCTGGAGGTAGATAATCTTAAACTAATTTGTAAAGGAGCCAATATATAAATCCATTTTTATACAAGATTTTATAGTGATAAGAATGTTTGATGGAGGGAAAATGATTCAGTGCAATTTGTAACTTGGAGAACATAATACATTTGACTCCTTTTTCAGCATAATACAAAGAGTTCATGTGTTGCACCATGTTCATTTTTAATTAAACATTTTATCATCGCACAGCCTTTTATTGACATTCCTCATAATAGAGCTGATAAGATCTTGACCTACTCTTCAATAAAGCAATGTATAACTCAATATTCTGGCACACACTGTTCCCCTCAGAATTAAAACATGATTTTCTGATTTAATTTAAAAATCTTATGTACTTTTATTCACATTTATTTACTTTAACTTCTCAGATTTATGCTCTTGTTTGACTTAGGCAATTTGAGTGCAACCATTTCTTGGACTATTACTCCTGTTTGCTTCAGCTTTTAGCTAGCTGGAGCATTTTATTGAATTTTTCCTTTCTTTCTTTTCCTTTTAAAAATTTGCAATAAAAAGTGATTTATTGCCTAATCTTGTTTTCTACTGTACCTTTTGAGTCCAATTTTGATCAGGTGCACTAACTTCACTCACTACTACCTTAATCATAGGATTATAGAGTTTGTGCTATCACAGAAATTCCTTCAGATACTTCATAAGAAGAGATTCCTGAAGATGTCCCCAAAGATGAATTGCAGAGCTGATCCCTGTCAGTAACCTTAAAGAGCCCTGCGGTGTAAAGCTTCCCAGTACCATGCGTTTAGCCTGACTGATGAGCATCCCTGTAGCTTGGCAGGATTGTCTCACCTCCAGCGGAGCTGCTGCAAGGGAGTGGGAATCAACCCTTTCCATTGGCAGTGGGTGCTTTGGTGCCTGCTGACCCAGGAGACCTCTGGAGACAAACCGGAAGTTGGCTGTAGAGCTGCATCTGGAGGGGATAAGCCTAGGTCTCTTTTCCAGGGTTTGCTCTCTCATATGTTAGGTTTATTATGTCATAAACTGTAGTATTGCTTTACATGTGAAAACCAGGATTCTCTAACGTTTTAGAGTGCTGCAGCAAGTCACTCTTTATGACTTAAGCACCCACTACACTCACCTAAATAGGGGTTATATGTAGAAGATATGACACTGCCTACTTGCTGACCATCAGGTGTTGCAGGACCTGCTTTTTCAGTAATTTCCTAACCTCTTGCTATATCAGCTGTCTCAGATAATAACCACTCAAGTGCCCTGTGCTTCTCTTTCATACTTCAGAAAACTAGCTCTGAGCATTTGCTGTTCGTCCTTATCCTTGTATCCCAGATCTGTCACTGTTCACTGTAAATGTGTATTGATTTTAGCTGATAATTCTGAGATAATTTAATGAACTAATTTGAAAATATATCATATATCACAGAAAATGCATGACTGCCTTGCACTTTTGAAAGAATTTTAAAAACGGAGGAACACTAAGCTTGACTCTTGAGGATGTGTTCTTTACACCCTCACAGATTTCCAATCTTGCTTTGTCAGCATAGCAGAAGTTAAAAATCACATAGGGCCCCTGAGAGTAGGAAGTTACGATGTGCCAGGTGTGTATCTTTCAAAATTAAACCTTTCAAGCTTTTTTGTCATCAACAAGGTCCACATCCTCAAGGATAAATAGGTATGTAATATATTGAACGAAGTAGTTATTAGATGCTTGAACAACCTAGATTTCTGATTTTGTTCTGATTTTTTTTTTTCTTTGGGATGTTCTCCCCCCAAAACATCCAGGAAAATATACTGCCATGTTTTTGGAAATATAGAGGTTTGTATTCAGATTCTTTAGCTGTTGGGAGAGGGAAGTATTGAAGAGCCTGGAAAGCATGAAAGTGTATGACTTAGAAGAAAGACTGCATTGTGTTTTGGTAATTGTTCTAGAAGGTAATTGTTTAGGAAGAAGGAGTAAATCTAACAGCATATGTAGCAGATTCATGGCTAGCTACACCTAGCCAAGTTGGAGAATAGTATCAAGGGAAACACCTGGGGTACCTAGGAAGCTGTCAGCACAGGTGCCAAAAGCCATGCCTCTCTGTCTTTTCTGCCACTGCCATCCATGCTTGCTAGATTAAGCTAAATCAGGTAAATGCCTGCAGAAGCTTATGCCATTGTTTGCTGTGCAAGCATGTGATTGATACATTAAAGGTGCAGGGCCTCACCGTCCCCAACGGAGGAGAGGAAAGACATTTGAGAAAATGAAAAAGCTGATAAAGTTCTTAGTCTTATCCATCTCTGAAAGCTCACTTGTTAAACCAGACCTAAGTCTTATCAGATGGAGCTGCCCATTACATTAGAGATACTGGACATCATCGCTGAAATAAAGATAGCCAATTTTAATCAGCTTGTTGGAGCAGAGAAACTCAATTTATGCATGGGAGGACCCTGCTCATGAATTAATAAAATAAAATCCTGGGTTTTAAACATACTTTAAAACATATTAGAAAAAAAATATTGTATTTGCTGTTGAACATTTGTCTAAATGACCCTTTGTATGCTGGGGACTAATAGGAAGATCTTTTTTTCTGTCTTTAAACAGACAGTAAAGTAGAACATTTACAGAAGAATGAAACCCCCTAAACTCTAATCCTAATATAATCAATATAAATTTTAATAAGCATTTTAAAATGCACCGTATAGTATGTAGACATTTGTTTTCATTAGCACCACTTTAAAAACACAGTCTAACTATTGTTTTCACTGACAGAACTCAAAGAAATGCAGATGTTATTTCTCCAATGAGAAATATTTTATATTGCTTAATTAAATAAAGGAAAAGCTTGTGTAGTTGTGGTTTTGATATTCAAAGATATACCCTTGCCAGAGGGAAGGTGAAAGTATCGTTTAACTAAGTATGTAATCTCATTTCAAGAGATCTGTGTTCAAATTTACGTAAATTAGTATTTTAAATCTGCTTCCTCCATCGCATTATTTACATTATATGTACAGCATATACTCTGGCACAGTTAGCAATCCCACTAAGTACAAGTCAGCAATAGGCCACACCGGTTAAGATCAGGATGACCTAGTTAAGTAGTTCTGGCTTTGTTGCATGCTGAATTATCAGCTTTCTAAAACTCATGAAAATTCACAGCCACTTCATGTAGAGTCTAATTTGCTTCTGTATACACTTGAGACAGGAAAAAATGTGCTTTAAGAAGAGAGGAGTTAGGTAGCATTGTTGTTTCTGTGTATATTTGTTTAGTGCTTTAGATTTTGTTGAAAGGGAAGTCTGTTGACTATGTGCTTTGGTTACATTCAGTTCCTTAAGAATGGATGTGCTTTGTTTATCAGCTTGTTACCTGACAAAATAGCAGTTAATATTAGATTTAGAGAATGTTGTTGGAATATTATAAATGCATTATTTAAAATGAATGAATATGCCTTATCTTGTTGGTGTTTTATTGGGGTATACCCATTGCGAATCTCACTGTTTTCTAGAAAAGTGTAAAGATTCATGAAGTCATTTGTTAATATACTAATATCAAACTCTTATAAAGTTTAAAAAATCTGTTAATTTAATTCTGTTACATTAATATGGACATTTAGGGTGTTCTAATAAATTTTTTTTAAAAAGAACAAAACTATCTCAGTATTTGGACCTTTCTAAGTTCACTAAGGTAAAGTAGGAAATACATAGTTTTTGAGGAAAGCTAGTGGTTTAGTTAAGGCATTTAGCTATAACTTGGAAAATGCAAGTTTAGTTGCTGAATTTTACCATGCTTTTTCTTGATCTGCCACGCCATGTGCATGCTTTAATCTTCTAGGAGAAAATAAGTGAGATTTTTACCAGATCATTTGGAGGAGCTTGCATTTTAGTCCAGCTTCCTTTTTTTGTAAGATGAGGTTGATCTTCTACCATTTTTTCTTCTCTTTTCCTCATAGGTTTTTGCCAGAAAATAAAACTGTTAGAACTGTTAAGTTTTATTTCAAATTGGGTAAAGACAACAGATTTTAGTCCTGCCATTCTTTTGGGGGAATAATGAAGACAGTATTTCAAAAGAGATGAAAATATTTATATTTACCAATGGGACTTCACATTCTTAGCTAGTTCCAAGGATACATATGTTACATGTAGGAAAGAATCGTCCAAAAAGTACAAGTATTTTAATCAATAAAAACCTAATGATAGGACTCTTTACTACTTTCACTACGCTATTTCCATTGGTCTTGATAGAGGTTCCTGCAGAGTATGAAAGATTAAGTTGAGGTTGTAGTTGGCATGTGTTTTAAATGGACACAGATAAAGAAAAATAGCAAGACATGTACTCTACATTGTACTGACACATACTCTACATTGTACTGAGGTGTATATATATGTATGATACGTCATTTTTATGCAACTTCCTGCTATGATGTTCTCCTCCCTTCTGTATCCACATGCACACTGAATTGCAGTTCTAGTCTGGATTTAATGAAGGGACATTCTTCTGCTCTGCAGTTGCTCTCAGTTGTTGTATTTAGTGCTCTGATATGGCAGCTTTCACTGTATCCATAAAATATGAGCGAGCATCATTAAGCTATCCAAGAGAAAGGAGTTTTAAGGAGGTATTTGAATGAGGAGAGGATGGCTGTACAAAAAATGAAGGGGAGTTCTCTGAGTTTGTATTCAGGCAGGGGAGAAAAGGACAAGGTCATTTGGTCAAGAAAGCCTGTAAGCATCCTGTCGCAGGGTTAGGGGATACATTGAAACTGTAAATTCCATGCAGCAATCAGTGTGTCCTGTAAGAGTGCACATGTTGGTCTAATGAAGCTATCCACTCATCCTCTGCTCCCTCTGCAGCTCTCCAGGTATTTGTAGTGTGAAGTCAAAGCCATGGTCACTAGTCACAGATTCTGTGGGAAAAAAAAAAACCAACTTACAACAAGTATTTGGAAGAACAGTTGCACTGAAAATCCTATTTGAACAAAACATTTTGACTAATGTGAAAGTAGATGCCTTGGGCAGTTGCAAGCATTTGTGAAGAATTAGCAAGCAGAAAAGGCCTTCTTGTCTACATAGCTTGGGCTACCCAATCAGGAAAAGAGCACAATTTTGTGAATTAAGTGACCAGTCATGCATCGCAAATAATGAATAGTGATTGTTCGTATCGGTCAGTTAAAAATTGTGTCATAGGGTCAGATATGTTTGCCTACACTGCTCAAGGACTTGTGACTAACAAAGTAATTAATAACACCCATGACCTGTTTGCAGACACCTGGTGAACAGATTTAAGGGCTCAGTCCATTGGTTATGTTTCCCAAGGAGCAATTTCACCAGCTCCAGCTGAAAATGTGTAAAACCAAGACTAGGACAGAAGCAGTTTCGTTGTGTACCAGCAATGTCCATCCTCAACACCTGCTGCAATATATCCTTTATTGATATGAATATAACGTACAGTGGATTCTTGCCCAGTTATGTGATCCCTCTCAGTCCAAATCAGCAGACCCCGAGGCCTCCAGAACCTTCAAATACCTGTTTTATTTTTTAATTAGCTTTTGAGTATGAGATACTGTCACAATAATGATACTCTTCTGCGAATGGTGTTCAGTAATGATTCAGGCAAGCCCTGTTCAGAGTTCTAATCTGCTTTTCCAGGAGTTTGTCCTTACTGCAAGGAGCAAGTCCTTTGACGTCACCAGGGGGAAGAGAGAGCCTTAGTGAGTAAACTGCTGGGCAGCATGAAGTGCTGGGCAGGGTTGGTCCCAGAGACACAGCTTCCATAAAGCTTTTCTCATTCCGGTGATTACTGTAAACAGAAACACCTTCCCAGTTGAGGAGGAGGAAGAGGGAGCGGAGGCCAGGGCTGCGAGCATGCAAAACTCAGATCCACAAGATTTTAAATTCCATTGTGTATTTAGGGCAGTTATTGTTCATCTGGGGCTGATGTGCTACTCTAAAGAACAAATGAAAACTGCAGCAGTCTCTCCGAGTCGTTGCATTTCACACAGGTTTTACTTGAGTACTGTGTTATACTTTGTCCCTACCAAAAAAAAAAAAAAAAATAGTATGTTTTTGAAGGAGTAAAGGGGGTACTTTGGTTAGAAAACAGGGTGTAAACTTTAAGACATCTAGTTTGTAAAATCTTTAGACTCTCCTTTGCTTTTTGTTCTGTAATTGATTACGAGCACCCCCTTTAACCCACCTTAAAGGGCAAGCAGGAAATTCATGTTTTCGTTCATCAGCCCATCCCTCTGAAAAGCGTTCAATATTAAAACAGTTTGCGAGGAGCAAAGGCAGAAGAAACAAGAGGCCCAGTTAGACCGTGGCAAGGTTAGGAGATGCATGTCTGATGCCTGCAGCAAATATCGGCTCTTGTTCCTGTACAATTTTTGCATGGGGAGACCAAGTTAATTGGGGTATGGCTCTGTTCTTTCCTTTATGTGTGACCTTTTATTATCTCTGTGGCCCTGTAGTTCATGCAGTGTCATAAAGCTGTGGGAAAGTCTTGCAGCTAGTGTTATCAGCTGTTGGAAATTAACTTAAAAAATGAAATATCTGTGTTTCCTTTTGCCTGAAGGTGTCTGGGAGCCTGTAAACTGCTACAAAGGTGCAATTATTGTGGTTGTGATTTTGCTGTAGCTGAGCGTTGCTTGTGCATCTTTTCTCCTTCTTTCTCTCCCCTTCTTTCTCCCCCTGCTTTTTAGTGCAAGCTGTGGGCTGGCAATCAGGTGTTGTGCTGGGGGAGGGGGTTCTTTAGGAGGGGGGTTACATGGCATAATTCCCACGAATGTAGGAGGAGGATGAAAAAGATAAAGAAATTTTGTTTTTCTGAGCTAGAGGATTCTCTGCATGACTTCCCCACTGATGGGATCATGTGCTTTCAGGCTGAGATTTTATTAACAATTCAAATGGAAATTGAGGGCACAGGAGGAGCAGATTCTCACATAAACTTGATCTGTCCATGAATGCAGTTCTCTGTTTGCCCTGACCCTGCATGGCTTAAGACACTGCCTGTGAGGCCTGAGTGCCAGACACAAAGACCGAAATGAAAAGCAAGCACATTCCAGTAGTCTGCACAAAGGCAATGGAGCAGTTTCTAGCCGTCTCCCCAGGGAGAGATCTTATCTCCTTGCGGCTAAAACCCTTTAGAGTGTTTATTTGTACTCTAGCACCCGAGGTTTATGAATTGATATGGATGCTGATTAAACGCTGTAAGTTTCCTCAGTGAGTCTTTTTGGGAGGCACGGAGGTGTTCTGCCTGTATTTTCTTTCCCAAATACCTATCGATATTTATCAAAAGGTTGCTCCGGTTTCCTGACGGGCGAACGCAGATGAGTGCCGAGGGAGAAGGCAGTCCAGAAAGTACATTCGTTAATAAAAGTCATCACCAGCCTTAGGAGAGTTATGGAAAACTTTGGCTTTAGGACACGTCGCCTGCTTTTAACGTTTACAGCGTTAGCGCAGACTGTCACCGCTGCTGGACGCTTGTGCTCGCCAGCACGCAGGAAGGTTGCTCCCGAGTAGCTGTGCCGATTAAATGTTGTGTATACTTGGTTGACCTTGTGCTATGGAGCCAGCAGCGCGCAGCACTGGGGCAGAGGGAGGACGCGTGAGGCAAGGCTGCTGTGGCCACATCTGCACGGCCATTGCTTTCCGCCAATGGCAGTCGTTGGGTGATGCTGCCTGTCAGGGAAATTTTGCCGGGGGTGAGAGCTGGGGGGTGAAGGACGGGGGTTTGCTGGTGGTTTTTGTCATTTTCTTGAGACTGGAGGTGGAAAGGCTAGGAACATATCCCAGTGCAAAAATATGATTCGTGTTCCCTGTCGCTGCCTGATGTTAATAGTGGCAGCGTGGGTAAATGCTGGAGATTCCTTAATCAAACTATTAAACATTGATATTCCTGGCTTTCCTACTCAGGATTCCTTTTATGAAAGCTCTTTAAAACAGTAGGGAAAATGTAAGTAAACAAATGTTTCGACTGTGGTAATTCCAAAGAGTCACAGTTTTCATCACCCTAGTTTTCTTTATTTTCAGCCAACAAAAAAAGGAGGAAAAAAAGCCCCAAACCAAAAGCCAGCAACTTTTAGGTAGGAAATGATAACCATATGTTTTCCCATTTTTCTTAAGGCGTTTAAAGGTTTCAAAACTTTTGATACTCCTTAAAGTAGTTAAATTAGTGGAAAGAGACTAGCAAAGGATATTGATTCAAATAGTTTTGTTCCCTTAATTTTATGGGGGTTATATTATACAAAATTAATGGTTGTACTTAGGCAAATTGTCAGTAATTGGTGGCAAAATTGCTTTATTGCTTTTCTTTCATTTGATGCTAATTAATGGCCCTACATTATTAAGTTCAAGCCTCTTCTGCATTTCTCCTTCTCCATAAATATTCTCAGTGGTAATGTGTCGGGGTAAACTTTTTTCTTCAGTGTGTGCAATAATTGCTGTATAGAAATGTGGTAACAAACAGATTTCTGGCATAATTTATAGAAATGTGATAACAAACACATTTCTGGCGTAATTTTTCCTGAAATAATATAAATGTTATTTTTCAAGAGCTTCAAGTCATTTGATACAAAGGAATACATTAGTAACATAATGTGTTAATTGATTAATGTGGTAAAACATTAGTTTTTCATATGAAAGTACTCCTTAGCAACTTACCCAGCAGTTACTTTACAAAATTGTTTTGTTTTACCAATTAAACCCCCCCTACCTTTTCTCCTACTATTTTACAGTGTGTTCGACGAAACGGTTCTATTTCAGTGGACTAGAATAACACCATGGATTTCTCGTCATATTTTCTACCTGTTAATGAAATTAGTATTTGGTACAGACCACTGTTTATCTGTGTTTTCCAAATTATATTATTTTAATGCTATGTAAATATTTTGAAGTCTAGAATAAATGCAGTAAGTAAAAGCCACTTTAGTTTTTCATACAAACACTATGGAAAACCCAGCTTTTGTGTGTGCGTGTGTTATTTGTTTGTTTCCTAACAATTTTTAAAAAAGAAGTGTAATGAATATATGTCACAAATTTGATATACTGAACATCATATACCTAAGTAGAACAGAGAACGAAAGAGCTAAATATTAAATGATTATTAAAAGGGAGTTTTGATGGCCTTGTAAGAATAAATTAGTAAAAAAACAATTACTGAAAGCCAAAAAGACTTCAAAATATAGGAGGAAATATTTTATAAGCTTTTATAGTTTCACAAATTATACTTGTTTTCTCTGTTGTCTAATCCTGTAGTACAAAACTGAGACAACTGTATCTTTATTTCACTGGTAGAGGATTGCACCAATGATGAAATATTTTCTTTGTGATTGTTGCCCAAGTCCTATTTATCTTTAATCTTAGTTGTAATTTTGAAAAATTTCTGAGTATGATTTCTTTCCTCAAAGTGATTGTTTTCATCTTTTATCATGAGTGATATTTAAAAATTAATTTTAAAATAAGTTGTAAAAATTTATAAACATTTCAATCATTATAAGTTGGTATGTTATTTAACAAAATTAGAACTACTAAATTTTATGAGCAAATTCATACCTCTAACAAAATTAGAACTACTAAATTTTATGAGCAAATTCATACCTCTTTGACATGACGTTTTTTCTTTCCTTTGTTTCCCCCTAAAAGCAGTTATTGAGAAAAAGTAGAGAGAAAACTGACATTCGGAGTTAGAAATTTTTAGTGTTATGTAAGTGCTGTTTCTTGGATTGAAGAAAAATAGTGAAGTAAGATTCTTGGCAAGTTGAATTATTTTTAATTTGTTGAAGGAATTTAATTTTATTTTTCTAAAACATGCCTCAGTTATGAAAACTGTAACTTTGTAGCAGAGTCACAATGCACCAGTAATTCTGAACTCTGTCCCATCCACAGTGTCCACTGAGGGCCCTGTGCCTCCATGTGTTTGGAATGAAATATGTGTAAATGTCTTTATTTCGAAGGCAGCTAAGAGAAGCTGTAACTCTTTAATGTACCAGCAAAGAATGATATTTTGCAAAACAGCTTGAGCTGGTTTTGCTGAAGTATTTGTAGGTGAAAACTGCCCCAGCAAAAGACAGAAGGTTAGTGCAGGTTAGTTTCCACCTGCAACGCTTAGCTGGTATCGTTGTGCGTATCTTATTCCTTTCTTCTTCTTGCACCTTTGTATACTTCAGGATCTTGCTCTGACCGTGACTATAACTGTGAGCGTATATGAGGAGAGGTGTTCAGACTTGAGTAAGACACCTATACTTGTTCACATGCCACTGCAGGCTGTGCCACATGCTCATCTTAATCTGTAGAGGTACCGCTGCACCATCTCAGATTGCACAGCACGAAGGCTCTTAGCCTGAGCCTTGCCTGGTTTCAGGCATGGCAAATCTCTGGACTGTCACAGGCATGGGGTGGTGCCTGTGGTAGAGGAGCATCAAACCACAACTGCAACTCGAATTCATGTGGTTCAGTGTGGGATAGGCGGGACTTGGGCCTGCACCTCATCATCTGCACTGGCTGCTCCCTGCGGTGCAGTCTCCATGCCCCAGTCCTGTGGTGTCCTTGCAGGGGAAGGAGTTGGAGCGGTGGTCTTCTGCCAAGTTGTTGTAGCCTGGATGCCTGTTAAAGTGGACTTCATGGCTCTTACCCACAGTCATGTAGCTGAAAGATGGTAGCCTAGAGCTTTGTGCCATATACACTTGAAATTCACTTCACCAGTGTGTGTACGGGGGAAAAGTCTGAAGCCTTTTTCATACAGTAGTACAGATCACTTACCTTGATTTCTGCATTTGCAGAGAGACTAGAGATTAATAATTTCCCAGTAGGGGTGAGAGTTTGTTGCCGTTTTAAATGTGGGAGGTTTCCACTGTGAGGGAGTTTGTGGACCTGGGGAGATTCCTCTTGCCTGGACATCAGGGGACACCCACTGTCCAGTCAGCCCTGCTTTTGCTACTCATTACATGTGTTGGTGTTTTAAACATGTCAGAGGGAGAACTTGATGACTATCTCTGGCAGGTTATCTCATCTGCATGTGTGTATCTATGCTTTAATTTTGCTTGAATGTGAGGATGACAGTATTGCTGGACTTCAAACATCTATCTAGTTTGTGTGCTCTGAATTTGACCTCTGGAGGGAGGTTCCTTGCAGTGCCTACACAGAGAATTTAGGTCCTAAACTTAGGTATTTTGGATTTCATCATAGATACAAAAGTTAAGCTCAGGTAAACAGTATGAACTCCCCTCACAAGTAAATGAAAGGAAAGGGGAATAACTAGAATCACTAGAATTAGGCAAATAAGTGGCAATCTGTGTTGTAAAACTGTGATTTTAATCTTGCTAGAGAATCTGAGTCCACAGCATTGACTTCTCAGTGCCTGAAGTAATACAACCTTTCTCAAGCTGCTGTTCAAGCAGCCATTTACGAGGCTTTGCAGAATTAAACACAATGAAATCTAAGCAAGAGGAAGGGGTAGTTGCTTAAAGACAGGGATGGCCTGTAAGATCGGCTTTCCCTGACAAAGACAACCTTGGAATGACAGAATTGGGAACTCATTTGTGTAGGTTATTAGGAAGCAAAAACTAGGTCTCTGTAAATTGATATTAATAACGGACTAAATTAAAAGGCTTATGTTTGGTTATGTGTTGTAGTGAAATACAGATTGGGTTGATAAAAAGTTTTTTGTAAACCACTGAGAAATTTACCATGTGGATGGAGTTGGTTGAGGAGAAGTCTTCGTCTTCATGTAGGAACCTGATGAAATTTTAAATGTCCTTGTAAATCCCACATCTTCTAAATATTCTTTAAAGTAAAAGTGAATTAAATATTTGCACTTAGAATTGCCTTTTATTTCTTTTAACATCCTGGGGAGCTATCTTTGAGTGATCCATATTGTACTTGTCATAAATAGCATATAACGTGTACTTGGTGTGTTCAGCTTTTGTCTATAGTTCTCATCCACTGGTGCCAGCAAGGGAAGACGAGGGGAAGAGGCCTATTGCACTCAGCTCCCAGCTTGCACTGTCCCTTTCATACATGGAAAATGTTATGTTTTCCTTAGCTTCACAGGGTAGGCAACAGCATAAAATCTGTGCTGTTTCCCCTTTGTAGGAATGCAAGCGCTTCCAGAGGGGCATTCATACTGTCCCACTTTGGTTACCCAGACTGGGCAGTTAGTCTCTCTGTGCTTCCTCTGTGGTTGACAGAGACACTTTTCTCAAAGACTGAGCATCTCTCTCTCAACTCTCCCTTTTAGAGTAATCTCTTTTTTTTTTCATTGACTCTGTGCAAACCTTGAAGGCAGGGTAGTACGACTTCCCTGAAACTGTGGCATTAAGACTTTCCCAGTTTACCTCCCTTCAATGAATATTGCCAGCTTTTATAACAAATTACATCATGGTGATGTCTACTATTCAATATTGGCCATATTCTACTAAGGCATTGTCTGCAGTAGGTGTAAGATATTTCTGATTTCTGTGATTGGAAGGTTTTAATGACACCTTAATTGTGCTTTTCAGCAGTAATTCTATAAGGAAAGTCTATTTATTGTAAGTTCTGGTTGGTCTGGATAAGTCTTACATGAGGAGACAGTTATCAAACCAGAAAACCCCTTTTATTTTAATTTTTCTATTGATAACTCAGATACTGTTTTGACAGATGAGGAGAATGTACAAAAAAATTTCAGTATACTTTCAATAATACTGCCTATTTGTGATCATTAGAGTAATGTAATTTTACCTGCTTGCTGTAACTTTCATATAACATTGAAAACTAGTTCCTTTTGGGTCTGCTGTGTAAATATACTTTCTAAAAAAAACCCAATATCAACAGAAACTAAAGTTTACATACGTAAATTTGCTAAATAGTGCTGAATTGAGGAATCTTTCTAATTTGAGAAGTCATGAGTGTCTCAACCTCGTACCTCCAGCCAGATTGTATTTGATTGTTGGTACAGGAAGAAAAAAAAGATAAGAAAAAAAGCTGCTGTAAGAGTAAGCATGAACATAATAATGAAGAAACAATGCAACGTAGTCAACCAGGCATGAAGAATTATCTATTGAAGCTAAGAGGCCAAGTGTCTCATCAGTTGGATTTTAATAATGCCTGGCAGAAGTGCTTGTACTTGTACAGCAATTGTTTTAATATCTAATTGAGTTTCAAGCTGAAATATGACAGTCTGTCTTGAAACATGAAGCGGACATTTCCTGTGATGCAATGTCTAAGCATTTCTTTGCGTACTAAACTGAGACTAGAAAATTGGTAATACTTGTGTTTTCAGGTTCCAGGAGCCTTCTAATTATGCATAACTAAAGCTGTATCCTGTGCAGTTTTACTGTTGTTAACTCTTTCCTCTTCCTGTCTTTGTAATTCATTTCATTTACCATGTTCATTTGATGCAGCTTGTTCTTTTTTTCTATTTTATTTTTTTATTAATACTGTTAAATGTTTGCATTGAGCACTGTCATTTGCTTTCTGGTTAGCAGAATACCTAGTAGAATGCGCCCTAGGTGTGCTCGGGGAGTCTAGCTATAACAGCGATGTAGACTTTAAACATAAATGTGACTCCAAAGCTGACATACTGACTATGCTTCCAATAATCTAGAATTACCCTTACATGGTCAGAAGTACAAGATCATCATAATTGAAAATAGAAAAAAATTATGAGTTTGAAAACAATTTAAATTTTTACTTAGCATGTATACTGAAGTGGGAGCAATACACAAAATGTAGCCTTGTTTTGAAATGGGCTTTTTTTCATTTTATTTCTCGTGATCGATTGGTATGTGAAGCTGGAGCTTTTCAGGAAAAGTCTGGGATTATGAGTGCATCAGCCTCTGCTTTTAGCACAGCAATGAGGTTATCAATAATGCATTGGAGATCTCAGAATCCTTGAACATAGGGAAATCACAGCTGGTCTGGGTTTATTGTCGAAATTGCAGATTTGTGCCAAGAGGTCACAACAACTGCATGTCAGACGGTCACACACACACGCACACAGACATGTCTTGGGGGAATGAGGGGAATAATATCTGAAGAATTGCCACTGCCCATGTTATTTAGGAACTCTTCATATGTTTCTATAGTACAGCTTTAAAAGCAGCATATTTAATGCTGCTTGCAGTGGCCTTTTGACATTTTGGCCTTTCCCAGTATTATAAGTTTTATTGTTTTCCTGACAAGTTTATTCATATACTAACAGCTTGCTTGGCAGCAATGTTCAAACTCAATACTTAGGCTTTCTGGTCACGGTGATGGCTGGCAGTAATAGAGAAGGAGAATAAGTGAGTGTGGAAATGCAAAGCTGTCTCTTGTTACATTTTATCGATCTCATTCTGGTGTCATTCAATTAAGACAGAAATGTGATGGATAGTGTCTGCATAGATTCCTACTTTGCTTTCCAGCCACTCTATATAAAGCTTTTTGGGGGAGGGAGGAGGGAAGGGAGGGCAAGGGGAGGAGGGGGTAGCAAATCAAAGATACAGTGTGATTTGAATTACAGATCAAACTTATCTTTTTAAAAAATCATTATTCTAAAGCCACGTTGAAAAGCAATATTAGCAGAGCTAGCATTCTGTGTTGTTTTGATAGCGAGTATCCGTAAATGTCCGGCCCATTGTTCATTGTAGTAATGTTTTTTTTAGTCCAGATCTTGTCTGTGTTTTATGAATAAACACTTGATTCTTCTGAATTTAGTACACAGATAGAAAGGGCAAAAGAAATGAAAAGACTTACTTGCCTAAGAGACTTGCCTGCATGCTGTAGGGCAGTAATTCCAGATAAACATCTGAAGATAAGAGTTGTTCATTTCAGTCCATTGTTTACTTTAAATATGGCAAAAAAAATCATTGAGCAGTTCTGACAATGTAATACAAAAGTGCAGAGATTAGCTCCATGGGCATAAGTAGACCTACATCAATTCACAACAACTGAGCCTCCCGCCCAGTCTTCAGACTGTGATAGTTTCAGAACTAATACATTAGTTTCAATCTAACTCACAGTTTTCTGCCTAAAATGTGATCAAGACAGTCCTAGAATGCATAGGTGATTTCTAGAAGCGTTTTTTGTCATCAGACCAGGGGCAGGCTCCTTAGTAAGACAGAAGTCCCCTGGGAGAAAAACCCTTAGTGGGAGTAACTCTCACCTCCTGGTTTTCTTTCCCATCTTCTGGGCTTAGAGGTAGCAGGGCTGTATGTCCATACCTCCTTTGTTCCCAGGGAACTTACAGGGAAAGGGGTTAGCAACTCAAAAGGCAATATCCAGGGCAGGTTTGGGATTCTCTGCTGAAATGAGGTTACCCGAGAAAAAGCCAGTTCACCAGAACCAAAGTACTTCACAGAAGTATATTGGCTCTTACAGCTATCATAAAAAGACCCCAACCAACCAACCAAAAAAAGCAAAACAAATAGATTCCCACCAGCTGGCTTGATGAGCTTCTGGAAAACCTGGATTTCCAAGGTCTGCAGCTGTGCCACATGCAGTATGTAGGGTGGGTGTTCCCAGCTTTCCAGGCTTCTGACTGTGTGGCTGGTGGCAATGTTCCACCCTTCACGGCTTGGCCGTGGCTCCCAAAGTCCCTTTTTCTGCATTTGGGAGCACAGGAGCCTTAGGGGCCACATTATAACTAAGACCCTCTGGGCTTTGATGATTAGGATTGTGTTTTCCTTGCAACTGCCGTTATTGAATCCACAGTTACAGCTGTGGCAGGATTACTCTGAAAGATAATTAAGTTTTAAGATTTTTAAGTTTTAAGGTAATTAAGTTTTAAGTCACATTTTAAATGTGATGAGGCTAAGATTTTAGAAACTAAAGAACCCATTTGTAGCCCTGTTACTCATTCAGATAAATATTCCAAGTGCTCGCTTGTGATTGCTCTGTGTCTCAGGTTAACGGTAGCTACTTGGTGCTCTGTAGAGCCCACAACAGAGTTATGGGCCTGAGTATCAGATTCATGAGCCTGAAGATCAAGTGTCAAGTGGGATTTGAGTTTTCAGAATTACAGAATTTTGGATGAGAGGTTGGGACTGAGATGAACTGAGGTTTCTCAGAATAATTTCATCTTAGTTGTGTTATTAACTAGATGCTTCTACTAAATTGATCAGCAAAATTTATACTGCTGTGAGTATAAAGTGTCTTCCCTTTGTGCGGGAGTTCTAGAAGGATCTGTAACTTGTCTTCTGAGGACCCTAGGAAAGGAATCATATGAGGAAGTTACGGCCTCCCAGGCATGGGGATGCGAGGAGGGTCTTGGGCAGTTCCAGTCATTTCTGGGTTTTTACCTAGTAGCAAAGCTGGTACATTCAGGACTCTTTGAGTTATCGTTAGAACTGCTTATTGTGGACTGGTGTAGAATGGGGAGGCTGCTTAGGTGTATCATAACTATTTAATTCCTACTCCCTTATAAGCAGTTCTTGGCGTCTCAGAGGTACTGAGTACATACAGTTTGAATGCTTGCTCCATTGCCAGTGTCTTTGTAAATAACTTTTAATAAGAGACAGTGGGGTGGACTTTTCTTACGTTCCTGTCCCCCAAAAGTGACATTGTTTTTATTGTTGAGGGGACTTTCAGTGCTGGACCATTTGATAAACCCTGCCTTCTGCATTTGCCCCTCAGGTATGAAATTAAAAATGTTAGTATGCATGTAAGGCAAAAAGTGCTCCACAGATTTTATGGACAGTCACACAGCAAGTGTTTTGGGTGCCAGTGCTGTTGGTATAGCTTCTTAACGTACAGCGGTTAAAGTGATTTTCTCATTTAACATCCTGAATAGGCATAGGTTTCTGTTTTTTTCTGCACTCCAAACACAAGGCTTGCATTGCTTCTTCCTGGCTTTGTCGGCTCATGTAATGTTACATACAGAATCATTTTGCATTTTTAAATAGTGTTCATTTCACTGCAGGAAGGAAAACATTTGTGGCATAAAAAAAAATAAAATATTTTTTGAAGTAATTTGATTTTGAGGGAGGAGATTAAGGGACCTTGCTCTGGCCTTGTGAAAAATTTATAACTGATGTAAAAATTGACCATGATTTGTTCTGGATTTTTTTCCAATGGTATGTTTAAGTGTAGCAGGTTCCAATAGCCATACATAAACTCATGTTAGGGAAAAAGAAAGCCAACCAGTCTCCAAATTTAGCATTACTTAATAAGCTCTACAAGGCAGCTTTTAATATAATTTCTCCACCACAAACTTCTATTTTCCCTGGCCTGATAAAAGCTCATTGAGGTGTACTTTTGGATAAATCCAGCTCGCCTAGAGCTAACTCTTGAGCTGAAACTGAAGAGACATTAAGTTTGTAAAAGTTTAGTGAGAAGGTTTTGTGTTAAGTTTCACACTTTTTGTAGATGTCTGCATTTCATAGTGCCAGAATTAGTACAAGAACAAGTTGTTTTATACAGTATTTTAATCTCAGAAGGGAACAGCTATACAGCACAATACAAACTTGCTGTCTTACGATGTCCACTTGAATTTACAGTTCAGTTTCTAGAATTTAGAAATTCACAGAAGGCTGGGGAGAGGAGGGAGGGAGGGAGGGAGGAAGGGTTTCCTAAGCATAAGCGCATAAGTGGTTATGGCCTATTGTACTTTTTTTAGATTCGAAATATTTCAATAGCTTGAAAATGAGCCAGACAGCCTGGGTATTATGAACATGAGGGAAAAAAAGAGATAAAAATAAATAAAGAGCAGCTGCAGTTCTGTTAGCAGTGTAACAGAGTTAAAAGGGACCTGAAAAATTATAGCCGACATTATGTATACACAACTAGGAGAAAAGAACTCTAAAGTATAGCAAATCTTGTCATATTCTGCTCTGTTCTGAAGACTCAGAGCTCAGTGTTTAATTTATAAGCAACAATTTTTTTTTCCTCTTTCAAGTGCTTGTGGAGAATTAGGATTAAATATGTAAGACAAACAGCAAGGCAGAGCTTTAAACATCTTGCCTTAAAACAGAAAAAAAAATAAGTCAATATCTGAGTTAGTTACGTTTTTGACTATTAGCAGCTGTAGCAAGAATTTACCAGTTACCCAGGAATTGCCTGGCAAAATTAGGGTAGAAAATAATAGTGTTGCTTAAGAAAAATTACTTATTCTTTTGGCATTATTTTTGGGCTTCTGAGATTCCTGGGGTTTCCTTCTTGATATTTAACTAGGTGGATTCATAGACAATCACATTTTTCCTGTGTGGAACTGACCTTTATTACTTCAGTGTACGAAGAACATCTAAAGTATTTTTACATTGTTTGGTAGTTAGAGCTCTTTTAGTGAAAAAAGAAAGAAGTGGTCAGGGTCTGCTTGAATTTTAGAGACATTTGGTTCCAGAGTATGGCGAATATTCATTCAATCTCTGCTTGAAGGTGAAAGAATAAATACTATTTTTCTTCATTGCACTTTATCCAATAAACTAAAGCTGTTAGCGTAGCCGGTTTTTTGTCTTTTGATTTTTCAGTATTAAGTGTTCTTCCCCATTAATCAGAAACTGGACAGTTTTATAGACAGTGTTCCAGCTGAAGAGGAATCAATGGTGTTTATACTTTCATTCCATCTGAAGTTCAGTATTTAACTCATATACTAATTCTGGTTGTCAGCAAATGTCAGATGGTAGGTATAAAAAGAAGCATATGCTAGAGAAGAGTAAACTGAGTTTCGTCTAGGAAAGCATCAATAAATAAAAGTGCAATGCATTATGAATTTAGTCCTACTAATGATTAGATGTGGTAATGGTGATTACCAAGATTTTTGCAAGTAAAGTCAGAAATCCAGTCATGTTAACTTCTCATCTTCTGAAGTCCTCATCTTCATTGCGTCATCTGTTTCTGAGTTGGAGCAGTTGAACAAAACTCTTCACACCTGATTTTGTATGTGCTGTTTTAAAAATCGTTTCTCATAATGTTAGGTAGTTGGAAATAGAGAGGAGTAGTGGGGCAAGTCATGTGGACATTGATAGTGATTTTGGGAAATAAGCAGTGATCAATCTACCAGTTCTGTATCTTTATATTTTAAAAGGAAAATTACCTTTTTATTTGTATTTTAATATAGCATCTCTAATTCTCAGTGATCAATGTGAGTTTCTACTCTGTGCTCCCAGTGTTGGTAAACAAAGGGAGGTGGGAATCTATGTGGTGGTGCCTTTGTCTGGCAAAATCGTAGTTCTCGGCTCCTGCTGAGCTCCTGCAGGTCCTGCAGTGATAAGCAAACAGACTTGCGTGCGGGCAGGTAACTCTCAGTTTTGCAGGATAGCAGCTCCTGTTGCTGCCTGCCCTACCTCACTTGCTGGAGCTCTCCTAAACAAGGAGCATGCTGCTGATGCACCTCAACTGGAAAACAGCAGTGGTTTGTCTCTGTGTAAGGCTCCTTCATACTTGTGGTGTGCAGAATGTAACATTTGTCCCCAAACATGGCAATGTGGCACTATTTTCACTATTTTGATTAATGGTGGTGTCCACTTTGCAAACTACAGTAAAGATCTCTTTCTTTTACAAAGGCAGGATGGACTTTTTTAGGTTCTCCCTTTTGTTGGCACCTCTCTTCTAGCACTAGGGGTTCCAAAAAACTGAATTGCATCTTCCCAGGAAATGTCAGATGCAGTGAGTGAATTTAAAAATAAGATAAATACAGATATTTATCTTTATAGACCTATAAATTCTAGTTTCTACTAAAATGGATACGAATTTTCCTGCCAAGGTCCATTTTCTTGATTGAAAGGAAAAACTTTCAAGGCTACTTCCCCGAAATATACATCACTACATATATTTCTTCCTATGTAATATGGAAGTTCTTGAAGCTCTTTACAGTTTGTGTGGCTTAGGATAACTTCTAATGATCAGTTTCCTATGTGCTTCCCAGAAAGAAAGGGCTTCTTAATTTCAGTTTTGTAAGGCAGTCCTTTAAGCATTTTTTTTAATTGAGGTTCATGAGCAGATGACTAGTGATTGTATATATTGAAATTACTTCTAGAGGGACCACAAATAAAAAAAAATAAAATAAATTAAAAAAAAGCATGGTAAAAATTAAACCTTTCCCTGACCAGCAAACATCTTGTTTCTCCTTGGAGGAGACAAAGAGAGGAAGGCTTATTTGTCCTATTGGAGGAAGACCAAATATTCCTTTAATTTTCTTCCAGAGAAGAGAACTTTTAATTGACTTTTTCTGAATTCATAGCAGTCTTCACAGAACGTTACATGATGTTCTTGCATGAATGCTGCTTGGTGTACTTAATCTTCCTTGTGATGCTGCATTCTCTTACATTGTGTAACATCAGTCGCTTCGGAACACAGCGTAACTTTGTGAGTAGAAGAATAGTATTATGTAGTTCTGGAGAGGTGTCCAAAACTATCAGGAAGTTCTGTCCATGACTTTTATGGTTGCCTGATTCACAGAAATGCAGGTGCTTTAGAATAAAAGTGTGGGCAGCCTTAACAACTGTTGATCAAGAGGAATGCATTTCATTTTCCCAACAGCCCTGCCTTTTCCTAAATAACTTCATGATTTCCCCGCTGTAAGACACACAAGAGCTGCAACAGTACGGCCAGACTGCATTCTCCTGTATGTTTACCATTTCAGAGTATGTAGAATGTACAGCCAACAGAAGGGCAACTGGAATGTCACCAAGTCCTGCTGAAATGAAAGAGTATTGTCTGTGGGCAGGAGTTGGGGATAAGTGCTGGAAGGAAACTACAGCTGTTTCCTAGCTGTTGTCAAGAATGAGATGTTTAGTCAGAGGCTTCTCTGAGGAGGAGATGAGAGAGGGATTTTTTTCTGTTTAATTTAATTTTCTGCTACTCTGGCCTGGGTTTCGTCACTGCCTGCTAGGTGACCTGTCTGTAAACTGGCATGATGCTTCCGTAATTTGTGATGTGTTTTGATATGCTCTTCCTAATTGGTTTGCTTTCTTAAAATTCAGGCTGTTTTGAAGATTTTGTCTCCATTAATAGTGTCATCTTGCCACAATGAAATAAGTTATTCTTTCTAGTTTCATAGTGGTAGGAAAAAAAATCAATGACCTTTTACTTTTCCTGCTTTCCTGTTTGGCTATGCTACAAGCAACATCCAAGGAATCCAAGATCATCTTCCGAGAATTAAAAAAAAAAACAAAACAAAAAACCTGTGTTTTTAATATTCATCTCATATTTGGAACAGTTTCCTTGAAATTGCTGAAAGTAGAGATTTAAGTTGCTTTTAAAACTAAGATTCTGTCAAACTGCTAATCTGGGTAGACAAATATATTATCATAGAAGCATAGAATAGTTTAGGTTGGAAAAGACCTTTAAGATCATCAAGTCCAACCATTAACCTAGCACTGCCAAGTCCACCGCTAAACCATGTCCCTAGTGCAACATCTACACGTCTCTTAAATACCTCCAGGGATGGTGATTCAACTGTTCCAATGCTTGACAACCCTTTTGGTGAAGAAATTCTTCCTAATATCCAATCTAAACCTCCCCTGCCTCAGCTTGAGGCCATCTCGTTTCATCCTATTACTTCTTATGTGGGAGAAGAGACTGACCCCCACCTCACTACAGCCTCCTCTCAGGTAGCTGTAGAGAGTGATAAGGTCTCCCCTCAGCCTTCTTTTCCTCGTAAGACTTGTGCTCTAGACCCTTCACCAGCTTCATTGCCTTTCTCTGGACACGCTCCAGCACCTCAATGTCCTTCTTGTAGTGAGGGGCCCAAAACCGCACACAGTCTTTGAGGTGCGGCCTCACCAGTGCCAGGTACAGGGGCATGATCACATCCCTACTCCTGCTGGCCACACTGTTTCTGATACAGGCCAGGATGCTGTTGGCCTTCTTGGCCACCTAGGCACACTGATGGCTCATATCCAGCCGGCTGTCGACCAGCACCCCCAGGTCCTTTTCCACCAGGCAGCTTCCCAGCCACTCATCCCCAGGCCTGTAGCGCTGCATGGGGTTGTTGTGACCCAAGTGCAGGACCCAGCACTTGGCCTTGTCGAAGCTCATCCAATTGGCCTCAGCCCATCGATCCAGCCTGTCCAGATCCTTCTGTAGAGCCTTCCTACTCTCAAACAGATCAACACTCCCACCCAACTTGGTGTCGTCTGCAAACTTACTGAAAATGCACTTGATCCTATCATGCAGATCATTGATAAAGACATTAAGCAGAACTGGCCCCAATACTGAGCCCTGGGGAACACCACTTGTGACTGGCGGCCAACTGGACTGAACTCCATTCACCACAACTCTTTGCGCCTGGCCATCCAGCCAGTTTTTTACCCAGTGAAAAGTGCACTCATCCGAGCCATGAGTAGCCAGTTTCCCCAGGAGAATGCTGTGTGAAACGGTGTCAAAGGCTTTACTAAAGTCAGGCAGACAACATCCACAGTCTTTCCCTCATCCACTAAGTGGGTCACCTTGTTATAGAAACAGACTAGGTTAGTCAAGCAAGACCTGCCTTTCATAAGCCTTTGCTGGCTGGGCCTGAGTCCCTGGTTGTCCTGTACATGCTGTGTGATGGTACTCGTTACTTGAAAACTTCTCATTTTGGTCCTGGACTGGGTGAATTTTTTTCTATCTCTGCATATATATTCTAAATACTTCTAAGGAAGCCTGGACAGCATACCAAAGTATTAAGGGCTATAAGAAAAGAGAATATGCAATGAGCTTAGTAGTTCTTTGTGCTGCCTTAATTTACACATTGTTTGGACTGTGTACATTAGGTTTCTTTCAAATATCTTGGATGGATGGATAGATGAATAGATGGATGTACCTGTAGACACAAAGATGTGTTTATAGGATCATAGTCAATATTTGTTGTCAGGATCATAATACTATTTCACATTTGTCTGTTATCTATATCTGTTTCTATTTTATGCAGAGGCAAAGAATTAATATGCAAACCCAATGGTAGAAAATCAGTCGTCAGCTTGTCTCTTTACATATATGAGAATATTTCAATTCCCTCAAATTGGTGAAATACTTGAAGTCTGTTTGACAGTAGAATTCACATTGGTAAAGCTACAGGGATGACAAAAGTTTCTGTGGAGCACCTCCAGAAAAAGGAGAGCTTGAGTAAACTCATTTCCATCATTTCAGGTACCAAGATTCAGTCTCCTTAGGCCTTCCTCCTTTTTACTTTATTTCTTTTGGGTACTTCAGATGATCATACCTAACTGGTGGTTGACCTTCTTTATTGTCGAACTGGAAAATCCTGAACTAGTTATATTTAGGTGTAAAGTGATGGGATGAATAATCTCTTACAGAACAGTTGATCTGTAGCAACCAGACTCGAAAACAGTTTATTCTAGTCCTCGTGAAATGGGAAGTTTGGAGTTCTATATAATGATGACATAAAATTCCTGGCTGTTCCCAGGAGGTTGATTGTGGAATGAGAATACAGAAGCTGATATCATTAGGTGCTCCAAATGACATGAATATCAGTGCTCTAGTCCCCTGGTCCAGTGAGGCAAATTTAAATCTGAGATCCTTAAGTGTTGATCCATGTTGTTTCTTTTGTTGATTTTTTTTTTCTCCTCTTTATTAATTTTATGTATGAAACAGATCTTGGCTCCCAGTATAAGTAAAATATACGAATGAAAAAAGGTGTGGGTAGGAGTTTTCTAGATTATCATGATCTAATATTGTTTAATATTTGTGGTCTGGGAATGTAATACCTTATCACTGAGTTTAATCACATGAATGTTAGTAATTCATTTTCTTAAAAAATTTTCCCCCTTGCATGGAGTTTTGAAATGGCTGTATGCAATCAAAGAGTATGAATGTATCTTTAAGAAATCAAATAATCCTGGAAAGTAAATGCTAATTGACAGACAGAGTATTACATGAATAATAACTGTGTAATACTCTCTTTTACAGTCTTAAGAAAATAGCATATGAATAGATGAGTTCTGGACAGTAGTTTAAAGGCCCAGGGTTCTAGAGAATGACTTTACCTTTGTGGATTTCTGTCCAAATTTAGAGTTGGCTAAATGAATGTAGAAATATGCAATCAGATCCAGCTCTACAGCTGCTCTGTTTAGGGGACTCAAGAGCCTATCTTTTCTGACTTTAAGTGGGCAGTAAATTATTTTCAATAATTCGGGCTCCAGTTGTTTCCCTAGGTAGCAGAGGAGAAATTTGTAGTAGTTTGATCAATTTTTACCTACTTGTGGAAGCTGTTGATCACTGACCTGTACTACATGACTTTTTGTCAAATACAAAAGTAAAGTGGACTTCAACATCTTTGTGGTGGTAGTGTTTAGACATCTGTGAATTCACAGCTAAACAGAAATGTCTCCTTACCAAGAAGACACACTTTTAAATAGTCGGGTGTGGTAGAGGCCAGAAAAGGAGATTTCTTCCTCTGTGGCAGTTTTATGGCTGCCACAGTCTCTTTTTTGTGAGGCTCCAGTTGCACGCGCATGCTTATACTACTGGTTTTGTTCTGGAGTTTTTTAACAAACTCATTGATGTTAAGGGTATAACAGCAAAAAGAGGTGATTTCTTAGAAATTTCTTTTGGACTGTTTCTATAAAGTTGAGCCATCAAAATAAAGTAGAAAATTATAAAATTATAATAATTTACTTTGTTCAAGGATTAATACGTAACAGTCTTGCTGCCTGTTGATATGTGCTTTGTTGTCTTACCTCACCAAGCTTTCCTAAATTATGGACCGTATTCTGCTACAAATGAGTTACTTGGTATGTATGAAGAGAAAAGGCTATAATGATTTGAACACGGTTTCTAACCTGGAAGGATAATTAATGGACATAGAATAGAATGGAACTTGCTTTCACATTTATTTTTTAAAATACTTCAGAGTGCATTAGAATAATGAGCTAGTTACTGATAATGGAATGAGAATAAACAAGGCCGTTTGTATGGTATGGCAAATTAGACGTCAATTATGTGGCAAAGCAGCACTGAAGGATGTAGCAGACTGGGAATTAAGCTGTAGTGTTAATTGATTATGAAATCGTTTGATAGCCTTTGGTTTTATTGAAATGATTCTGAGTGTGCATCATAAACTTAAAATCCATTATAGGAGAAGCACGATGTTCTGTACGAGGATAACCTCAGTAGTGGGCCAACTGACAACAGTGAAAAACTTAGTTCAGTTTTTGCAGCTATTTTGCGTGAAGTAATTAGAGGGTTGTGCATCTTTCTGACCATAACTATGAGTACAATTTGGATCTATGTCCATTACTTTTGCAACATGAATGTCTGTTTCAGCTGTTGGTATGACTAGTTAAATGACAAATGTGCTCTTAATCTTTTATGTATGCATATTTTTCTTCCTTAAATTAGAGGCAAGTGTGCCAAGTGTTTCTACTTGAAGAGGCAAGATGCTACAGCAGCAACTGATTAATGCTGTCCAGCCTCTGTGCAAGGTGACAGCTCCCAGTTTCTTTCAAATTTCGAGAACACTGTATTTTTGGTCTGTTTTTATACCACTTCCAAGGTATTTGCCCTTGATCTCTGTGGGCGAGCAGCAGATGGCAAGATGGGCCACTGGCAACTTACTGTACCTTTGGATGTTTTAAAATCTGTATTTATGCCAAATTTGGTGCCCGCCTCACCAGGCTGCCCACTCCTTTTTAGTACTGTGTTTTGGTGGGTCTTGCTTTGTCCTCTGCCGCAGTTCAGCCTCCTAAACTAGCTGTACCTTGTTCATTTTGGAGTTAGAGCAATTGCCATAAATTCATAACACTTAGGTTCTAAGTGGTTTATAACCTTCTAACAGCTTTCTCTGTTGCTGCTCTTAGTGCAGGACTCCCTGCCTTTTGTTAAGAGAAGATCTAGGCAGTTGGGCAGCCATACTCATTCTGACTGCCTCGCCTCTGCCTTGGACATGATCTCTTTTTACTGCTTCCCGCTTCTTCTAAGGGCAGGGGACTCATGTCTGTGTAGAAGCCAGAATGTAAAGATAAAAAAAAAGATGAAACGGGGAAACAGAGTAGTATGAAGTACAAAAAGCATAAAGGGGCAGACTATAAATCTGCAGCACAGGTTGGGGAAGACACAGGTGTATTACGTGGCCATTCAGGATAGCTGCACAGTTATGCTCTGTGCTGTCAAAGTTTTGCACTCTCTGGTGATCTTTGACATTCAGTTTTATTTCTTTTTGAGAACAAACGTTGCCCTAGACACTAGGGATAACCTCCATTTTGCTGGGATGTATTAAGAGGTTTTAAGTTCTGCTCAGACAGCTGCTGGGGATTGGCAGAAATGATCTCATTTTAGCGATTAGCCTGAAGAAAAGAAAGAAAGCAACCCTAAAAAAAACCCATGACCAGAAACTTTTGTCCCCTATAATTCCACTGAATAATGTTACCTTTGCATATGAACTTGTACTGAGTAATAAGACTCCTGGGTATGGGATGAGATGGAAGGCAATTGAGCCCGTCTGACATTATTTGGTTACTAGTGCATAGAAATACTGTTCTAGTGCCACTTATACATAGGTACCATACATATCTTTAATGGTATTTGATTGAGATTAAAGAAGCTGTTGGAGTGGATGCTGTGGATGCATATTAGGAATATTACTTAAAACCATAAGCCTTGATATGATAAACCATAACAAGTCTGAAGGACTCATAATGGCTTATCATGTCAATAAAATGCACTTAAAAATCCCCAAGTGATTAGAAGGAGCCATTTCAGTCTATTATATCAACTGTTATACGCTGAGAGCACGAGAGATTTATTTTTCTTTTCCATCCTCTGTTTAAAAAAAAAGCAAGGAGGAAATTAAATTATAATAAGCTATGTTCAAATAGAATCAAGGTACTAAAATAAACCCACAGAAGGAGATTTACAAATTAAAGAAGGCAGTGAAAAGTTCTCTGCAAGCAGAGAATACTCTCATGTTACACTTGATCTCTCATTCCTGAGCTTCGCAGGGTGGTTAAAGGGTGGAGTGGGTGCTTGCACCGCTGCTGTTCTGTTGAACTGTCGAGAAGCACGAATTTAACATTTTGTGGCAAGAAGTAGAATCATTTTGGCCCTTGTACCAGTGATGACCTCCAGCACTTGCACATAGGGAAAATTAGTAACTACCTCATGTGGTGTTAAATGCTCAGCAAGTACTCTAGCAGAAGAGGGTGGTGATGTTTTCCTGCCGTGGTACTTTTCCTGACTGATTTTTCCAAGCATCTGCTTCAGGGGACAGGCAAAGGATAAGGGAGTAGCAGCCAAGCTCTTGGGGCATCAGGGGCACTGATGTTTGTTGGTATCACACTGACAGAGCTTCAACCATGGGCAACTGCTCTAAAGCAGCTGTTTGATGGTACGTTTCTGTGTTTTCTCTACATGTTACTCTGCCTGTTGTCTGTTTGCTTTTTGTCACCTTGACTGGCCTGTGAGGCTCATGCAGATCCAGTGGGCTTTGAGAGATGGCAGGAGGGCCTGCCATAAGTAATGTCCTTTGGTGTAAGTGAGGGAGGAGCTAATTTTGGAGGTGATGACTGCCCTGGTGCACTGTGCATCTTAGCCAGGGGATAACCTCGTTTGTTAATTTACACAACTGAGTCAGGAAAATTTGGAATTGTTTTCTGCTAGTAATAAATAAAGATATTATGTTTTCCTGCTGCAAGGAAAGGTAACTCTCCTCTAAAAGATGGACTTTACTCTTTCCCAATAAATCATTTAACTGTACCGGCATCCCACATTTTTGGCTTCCTTCCTGCCACCAACATTCATGCAGGGGTGAGGAGCCAGCGTGGATCCTTGTATGACTGATTTGCAGGCTCTGAACTGGATTACGTAGCCAATCTGTAGCATTTCAAACAGGTCGAAGCTGGCTGTCTGGGGCCAGCTTTGCAGGTGGATCTGGTACAGTCTTAAAATAGCCCCTGGGGGCAGATTGCTGGTAAAATTGGTGTCGTGGCTCCCCAGGCTGGTGCAGTAGTTAGAGAGAGAGACTAGGGCTGCTGAGTAGCTCAGCGTCCTGCTCTCAGCTGGCAAGCTTAACCTCTGCGGCGCCCACGTTTCAGCTGTTTAATGTCTGAATAGATGGAGAGTATTCTGGGAAAGCGATTTTTTTTTTTCTCTCAACAGTATCCCTGCTATCTCACTTGCAGATACTATGTCTTACATTTAATACAATCCTTCCAGATAGTCCAGCTTCATCTTCTCAAGGTCCGAGTCATGCCTACTCCTGCCTGGATGGAATTAACCTGTTAATTCCTGCGCCCCAATCACACGCTCAGGGTGCCCCTGGGATGGGGGTGTGTGGGGCTGCAGCTTTTGGGGGATTCTTCAGTGCCGCTGCTGGCAGACAGGCAGCAGAGAGAAAACAAACAAGTTCAGGAGGTGGGGAAAAATGAGCTGGTGGAAGCCAGGGGAGGGAAGCAGTGGCAAATAAACACAGCTGAACAAGACGAAAAAGATGTTTATGTATGCTTATTTAAGGTTTGCAGTGGGGATAAATGCAAGTCTGTCAGGACAGTTTCTCTCCTCACAGTGCTGTGAACCCTTTGTCTATTTACATGCTGTTATATGTGAGTACGAAACTCGGCACGATGCAATTTTCTTTGACTGGAATGCATACAGTGAGGTTTGGCAGAGGCACGTTTAACTGGTGCATGAGAGCCCCAGTTTGAGACTCAGCTGAAATAACAAGCCAGAATATGCACATTCACATACATACGTGTACACATATGTACGTGCATGTGTGCATGCCGTCTTGTTACTCAAGAAAGGATGCTCCTAATTGGTTGACTACTTGGCAGAAACAGCAATTTAGGAGTGACTTAAAAACATACACCGGATTAAAAGCGAGATGGTACCCTAAGAGACACCCAGAGATTTCATATCAGTGCGATCTCAAATTATCGAAGCTAGGGAAACGAGGGACGTAGAAACACAGCCTCAGTGCTATTAGCAGACATCTGACTGCACATTCTGGAGCAATATTCTGAGATTCATTTCTCATTTTCTCTATATGTTGTTGAGGAGAGAGACATGTAGTTGAACAAAATGATCAATAAAAGAACAAATAAGGAACAAATGCTAAGAATATTAAGATAAGGTTTTTACTTGAAAATCAGAGGCAGCTTTATTCTGCAGAAATCACTGAACAGAACAGTATCCAGTCTATTCTGTTCATTTACAGCAATATTCATTTGACAGGATTATGTTTCAGGCAGGCAGAAGGAAAAAATAATATTAAAAAGACCCTATGAATACTAAGATGCAGAAGAAAAGAACTTGAGAAAATAAGTTGGGAACAAAACCAAACCAGCAAAATAAACTTGAATAATCATACCGTGAATAGAAGTGCGGTTTGGAGTTTTACAGTTTTAAAATCTGATATCATGCATTAATTTTAATATGATGAACTAGGACTGTATAAGTAATTATGATCATTTAAAACATTTATAAATATGGCTAAATTATGTCTGTCCAAATGATCATATCAAAATTTTTTGTGTATGTACGGAGAGACATGGATAATATTTTGCAGTTTTTAGATAACTTGGCTTTGTGTCCCTTAGAAAGCTTAGAATAGCATTATGAGGAACAGAAAAATGAGAAGGGCATATTTACAAATATTTGTACGTTGATAAAATACAGCCTTTTAAGACAGGCTTCTTAAACCTATTATCTACATGCACTATGTGTGTCTACATGTATGTATGTTACAGTGTTTATCTAGCATGTAGTCCTGTCTTATTGCAGTTGTAGAAATAATCGTGACTCAGTGTGATTTAGACACTTTCCTCCACAAAATTGTTCTTTAATAGGTAATTTGTGTTATTTACTCAAGAGCAATACTCACGCATCGGTGCTAGTATCAGTAAATTAGTGTATGCTTTTTTTTTTTGGTTTATGCTTTGAACTAAAACCAGGCGAAGTCGGGATAAGTTTGTTTGTGTAACCTTGTTGCATACTAATGAGAAGAAAAATCATCCCAGTCATACTGAATAAATTCTGGAGATAGTATGAAGGATTTTCAGCGATCCATATTGTCCTTGGACTTGGCTGTTGCATTGTACTTTAAATGGAATTGATTGTGTGGTTGTAATGA
Organism: Leptosomus discolor; assembly: GCF_034619465.1. NCBI lineage: Eukaryota > Metazoa > Chordata > Aves > Leptosomiformes > Leptosomidae > Leptosomus > Leptosomus discolor. The sequence goes on along the minus strand of NC_141391.1, from coordinate 109,966,757 downwards.
AAGTAACAGATTGATTTCTATACAGAGTTACACAGAGTAAATAGAAAAATGTTCTTGTCTTGACCTGCATTCATAAACTAAAACTCAGTGGCTTTTGACCTAATCCTTAATAAAAAATGTAAATGTAATATAGGAAAAGAGAAGATTTCTTTAATTCTTAGAAAATTTACTGTTTATTGGTTTTTATGGGCCTGCTTCCATGGCTCTGATTTTGTTTAGGAATTCTCATAACTGTATTGCATTTTCTCTTAGAGGAACTTGTACTTTTTGCTATTTGCATCTTTGGGGAAAACATGTTTCACTGTTTTCTTTCTTATTCCTTGTACTGCGACTACATAGCATTTTCCTTTATCTAGGCAGAATATTAATAATTTTCAGTACCTTCACTGTTAAACATTGTTGGCATAGCATCTTCGGGAGTGTATGACCCGTACGTTTTTGGGTTGCTACTGCACACTTTCATAAGTTAGTTCTAAAAGGTAGCGTTTTCTGAGCTGAATATGCAGATTAATAGCTTTATGTTGTAATAAAAGGAGGAAAGCTGTTGCTTGAAATACGGTGCAACATTCTTTCTATTTGAATAAACCTCCACAAATGTTTACATTATTGCAACTATTATCTCAGTAAAAGGCCGTGGAGAAATTTATGAGCAATGTTTATTACTCTGGTTTTGTATGTGTGAGATTGTGCTTCAGGCCCTGGTAAAATGAACAATCTAGCTGGTAAATTCTCGCATTGAGCTGTAAGCTAGGACCACAATAAGAAAGATCAGAGTTACTGCATTCATCAGTTTCTCAGTGAATTTCGTGACTTTATTTTTGGTGCTTGGAGTTTAATTTCTCGCTGAAGTAAAGCAGCGCATTGTAACGATGCACAAACAAGACGACCAAAACAATAGAACCCCTAACGCACCGACGGCCACCGCTACTCCATTGTAGCTTCCAAAGGCACTCTATTCTTCCCAGCCCACTTGATATCCTGCAGGTTGTGGCAGTACAATTCACAGGAAAAGCTTAGACATTGAGCTTGCACGCTTCTTGACTCCATTTTAAACCCTTTGTTCGCACCGGGGTGGCATTTTTTCACACCACATGTGGCAGCTTTGACTCCTATCCAGCTTGTCATATAGAATCAAAGTCTGCGGTTTCTTACATTCCCAGTGTTGTCTCCTGAGCCGCTGTATTCTCTGTAGCTCCCAAAATATTACAAATCTTAATTTCGTTCACAGTTTTTTAAAGCTTTACAGGGTATGGGATGAGACAACTATACCTGCACACTAAGATGTGGTTAAAATCAAAGCTGTTTGCAGGGGAGGGGGAAAGGCTCTTTTTTCCTCCTCTTTTGAATAAACCTCAGCACTGGCTATTAAAAATGATGTAGTGAACTTGATATATAGTCAGTCAGCCTCATGTGTGTTTTACAGAAACAAATTAAAATAATGTGTAATACTAATAGTTTTACGTTTGTCAAAGACGTGAGTGCTAATAGTTTGATTCAGTATTAAAACATTGTTCGTTGATCTTGAGATGTGTACTTTTTTGTTGCATACAGGCATGATCTGAGATGCTCTCTTTCTCTCTCCCCTAGTTTTCCAAAGACAACCTTAATCTGCAATTTTGTTGAAAGTTTTCAGTGCCATAACATCAATAATAAATTCTACTTCAAACTAATTTTAGAGAACAGTCTACCAATACGAATACCCCCAAAATATACATTGTTTGAAAGTTTATTAGTAGAAGATACATTGCTTAAATTAATGTCATTCAGTGTAGCGAAAATGCCACTTGACTCCTTAAACAAATGCTTGAGTATGTATTTCTTACTAAGAAACTTTACGATGGATGGCAAGTGCAGTGTGACATGGCAACAATAACATTTAGATAAAAATTGTCACAGGAATTGGAGTAACTTGTATTTTACACTTTTTGATATATTTTTAAATGATCAATGATAATTAAATGGTTGTATGATTTGAAAGAAATGTTCCCAGTTCTATATATATTTATAAATCTTTATGTTCATTGTTACTGCTTCACCCAGCTGAAGATAATAGAATAATTTCTCCTTAGCACATATGCTAGCCTGTACATTGACATGCCACCCTAATAAATATTTTGACTCAAGAGCTGCTGTTTGTTGCTATTTTGTCAGGTGGTTAGAACGGTCTTTTGGCTGCTGCTCCCTTTGCGAACTAAAATATTAAAATGTATGCTTTCAATCTAGCAGTTTTCTTACTGTATTTTGATGCGTTTTCTGACTGTTCATTCTTTCTTTAAGAATATAGTACCGACGTGTGCTTAATGCGTGCTGCTTGTTCACCAAAATCTGATTGCTTATGGTGTTTATGAAATACTTATATTGGTTTTTATGCTTGCTTTTAAGAATGGCTGAAATCATATTATAGAAGAGAATAGTTCAGTAACACAGCCTATAGAAAGACGAAATTTCGGACTTCTTTTTTGGTTTAGAAAATATAATTAATAATAATTTCACATGCATATTTTGATGGCATTTCCTTGCCATTTATTTGTGTAAGATTTCCTGTTAAGTTGTTGAATCATCTTAGCTGGTCTGATATATAGCAGCACTTGAATAACAGAAAGTCTGTTCCAATTAATCTTTCTTTTATATTATTTCAGTCTGAAATCTGAAAGGTATGAACTAACCCCTAGTAATAATTTATTCTCAATTAGCAGCACAGTTTTATTAGGTTTGACTGCTAAGCAGTTTTTTGTGTAATTAAAAAATACAAAATATATGAAAGCAAACATTTAACTCATGCTTGTTTGAGGTTTTTTTGTCTGTGATTTTCAAACAAGATCAACACTTGAAAACCACATTTAGAATCTGCATCCAAAAAAGGGTTTTATTTTGCATACTAAATTATACAAAATGTATAGAAACATTATTTGAGAAGATCAATGATTACTTTATTAACACATGCATTAAAAGTTACCTATTGCTTAAAAAGGTAATTAATCTAAATTAACATTTCTATAGACAAAATGAGATACTGTTTAGTCCTTTTGCCAAGTACCTTAGCAGTTTCTGCAGTTTAACTAGCTACACACATCCAGACATTCTGAATGCAATTTTAGATCATAAAAAAAAAATGTTAAATGAAAACCGAAACAGTAAAAACACAGATCTTTTCAGAATGTAATACAGTAATTTATGCTAAGCAAGTCTTTTCCAAATCACACCATAAGGAAACAAACATATAAAATACACATGCAAGCTTACTTATTTGCTGTTTAAATATTAAAACAGTGACTCAGAAAAGCAATGTACACAGGGTTAGCAGAAAGTTATTTTACTGTCACAGTTATCTATATCTAAACTTGATATCATACCGCATTTTTAGAGTCTCAAGTATGAATTTCTCTGAAGCAATACAAGTTCAGTAAGTGTATCAAAATGAGTTTACCTACTTTCACAGCGCATATTTACTGAAGAAATAGCATGATCTTATTTCATTTAAGTGTCATGGAGCAGAAATATAGAATATGCATTTATCAATATCCACTCAGAAAATCCCAACTTTTATTTCTCAGCATTTCTTACTTTTCCCTGTGTTTCTTCAGACCTTCTTCACGTTAACATCTCTTCTACTTCCAGAAAAGAGGAGGGGGGAAAGCCCCCAACAACAAAACCCCCCAAACAATCAGCAAAAGCATAATTGGTTTACATTGCCTTTCAGCTTGTGGCCTGTCCTCGTATTATTAAATCAGATCATACATACTCCCCTAAAATTCAGCTTGGAGTAATCCTCTGCTACTTAAGGCTGGATGAAAAGAGTACTCATTGTGAATTATGTTTCATCTGTCACAATAACCTTCTTTATTCTTTAGTGCACCTCCCCTTTGCCTGCGGCAATTAGAGAAAATAGGTATGCCTTGAAGTATGAGATAGTGGTATCTCAAAAATATAGATACTGATGTCATATACAGACAATGCTGGGTAAGCAACACCCTGAAGAATATATAAGCCCTTTTTGATGCGATCCGAATTTTATTAGGACAGAATAGAGGCAGGCATATTTTACAATGAGTAGGTGCTGATGGCTGTCACTAGGTTATTGTTTTTTTGACAGGCAGTGGTCAGAGAGTTTGCCGTTCTGTTAAAAGAAGAGTAAAAACTTGCTTACCGACTGATTTCAAGAATATCATTTTCCACGTTAGCTACCGTCCTGTCTTTTTTATTCGAAGGTGTTAGAGCATCTTTTTCTTCAGTCCCCCCTGAAATTCCTAGAGTTCTGTTGAACTCTTCGACTGAACACTTCAGCTACATTTTCTCAGTGGCTTAACATAATTTTCATAATTTCTTGCTATGGTTTGGACTTTTATCTGTCAGTTTTTTTAAATGAAATACATCTTAAAAAATAAGCTGGTCAGTTAATATTGAAAATGTTTGTGCAATAGGACAGAAGAGTAAAAAGTATTTTGGAGCTCCCATGTTATCAGACGTTCAATTTCCAAATTATTTGTCTTTGTATATTAAGGGAGAAAAGGAGATAGGATTCTTTTAGGATTTTAGCCACCACTGTCAGGTTATTTTATCTATTACAATATCTGTCTTTCCTTACCACTATCTACTTTATTTGTATTTAACAAAAAAAGAATTGCCATATTTCCTGAATTCTTTACTTTTTTGAATTTACCTTGGAAGCTTTCCAAGTTCATTCCCCCCCACCTCCCCCCCCCCCGCCCCTGTGGGGTTTTTTTAAAGCCTTATAGTAGCAAACCTCCAGTCGATATCTTGTTTTGAAACCCCTCACAATTCTGGGATATTCATACCGAGTCAAAATCAGCCTCCCTTGCACTTTAAGAAGGCTGATGTTCAACTGGGAATGACTAAAAGAGAAAGCACCTTTAAAAAAAAAATCAAAAAAATTAAGTGCTAAATCAAGCGTTTTACAACAAAGAGATTCTGTTGTGAGGCTGGTCTAACATTAGGACACCGTTATTAAAGTACCTAAGAAATTACTATACTACAAAACCCAGGAATACTCGTGAATAAAGGAAGAGAGTTTGGCCCACTGCACAGGTTTGGGCACAAAAGTGCTTGCTAAGCTATCTATTTCACACATGCAACGACAGAAGGTTCGATATTCATTCGATCGATGACTGAAAAGGCACAATGGCAAAATCGGACGGACTTCTTTTCAAATACAGATCTCCGATGTCCCCCTACAGTCTGCAGTCGCACGGCTGGTGGTGTGGCACAGACGGAGCAAGGGTTACATCAAGGCTGTTCTCTGGACCGTGCAAACAGTCTAGACCAATGACCTGCAGCATCATGCCCTTTGAAGAAGAGGCAAGTTCGGTCACGACGAAGAAAAATCAAGGCGTACCCCTTTTAACAATAGGGAGCAGCTCGTGGCTGCAAAGAGGTAAGCAGGGGTAAGCAAAAAAGGCATCTGCTTCCATGGTTACAGGCCAAGCATGGGAACCTTGCTTTTGAAGAGGGACGGTTCTCAGGCTCCCTCGCAGGCTATGTCATGCATTATAAGCAAAGGCAGGTTGAGCTGAAATCCGCAGAGTTATTTCAGAGTAAAATGATACGCGAGCACATGGCTGTTAGCAAAAAAAAAGTCACATGACTGTTTAGAAGCAGGCTTGCACCGTTTCCGAATTGAGCCTTTCGTTTGGGGCATTTTCTTCTTTTCTTTTTTTCTTTTTTCTCCGCTTTTGCCGCAAACTGAGAAAATTGGGAGAATGTTTATATAAAACAAACATTTGTTTGATACACAAGATTCTGGCTCTTCTCCTTTTCTAAACTGAGAAAGGTCAAGGGTCAATGTTTTTCGTGACAGGGCCACAAATCCTTTTGTTAGTGTAGCTTTAGCAAATGCCATTTAAAATAAGATTTTGCTTTTCTTTCTAAGTGCATATTATTATAAGTTTGACAGAGCATGAAAGTAATGAATTTCTGTCTCTCTGCGATAACTTTTTTGTTTCAATATTTTGCCAGTATTTTTTCTGCCTTGCTTGGCTCTACGATGCTAATTTTTGAGATTTGCACTCCTAGGCAAGACAATTAAAAATGCACACAAAAGTCAGCACATAATAGTCTTACCTTCTTCAGGGAAAAAAATAATATTGTCTGCAGGCTATAGGTAGTAAAAACGCGATCAGTGAATATAAGCCTGTGGTGTAACCATTAACATTCGAGAATCGTTGTTTGCACTTTGTTTAGTTTTGCTTTGTTATTCCTTTAGCTGCAGCATGTTACATTTCGTCTCGAAAAATTAAAATGCATAGTGTATATGCTCCAGCATAAGTGTGCCTGTTTTATTAATAATATTTATTAATCTGTTCTCTGAAACTTTAACTGTTTGTGGTAGTTTGTAAATTTTGATGGCTTACTATTTTTATTAGAATTTTGCTGTTAAAATGTTTCCTTTAGGACCAGCAGCTTCTGTTATGCATTTACTATGTGTTGTTCTGTTTTATTACAAGCTACAGCGTTTGTGTTCTTATTATCAGTACGAGATTAAGTTTATTCCAACTGTTCTGGTTAAAATTGAGGGGGGGTGTGTGACCAAATACCTGGCGAACTGTTGAACAGAGTTTGAAGTTTCAAGAACGCTAATAATTACCTTGGTCATTTCCGTCAGTATTTTTTGCTGCTCTTTAATATCTGCAGGGTCCCATGGTACTTGGTAGAATTTGTATCGCTGTCCTATAAATGTAATTCATATTTATGAGTGTATCAAAGGGAATAGTTTCTCAGGGTGTATTGTGAAGTTCCATTGATCTGTAGGATGGTTTGATTTAACTTTAGACTGGGGACTGCGTATTCAAAATGAAAGTATGTATGTGAGCCAACTGTCAGTTGCCTCTAAATAGTGGTAGGCTATTTTGAAAAAAATCTTTGGCCTACCGTGCACATTTATGGGCCAAAATTATCTAAGAAAACAGCAAAAAATGCGTAGGATAATATAAACATGCAATAAAAGCAATTAAATATTAATCGCAAAAGTAGGAAGCCCATTATCTGAAAATGGTCATGATGTGGATTCATTGGATTCGTTCTGGGTAGTTTATATCCTGCATATTAATTCAGTTTTCAGATAGTCTTTGACATGACTGCAAACTGTTCCTTTCCTCCAGAAGGTCCATTAACTAGTCCCATTAGCATAAGAGAAAAATCTATTTGCTGGTCCTTTGTGTAGGCTGTGATTCTGTGATATGTAACAGGACATTTTGGTATTCCTGCTGAACTATAGATGCATGTTAATGATGACAGACTTACTCATCTACTGACTGCAGTTTAGAAATTCATACACTGTGTGGAAGTGTTGTGCCTTAAGCTTTATTTAGCCTATGGGAGATTCTCTTAGGTTTTGTTTGTTACCTTCAACAATAAATGAAAAGATTAAGTACTTAATCTTACATGTTTGGCATAAACGGTGCAAAAGACAGTGCTGTTGTATTTGGTATCCAAATACTGCTTGAAATTCAGCAATGCAATGACAGCAATCACTTGCTCTCATGCTAATAACACGTTAAGTTTTAATAAAAAAAATAAAAAAGGAGAGCAGGGGGAGAGAAAGAGATTTGCTCCTGGAAGGAAGATTTTTAAAATAAAAGGTTTCCCTCTTGTTCATTTTAATGTAATTGATAAGAAAGCCATCTCTAGATTTGCAGCAGTCTGCACAGTGTGCCGAGGGGAGGATCTGATCTTAATTATATTCATGATCATTTCTTGAACTAATTAGTCGCCTTCTGCAAGGAGCTGAGGATAGAGCATTGCAATGAAAGATGTATAAGACTTGGTGTTGAAGGGAAAAGGTGCATCTCTGTTAGCAATAAAAATATGATTATGGAACCATTAAGTTTTATTTCTGTTGCTGTTGTTGTTGTAGGGTGGATTTTACTATGTGTTGACGTGTTTCCCCAAAGTACATACACTCCTGTCCCTCTTCTGTCATTGCCACTGAAGTTCTGAAAAAGCATTGGGTTGTACTGGGCTGTTGCTTGAGCGACGTGCCAGCTTTGCACCTAGTTAGTTCAAGCTAAAATTCAGGTTGCCAGTTGGAGACATTTTACTCTGTTGAAGCCAGTGATGACTATTAGACTGATACTTCTCTTTACTTTTCCCCTTTGAGCCATTCATTTAGATGAAGGAGCAATTCATCTAAACATCTTGTCCCGCTTCTTGAATACCGGGGCTCTAAGGGCCTCAAGAAGTAGCACTGTCTTCTAACCTCCATTGTGATATAGAAGCCAATTTGGCTTCTCTGAACAAAGGGAGTGCATCACTGGTTCTGAAAGCACAGAGGAGGTTGAGGCCTTTTTTTATACTGGAGGTGCCTTCTGGATGTTGTGAAGTTTTATGGCTTGCGTAGCAAGGATTATCAGGTGCAATTTCCTTCATGATCAAAGCAATTCATGCTCCTGTTGTCTTGAGAAGTAAATCCTTTGTTTTCACAAGACAGGTGGACAAAGATTTACACAGTATGCTCTAGACAAGCTTTGTTGTGTTATCAGTTTATTTTAGAGGAATTTTAGACCGACTTACTCTCTTGGATTAAGGGAGATACCAATGCTACCACCACGGTTTATCTACCCTTTCTTCCCTCCATTTGTTCTTCCCTGAAGAAATACAAAGAATTATGGAAATCTGTTGAGACAGCTGAACCAATGTGGAACATCTAGCCTATGAAAACTTCAGCAACTGAGAAAAATGTTTGATAACAATTATTTATTTCACCAAAAGTCTCTTAATTTGAGTCACCCAGGTAAACTTCTTTGATAAAAGTGTCAGTTCTGTCATAGTATACTGAACCAAGCCAAAGCAAATATCCTGAAGACATCGTCCCCTTGCTCAGCGAGGATAAGGGTTCTGCAGTTTGATACTGTCTTTAAGCAATTTGTACACCAGCACTTTATTATGATATGCAGCAATGTTGTAAGTCATCATTTCAAGGACAGGAGTGTATCATATTGAACATCCTAATAATCTGCTGGATAAAGTAAAGGCAGCAAACAAACAAAAGACAGCCCAGGTTTTAGTCTGGTGATACAAGAGGAATTCTAGTTATCTGAAATTTGATTGAAAAGATACCTTTTAATTTCATTAATTAGGTTTTATAAATGTGCTGCCAGCTTTAAATCACACCAAAAATCCTTTGGTTTGCTTCTCCAGGATCATCCTTTTTTATATTTCCTTAGTGACAGAGAATAGTTGAAGCCTGACTGTGGACTTGCCCAGAGCAAGGACTTGGAGAAGCCCATTTAGCAAAGAATCATCAAAGTTTAAAACTGTGTTGTTTGAATTTTGGTAGTATGTGAAAGTCTCTAGGCTTTTCCCCTCAAAACCAAGTTACCTGATAGATGAGTGAAGCCAGTAACAGTTAACAGTTATTTGCTTTAGGTGCTGTATGTGGATTTGCTTTGTTATAAACTTAGGAATGATTAACTGCATCAGCTTCCATTTGAGATACAAAACAAATTGTCTCTCTGGCTCTTGAATATTCTCCCTGTTCTATAATCACCACCAGAAAAAGCCTTGGAAAGTCTACTTGAGTCCTTGCTCCTTATTCTAGTCTCCTTTCAAATGTTTTGAATATGAGTAACTGATGCAGGAGGAACTCTTGAGTCAATTGACCAGAAAGACATATTTTCTCACTCAGTAGCATAGTTTGATGGTGTTTTGTCCTTGAAAGGGAAGTTAATGTGATTCCAGGAGCATCTGAAGTATATGAAGTTCATTTCAGTACTGTCATTTTCTGAGCCTCTCGTATTGATAAGCAGAAGTCCCTTTAATGCTTGTGTTCTGTTTATAGCAAGGGAAGCTTTAGCTTTATTACTGAAATAATGTTAATCTGAAATAATCTGGTATTTCTTGTAGCTTTTCAATAGAGACATGCAGAACAACAGCAATAACAGCTTTGTTCTTGTGTAGACCCTGACTAATCTAAGATCACAGTCTTTGAGATGCGATCCCATGGCAAAAATATTTCCTTCGAAGAGCCAGTCATGCCAAACAGTCATAGAATCTTAGAATCATAGAGTCTTTTGGGCTGGAAGGGACCTTTAAGGTTCATCTAGTCCAACCCCCCTGCCATGGGCAGGGACACCTTCCACTAGACCGGGCTGCTCAAAGCCCCATCCAGCCTGGCCTTGGACACTGCCAGGGAGGGGGCAGCCACAGCTTCTCTGGGCAAACTGTTCCAGTGTCTCACCACCCTCATAATAATTTTTTTTTTCCTTAAATCTAATCTAAATCTACCCTCTCTTAGTTTAAAACATTACCCTTTGTCCTATCAATACAGGTCCCTTCAAGTATTGAAAGGCCACAATAAGGTCTCCCTGCAGCCTTCTCTTCTTCAGGCTGAAAACCCCTAACTCTCTCAGTCTTTCTTCATATGAGAGGTGTTGCAGCACTCATGATGTCGTGGCCCTCCTCTGGACCCACTCTCACAGGTCCATGTCTTTCTTGTGCTGGGGGCCCCAGAGCTGGATGCAGCACCTCAGGTGGGATCTCATGAGAGTGGAGTAGAGGGCAAGAGTCACCTCCCTCAACCTCCTGGCCATGCTCCTTTTTATGCAGGCCAGAATATGATTTGCTTTCTGGTCTGCAAGAAGATGCATTGTCCTAATGTAGAAAACCAGTTTTTCTAAAAAATGGTTGCTTTTGCCTTCCTAATATTTTCAGAAGAGCATCACAGAGATCCTTCTTATGCAAAACATGCTTTCTTCTCACCATTTGCCTTCTCTTGTATGCTACATAATGACTTCATGGAAGATCAAGCAGGACTTGTGAGGGACCAGAGCGTGTCTAAGGTACTTTTGGTCTTGGTTTTAAAATCTTGTGCTGTCTGGGGAGTGATTTTTTTTTTTTTTTTTTCTTATTTGATTTCTTCCAAAGAGATAGTAGTGAAAGAAAGAGTTCTCAGGACAAATAATAGCCATTTTATATACAGACATGCCTTGGAAGAATTATTACATCCTGTTTCAGAAACAGGGGTGGAAATTTCTCCTGTGTTTTTATCTGTTGACAAGCTCTTGAAGTTTTACATTACTGACAAGAAAGAATTCTAAAGAAATCTTGTAATACTTGTACACTCATGAGTAAAGAACCTTGCAAACTAGGGTAAGCTCGCAAAGTTTTCACTTAGCAGTATGTGAAAGAATACGTGGCAGAATGGAAAACGAGAACAGTCATTTCAAAAAAGAGAAACCTTGAAAAGGTCAGCATATGTGCTTAACAAATGCCACTGTCAAGGACATGTTTATGAGAGCTCTGGCCTAAGAAAATAGAATTTTCGTAGAGAATGGAAAATCTGATGGGATTTGGTTTATGAGGGGCATGATTGCTAGTAGTTTGACATTAAAAAAATACCTGAAATTACATCCTGAAACAAATCTTTCATATTTCTGTGAAAAAACATACCTTTGATCCTGCTGTGACTGGGATTTTGGGTCTGAATGTGTATTGTGTGACAACTCTAGTGGTATTTCTTCACTCATTACTTCTAGCTAGATGATCTCACTTTTAGGTCTCAGTGTTTAACAATTTTAAACAATTAATTTTTTCCCACAATTTTATTTGAGTTTGCTCAAGGTGATACTGAAGTCTATCTGGTTTTTATTCATGGAACAAGATAATTCAAGAAATGTTCTTGTAGGCCAGAATAATGGTCTGTGTATCCTGGTGCTTATTCTATGACAGTGACAACAGGGTATGCAATTTAGGGAGAGCATATGAGCCTCTCTGCTTTCTGTGGTCCATTTTCCTTGTATTCCCTTGGCATCCATTGGTTTTGAATTTGTGAAGGGACATCCCTACCTGTACCCTTCAGTATCTGTTTATGGACCTCCTGTCCCTGAATTTGTCCTAAAGCCTGAATTATCTGGAAGTTAATGCTTTTGGTATTGTGGTTCAGGGAATGAAGTTGTTAGGTGTTTGCATTTCTGAGTGTTATCCTGAGTTTTGGTTTCTGAGCACCAAGTAGGATGAAAAGTATTCATAATGATTTCTGCTATGGTAAATAACTCGGTTTTGAATTGTTCGTGTTTGTATGTTCAGTAGTCTTCCAAAAATTCTGTAATTTGTATTTATGACAGTGGTTTGGATGAAAACTTTCCCCAGTTATCCCCTGTCATGAGGAACTTTGTCCAAACACTTGTGTCACATGAAGAATTGTTCAAATGCTTATATGTAAACAGGATTGGTGAGATGTGAAGAAACTCTTCATGAGTGTGTATTGGCCAAACCCAAAACTCTCAAAATATTCAGTCCAGCCTATTACTTGCTGCAAAACCTCTGGGATAAACCTACTTATCTGTAGTAGCACTTCGCTCACAAAGCAAAGAAACACTGGTATTGCAATAACACTTTTTCCATTGTATAGCTCTCATTTGGAGGATTTAAGGTAAATTCTTGAAATTCAGAAGTAGCCGATTTTTATATATTAATCCACCAAAGACCATACAGTTTGGTAACTACATTGATTTGTTTATGGAGGTGAGGGAGAGTATCAACTTCCTTCTGATTTTAATTGTTCTTTGTGAAGCAAAATTCTGTAGTTGTTTCATTGGAGATGATGATGATAGAAATATGTATTTGTGCCTGGTTTTTTGACTTTAATATTTATCTTTTACTATTCAAATGTTTCAAGCTTCTTTCTTAGAAGATGTAGTTAAGGAACTTTGATAAAGATGGATTGTGAAAAAGCATCCTACCTACTTTCCCAAGTCTACATCCTTTTATTTATGGTTGATCAAAATTCAGCATCTTGTTTTCATTTCTGAATGTTATGAAAATCTGATTTCCTAAAATACCTGTTGCTCTTTCTTATATTTCAGTCTAGAATATCAGTTGTCAAACTAATCAAGTCATTACACAAGCACTTGATTTTTGAGGGGAAATTTTGCTACTTCTAGTTACTGTGGGTTTTCAAGTGATACTAGAAGAGCCATTTTCAATATGCAGTTCAAAAGTACTGTCAATTTGGAATAATCCAGAGAAAACTTCACAACTCGGACACTGTGAGTAACAGAAACTGGATGGAAGTCTGAAAACATAAAGCTATATCTGCAGTTATGATTACTTCTGCTATTGTCTGATATTTTGTGATTTTTAAAAGGAAGTGAAGGAGCTGATTATATTATTAAACCACAAAATAAACTGTTCAGTTCATCCTATATAGATCTCTCCAGCTGACATATTTGTTTAGACATGGTCAGTGAAGAGTATTTCTAGGGCAAAACAGATTTCATCGAGTCAGAATCTCTAAAAATAGATGAGATGAATCATGCTGTAAAGTGTCTCTCTAATTATTAAAGGGGCCTGTGGTGACTAGCTCAGAGGTGCTCCTTAAAACTAGGTAAGATAAATTTCATCCAAAACAACAGAGATACCAGTGTGATATGTCCATAAACCAGGTTTATGCCTTTTAAAAATGTATCAAGTTAGACCTTTCAGTAGTGAAATAAAATTATTAATGGCTCCATGTGAGGCACTGCAACAAGCTCCCCAGGAATACTGCCTACAATTCAGAGCACCCAGGTGTCGGAAGCATGAGCGTAGTTGTAACAAGGAGAGAAAGACTAGTAAAATGAATAGTGGGAAGGGAGAGATTATTGTGAGGATACTAAAAGCTTTATTTCTCTTCAATAAAATAAGGGCCAAAGAGAAAAGATATGCTGCGGGGAGAGGAGAATTGCAAGCAAAGAGTAATTTAATCTGAAGAACAGAGCTAGTTCAGAAATAACTGACAGAAAATCAGACTGAAAGTTAGAAGATTTCTAGCCATCAAACCAGTAGTGTTCTTGAGAAGCCTCCCAATAAGGTGGTCAGGTTTTGTTTTTCCACACACGTCTAACTGTTTGCAAGCTGGAAAATAGTACCTTTATGAAAGGGAATGTGAAACATAGTTGCCTCTGATAGCAGGAGGCTGGACTCGATATGCCACCACTTTGATCTTAGAAAGGGATGTGTATGCATGGCTGCACTTATTGAAGTGACAGTAATTATGCTGTAGATATGCCTATACTATCAATGTGAATATGTTGTGGTGCTTCTTTAAACTTGTAATTAATACTAATTGAGCCCTCAGAAACTAAAGGGTTCCTCATTTAAAAATCCTCTGCATTTGCTGAATGTAACAACAGTTTACTAACTTCTCCCACTTCTTGAAAAACTCCACATTAATGAAAGGAAGGCCCCTATACACTATCTGTTGATAACAAACAGTTCAGGGGATTTCTTCCTTCATAAACTAAATGTCTTTTGCCAGAATAGCGCTTCTGCTACATGTGCCTTCCCTTGGTATTATATGTATTGTACTAGAAAAGTGATTATAGATTAATACTTTTCCTAATAAATTCTACTAAACACAGCTTTGTGTTTGCAGTGAAAATGTTAGCACAAATGAGAAAAATTATAGGTTTTGTGCGTAAATTCAAGCTATATGCTTTCTAACAATCCACGTGGAGAAAAAAGAATGTTCAGGTGCTAAAATTCAGCCTAGGAAATGGAGTTGGTGGCCACTTTGTAAAAGTAACAAAATTTTAAAAATTGTGACTTTATTTGTGTACATAGCTCAGCACACACTTGAATGCACAGCCAGCAGGAGAGTGCCCCCAGTTTGTTACGTGATGAAAGGCTGCAGGGCCTGCAAGAGAGAAGGTGGCGGGGGGAGTTAAACCAATTTACCTTCTTTGTGGCCTGCTCACTGCCTGTGTCTGCTGCAGCCCTTGGAAAAGCAGGGGCTGAGGGCAGGCCCCGTGGTGGTCCCCTGTCTGGGCAGGCCGAGTCCGGCGAGCAGGGGTCAGGCACTCCGCCTGGTGGTACCGGCCGATTGTGTTGCTTGAGCTGCTGCTATGTGACAATTCCCGTAAATTTGTTAACCTGTCGAAGTTCACCAAGCCTTGCAAAAAAAAGTTCCTCTTTTTTTGTCTGTATGTTTTGTAATTATGGGATATAGCGGGGTATAACATTACGTCTTTCTTTGAAACAGGGTTAATTTTAAAATAACCGGGTGAAACTCAGAGACTCAACTAGTTCGTTGCGCAAGCCCCGTGTCCTTGTTCTGATGCGCTGCGTCTCTTCCAGGTGTGCAGCCGCCTTTCTGTCTCACAGCGGGACCGTGTTTGCCGCTTCGCAAGCCGCAGGTAAGCCCTGAGGCTATTATCCAAAGTTTCAGTTGCCGAGTCACCACGACCAACCTCTGGCACATGGTACCGTGGGCAGTGCTGCTGCTCTCCATCCCATGTCGGCATCCCGTGACGGAGTTAGGAGACGCTCCTTCTGCATTTGAAGTGGCTCCCAAGGAGTGCAACCATGGCACTTATCCTCGCAGCACAGGGCTGCCGGGGTGCGGGGCCAGCCGTGGGCAGCAGCTGAGGTGACGCCCCCCCCCCGGTCCCCAGCACTGGGACAGGCCGGGCGGGTGTCCCGCAGGCCCTACAGCGAGGCCAGGCTGGGCCCTGCTGTGAGGGAGGCAGGGTGAGGCCCGCTGCAGTGGCTGGCACCCACAGCCCCAGCCTGGCTGACATGGTGCGGCGAGGCCCTGAGGATCGCTCTCGTAAGGATGTAGCTCAGCACCGGCAACACCAGAACTGGGTCTAAAATCTCAGTGCCATTAAATTTGACAGGAGTTCTGTCGTTGTCGTCTTCACTCGGATGAAAATTTCCCCATGAGTTTCTAAGGAAGGTTAAATGGCAACCGTCTCACTTGTGGGAAGGCTGGGATCACCTTGATGTGATTCAAAATATTTTTCCTTACAGTTGTGACTAATTACTTCACACCTTTCCTGGAGCATGATAGTGTTTCAAATCAGAATGTGCCACTGGACCATGTAGTTTAAACTCTTTGAAGTTTTTATATTTTGTGCCGTTGCTTCACTTGTGTTTTGTCTTTGAAACAGGAAAGGATTTATTTTTTACTTAATCCACTATTTATCTTCATAACAAGAGTGATTAATTCCTGAAAGAAACTGCCAAAAATTGTGTCTTTTACCTGATTTAAATTTGACTAGTTTCAGCTTTGAGCCATTGTTTTCTGCTGGCACTCATAGATGGTAGTTGTTTTCCTGTAATCACTGCTACATAGTTGTTCAAGCCAGCTATAATAGATCTGATATCTCTTAAGACTTTCACTGTAACACATATTCTCCAGTATTCAGTTTTTGTTGCTCTTCCTTCACCTCTGTCTATTTTTCCCATATCCTTTTCAAAATATACAGGAATTTCTAAATATTACTGTAGGATTACTACTGATACTGCAGCTGGAGGAAAAGGCAGTTCTACTTTATTGGCCCTTTGAACGTTACAGGGTTGTGCTAAACTTTATCCTGGGACCTTATGTTGAAGGCGGGTCCCTGTGCTTACTCTGTCCACTTCAACAATGACTCATTCAGTTTGTCTTTCTGATCAAAGGATGGATTTTGAGTGCATGGTTATTTACACAGGTTTGCATTCTCCACTTAAAACCATTTTGGCTAGTTTCATACTAAAAATTCCTTGTTACCTTTACTTTTCCTCTTCCTTCAGATGTTAGGAATAACTTACTTTTATGGTGGATTCTGCTCATACTTCCAGCTGATCTGAATGTGCAGTCTCAGAAGAATATCAGGCCATAACAAAAAGTTCATTAAAAGGTCTTTTGAATTATATTATATCTAGAGATTGGCTTCAGTTCAAATGACATTGATTTGGGATGCTGGGTATCTAGTACACATCCATGTAAATTGGACTTACATTTTTGGTTTAGGTACAGGAGCTGGTTATGAAAAGTGAAATATTCAGGAATATTAGCTGTAAGTGTGAAGGACAAGTATGGTGGGCTGCTTAATTTTGAATTAGTAGAAAATAGTCATCTCACTATGCTTGAAAGTCAGTAATTTACCAGCATATTTCTACTGGAGCCCATAATAAAGGCCTAGCTTTTCTATGAAATAAATTGAGCTTCATTACAATGGCACTTCTAAAGCCAGGAGTGATGGCAACACTCCTTGGCTTTCCTTCACTTTCCTCCTCTCTCTTCCCAAAGGCTTCACAATTATTTCTTTCCCTCTTGCTTACATTTACTCTTTTTTTTTTCCCTTGTGAACCTTTTGTTAGGTCTTGGTTTCTTTCTTTCATTTTTTATGTGTCTGAGATGAGTTTCTTTTTCACTGTCCTTTTGTCTCAAACTTCTGTATGTCTGTAAAATCTGGGTAATTTTTTTATTCATTTTATTTTTGTGGTCCTTTCTTTCCATCACTGTACATGTTTGTTTTGTGTATCCGGAGAAAATTTTGCTGTACTTTGTCTTTCTACCTAAAACCTGAAAATCATGAAAAAAAAAAAGGATCTGAATCTGTGCTTGTAGGATAGTGGAAGCCAGCTGTCCAAACAGATTGTATATTTGATCATAAATTTATTGAAAGATGAGTGTCTTTTATTAGTGTGTATGTGCATTTTTGCTATTTTCTTTGCAGTTGGCATAGAGCTGAGTATAAACCCCTTTAATCATTCTGAATACTAATATTAATAGAATAGAAGTCCTCTTTTTATAATATATGACATTTTATTCTGGAAAATTTCTTTCAAAAATAAGGAGAAGTTAAAGAAGTAAAAGACAAATAATAATTTTTTTGGCTGGAATCTATGGATGAGTCGCTCCTGAAGCTGGATATCCTACAGAGCAGTCTCCATCCACCAGATTACATTATTTTTACAGTGCCTGGACTATGCTGACAAAAACTTTCCTACTCCTACCAGCAGAAGCAATTGTTAGTCCCCACATTAAAAGCAATTATCCTATATAATGTAGTATGTGCTGCCTCCAATTTTTTTGCTGTAGACGATACCCTGAATTTTTCGTAAGTCAAGAAGTCTGCACACTGTATATTTTTGTCAATTATGCAGAAGATGTTTTCCATTTTTTCCCTTTCTTTGGAGCCCTTTAGTCATTTTGGTTATTGGCATATATTGTAAAAGTCTAAGTTTATTATGCAATAATATGAAAGTTATCAAGTCATTTCTGTTCAGGAATTATTCTTGGAAAAAGACAATGACTGGAAATAACACCCATATTTCTCGAATTTGATAAAATTACAGTATACTGAAAAAATAACAATATGTGATGATACATGCTTTTAAAAAAATGTGTAGGATACGTTGATCAAAGTTGAGCTTAGCTGTTAGTAGTAAACTTTATCCTTCAATTTGTCATTAAATAGAAGGAAACTGGAATAGCGCTACATGTTAAAAACCCCCAGCATTTCCCTCTTATGGAAAACCCCAAATATAAAGAATGCCATTGTTTGCTGCACATGTGGCAACCAGTCTGGTTTATATTAAGTTGAAGTTACCGCCATCTGGTGGGGAAAATAGTATTATATCAGTCCAGTTGGAAGCAATTCTGTTAGTTACTTTCTCTGTATGTATGTGAATACCATGTGTGTGCATGTATGTGTATGTGTGTATATATATGCGCACCTATATAGAGATAGATATAGATATAGCTATATATAATATTAGCTTTTGGGGCTGATTGTAAAAGAATTTGAAAATATTCAATAATACACAATGTCCTGCTGAATCAGAGATTAGTCAAGGGTATAAAAATGTGTGAAAAAAATAAGGAAAACTAAGAGGAAGAGCAGAGAGACATGCAAAATGTATGCTGTGGTACTGCCAGTGCACCCACACTTCTGGCCTAGATTAACATAGATAATCATGTACAAAGCTTGTTCCCAGAATATTTCATTGTCCTTTGCACAGCTGGAGATTTTACATTTTGTGCAGCACCTCCTATATCAGAGGTGACCACTAATTATTGCTGTAAAACCATCTGGGTTAGCTCTGCCTTAGTGCTCCATTCTTTTCTTAGATTTTTCTCTCTGGTGCAGCAAGTTTGCTTCTCCTTGAGTCCTAACATGTACTTGTGTTAACCATTGTCTGATTCTTGAAGGATCAGCCCAATAGGAATGGATTTGTATGAGTAGTGCACCAGGGGACTCTGTTGGGCATCTTACACATATAAAATTAATTAGGTTGTTTTCTCAAGGAGCTAACACTCTTATGTTACATGTAACAGTGCAGTGAATGATAGGCAAAGTGGTAACAGAAGAGAGATTCAGTTGTGGGAAACAGTGTCAGATACCTATCTTTAGTAATAAATTGCTCAGTAACCCTATGAGAATAATAACTAGTATCCAGACCTTGTTCTTGTTTCATGGTTATAGAGTCTGAAGACTCCAAACTAGATTACGTCTGCTTTATGTACAAATATTAAATAGTCTTTGCCCTTGTCGTATACTGTTTTCTTCTAGTAGAAGTGGTCTTTTGCTCTTAATCTGCAGAATAAATTGCCATTATCTGTGCTAAGAAGGCATGTCCTATTAGGTTTGTATCAAAACTGTATCTTTAACTGGCATCTTCTCATGTTAAGAGTCAGAGAAAAGTTAGGAGGATACAAGAATCTCACTGGGTGTGTAGTGGTGCACCCAGATTCCCAGCACTGCTGTGTTGTCCGAAGCCCTCTGGCTGCATGCTTAGCCTCCGATGGCAGCCCAGCTTTTATCAGTGTGAAGCTGGCTGAGGTAAGGCCAGAGGAGGCCCATATGGCTTCAGCATTGCTCAGGCTTGACTGTCTCCAGGCTCTCAGTGGCACATGGTTAATGATGAACACGAGGCATGGGACGGGAGTAAAGCTGAGGCCCCTGGAGTCCTGCTAATTTCAGGTCATTGAGGAGGCTGGCTTCAGGCCTTTGTGAACATCATATCTTATGCTGAGCTGGACAAGAGAAGTCAGTTGCAGAGTAACATTAGATTCCTCTTTAAAGGGATAACTAATCGCCGTCCTCCTGTACTTTCTTACAAGAGGTATATTATTCTGATTACATTCTCTCCATTGTCTTTTTGTTGTTGTTGTTTGGTGGGAGGCAACATTTTTCTTCTGTGGAAATCTTGCTTTAATGGGCTTTCTAATGATATAGTCTACAGCAACATTTTGTTTCATTGGCTGCTTACTGGCCAAAGTGACATCTTAAGGAGGCCTGCTGAATGCTTGTCTGGTTGCATGTTACATTGCTGTAGACCATCTAGCTTGAATTGCAGGAGCTCACTTGTTTGATAAGATTTGGGTTTCTGCTTCCTATAAAGGTGGGATTTCCATTCCTGTCCTATACAGAGCAGCTTATGAGATTCTTGGTTTATACATTTACAAAGTGCTTGGTCAGGTCTGGTTTGTGTGGAAGCCCTATTCTTCTTGATGCCATAGTCATGAAAACACTGTGTTTTTTAAACAACAGGTGAAGGGGCCCTACAATTTTATGAATTCCTTCATCCTTCAATCTAATTAAGCAAAAAACCTAATGCTACTGACTTTCTGTACATATCTTAGATGCTACTGAATGGGTTAAGCATGGTTGCAGAAAAAGATATTTCTCATCTCTCAACATTCTTGTTTATTTTGTTTAAAATTCTTTTTCACTTGGTTGTTTTTTGCTGTCTGTTGTAGTTTTTTGTTTGTATTTTGTCTTTTTCCTTTTTCTGAACCCTCTAGGAGTCAGAATCCTGCACAGATAACATCTTTCAAAAGGAAAACCATTGACCTTGTAATCCTGTCATTCTGCTTTTAAGACTGCATTGCACATGCAGGTGTCCGATTTCTTCATAGGTTTTAGAGGAAGTACTTTTTCATGACTTTGTAGTGTAATTGCCTAATAGTTTTTCAAGGAGACAGACACTTTTCTTACAGTAAGAGTGTAACTGGAAAGGTTTAACAGTAAGAGTTAAAGCACTGGTTGGTACATGACCACATATTAAGGAAGTGCTTCAAACTGGAGCCCACAGTTTGAACCATACATTGCAAAGAGCTCTCTCTGACTCGGTCTAGTTAGCACAAGACAGAAAAGTGGAACAGCTTGCAGAAGGAAAATAACCCCTCTTCCAGCCTTCAGCTCTCAACGTAAAGTTTACTTTGTGCTGTATGGCAGAAGTGCCTAAGTTGATTGGCTCTTGATTACAAAACTGGCTGTTTTTTCTTTTCACTACTGCTGATAAAATGACCAGCAGTTAACTGTGCTTTGAAACACTGGTGGAACTGAGATGTAAGCTTTCTGAAATATCTTTTTGTCTGTCTGTGTGTCTCCCCCCCCCCCCCCCCCCCTTTCCCCCTCTTCCTCCAGACCCCTATGTATCTTCACATATTTATTTATAATCCCTTGGAATTAATAAGCAGTTTGATAGCTAGAAGGTAATTGCTCTCTGTGCTTTGGATAACTGAACTATAAGAGAAGCTTTTGTAGTGAAAGATGACATAATGCAAGACAAGGTTAGAAGGATGTATCTTCTGAACCAAAAATTACTATCTTCTACACAGTCTGTTAAGATGGGATAGAGTTTAATGCTATATGACATGAATTATACATTAGAGTGTGGAACGCATTGAAGTCTCTCAAATTTCAACTCTTTAAATAAAAATTGATTATAGACATGTCCTTACTCAATGAGAAGTTGATACAGAAATAAGTGAGTCTGTTGACTTCATTATTCAGGAAATTGGAATAGAGCGTCATAGTGATCCCAGCTAGCTTTGAAAACATGTGAGGATGTGGACGTGCCTCTCCAGGAACAAGCTGCTAGATGTGATATTTGTATTTGATATTTGAATCTTCATCCTCGGAAATGCTCAGGACTTGACTAGACAAGCTGCAGAGGAACTTGCTTGTAGACCTGCTTTGAGCAGGGGATAAGATTAGATGACTTCTAGACCTCCCTTCCAAGTTCATTTATTCTGTGATTCAATGATACCAAATCTAGGCTTCTAAGGACAAAATGTTCCCAAAGAATAGAGATTTCAGTATAAGACCCTACTTCAGATGTTACTGCTAAGCTGCGCTCTATCAGGAGAGATGCCTGAGGACTGGAGGAAAGCCAATGTCACTCCAATCTTCAAAAAAAGGGCAAGAAGGAGGACCCAGGAAACTACAGGCCAGTCAGCCTCGCCTCCATCCCTGGAAAGGTGATGGAACAGCTCATTCTGTATGTCATCTCTAAGCATGTGGAGGAAAAGAAGGTTATCAGGAGTAGTCAGCATGGATTCATCAAGGGAAAATCATGCCTGATCAATCTGATAGCCTTCTATGATCATATGACTGGCTGGGTAGATGAGGGGAGAGCAGTGGATGTTGTCTACTTGACTTCAGCAGGGCTTTTGACACTGTCTCCCACAACATCCTCATCGGTCAGCTTGGGAAGTGTGGGGTAGATGAATGGACAGTGAGGTGGATTGAGAACTGGCTGAAGGACAGAGCTCTGAGGGTTGTGATCAACAGCAGAGTCCAGCTGGAGGCCTGTGACTAGCAGTGACCCAGGGGTCAGTACCGGGTCTAGTCTTGTTCAACATATTCATCATTGACCTGGATGAAGGGACAGAGTGTACCCTCAGCAAGTTTGCTGATGACACAAAACTGGGAGGAGCGGCTGACATGCCAGAAGGCTGTGCTGCCGTTCAGTGAGACCTGGACAGGCTGGAGAGCTGGGCGGGGAGTTGGGAACCTAATGACGTTCAACAAGGGCAAGTTTAGGGCCCTGCACCTGGGCAGGAATAACCCCATGCACCAGTACAGGCTGGGGGCTGACCTGCTGGAGAGCAGCTCTGCAGGGAAGGGCCTGGGAGTCCTGGTGAAGGGAAGTCCTGGAGAAGGGAAGACTGAGAGGGGACCTTATCAACGCTTATCGATATCTAAAGGGTGGGTGTCAAGAGGATGGGGCCAGGCTCTTTTCAGTGGTGCCCAGTGACAGGATAAGGGGGAACAGGCACAAACTGGAGCACAGGAAGTTCCGCCTCAACATGAGGAAAAACCTCTTTATTCTGAGGGTGACAGAGCACTGGAACAGGCTGCCCAGGGAGGCTGTGGAGCCTCCTTCCCTGGAGATATTCAAAACCTGTCTGGATGCAGTCCTGTGCATCCTGCTGTAGGTGAACCTGCTTTAGCAGGGAGGGTGGACTAGGTGATCTCCAGAGGTCCCTTCCAACCCCTGCCATGCTGTGATTCTGTAGTTATCTTGAAAGTGATGAGTGGCTGAAGTTACTTTTAAAAAATTGCCTTAATTTTGAGGTAGAGAATCACTGTAATAAACTTGGTTTATGCACACTGGAACTTTTTATTGCCTTTTTAAAGCTTCTCTCAGCCTTTCTAAGGACTTTTTGGGATGGTGGGAACCACTTCCTATGGAAATTCAAGTGCAAGGCACAATTCTTTTACGTAGCTTTGTCTGACACAAACATGGAAGTGAGTATGCATTTATTAAAGCGATAAAATAAAAGAAACCTTATCAAAACATTATATTTTACACTTAATTTCCCTCTTAGGGAAACAGGAAATGAACCAACTGTGACAGACACTACTTCTAACTCCTAATGGGCTGCTAAGGGTACTTCAATAACCTGATGCTAAAGGCAGTAAAAATACTATACCTCTAATAGAATACTAAATATTTTTAACAGGGCTTTATTTGCTTTTTAAAGCAAAATAATTTAAATATTTTATAACTTTCAGGCTGACAGTACTGTATCTTAAAATCCTGTTAGCAATCTGAAGAGCAGTAAAATGCAAACAATACTTTCTGAAATTTTTGTGCCGTCTTCTCTGGTTTAGAGGGAACACCCTCTCTCTGGGGTAGAAAAGTAATTTTGTCTAGGACACTAAGCAATTTTGTCTGTTCTTGAACAAATATCTCAAGTAAAGCAAACTTTTATGAACTTCATGCCATTCTTATTCCTGTGTACTGGGTGAGCTTCAAAACTCAAGTTACTCAGAAGTGTTGGTTGGTTGAATTCAAGGAGCGCTTTGTAAGCTGACATGATGTTTGCTACAGATGTGGTTACATTACGTTTTGGGAAAAATCAAGTTTCAATAACGTCCCACCATGTTGATATTCCTTTTCCTGGTGTGTTGTCCTTCCATTTAGAGAGGGATGCATAACTGATCCACAAGAAAGCTGAACCACCATATCTTTGAATTTAGTCTCGACTGATAATAAGCAAAGAAGCACAAATGATCTGAGTAGGGCTTAATTTATGTATAACATAATTTGATCAGGTACAATACGAATACCTTTCACAGTGAGTAGCCAGGATAGAGGGACCACTGAGCTAGTTACCATTCAGTATTTTGTTGTCATTCAGTTTTTGGATTAATCATGCCACAAATGCAGAGCCAGTTTGGGTCTATGTTTTTATACCTCAGATTTCAGTGCTATATTAATGTGGTTGTATCAAATATAAAACCAGCTTAAGTCCACAAACAGGTTAGCTGGTTTTATGCTGCATAGAGCTCTAACTAGTAAACCTTGTATGAGCCCAACAGGATCCATGCAGACCTAACTTGAATGTCCCTACATCACTTCTGGATGAGGAACACAGAAGATGTATGCAGAGGCAAGTCCAACAGGTACTATCAGTTTGGACTCAGTATCAACTGTCCCAAACGCGCAGTGAATCTCTCTGTAGTTGCTGTCACTTCCTCCTGCTCCATTTCCGAAAGGTCTTCTTAGGTCAGGTGTAGCAAATATGCAAGCACTGAGAGGAATCACTAGGCTAGAGCTGGTAAACTCCAAGAGCTGAGACTTCACTGCAGTGCCTTTTCTCTGCGCTTCCCAAACAGTGCAAGAGCACTCAACAACTTGAGTGCAGCACTGAACCCACGCTGTCAGAGTCTGTTTGAACTGTATGGTGCCTGGCCCTCCAGGAAGCAAAGGCTCAGAGCAGCACTGTGCTGTGATAGATGCAGAGCTTTGCTGCGTTGCAGACAGCTGGGTGGACCTATATCTCCATTGTGGCATTCTCTCTAAAACCACGTGTATTACCTCTCCCCCATTCCCCTTCCCTCCTCTCCCTCAGTAGCCTCCCAATCTCCCCAGTTTCTGGGGAATCCTGACTCCTGTTACCTTGGATAAAAGATTGATGATGCTGCAGTGAGGAGGTAACTGAGTGGCTATAGCAGTGTACCATAATAATAAAAATCCCTATGTTTTTAATATGTATTATTGTTAAAGGATTTGCTGTAGTTTTGCCTGATTTTTAGTTTTGTATCTGAATCTGGGAATGGTCTTTATGCTTCATACTGGTATTTCATTTATGTACCACTTTAAAATTGCTGAACAGATGATACAGGATTTCTTGTAACATTTTTTATGCAGGTCATATTATGGTGGGGTCTATACTCTCATTTTTCTGGGTGCTTACTTCCCTTCAGATTACTTAACTGCTTAGTGGTCAGAATGAGAATTGCCTTGATGATCATTTAAAATATGCAAACTTTCCTTTCCCTTATGTTTTATGTTGTTTTGTTAAGGAGTTTTTAAATCTTCTGCCCCCATGTTGGAGAAAATGTAGTAATTCTCTGGAATGGAGTCTCAAAAAAATCAAAGGGAGTTAGACACCTTGTTTGGAGTGTGTCTGACGCCTTGGATTCTCAGCCGCATGTGCACTTGCTCAGGAGGAGGCTGGGGGCAGAGGGAGGGTCTGGATCCCTCCGCACCAGCTACGTTCGCATTGGAGATCCCCAGGGCATGGCAGCACATGTCCCTTGTTTGGATCAGCCCTGTACTTATCCCCCAGGACGACATTAATCTGTGTTTAGAATGGGCGACTGGTGCCCCGAAGAGCTGCGTCCTCTTTCTGTGCCTGCCACACCACTTGGGTCACGTACATACTGTGTATACATCTTGCTGCTTGGATGGAGCCCTATAATTTGTTCCTTATTTCCAGAGTTCTTAGGGGAGGTGCTTGTGGCTTTCAGTGCAGCACCTGGAAACTCTCACAACTCCAGCAAAAGAAAACAGGGGAGATGTGTTTTGAATGTACAGAAACAGGTACTCTGAAAAACATCAGTCTGTTAGAAGCTTGTTTTGGGTACCCAAAATAAACTGACCTTGATAATTTTCTGCCTGTTGAAAGGAAACAATGCTAATGGCACTTTTGCACACAATGGTCTCATGTATGTGTGTGTTGTGTTTTTTTAGCTGAAGTGATGAAGGTTTATGGAGTACTTGGATAATATAGTATTTGCCAAAGAAACAACCTTTCGGAAATTAATAATGTCATGTTAAGTTTTAGGTGATCTGAAAAGTACTCTCGTTAAAGGAGATAAAACATTGAGTAATGACACCAGAAAGATGTGCTAAAAGGCTACTTAGACACTGACGGTTGTCCTTTCTGAGCATTGACCAATGTCTGTTCAGATTGTAAATTTTGTATTGTCTTGTAAAGACTGTTTTGTAATGAGAATATAAAACAAGACTTACTGTTCAGGATTGGTTTTTGGTTTTAATAAGCTTTCGTAGTGCAGTGTATATGTGTATTAAATATATATTAGTGCATGTACATACCAAATTACAGAGCCTCAATCATTGAGGTTACGAAGTGGAGCACCAGAAGATAGCCTATAAATACATGCATACGCCCATCTGGAAATTAGTATGTAATGTCTTTTGTTTTTTTTTTTTAATATATTGAATGTTCCAATGCACAACAATTTTTCGTCTTGTGGATGCTACATTGCCACTCAAACTTGATCACACTTTCTAAATGTTCTGTGTACATCAATGTTGTTCCAAGATCCTTTGAAATCAGTGTTTTTGATCAACTGTAAGCAGACTTTTTGAGGATCTTTTTTGAGAAGTTATGGTTGAATATGATGTCAGATGAAAATTTGGGAAAAAATAAGTTGGTTTGTTTGTTGTGTTTTTTAGAGCATTCAAGTGTTCCAGGAAGGTCACGTTCCTTACTGAAAGGTTTAGTATTTTGATTTCTGAATAATCTTTAAAACTTAAACTGAGTTAATTCAGCTCAGCATAGTTGTAGTGCAATGCACGTCAGTAGAATATCATAGTGAAAGGTTTTATTAATTTAATTTTAATTTTAAAGTAGTGTTTTCAAAGTCAGCAAGATTAAACATATAGATGCTGTAACATCAGCAGACTATTAAATCTCTAAAAATAAATGCCTCATCGCTTTTTATTGTGTGTTGTGCTTCATCCACTAGTATATATCAGAGATATCATTGTCTTATTCGAGAATGATCTGTGTAATTATTGTTGACATGGCATTCCAACTTTATAAAACAAAAACAATGACTGGCATACAAAGTAGGTCATGAAGAAAAATGAGGAACCATTAACAGAGCTGGACATTAGGTGAAAAACTGAGAAATTTTAGAACCAAAGTAAGGTGAAAATGGCTAACTGACTGTATAACTGATGTGTGAAAGTGTGTAAATTATTGATCTTTCCCTCCTCCATTTCATTCACAAAAAGGTGAAATAGTGAATAGTGCAGAAAGAACAGGACATTCTGAGTATTTGTGTGATTTTGCTGAAGAGCTGTTTTCATGAAAGACAACTGAATTTACGAATCTGAAGGCATAGAGCCTTAAATGTAAGCTAAATAAGAATTAAATGTAAACAGAAAAGGACATATAGCTGACCATGGGCTAGGGTTATAGGCAGCCTGAGCAGCCAGTTGGCACAGCTGTTCTCACATTTTTTGTAGTTACAGGAAATAAAAATTTTGAAGAAAAAAACAACCATTTTTCTGAGAGAAGCTGTGGAGCGAGATCGAGAAAGTGATAGCAGACCAAAACATCACATAGTTAAAGGCGCTGTGACACTTGTTACTCCCTAGCGTGATGGGAAGCGTGGGAATTAACACAGGAATGCTTGTTCCAAAGTGTAGTAATGCAGACTCTCAGTACAGACCGTTCTGGAGATCTGCATCAGTGCGACCTTGCTCTAGGGGATGACCAGGGATCTAAAAAGGAGGACAGCAGGAGCTCTTGGGCTAGGAATATTATCTTTGCAGCCAAAAAGTTAGGTGGCTTTGAGCACGCAGGTTTGTCAAAACCAGAGAAGAATGCCTGGGCATAATCAAGAAATGATATTTTGGGAACATGGGAGAGGCATTTGATTGAGGACGATGGTGGGAAAGACCATACGTACGGCTGATGACATAAAGAAGCAGTGTCCTGCCTGTAAAGACATAGAAGAAAATTCATGGGTTCTATCAGTGAAGGCCAGATGTTAAAGGTTTTAGAAAGATTGAAAAGCAGTTTATGGAAAAGACTTGTGTGAGACGCAGACTCAAAATTTTGGTTTAGCCATATGCAACTTGTATTCATGGCTGGTTGTTCATGGAGAGATAACGGAAAGGTAGTATGAGTTTAATTTGGATAAAAGGAATGCTACTTCTAAAAGATTAAATAGAATGGGGGGTGGCATAAGTATGTGAGTTGAAAACTGGCTGTCTCCACGTATGCTCTACAGAGTTAAAGTGTTGTGTGTGTTTGCTTTCTCACTGATGTGAGTGGCATCTAGTTCACTTTTGATTGATCCACTTGGAAATCAGGTGGAGTTTGAGAGACATCTAATAAAAATGGTTTCATCAATACTTATTGTATAAGCTAAGAAGTATTTACACTGACTAAAAAAAAACCTTCTCTTTAATGTTAGGAAGACTAGACAAGACTGTTGGAATAAGACTGTCTCCTTGAAGAGTAGATGCTATTACATAAGAAATTATGAATAACTGCTAATGAGAAAAGACATAAGATAATTTGTTTTTAAACCTTATGGTATTTTTCCATATCGTTTTGCAATCATCTTCGTTCAGAGCTGTTGGGGAATGGTACAGTGAGATGTGGGTCAGTACTCGGTGGCAATTTGAAGGAAGAACAGAGCAGGTAAGTAGCAATCTGATTTACAAGTAATTTTGTGGTTTTTATGTAGATAGCCAGTCCTGATCAGAATGCGAAAATTGCCTCGTACTGACATTTATTCAACCCTTTCAAATGAAGTACAAAAGATTGCTGGTTTTTTTCCGGACGATGTTAGTGTAAATGTTAGAGAAGAGTTGCTTGTCTATTTTCAGCAAAACTAATTTTCCAGATCTGAGCTCTGTTGGCTGCAGTTATTGGAAGTGCATACCAGATAACCACAAAAAGCACAAGAATTCAGAGTTTTATAAGAAATCAATTAGTAGTCATTTAACTACATTTGGTTTCATTTAGCTGTATTTGAAAACTTTGAAGCTGAGGCTGATAGACCAGTACCAAACTTTGAATCTTGTTCATCTGTATTAAATGTATATAAACTATGTATAAGAATTGGGCTCACTTTTTTTTTCCTTCCCCCCTCTGTCCCCACCCAGTAATGATGGCAAAATACCCACCTCTAACAAGAATGGGAAGATTGCTTTGTTCCTGGTTATTGCTTGGCTATCCAGTTCATTCTCAACATCTAACCAAGTATGTTATTCCACTGTAGAAAAACAAATAACAGTCTCAACTTCTTCATGGATGTTACTGTGCTCCTTACATTTAAACGTATTTTTAGTATAGTACCTTAGAAATAACTGGACTTAGTTCATGTGTGTATTCTCATGTGACTGTTCAGAAAGTAATTGAAGTAGCTAAGGCTATGAACTGCTTTTATAGCCTCCGTTGGTTAACAGAGATCTGTTTAAAGCGATGGGCAGTGCCAGCCAGGATGTCCTCTGAACTCAGTAATTGTGGGGAGGTTGGCTCTCTAAGGGAAGTAGTACAAAGACCCTGTTGAAGAGACAGTACAAACTGTGAAGAATCAGTACAAGATGTCAATTGTATGTAAAACGGTTTTTAATTTGTTGTGTTGCTGTGCTGTGATATGATATACAATTTAGAGGGATCACTTGAGTCCTAGAGACTGGTCTTGGCATTGGTTGTTGTGGGAATCAGCCAGCTGTGGTCACCTGCAGTGAGAAAGGCGAAATGTCCCTTGGCTGTTCTGCATGTGGGTATTAAGGACATAAATGCAGAGGCTGACTGACTGAATGGCAGATGTATTCTGGATCACTGCATTTTATGAATATTGTATTGTTCCAGTTTTAGTTTTCGTCTGCTCCCCATGCCTTGTCTCCTCAGCTTTTTTCATATATGTAGATGACAAATGTTGTCCAGAGGGGCTTTGGAAACGTATCTCATCTCTGAACTCTCTATTGAGTACAGGGTGGTCATCTGAAGCTGAGGATACAGTGTTTAAAAAGCATAGGTAGGAAGAGTGATGAAGAGGCAGAACTAAAATAGAAAATAGGATGCAGCACTCAAATCAAACATAGTGAAAAATTGAAACAGCAATAGTGACAATCATGGGAAAACTGCTGTTTCGAAATGAGCAACGTCAGCCTGGATAACCAGGACTAGAAATTGAAATGTCGAAACTGCATGAGATTGGGAACAGAGAGCCTTTTCTTTTGCTTTTTTTTTCCAAGTCCTTGCTGTATTATTGAACACCAGAACGCTGGCGATTGCCAAGACCATTCTTGAGGAAAAAGGTAGACCTGAGGCAGAAATTCATTGTATAAGAGAAATAAAGAAGCAGACTGTCAACTCTTGATACAAATGTTTTTAAAGTCTTCTCAGAGCGCTCTGGCAGTTTACTGTGTACTCCATCTTCCAGACTTTCAGTGCAGGCTGAGGGTTGCATTACTGGAGCTATTTGTGGATTTTTCCCCCTCTATTTACACTAATTTATAGGATAGGATTACTAGTCCCATTTTATCGATGTACAGCAAAGGCAAAGAAAGAGAGAGACCAAAGCCAAGATCTTCAAAAGTACCCAACTTCCATCAGAAAAATTTTAGGTACCTTACTGTTTTTGTGGATCTGTGGCCCAGGGGTCAGCTCATAGTTGATAAAGTGATCTGGGCTGGAATGAGTGATTCAATCCTCATCTGCTGTTTCAAGGTTGGTAGCCAAACCATTAAGACCTCTTTTTGAGATTTTGTTGATCATAAATTCTTCCTATAAATTTAGTTTTAAATTGTTGAAATTGATGTGCCATAATTGTAACCATTTGATTTGGCTGTTGTTTTTAGATGTTTTTGCTAATGTAGAAAGTAGAAATTTTTCCCTAAAGAATTAATTCAAGAATGTGTCCAGACGTGAATACAGAAGAAATTCCAAATTGAGAGAATCAGTTTTCCAAAAGCAGACTCTGATCTTTTCATGTTCCTCACATTGTCCACCTCAAATTAATTATTATTTTTTTACAAGACAGCGTAATGTTATTCATGATGAAACAGAAGGAACTACATGACTTTTCAATAAAAAGTTGTATAAGGTAGAGAGTGTTTTTATTGTGTCAGGGAATAAAGAGCAACTTTGCCACACCTTTATTGTCCATGCAAAACACATTGTTAACCTCTTAGATGAACACCTGAATCCACTTTAAATTCAGCATGGGCTCCTTTACAATAATGATACCTTAATATTTTAAGTTTCCTAGGGCAAATTCTTCTGAAGTGTGATCATTATGGATAATAGTGATAATTATGAAATTTATTACATTTGAAACACTAACTTGTTGTATGTAATGGTTATTAAAATGTCTTCTGTAGTATACATGAATTGTAAGGATGAGTGACATAACACACCTAGCAGCTATTTAGTTGCATTTCCTGAGAAGAGATGTAGACATCTGAAAAGGAATCGCAGAATTCTAGTTCTCTTGGTTCGTTAGGTTTGTTTCCTAGAGCAACACAGCAGAATTACTACAGTTGTGTTGATGCTGTACTACATTCCAGTTAGTCTGTCTTTAATGAGGAGAGAAGGAAGGATTGAGGTAGTGTTGTGAGACTTGCTGTGCAGCACACACTATTAACTTTTGAGGCCTTTATCTAACACTTTTATCTTCATTCTCCAGCCCAAAGCCTGCATAGCCATCTCTGGTATGCGGTGTTTCAACCAGATATCTGAACTGCAAGCCTTCATCTAAACATTTTAGTTCAGAGCCGAAAACAGGTGCAATTAAATCAAATGCATGTGTTTAATTAAAATATACATTTCTGAAACCATACAGCACAGACCATGGTAAGCGTACATACTTTACCATAGAGCATATGTAATAAAGTAAGATACTATGTCATGTCTGTATGTCTGCACTGTGCAGAAGATGGTCTTTTGCTTTCAGATGTGTGTATTTGGCTTAACTAATATAAGAAAGCATCTTCTCAAGACAAATATGCCACTGCTTGCCTTTTGAAAAATACTCATTGAAGGCATGAAAGAGTACAGAGAATGTTTTCCCAGCACAAACAAATTTCTTGTTACATAACTTATTTGGCTTCAAAAATCAAGCAAGCTGTTTGGTTCTATACTGGGATTTTGAACCTGCCAACCCTGACAGCTTCACATAATTATTTAACTGTTGTTCGGTGGTACTAGAGCAAATCTCTCTGTTTAGTTCACTTTAACCTTGTCCTCCGGGTGAGATTCAAAGAATACTTCCTCTTCAGAGGTGTATCTGACAGAAATTAATGTGAAAGTCATATTGCCTATGCTTCAATAGAACTAGTTAAATGTATTTTTTGTTACAAGTGAGAAGTAGGTAAGATTTTAAGATTATGAATAGAGACCAAAAAGGAAACAGCATTTCAGATTCTTCTGTGTAAAGATTTGTGAGGTTTTGTTTTGTCAATATAACATATAAAAATACTACTGAATGCTACATTAAAAATTAATAATTATTTGTAATTGAATTCAGAAATTTTTCTGCTGATTACCCTAAATGTTTGTGGTTTTTTGGTTTGGTTTGGGGTTTTCTTTGTTGGTTTTTTTTTTGTCTTCTGAAGAATGCAGGTACCATCCTTTCATAACCAGAGCTTCATTAAAATACTTCTTATGTGTGCCATTGGATGGATGAAGGAGGGACTTTATATGTTGTGGCAAAATTTCCTTTTGTTTGTTTTTTTTGTTTGTTTGGTTGGTTTTTTACTTTTATATTTAAAAGGTGCTATAAACAGATTTTATTTGCAATTGTGTTGTATACAATCATAAAAATATTCTAGGCAGCCTTCTATGAATTTCAAATAAATATTTCTTTTTTATTTATTTGGATTTTACAACACACAACAAAGTGTGATTTACTTTCAGCTCTTTTGAACACTAGAGAAATAAGCATGCTAATAATAAATCTCAGTGTCATTGTTTTAACTTTTCCCATTTTGTAATTAATATATTTAAGCTCTTCTCAGTGATTTTAATTCTTCTAGATCATTTTATAAAGCTCTCGGTCAGTATCATCAGCAGCACCATTTAGTATCTCTTATATGTAAAACAACTGGAGGCCAAGCCCTTAGACTTACTTTACAATAATCACAGGGAAAAATCCTCATCAGCCAAAAGGGGTTTTTTGGTTGGTTTTTTTTTTTTCAGATTTAAGCTGACCAGGCTCTTCCCACATGGGTGTGCCTCTAAATCCCTTCCAAATTAAACTCAGAGATATAAAAACAGTATGCAAACAATAGCAATAAAAGTGCATCTTATTTATTCCTTCTTGCTTTTTACTCATGAGAATCCTTAATTGTGGCCTTCAAATCTTCCATGAGAAAGAAATGTGCTTAGATGCACAGCCTGCTTTCTCAAGTGACCCAGACTGATTACAGCTAAAACTGTAATCATTTAACAATAGGACACTGGTTCCTAATCTTCCTTGGAGATGTCATCTTTGGAGAGAGCCTGATTAGAAGCATATTTTATCCCATCAGTTTGTTCCCCCAGTTCTGAGGAAAAAAGTGTAAATTGTAATTCAACCTGCTTTTAGAACTTTTGATCTCTAAACACATGTAGTTGGGTAGCTTTTCCCCTGTGCTCCAAACTGGTCTTTGAAAACCTGTACCTCACCCATCCAGTGACTATGTTGCCTGTCCTATAATTATTTTTTTTTAATAAAAGTAATTGTCTCGTAATATTGATAGGAATAAAAATAAGTCCCATTCCAAGCTATGTAGATCTGAACACATCTTATAGCTTCTTATGTATAAAAATCATCCATGAAATTGTTAATTAACTTTAGGAGTATTAATTCAATCTAACTGTAATTTCTCATTGCATCTAACATCAAAGGTATGAAATTAGTTGTAGTATTTCCACTATATATATACACGTATGTATTTGTCTATAAGCATATCTACATGGCAGCTGAAGGTTTCCAAGGCTTGAATTACTGTTGTTTGGGTTTTCCCCCCTCAAATGTGATATGATCAGATCCTATAGTATTGAAGAACAGCAGTGAGAAATAGAAGCCTTAGAAAATGTTGATGAGCATGTAACAGAACAGGCAAGATTTCCTTCCTTACCATGACCACAATGATTTCCCAGGCTGGTGTGTAACTGAAGTTTTGATTGTTGTACAGTTGCCACTAGTTAAGAATAAAATCACTCAAGGTGCACAATAGTCTCAAATATTATTCTAAACCCTTCAAATGGTATAGCTGTAGCCACAGTATGCTGGAAGGAGAAGGTGAATGTGCATTATATTATTGCAACTTTTTAACAGAAAGTGCCTAGAGCTGACAAAACAGATTGGTGTTTTTTAATGAAAGTGAATACAGTTAATCTGTGTATACTTTCATTGACAAGGTTCTGCACTTAGGAGTACAGCACAGATGGTATAAGCAATGAATACTTATGTCTGACTGTAATTGATCCTATCAACAATGACATACCTTTAACTGGGTTGTATCACTTTACGTCACATATGGTTAATTAAGCAAGAAGGGCCCAAATACACTAAGGAGATTTTTGTGTTTATACTTAGGAAAACAGTCTAGACAGGTGTTAATGTAAATGAAGTTAGTACTTGTCAAAGGTGAAATTCTCCATATGTAGCCCTGCTTCAGTCTCCAAATAAATATAGTTTGGCTATGTCTACATTAGCAAGTAGTGAGGAGCAACAGGACTTGATCTGCAGAATGAAACAGTTGGTGCTGAGAGATCCCACTTCCCCACTGTAGGGATCTGGGGAGCGGGGGGGTTGCTTCAGACTG
Source organism: Leptosomus discolor (assembly GCF_034619465.1). Taxonomy (NCBI): domain Eukaryota; kingdom Metazoa; phylum Chordata; class Aves; order Leptosomiformes; family Leptosomidae; genus Leptosomus; species Leptosomus discolor. The sequence continues at coordinate 109,931,942 of NC_141391.1, read as the reverse complement.
GCTGTGTTCTGGTCCCACTGACTGGATGCCCAGAAGTGACTGGAGGGCACTAGTAAGTGCAGTTTTGGAAGGCATTTTTTGGTTTAGATTCATTCCTTGTATTTAGGTCCTTGCTGTGTGTTTTGGGGAACCACTCTTTTTTTATCCATAGAACAAAGCTCGCCCTTTATTTCCAACACCCTCCAACTTCAATTACAAGAGATTTCCTTCCTTAGATAATCCCTCCTAGCATGCTTCCTGATTTGACTGTGACAGTCATTAATTGTCTTTCACTATATGTAGATGTCTGCCCCATGACAGTGTAGTAGAGTATCATGTAGCAGTATTTGTGTTACATTATTTTTTTGCATGTGCATGGATTCGGATTGGCCTTTAGTTGGGGAGTCTGTCTCTTGTAAGAGTACCGTTGTAAAATTACATGTCCTAAATTCCTTCCTTTTATGAACCGTACTTTCTGTTGTGAAGCAGACCTTCTCTCCACCATGGAAATTGGTATGACAAAACAGAACTTCATGTAGTTTCAGTTTTTGGCCCTGGAGGTCCGCATAGGTATGAATTCTTTATATCAGCTTTAATCGTGTTATTCTACCTTACCTTTTGCTCTACTTTTGAAACTTCCTGCAATAGTTTTACCTTCAAGTCACTGAATGTGTAGTTCTACTTATACATCAGAATGCAGTGACCACCAATGGTGTCCGAGAAGCAAATCTCAACCTTTTTCTGAGATGCACCTGCAATAAATGTGCTTGGGGGTTAAACAGCTGCTGAACTGCATATTCTTCTTGGCTGATGGTTCTTCCAAAACAAGTATTCCTACAGGGATTCTTTTCTTTTTGAAAAAAAGGAAAATTATCCAGGCTTCTTCAGACCTCATATGTTACTATCCTAGAAAGAAGAAAGTTTCACGCCACCCAGCCTTTCTCTTTAACGACAAGGTGGTTTTTTGTTTTCTTTTTTTCCTGGTGGACAGCATCTTTTTTTCTCTGATAGGTTCCCCCTACTTTCAGAGCCAAATCTTGTTTCTGTCTCTCTTTATCCTTAGCCCAATTGTATGAAGGAGATTTTTGTGTGTGATTTGTCTCTGATTTTTATCAGCTTGTCCCACTTGAAAACATTGCAGCTGCTTAAAAGCTCTAATTTGTCACTGCTGAAACACATACTTCGTGGATGTCATGCCTAAACTTTCCCATCCATCCCAGGTGGCTGTGTAATTTCCCTGTTTTGATTAGCATAATCAGTTTTGGAAGCAGAAATGTTGATGTCTTTCTTAAGTTGACATCATCTTAGTTGTGATAACCGTTAGCCTGCTGCCAAAATTTGACTGGTCCAATGTTTCTTTGAACACTATCAACTTTGTAAATTGATATGAAAAAGGTGTGCTAAAATTTATTTTACTAACACCTTGGATTTAGCAGTCTGCTTATTTATAAAGTGAAAACATACATAGTTGCTTGGTATAAAACTGGTTAGGATTGCACACAGTTTTTAATTTTGTGATTTCTAAAGCATTATAATTTAGGACACACAAGACTATTGTGTAACATGGGATCTTGTGTATAACAGACATTATCAAACAGTAACTGAATTAAAAAGCCAAACTCCTCCCATGCTTTAAGAAACTGACATTGAGTCATTATGATTATTACTCTTGTCATGGAAGGTATTTTCCCAAGATAATTTATTTTTAAAATTAATTTCATATGTTGAAAAGTAGTTAGATGTGTATTTCTGTTTAACTTAAAGACTAGTTTAAACATCACAGAATATTGGTGCGTGATTTAGAAATAAAAGTGAGCCCGATAAATGGAATAGGCACCTAATGGCACGTTTTGACTCCTGCTTATTGTAGACTGTTTTAGATTTCACTCTTTTGTTTCCATTTGTGTTTTTATGCTTAAAATTGAGCAAAAGTTCCATTTTTCTATTTCTGTGTGAAAATATCTAGCATTTCATAAAAGCTTGTTGTAATGTTGCTTATACCTAGTAAAAGGATAGCAAGTGTAGCAACCTAAAAGAATGGTCTGAAGTAAATATAGCACCAGCAGTAATTTCCAGGTTTAATTGGATATTTTAATATATTGTTCTCATATTTTTCAGACAGCTTCTAATAAATTCTTAATTGGACTACTCACATACTATAAAGTATGTATTAAAGTATCTTGCTAAATCAGAGTTTAAACTGAAAGGTTAAGGAAGCCTGTTAGTAAGTCCTAAGCTCTAAGTATTTCAAAAGAACAACCAAAGTCCTATATTCTAGAAACACTTCCAAAACACTTCCACAGCTAATCCTGCTGTGCTTTGTTGCCGTTGAAGAGGTAGTGTGTCTCCACTGCATGTTTCCAAATAATTTAAGCATTTGCATCAGCCAGTAGCCTCGGTATAATATAACATTATTTCTGAAGAAAAGGTTTATATATACTCATAAGAGGGAGGGAAATTAGGGGGGGGGGGAGAGAGAGAGAGAAAATTACTCTGGTACCATTTTTATTTCTTGTGAATTCCCTGCTTAGAGACGACCACTTAATTTACAAATTCTTGTGAGTTATGATCTTTAGTACAAGAAATTAGTCTGCAGATAAACTTAGAGGAACACAGACACACAGGACAAGTTTCACATTTATATTAAAAGGTCATTATTCTGTGAAATATTTTGTTGTTCATGTGTAGCAAACTTACTCTCCATGCACATTTTATCTGATAGCACAAAGAAATTAAAAGACTGTTATCAAATTTGACACCAAGCATCACTGATATCAAGCATACTACAAGATTTTCTTCACAGTGCTTATGAAGATAGAAATGGTGAAATACACTACAAAAGGACAGTCTGGAACAAGGGCAGCAGCTTCTAAGTGAAAACCTAAGTCTGGGGACATCATTAACAAGTAGAAGAAAAACAACAAGCATATTTGTCTATTAAGCATGTATTATGATTTATTCGATGCAATTTGATACTTGTGTTTCTTTGGCTCAAGTTGGAAAGAAGGGAGTTCTGGGAATTACATCAATTTTTAAGAGAACAAAAAAGCTGGATAAAGCAGTCTGGCTGGTCTTAAATACTCTTCCATGTACCTGTTAAAGATGTAGTTGATCTGAAATTTACAAAATCATGAATTTTGCTTGATCGTCTTTTCTGGTTTTGCCCATTCTGTTCCCGTCAAGATGGAAATATTTTCCCAGTATTGTATGTATATGTTAATAAGCAGATAACTGATAGCAAAATAGGGGAAGATTTTAATATATTCTCATGAAATTGCATGTGCAGTTTGCTTTTAAATATTTTTATATAAAAAATCTGCCGCCTGATTATTAAGGGATTGATATTGACCAAAGCGAGAAGATTCTTTAAAGAACAGATAAAGAAGAGAAACAAGTAAGTAGAAACTACATTAAGAAGAAATATCTAAAGGACATCTAACACTTGTAGTTATTGCTCATCAATTCTGTCTAGAAATGAGAGAAACTGATTGCGTGTGGAAATCTAAACAATTTGGTTAAATATGAAATATTAACTGCTTAGCAGGCCAAGAGAAGGGCAACATAAAGCTTCAAAGCTAAAAGAGCATTTGGAAACATCTTACCCTTATTCCACCCACAAATATTTTTTAAGCTCATTTTAATGACAATTTAAATGGAAAAAAAAAAACCAAAACCCAACCAACCAAACCAAAACCAAAAACCCCAAATGCAAAAAAACCCTCTGATTAACTGATTAGGTTACAGTAAGATCTTCTCAGACCTTTAACATGGAATTTCATCAGTTTTAGGAAAGAATTTTTTGTAAAAATTGACACCTTAACTCTCAGGCTCCTCACTTTTAAGCTTCTGCATCATGCCAGCATATCTTCACCTTGAGTCGCTGTACCTTGCTTACATTTCCCACTTTGTTGCTGCATATATCATGGCACGTTTTGCTCTGCCAGTGCATTCTACTCTCTGCATGACGCCCTTCCATTAACAAGAATGCTACACCTGTGCAGCAAGAACTTACCTCTTCTTTGAAACACTTTTAAATACTCACCTATTGCACAGCCCCCACCAAAATGCATAATCACATTGCAAACATTGAGTTGCCATTTACTGCACTGCTTGACAGTTCTTTAAGCTATCAATTCTCAAGTGGTCGGTTTTATAGCTTTGTGATTCACTGGGAATAAAATGAAATTGCACAAGGAAACTGAAAAGCCAAACTTTTCTGTTTCTTAGTTTCACCAATAAAATTTGAAATTACTCGGTTTTATTGGTCTTGATTCTGTTCTGAGGCCTAGTGATTATAATTAGCTATCAAGCCTTCTTGACTATGGTCTGCAGTGATGGTCCTCCAGGTTCTTCATTACTAGGCTTTCCACGACAACTTTGATGTGTCTGCCACCATGCTGAAAGAGTACATCTTCCGATGAGTAATAAACTCTCAACCCCTGTTTCTAAGACATAGCCAGGAATCCATCAACCTTGGTAATGCCGCTTGTGTATTTTCCAAACAGTGAACTAATGAGGTTTGGCCTCTAGCAATGAAAAAAGAGTTCTATAAAAATAAATACCAAGGTGGATGCTCCTTAATAAATAAGCAAACCCCTCCTCTGCTAGCTGCTTTCTAGTTTGAGAAGTAGTTTGAGAAGGAGCTGGTTTGTGGACTCTAGCAGAAAAAAAGTAGTACGCAAATCATATACAGTTGACTAAATCACTAAGGTTGCAGCCTAAGGACTTGTTTTTGGTTTGAAGAGAAGTAATTTCTGCTATAATGCTAGTATTTCAGTCATGTGTGATTCTTATTCTTTAAGTTTATTTGAAATTTTTTTTTTCAGACTACCATAGTCTTCTGTCCTTTTTAAAAAAATATCAGAATGAAGACTAATATAATGCAGTACTCAGCACAGGAAAGAAAACAGTAATGCTACATTTGGAAATTGACTTTACAGTTGTTTCTTTTTGTCCAGTTCTTTTCTTTCCTCCCTATTCACCTCCCAGTCCCAGTTATAGTAAACTGTTTATTGTTAGGTATAAAATAAAACCGTTAGTGTTTATGGCTTAATTATGTTTGAGTGAGATAGAACATCAATGAAAGTTTAGAAATTCACACTTAAATACGTTAGAGTTTACTTAAACCCTGATAAATATCTTTTCAAGATACTGTTGGAAGAATGATCTCGGAACTGTTTGCTATTGTTACCTTTGTATTGTTGAGTCTTGTTTGATAAAACCATCAGAGAACTACTTTTATTTCTTTTTTTTCTTTAACTGTTGATTCTTTTCGTGCAGAGTGGTATTGGTGAAGGAAGGGCAGGAATTTTATTTTATTTTTTTCCTGACATTTTCTGGAAATTCCTGAGATATTTATCTAATTTTTAAACTCAGGTACAATTGAACCATTGAGACTGCTCTGTATTAATTTTGTGACTCACAAAAGTAATGAGAAATGTAACATTAGTTTTAGAATTAAAACTTTGCTTCTGTTTGTGATTCTGCATTTAGTGGACTTTCTGTTATACACCATATTTGTAGAGGTTTAAGAACTTGACTGAAAAAATTTGCTTTGAGGGAAAAACTAACATTAAATCTCTAGCGCTTGGAATTTAGTTGCCTTTTCCCTCCAAACTTTGAAAAAGAAAACTTTGTGGGCATTAATTCTGTATTAGCTCAGGATGTTATTTAGTGTTTCTATAACTCAAAGATACATTTATGAACATTGATTTTTTTGTTTGTTTTACTGCTTGAAGGATTTCTTCCTGTTTCACTCAGTACATTGAATAATCATCAGTGGCAATGGAAGTTCCAGTCATAAATCAAAAGAATGGCAGATTTTAGTTGTAAGGAGTTGCTTAGCTGTTAAAATACTGGAATAACAGAGTTGTCTTTTCTTCACTAGACACATGTCTGGTACTGCAAAAAAACGTTTTCTGGAGAATCAAGGGTAGAATATGATCCTCACAGAGCTGTCTTTGCAGCTGCGTTATTGCAATACGTTATTGACCAATGCTTTTAATATGCTGAGCAGTCATTACATGTTTGGGATGATCTGTTTTTCAAACCAGTGCAAAAAAGTCCAAAGTTGGGTTCGATCATATTTGGACGTGTTGGGAGGCAAAGGCAGATCCTAACTGGTTATTTACTTACAGCACAGGGATCTAGCCCTTTTCATTGTTCAGCTGAAATAGTCTGGATTTGCTCTCCAGGCTGAAGTGCAAACAGATGAGTAAGTCAGGAGAGGAAGAGACAGGCAGTTTTTTGACTTGACCTGTATCCTTCCATGAACTACTTTGCCTCTTCTGTTAAGTTTATTTGGCTGTGTTTGATGACCAAAGAATGTGGCAGGAAATATAAACCACTTTTGTAGTTATATGCTATAGAAACTATACTGTGCTGTAACACTAGTATCATAGATTTTTATTAAATCAGTGCCGATGAACTCTTTCTTAGTAAACCCTCATGGAATTCTTTTATTTTGTTTCTTCCCAGAGAAATTAACCATGAGTTATCATTGGAGGCTTACATGCTGGAATGAATACCAAATTCATAACAGATATTAAAAATGTTTCATTATTGATTTTAAAGGAATAACCTTTATAGTACACATTTTTGAAGTTTAAAATTCATGATTATTATGGGTTTACTTATTGATTTAGTTGCTGACCTTCAAAATATCATTAAAAAGAGTTCTATTAGGCAGGTAATATTCTGCAGTAATCAAGGTGTCATTTGGTTTGGCTTTTTACTCTTATTGAAGGTTTTTTTTAAAGTTTTAACTTCACAGTCTAGTCTTTTTATACATGATGTTGCCATCAAGTGGCTATTGAGTAAAACCTCTGTGTTATCCATCTTTAATTTAAATGTTAGTCTTGTTTTTAATTAACAGTTTGGTTTGGAAGGAGGAAATATCCTATACTCGCTAATTGACAGAAACAAATTGAGTTTATTGCTCTCTGGACCAGACTTGTAGAGGCAAATGCTCAAAGATGTTTTGAAAGATGCTTTAAAAGAATGGGATTTCAAAGACATCAAATTTTGTTGGCATTGATTTTTACATCAGCTTCAAGAGGCATTAGAAACCTCTCTGGTCACCTCGTGAACTGGGTGTCCACTTGCATTTGCAGGCACCTTAATACGAGGGTAAATCTTCCCTTTTAATGTCTCATTTTAATTAAGTCTCCACAACATAGATGCATTCTGTAGATTTGGGCAATGATTTTAAGATGCTGAATCTAAGAGGCCAGAATTAACATGGATCCTAAACTTCAAGAAATTTTGCCTCAAGTCAAGAAGCTGATGAATAAATAAAACCGTATCTTTGTGACAGCCCAACAACTGTGCCTTTTAAAGTAGACAAAACCTTAAGATTTTCAGGTTTTGGGGAGGTAAAGTCAACACCCCAGCGCCAAATGACCACTTGCTGTTCCTCACAACCCAAATATTGGCATTCATCAACAACTCTCAGTTCACTTCCAGCAGTATGGGGCTGTTAACCAATTTTAGGCAAATGATGATAAACATCCCAATTCTCCTGAAGATCACTTGCCTTCTTTCACCCTCTAGAAATGATAATAGAAAATCATGTGCACATTTGCATTTGTATTTACTGTGTTTGAATTAAAGCTGCAAACAGCTCTGATTCACTAATAACTGATGAAAGTGTCTCATTATTGAGCTACAAAACCTTCAACAAATTAATGGAAATTGCAAATCACCTTGAAAATTGCAGGCTCTTTAGTCCTATATTGAGTGCATAAGTAGCCTTGTTGCTTAACTCTTTCTTTTGAAAAAATAGCTTTCTTATTACATTTTTTCAGAAAGCATGGCTTATTAATTAAGGCATGGCTAAGCAATATCTTCATTTTTTTCCCTGCATTTTGTTTTCTGTACATAAACATTAAACAGTATGTTACTATTTTTGGCCCTTCCATTTTATATATTATTTAGAATTGTAGACTTTCTGCCTCTGATGCTAAGCAAATATTTTGGGCACATTTCTCTCATGTCCCAAATTACAGTACAAGATTTAGCGTGTGCTGATTCTTTTCGGTAGTGAGATTATGAATTTTAAATATATACAGCTGCGATGTTTTCCTCCAAAATTATAGATTAATTAGAAGAAAATATTTAATGAAAAGGAAAAAAACCCACACCATTTATTTGTTTGTTCACTATTTGTTTCATTCTTGCTGTTTCCGCTTAACTCTGAATCCAAGATTAGCGCATGTCACTTGTCATGAAGAAAGATGTATGGGAGTTGATCTCCAGCTGGTATAAAATTCCATAGCCTCATTGTCATGGAAATCCACTCTAGCAGAGTATCAGATGAGTTTCTCTAAAAGGTAGAGTGATTTCTACATGGTGCTAGATTCTCTTATATCCCACCATTTCACATTACAGCTGCATAAACCTGATTGATTTAAAGAAACATTTCAGTTTAAGATAGATTTGAAATAAAAAACAATGGTTTGTAATTTTAACCATTTTCGCTAATGTTTGAGTCATCATTAAGCTTGTGATGAGTAATTTATGACAGTTTTCTGCATTCAATAGATTAAAAAAAAAATATAAGGCACAGACACAGAATTTGCATTCAAAGACATTTTTCTTCTATATTCAAAGTCATTTTACTTACCGGAATACTAAAAGCATTTGTGTGCTGGCACGCCCTCTAGGTGTTATTGATAAGAGAAATTCCAAAATTTAACAAAATCTGTGAATCTTCAGTGACACAACTGCGGCTATTAGTTGGCAGGTGCCTTTTACTAGAAAAGCTTTTAGAAAAGCTTTTCAATGATTTTCCAAAATGGTTTCTTTCTAGGGCTGAGTAACCTGTCCATCATTAGTTCTGTCCAACAATGGAACTTGAAGTGGCGAAGAATTGAAGTTTCTGTTTGTCCTGCCCCGTGGTTACAAGACTGATGAGCAAAGAAAAAGAAAAGTCCCTTTCATTTTCTGTTCCTCTTTTTGTTCCATCTAACCCACCACCTTCTCTTTTTCCTCTCATACTTTCTTGGTGTTATTATTATTAATGTATCCACATTTCTTGCTCATCATTTTCACTCAACAAAACTACCCCAATTTATGTCCTTTTACTCATGAGCACTGTACTGAGGTTTGATAGCAGCTTGCTAATCTTTCACAGCAAATGATGAAAGACTAAGTATTACTTCTTTTCATTTCAGCTTCTTCAAGTCCAAACTATGGGGATTCAAATACTTCCCCCAAAAGCTATGAAAACATTAATATTCTTCTCTTTGAAGCCCAGAGAACAGTTTTGTTTCCTTCTGTTTCTTTTCCTCTCTCCTGCTCAGTCAGTTGTGGAGTGGACACTTAATGCTTTTAAAACACTATTTAAGTGAAGAAAATGAGTCAGCTTGCTATCGAGCTCTTTGCATGGAATCATCAGTTTTGAAGTCCTGTTTGTTAAATATGCTAAGCTCAAGCACCTGGAGGTACCATCATTTTCAGCATCAAGTTAAGTGCAGGTGAATTCAAACTGATCATAGTCTGCTATCCGTCTTCTCTTCTTCCTCTGCTTTTTTAGAGGACACAATGTTCCAGAAAATATTGGCATGTACTGAAGTTTGGTGAACCCATTCTTCAAATATTTGCTCCTTAAGTGTTGTGATGATGTAGGGATCATTACATACCAAGATTCTACATTACAAATGTACACAGAGTAATAAACAAAAACTGTATGTTTGATTGTTCATGATACTTGATTACTCATGAGACTAAGGTAATAAGCATGTGTACCCCATCAGTACTTGCATACAGCTCTCTAATACTAATGGAAACTTATGTATTAAGCAGATGTGACAGACCATGCTCACTACTTGAAAAAGGCTTCTGCTTTGCAAGGCTTCTGCATAAGTGAATTCCAGTTTTCTGGGTCATGTTGGAATGGTAATTTAACTTCATATAGTGTAAATGTAAACCAACTTGCGATGATGTGACTAACTGAAAATTACTTTTCATAGCTGCTACTTTTTCAGCTGGGATGCAGAAGTTGCCTTAGATTAAACTTGAAACTTCTCCAGTGATAGTAAAATGCTGTCTAAAATAACTAATAAAATGCAGCTGGGAGCAGAATAAAAGGTGGTTTCAGACATAAAGAGTCACTTTATCAAAAAGGTAGTCTCTATGCAGATGTTAAAATTTGCAGGAATAACTGGAAGGTATTGAATAGGATCTACCTAATTTAATCTATGCAAGATATCGTATTTCATGGAACTTTCACTGACAGTTAATGGCAGTCATGAAAATTTAGAACATCAAAATAGTATGACAAAACTCATTACGTACATTTTCTAACATAGCATTTTGCTGCTGTTGTTTTGATGAAAAAGAAAAAGATTAAACATATTGCTTTCCTTTACTTTGTGTTCTTGTAAAATCTTCTCTGCTTTATCACAGACCCCTAGCAAAACCATGTAATGTCATGATTTTTTACCTAACATAGTCAAGAGGCTGTAGCTGATGGTCTTTTCTCTTGGGCCTTCATAAATGTACAATAATAGCAGATAATAACTAAGCTTCATTATCTATTGCGTCTTTGTTTAGGTAGTTGTTTGATTGGCAAAGAAGAAAAGATTCTGAAGATGTTCCTTTTGTGTCTTGTGTTTGAAAGGAGAAAACTGTAGACAGCCAGTTTTGCATGAAGAATACAATAATAGTATTGTATATGTTTTTCAGTTTCATGTGATGTTTTGTCTAAAGGCAATTTATAGGTGGATTTATAATATGCAAATAAAGGCTTTCATTTCCAAATCTTCTGGTGTAATAGTTTGGAAGCCTATCTATTTTGGTGTAGGATGCACAAAGGTCTGAAGAATTTCTCCCATATTGCCAGGTTTAGTTTTGATTCTATCTAAAGTGTGTAGCAATAGGAATATCTGTTGAGGAGGATTTTGAAATCATCAAGGTATGCAAATCCCACCTGCCTCTTTTTTTCCTCTCCAGAGCTTTGAATAGAACCCAAGGCACAGATTTTTAGTCTCCTGGTGTAGCTGGTAGGCTCTTCTGCTTGACATTAATAGTCGATGCCATCGTGACTCCTAAATGAGGCAATTTCAACTGTAAGTCGTTAAAAGGTTGGTAAACAGGCTATCCCCCAGACAAGAGTAATGCCTGCATCTGTGCTGTGTCAGCTGTACTTAAACAGGTGAGACTGAAAAAACAGAAAGTGGTAACCTCTTCATTTTGGTTGTGTAGGGTCCTTGTTCTCTAAGAGAAATTTTTGTCTGAAAAGTTTATATTAAAAAGTGAAAATATTTAAAGAGTCAACACAGCACTGACTCAAAGGCATATGCATTGGCAGAGTGATTAGTTATTTAAGCTTTGCAGTGAAGCAGGTAGTTTAAAACTCTAGACATTAGTACTTAGGAGTATCTTTGTGAAGCGTGCAGTGAAAAACTGAATCTCATGCCCTGTCTCTTCAACTTATATAAAACCAGCACTTAAACCAACCACAAATTTATACTGGATATTCAATAGAGACTTGTTTAATATTTATTTCTACTGTAGATGAACATTACAGGCAATCAGAAATCGTAATTCAGTTTACATTAATTTATGATGAAATGCTTTCTTTGATTCTTTCACCATTGCTGTAAAGGTGGATCTCAAACCATTTTGCAAGAATTAATACTGTTCATTTTAGTATATTATTAATTACTTAAAATTTAATGGGAGTAATATCTGGCGCACTTTTAGAGAAACTAGGATGTAGAGGACCAAAGGCTTGACTTGGCAGGTCCTTTCACATGTCTTTTGAGCCTTGTGAATTTATATCAGCTGAAATCTGGGACAGAGGTAGTTAAGTTATATGCCCAAGGTTACCCATTGAGCTAGAAGCTGGGTCAGAAATAAACACCAAGAATCCTGCTTTCTAGTCACCTTGGACTGCTGTATCACATTCCTTCCTAGACTTGCTAGCATCTTGGTAATGTGCAATACCATAAATAGAATCTGTTTGTTGTCCATCTCATTTTTGTATTTTGTGCTAAGTATGAAATAGTTGTTCATGCTTGCTTAATGTTTTCGTTATCCTCTTTAACCTTCTTTTAAAGAAAATAATAGAAAGTAAATCCATAGAAGATATTTTCCCACAGAGGAAAAAACTGGAATATATCTCCCTTGTTCAGTAGTCAGAACTACAAAAGAGATTAGGGTGGTGGGAGCAGAGAGGTAACCTTGTGTATGAGCTCAGGGAAAGGATCTTATGTACCAAGGCTGAATTTGACTGACAAAATAGTAGGATGATATTTGAGGCAAGAACTGCCTTTTTGTTTGGCAACACAATAGGGTCCTCTTCCTTGATGGATTCTCAGCACTACTTAGTATAATAACATGATAATTGGTCCCAAAGATGGGATGAGTAAGATTGGATGGCGGTCTTTGGGGGCCCAGTTTTGTTATATCTAATCTAATTATGTTTGATACTCACTTTTTAATACATATGGTAGCTATTTCCTTGGCTTGGGAGTAAGGCGTATATGCAAGCTTGATGTTTGCTTGGTCTCTATTCTGAAAGCCCGCAAATTTATTCTTAGGAGAAACCCCAGCTATATCTGTCTCGTGTCATGCCGTATTCTAATTCAAAACTAAAACTGATTTGTTCCAGAAGATGTCTTGAAGCATAAATATGTTGTGGCTTGTGGAAATGTGGGAGGTGTGATGGAAAGAGCAAATGTCTATAGATTGTACTTCAAAAAAACACTGCAACTTGCTACAGAAAAGACATAGTAAGTTATTGCTGCCTTGGAGCAACAATCCACAGCAGGCATTCATCCCCTTGCATGGGACAATATAAACATTTTAGTGGATTTATGAGTATAAAGGAGCATCTGGAGATGATGAGATTGTGTAAGACTAATTTTAGAGTCTGAATTTAAACTAATTCCATAGATACAAATGTCACTGCCATGTTCTATGCTCTTGTTTAAAAGATGTCTATGGACTGTGGTAACACTAGGTTTTCCCAACAAAATACAACAGAAAAGTCTAGTGCACCACTGTTGGTAGTGGTGTGGTGGGCACTGGTTTACTCAGAGGATTATGAAAATCCTTCATGAAAGATATTTATGCAACCAAGTTTCTGAGGCAAGTTTCTTCTCAGCTGTTAGCATCTGGATTCCATTTCACCATGAATAGGTGACTGTCTCTTGAATTTATGTATGTTTCTCACTTTTTAATAGAAAGTATAGCATGTATTCGTGGTTGTTGGGGGGGTTGGTTTGTTTGGGGTTTTTTCCCTTTTCTTTTTTTCCGTTATATTTCACATTGTCTTTCAGCTTAAAATAAACATACTCTAAATTAAACATTAATGAAATTAGTGCTGTGTGATGTATGTAGGGAAATAAAGTTGTTTGGAGTCAGTTTTGGTTTTGGAAATCTAACTTGCTCACCTGAGTATATGAAATACTGAAATGAAAGTTTTGTTCCATGTTTAATTTCTGTTTTTTCCTCTTTCCCCCTCAGTGGTTCTTACTGGTGAAAATCTTCCAGCCTAGCAGTGATAGTTACTGAAAGCTCAGATAGTAGAAGGCTCAGTGGGTGAACAAATGCACAACATTGTAGGAGCTCGGAGTCTCCAGTGCCAGAGTATCATATATGACTTGCAATGTTATGTCATAATTTTGGCCATCATCTCTTCCAGAAGTGGCTGATGCACAAGTGGAAGCTGAAAGTTATTAGTCACCTCACAGTGCTAGCTGCACAGTGCTCTACATGCATCATTTCCTGGGACTCTCTGGCAATATGCTTATGGCTTCGGGATAAAAATGATAAAATCCTGGTTCCTTTGAAATCAATTTGAGCTTTACAGTTGACTTGAAGTGAGGAATCATTTGGTCATAAAATAGAGGGCCAAAACTATGCTACTAAATATAGAAGAAATGAGGGTGAAAAGAAGTCACTCTAATTGAATAGTTGAAACTAAAAAGCAAAACAAACAAAGCCTTTCGACAGTATGTCCAATATGCTTTCTACCAGCTCCCCAGCAGAAAAAAGGTAGTTCGTAACTAGTGAAGCCTGCTTTCCTATGGATTCATTTCTTGAGGTTAACTTTGATATTTAAAACAATGTGTGGGTCTGATGGAAGTTTTTATTGTGAAATAATGAAGCAGTTAGAAGGTCTTTTTCTTCTATAGATTTTCCATATTTACTCATGGGGATGCCAACAAAATTTCTCTTTTCTATTCGTTTGACCTTGTATTTGATACGGGGTGGAGATTTCAAAGCTACCGAGTTTCACAAAAATACACCTGAAGCCTCTGATCTTAAATTTGATCAATACTGGTCAGTGATTTGAAGAGATTTTAGATGGCATAGATGCACATGGTGTAATCACATACACACTCAGCTCCCTAACTTCAAGATCAAGGTAAAAAGAATGAATGTGTTGTTTCCAACAGAAAACCCTTTTAGGAGCAGTCAGAGATTTTGTACAACAGGAACTGCAAATATGTTTAGCTGTACTAATGCTTCATTTATAAGATAATAAGAATTCTAAACAGTTTTCTAGAAGGAAAGAGATTTGTATTCGTCAGCAAAGCTCTACTAGTTACCTATTCCAGTGCTTCCCTATGTTTCTTCATGCATTGCCCAAGGCTGACAAATTTTTTTTTAAAAGCGAAAGAAATGCCAGATACCACCTCCCTTCCCACAGCCACCCTGGGGCAATTATGACCAGACTATTTAACTTACAAATCAAAATGTTGCTGGGAGGAACCACCTTCACAAAATGAAACAGGAATAAATTTGCAATTAGCTTTCCAAGAAGGAGAAGGTTGCATGAGCTTTCTGCTAATTATGTTGTATTTGAATGAAAAGCCTTTGTGTTCTACCTCTAAGTGTATAGTCTTGTCTTTTTATGTCAGTGTTTTAAGTGCCTATCCACCATGGTTTATCCGCATCCTGATCTTGTCCTGTCTTGGATAAGTTCTTTGCTGCCTTCACTGAGAATAACATTGTTCCCTTCCTGTCATTCTCAAATTTTGTTACTAAATACTTTGTCAGTTGATTTGGCCATATTACCTTCTTTTCTGCCTCAAGGAGTGGCAAAGCTTCACTCCAGCTTATATTTTGTTTCTTATCTTGTACTTTTGTTCTTTTCTAGCCATGCTAAGCTAAGAGTTGTTGATATTTTTTAGACCTATCACTGCAGTATTGCCTTTCTGGTCCAGTGCAATGTGAGGTGTGAATTCACAGGGCGCACACTCTCTTTGCTGAGGAGTTGCAATTTCTTTAGTGGGCTTGCAAATTCATCTCATGATAAATGCATGCTGGGCTTCTTAGAGAAAGAAAAGAGGGACTGTAAAAACTGTTGGCTTTGTCTCACCTGTCTGCCATTTTAAGATTTCAGGCTTCGTAGGTGTAGGTAACTGCCTTTCTTGAAACTTCATTCTTAGTGTAAATGTCACTGCACGTTCTTTCTTGGCGCTTCAGACATAATGCAGATCTCCTCTTCCATTTCAATTCTTATATTAGATAGGAACATGGTGCATTTGTTGTGCTAGCCATTACTCATTTCATGTAATCCTTATTCATTTTATGGTGAATTATTTAAGATCTTTTCCAGGATCTTTTCTTAAACTGCTAATATACTTGAGGACCAGTGAGAGGGGCAGGTGGTTAGCAAGATTTGAGCTTGTGCAATATCAATGACTTCCACTGGTTTCTGGTAGCAGGCTGTTGAACAGCTCATGGAAATGTGTTGGTGCACAACAGCTTAAGACACAACAACAGGCTCAGCTTTCACAATTTAGATTTTGTTTTGTTTTATTTTGTTTTATTTTGTTTTCCGTTTCTGGTTTGGGTTTTTTTTTCCCCATTATCTCTGTTGAGTATAAATATTGAATTTGAGATACCCAGCAGTGCTTACTGAAGGCATTCAGATGTCAGGAGCCAGACTTTTCCCTTGTCCTTTACTCCGTATCAAGATATGTCACACACTGTTACATTAAATAAAAAGGGTTGTGTTCCCTTTCTATGCCTTTTGGTTTTAGATGGAGGTATCCTTCTGATTTTTTTACCGAACAAGGAAATTACCATGACGTGCAATTTTTGGCAATAGCCAGCAAACCTCTGTGGCAGGGTGAGAGGAAAAAAAGTTTTGGCTTAAGTACGGTGGCTGAGTTTAGGTGCAAATGCTGCAAAACTGTAGGTGCTGTGTTGGACTGTGCTGCACGCTCAGTACTTTAGAAGCCTCCATTGAATTTTAAAATGTGTATGTATGTGCTTTATTTCTGTGGCTGTGACTCTTCTTTGACTTTTTTTGAATTAGAAAAGACATGCCAACTTCCATGCCGTATACCTGTTACTAATAATGCTTATGTATTTTTTCAGTCTCATATACTTTCATATGTAAATTGGCTATCAAATTCCACCCTCAGTTTTAACCTGTAATAACTTCCTTGCTTACAGTGCGATTTGCACTGGTGTAATCTGGATGCATATGTAAACGTGTGCACGTATGCACATGTGTAATGCCTGCTTTCTTACATATGTGTGTATATATATATATATATATATACAGACTTTCATTTTACAGTTAAAAACAAGTCAGAGGGAGAATCTTTTGATTATTTTTATGCTGGACAATTTTAGAGCAACTAGCAAGAGGAAAATAAATAATTTTGGGTTGTAGATGGATTTTGGAGTCATGCATGCACATGCACAGCTTTACAATGTATTCTGGTTCTTGTCAGTCCCAAGCACTAACTTCGCTCCTTTCACCTGACTTGTAATGCTGAATTTTCTGCAAGCCTCAAATCTCACTTTTATTTCACTTCGGGGAAAATGGAGCAGAGATGTTAAAAAAAAAAAAAGAAAAAAGAAAAAAGAAAAGAAGAAAAAAAGGAAAGAAGCAGCCCCTCAAAACAGCAGCCCCCCCAGCCCCTGCTTCTATACCACCAGTCCAAACATGGAACATATTTTAGCAGAAGTGCCCCAGCTCTATCATATGTGCTGTGCAGAGTCATCATGGCCATGGTGCATAGCTGAGAGCCGGAAAGCAAACAGCTGCTGTAGCCTGATTTGAGTTAAAATAGTGTCAGTGTTTAGTCTGGCGCAGTGCTTCAGGAGAGATTGGCAGCTGGGTCAAACAAAGTCATTCCATTGGCTCCCTTCCCAGTAAGCTTCTGCTAGTATTTAGGTACTAGTGCAGCCTAGGCCCCTTTTCTCAGGGATAGCCTAACATCTGACCGCACCCTCTTTGCTTTTTAAAAAATGCCTTTTCACTCTTTAAGATAAATCCTCTATTATACAATCTGCCACTAATTGTGTATTAAGACTGTTTTTCTCTCGAAAGCTGACGCATCCTGCTCTCAACGTGGTGTGGAAAGCAGGCTGTTACAGTGCTGGATTAATAAAAGGGGCCTTTATGGTTTGTGAAAGAATATCTCTGTGCTTAGGCAGGAAACTTTTTGATCCACAGAAAAGCCAGACGACATCTAGGTAAGGCCGTGTATCAAATCTGCTTTTATGGGATAGTGGTGCAGTGAGCGCTGTTAATTGCGATTGCTTAATGTTTGCATGCCCGTTTTGATAAGCTTTTTAGAAAGTTTAGGAAATATCTGCTCCTGCGTGTCGAGCTCTTTCTCTCCTCCCCCCTCCTCACTCCTCCTATGCCTCTAATGCTTGCAAAATCTTGTAATGATCTGCTTGGTTTTCGCTGAAATACGCACGGGCGCCTCGCTTCTTTTTGAAGAGGGGTTTCTTGCAGAGGCGCAGGGTAAAAAGTTCTGCTGTCGGACCCAAATACTGCTAAAAGTGGAGTGGCTGGGGAGAATTTACAGGGAAAGCTTTCAACTGTTACAGACTGCCTGTGCAATCATTTAAAAAGTAGTTGAAAACTGCTTTGAACTAACAAGGGTTTAATTACGGAAAAGTTTAATGTGGCGATGGAAGGAATATTAAGTAAGTTGTCTTTGTCTCATACTTTTTAATTTTAGTTGTTGCTTTAGCCTGTTGGGTCACATTTTTTGTCAGCGCTGAAGGCTGCCATGAATTGGTAATGAGGGCCCCTTTTGCACATGATTTTGGCACTTGTCCAAAATCAACTTCCCAACGGCAAGCTTTCTCTAAAAGAACCTGAAGCATTTTTTTTGTGATTAGGAATCATGTCTGAAAGCTGCCACAACCAGTTGTGTAGGCATGTCAAAATGACTTTATACAGTATATCTGAAGCGTTCGGGGAGGGGGGCGGGGGTGGTGGGTGTCTGTTTTTTCCTCGTGTACCAAATTGTTGCTATTATCATTCTAAATATCCGCAGCTTACGCACCTCCAAAAACCAGGCTACAGGGAGCTAAGGCATAATGAGGATCGTTGGTACCTTTATATTTTTCAACATGCCAAAGCAGCCCTAATTGTCACATTTAAGCTGGATACAGTATTAGGGGTTGCTTAAAACACTTGTGGACGTAAAGCAGATGAATCTTTAAACTTTTAATCTCAGTAAATTATGCTCAGTGAACAGTAAGTAATGACATTTTCAAGAAGTTTCTTTGTTTGAATTGTACAACTGAAGGTTTTTGATATAACTGTTTAAAAAATACATGCCTCGATCCATTGGGGGAAATTTGCAAGAAAAATCTCGCATGTGCCTTTGGATTTATCCCGATTCCTTGAAATCTGGGTATGGGTTTGATCTGTGAGACAGGGAGCAGGAGCTGGGTTGTCCTTTGTTGTTAAAAAAGGGGGAAAGGGAGTTAGTCTAAACATTAATAAGGAGCTGTGAAAGTTCACGTTTCAAGTGTGCTCAGAGTTTCGAAACTTGTGGGGATCATCAGTGCAATAAATGGGTGATTATTCCTCGCTGATATTATATAAACAAGTCTGGCACTGTAAGTGAATACATTATTATTGTACACTTGAACGTTTTGTGAATTTAATCTGTATTTAACAAAGCAACCCAGCAATTGGAAATTAAGGACCTCCCATTACATGCTGTGTATACTCTACCCCAGTGTCTTACCCATGTGCGTTCAATGTAAAGACAAAATGCGTTAGGCAGCATTTTTGTTAGGTGTTTTTATTTTACATAGCACTTGTGGCTATAGCTGAGTAGTTGCTTGTTTCGTCCTGTATGTGTTGTTTAGTTATAAGCAATACCGTACTTCAGCAGCAATATCGATGTGGAACAGCCTTTTCGCACCTTCCCCTGCCCCCTGCCCCCCCAGCCTTGATCCCTTTTGCAGTAGTTCCTGCTGTTAAAATGGGCTTTACAGGTATTGTCTTTCTTCTGTTAAACCGTACATTTTCTGTAAGGTGTTTGTGTGTGTGTATGCGTGTGCCTGTGTTTATTACATAGTGCAAGACATAGCTAGGTTGGGGAAAAAACTCGAGCTTTGTAGACTCTTCAGTATCTTTACTTTCATGTAACTTGCCTGGGAGAGTTTGTTCATTGTTACGTTGCAGGAGACCGAGTTACAATACTCGAAAGTCTCCTATGAGTTGTAACTATAACATGTTGCATTTACAATGAAAGAAAGCAGACAAGATTAACACTTTGAAAAAAAATAGATGGAGAAACATTAGTGAAATAAAACGGATAGGACTTTATCGCATTTTTCTGGGATTTTTCGAGAAGTTTTGCAACAGGGAAAAATACATCACATTTGAATCTTATTTTAATGTAAAACATTGCCAGAAAATGACCATACTGGGTGCAAAAGTAAATGGGATAGTAGAATTTTTGCAAATCGTTATGGAATTTATTTGCTGGTGCATGGAAGTAATTTCTCCTGAGTTACTAAATTAGGTACAGTTAATTTAAAGTATGCATATACACATCTAGTAACTGCAAAACTAACTTTAAAATGTTTTGCTGTGATATTCCTAATTTTACCTAGAAGGTTTTACTGTGAAATCATGAACACGTGCTGGTGCACTACTCCTAGAGTTTTTCATTACTCTTTTGGTTGGTGAAGGGTTGTGTTATATATCACAGCAAGTTATGCTCCAAAAACTTTGTGAGCAGCTTCTAAATCCACTCAAATGTTGTCTGATAGCATGCCTGAAGCGTAAAATCTAATGTATGAAGTAACAGAGTGTTTTGCTTAAAAACTTTGAACATTATAAATTTAGCTTTGGATTGCAGACACTAAATTAACATTTTCTTTTATGAAGAAATCTATTGTCTGTATCAACATACAAAGAAGTCGTGTTTCCATCAGATAAATCAGCATTCTGTTTTCATAAGTATAAAGTGTAAAATTTAGAATGTATAGATACTGTATTCTGTCTTTAAATACCAAACCGGTAGATTAATGTTTCTTCTTTACAGCAGGTCGATAAATAACTGGTTAGTTACTTTTCTAGAGACTACAAAAGGTGAAGGATATTAAGTATTCTCCATTATGCCATTTTTATTTTTAACAGCCCTCAGGAGTAATGTGTCTCTAATCTTCCTACTTGGAGGGCTTTATGTTTTCTATTTGTTTGCAAACATATCGTGAAAGAGTGCAATTATAAAGCTTAACTTTGTTGTAATTTTGCATCTTAGATTTTACCCCGTAGAACTTTGAACTCCCAGTTACCCATTTCAGTGCAGTAAACCAGTTTATTCTCCATTCAAAATACATATTCTTGCTTTGTAGTTGTCATTTTTAATGAGCATTAGACATTAATATTTCACATTTTAGTAGTGTAGTGTAATTGGTACATATTGTTATACATTTGAATAAAAGTTACAAATGTGTTTATAAAATACTTTCACTTATATGAAAAAAAAAAAATCACCCTAAATATGTTGTAGAACACTGTCAGTTTATCAAGAAAACATGAGGTCTTGTAAAAATAGCTTTATTCCTCAATGTATTCTACTGTGTGTTTTAAAACTTTAGAAATGAAACAGGGCTGTTTTGTTTTGTCTTGGGTTTTGTTTTGTTTTTTTTTTTTAGCAAGCATTTCATTCATATAAACTAAGCACTTTGTTCTATATGTTCTAAATTCCAGCAATGAGATAAATAAATTGCTGCATTGGATGGAACATAATTATTGGATTTTGGCAGAACTTCAGTGAACTCTGCCATGAAAGATTAATGTGCACAGTGCACTCTTAGATTCTAAAGTAACAGAGTAAGATAAGGGGAGTGCATAACAGGCTCCAACCTTTGTGGTTTAGAGAAAATAGAAAACGATGGGCGAATGTTAACTTTTGGTATAAACTGCTAATGATAATGTTTTGTCATCTGGGTGATAAAAACTACAGGAGGAGACAAGAAAATCTAATTTAACACAAATTCTCTCCTTTTCTTTCTTGCTCTGCTTCCCATTTTTCAGTATTAGAATAGGCACGATTGCTCTGTATTCTTAGGAAAAGGGGAACGTAGCAGGCAGACTACTCGCAGCATCCGGTAATATAATGTGCTAATGAAATCTCTCCATATCAGCATGTCGTATGTCGTTTTTCACTACAATTATGATTTTGGTTTGTGATTACACTACAATGATTTCAGAATACAAGTAAAATTGCACTGGCTGGATGAAGGCTACATGTAGTCATAGCAGTGTTTATTATTACTCCCTCTCTCTTCTTTCTCTACCAAACCTTGATCGTTTAGAACATTTGCTTCAACTGACAAATTGCAGTTATAATCACGAAATCATATTCATCTTGGCTTTTAAATAATTACTGTGCCCAAATAATGTTTTTAATTGAGAACAAAGATGCATTGTCCTGCCAGTCAAGCTCCCTTGGCAGGACCAATAGGATTGCAAGGACTTTTTAGTATTTTCAGTCTGTTCGCTATAGGAGAGAACGGGCACGACATCAGCCCTGCCCTGAGGAAAATGGCTGCGGCTTTGTTGGCGCTACCCTGCTCCCAGGAGTAATCCCTCTGCCTGCTCAGCCTCCCCGGCACCTTGTACCTGAGGCCAGGTGTTTTCCCTTCTGCAGATGTGAGCAGCCCCAAGCACCAGCCCTTGGCCCAGAGCTGGTTTCCAGTGGGCCGCAGGGGTGGCAGTGGGGTGGGCAGGCTCCAGCATGGCTGCAGGCATGCGGTCTGCCTGACTGGCTAGTTATGGGGGTATGGCTCCAGTGCACCCAAAATGGCTGGAGTCAGAGGGAGTTAGGCAGGGAAGATGCATCCATGGTGGGGTTTTTTTCTCTGTTTGCTCCTTGCTCTCAGACTGTTAACCTGCTGCTAAGGCCAAGGGTGTTCAGCTCAGTGTTTTAAAATGGCAGGTATCCAGAATCTTGGATATATTTCATGACTTCAAAGACATTTCTGCTCTTTTTCCCAGTCACATCCTTAAGCTCACAATGACAGCGTTATGAGTGGGATAGTTAAAGAGGTATAAGGGCCCATTGCAATCAGCAGAGAGAATCCCCTGACTTTGCAGCTCTTTGGATCCAGCACCCTGTGACCTGGCTGCTCCAGGATGCCAAAAGCTGCCTCTTCCCTCTTAGTTCCTGATGGCAATAGCATTGCCATCTTCCTGAAGCAGCTTCGTTGTCTTCATTGGAACTCCTCAAAGAGGAAGGTTTACTGAGTAAAAGTCTTGAATGTGCCTTCCTTGTGTTGTAAAGAAGCAGAGGTCCAAGTCCTTATTTTGCCCATTTTCAGTCTTTTCCCTTCCTCTTACTAAAAATGACTTTTGTGGCTGACCTTGATTATATCAACTTGTATCACCATTTCAAGCAGAGTTCAGAAAGTGCAGCTACCTGTCTTCTAGTGTATCCCTGTTTAAATGCTGCATTAGATAATGTATGTCCAAGATGAAATGAATTTACATTCTAGGCCTATTATTTTGATAATTAGACATAATTTTCTATCAGTAAGGTTGATTTCAGGATACCTTCATCTTCAAACAAAAAAGAAATTATATTTTAATCTTTTGTAGAGTACTGTAGAGTGCTTCAGTCTTTGTTTGCCCTGTAAGTGTATTTAGTTGGAAAACCTTTAAGAAGTTTTATTCAGAGTGTGCCTGTATTTCAAAGTAGACCATGATCTTTTTATCTTTTAGGTGTAAGCAATTCACAGAAATGACCATTTTTTTTAGCAATCAAAAATTGTTACCACAGATAACAATAGGAATAGGAGGATGACTATTATGCCTTTTTTGCATGGATCTTAAATGTATTTGCATTGTGAAATCAAGTTATGGTTTTACGGTGATGGGGTTATGGACTGTTAGCATATTCAGTCTCTTAAAATATTATGAACATTTTTGCTAAAGTTATATATACAATGCAGTGAACACCTCCTACGTTATTTTAATGCATAATAGTGGGGCGAACATTTAAATGCCTACCAGGTGTCACATAAGAGGCTCTGAGATGACAAAAGAAAGGTGCGTTAAAGCAAATCTTGTTATTCCCTCTCTGCTGACCCGGAGAGTCCTGCCTGCTGCAGAAGCGGCAGCTCTCCTGGGTGGTGTGAGACAGCGGCACTGGGACGCTTCTGTGCCTCGGTGTGACTGTGCGTAGTGGTGGGGGGAGAGCACTGGGAGGGCAGGAGCGAAGCCAAGGTACTTGTGACTGTACAGATCAGTTGTTGTTCTGCCTGGTAGAGAGCATAGCGGCTGCCTCGCGATGCCGGGCTGAGGTCTGCTTTGAGTCTTTCTCATAGCAGGAAGAGTTTCTTTCAGCTGCAATGCCAGAGCCCTTGGCAGCAGGCGGTGAAGTTACGTGGACAGGGCACTGGGAGAGGGCTAAGTCCCATGAGGGATCCTCTGTGGCTTCATGAGTTACCGCAGAACTTGAGTCCTGAATTAAAGGAAGAAAATACAAGACAGGTGAATCTGATTTTTTCAGATGTATAGCAGTGTGAAAGCTTTCTTTCAAGGACAGGAACTGATAAGCAGATTTAGTTATGCTGAAGTGATGTTTGGGGTTATTTTAGTTACCTGCACATTGTGCGGGTCAGCATAGCAAATTATTGAAAAATACAGTCTGTAAAATTGTGTACTTGACATTTTACAAAGTTACACATACTGGTGTCCATTTCTGATGAGTCTGTCCCTGGGCATGCCAGTTTCCCAAGGGCTGAGCATTACAAATGCTCAACCTTTCCCTTCCACTATGATATACAAAAGTTTGCACGTCAACATTACACTCTTCCAAAATATTGAAAGAGTGTTGTAAAGAGGACAAGGATTCCACAGACATCTGAAACATATTTTTTTTTGGTCAGAAATGAGGAACAGTGTTGTAAAAGAGCTGTTACGTTTGGATGGGGCAGGGAGGGAGTAAGGGAGGAAGGTTAAGTTTAGAAAACCCAGCCTAGTAGTGTAACTCACAATGTTTCTGACCCATGAAAATATTTATGACAGAATTGAATTACTATTAGGCTGCAGATCACAGTTGGATTTGCTTTTTGTAATCTCAGAGCATGGCTGAAGAAGCAGAGTATTTGACTATAATACTCCTGTATTAATAGTAGGAAAGAAACAAACACTGGAAAAGAATTCCAAATACTTACAAGGTGTCTTGTTTGGGGGCATACATTAGTTTGCTAAATTCCAATTCCCAAACTGGTAATCATGATTGTTAATGTGTATCTTTTATGACTTTCAGAGCAAGAGAAGCCAACTTTAGGAGCATGCATATTGTGATATCCTCAGCGGTAAGTACCCTAGCTGCAATCAAGTTTATTACGTTTTTGTGGAGTAGAGGCCTTTTCAAGACCACACTTGCTGCAGCTTAGTCACACAACAGCTTCAAATGTCATTCTGGAATAATAGGGTAGTAATGTGATATACTCTATAATGAAAATCAGTGTAAAACACAGGTGGTTGCTAGCATTTGTGTGGTCAGATGTAAAAGCTTCACTATGGGTACAAGCTACTGCTTTCCCACTTGAGGAAAGTATAATTAAAAGTGGTTTCCAGATGTGCTGGCACACATCTGCCATTTTAAAAAGTGAATTTTACAAATACAAACTGAACTGTGTTGCATTCATCATTATAAAGCTGTTGATGGGTTTTCAGGTAATAAAAAGGTTGGAAGCATCAACACCCCCACTGTAAAACTGGGGTGTCTTTAGACCACAGACAGTAGCATGTTCTGTTCACATTGTGTTCTTAGGATTTTCTGTGAGTAGTTCATAGCTGAGCTGTGGCAAATATCTAGACAAAATCTATCTAGGCAAAAATTAACATTATTTCATGAAAACATGAGAGGTGATTCCTTGCTGGTGATTTTATTTGTTACCAGAGAGATGCAGCAAGTTTGTGCTGTTTTGATTTTTTTGTTGTTGTTTTCAGTGCAGTGCAATAAATGCTACCCTAAAGCATTAGATTTCAGTTCCTTTATCCTAATTTTCAAGATGCATAAATAGTAAGAAAACAAGAAAAATATAATGTGCTCAAAATTGACCTTTAATTTGTCTCAGAACAGAAAACAGAAGAAACTCTGTACTTACAGGCTTACATAATGCATCCTTAGTTGAACTATCACACACACACACAAAAAAAGAACAAAATTCAGAAAAGGTGCTAGAGAGGAGATTACAGATCTTTTGATTTAGCTAAATACAGATTTTTAGGACAAACTGATTCAGTTAGAACTAGTATTTCCCCTGGAAATGTTGTTATGAAAATAAAATCCCTGTTTCAGAAGAAAGTTTTTGCAACTCCAGAAGTTTTAGTTACTGCTGCTGCTTAGAACAAGCACAAGGGAAGAATGCTGTGCCTGCCGCCTTCTTAACAACGCTTCTTCTAGCCCTTCAGCAATTACTGATAGTTATGTCTTCCAGCTAATTTTGAATAAAATGAAGGCTAGGACCTACTAGCCTGAGAGCCTTGGACTATTGACCAGGCCACTAAATAATAAGAGATTTTTTATAATACTATGTGTAATATTGCCTGAGCTTTGGCTATATTTCTTTCACTTACTTCCACAGATGTGACTCGTAGCATTCCTTGTCAAGTGAGAGTCTAATCCTTAACATTTTATTTTAGGGAAATACTGACACTGAGTAAATTAAATATTTTCTGCATGTTTCCTTTTGTTGAATTTTTCCGCATAGAAGTTGCTTTTTCCATTTAAATCTCTCTTTCTTGACCAAGCAGAATTGAAACTCTCTATTGAAGTTGTAAATAATGGAATACTTTGCAGAAGATTGAGTTAGTCAGAAAAACAGCTGCTCAGATCAATGATTTTTGATATAAAACTTAACATGTAGTCTGTCCTTAAATTTTTGGATTAACTTCTCTGTATGAAACATTGTTAAGTTGTTAAAAAGGCATTGACAGATTCAGTGAGGGATTCGAAATTCAGCCTTGGTAGTAAAAATTCCCTGTGTGTTCTTCTTTTCTGAAATAACATATTAACTCAGTAAGGTCCTAGTGCTGGTAAACAAGAGTGTTCTGGCTTGAACTTCTTCATGTCTCTGAGGTAGAGGGTCCAGATGAGCACATGGCATCTGATCTGCGCCTGGGGCATCTTGAGGATACCATGAAACAGATGATAATCAATAAGCAGGATATTGGTAACTTCATAGTGAAAAAGATGATTTTCAGCGATATTGGCTGCTAGTACAGCAGTCAATTTTTATTTATTTATTTTTTTTACATCGTAATGACTGGGTATATTATAAATGTTGTAACTTGATATAAGGACTTCAAATTTGTGCTGCCAATGAATGTTTTACAACTTTACAACAAGGTATTTACTAACACATGCACATACACAATATTAAATCACATTTAAATCTCTGTTTGCCCAGAAGGTAGGATTTTAACACTCAACTGTTATAAGCGTTTTGTTTGGTTGGTTTTTTTTTCCTGGCAAAATGCCACTTGATATCAAACTTTGAAATGTCTACAAAAATACAGACATTCAGATGTGAAAATGTGCAAAATGAACACTACCTAGGCACTTAACTCACAGTCTGTTGCAATTAAGGCTTGTCAGTGTTCACTCCCCTGAACTGGCTATTCACATCAGAGACCAGCCCTGGCCAGACCCACAACCTAGCTCGTAGTTTTGTACATAACCTTACATAACCTTTTTTTGTAAAGGGTCAATTTTCATAGAAGCTCAGACTGGTTAGACAAAATAAGTAGCTTACTGAAAAAAATAGATTATTTAAATATTGTTGGGTTTACGTCCTTGGTAACTGCAAAATTTTCAGTGTTTGTTGAATAATCGTGTTCTTATTAGTTGAAAAGTAAAATGCTGACCTGACTCGGGGGGGGGATGTCAAAAAGTCTTTTGGGAATGTGCATCCAGGGGGATGAAGAAGGTAGCTTATTGAACTGCAAAGATCTTGCCTTGACTGATAGATGCAGAAGACAACCCACCAAGGACATACCTCCCCTCAAGTGCAACAAACGTCTCCAGTGTAGTTAAAACAGCTGAGGCAATATTATTCTATGGTGTAAACCTCTACCAGACACTGAGTACAATGTTATAAGAAGCCAGTGAGTTCATGACTGTGAGTGGAGAAACTGTTATGTATCTTTGGTACTGTTGCTGCTATTTATTGCCAGTTTTGCAAGGACATCCATTTCTGAACATCTATATCCTTGGTTTTGGTAGTATTCCAGAGTTCAAAAAGTTCAATGCACCCTATTTCACCCAGAAGGAATTTGAAAACGCCTGTTTTATATTGTATTTTATCTCTATTTAGAACTTTTTTTTTTTTTTTTTTTTTGCCTTGGGCCTTGAGTTGTTGATTTTAATACTTTCTTCTAAATCAGAATTGTTGCCAGAATTTCTTATGTCTTCTAGATACCTGTTCTTCACCTTGAGTTACAGACTTCTGTGTCTTCTCAATTAGCTGCTATAAGAAAATAGTCTATAATGTTAGAAATCATTGACTAAGGCTTTGGGAAGAGTAAGCCACAGAAAAAGGAGGACTCTTTAATATTAAGACTATTTAAAAAATAAATATATCCCCAATGATGAAAAACTTCAGGGTGGAGACAGAAAGATACATTCAATATATTTCTAAAAAAATATTCTCAAAAATTTTCATGAAAAGACTTTACAGAACTTGAAGATGGATCAGAAATAATTATCAAGTGTGTCAAGAATTTTTTGAAGTTTCAGAACTTTCTCCTCACTGGAATAGTAAAAAAAGATAAAATATCAATTATTTTATAAATAAGGGTCAGGGGAGGTTGAATCAGATGAACTTAAATATTTAATATCAGTAATTTTGAAATATTTAATTTTGTTTTTCTGCATATCCATGTTAGTGTTTGGGGGAAGGAAAATAAAAGGTGATTTTGAATGTTTTCATCTTGAAAGTGTCTAAATGCAATATTTGAGCAATTTCAAAACCCTCTCTGCTTTTTTTAAATGGCAAATGAATCGACACATTCCCTTACAAATAATTTTGCTTTTAATGAACCAGCCTTTTCTGAGTGAAAATTGTCGAAAATATTTCCTACTAACTGTTTCATGTGGCAAACATTATGTATTTTGTACTTCTTTAATCTTTGAGCTTGTGGTTTTGTACAATGTGAAACATTAACAAACTATCAATTTAAGATGTGAGTTTTCTTGTTCCTTCTTAGAGAGAATGAAGTAGATGATAGCTTTAACCACTTAGAAACAGAACATGAGTTTCTGTGTCAGTAGTTCAGTTTAAATACATGTCTGCACATTGAGTGCAATTGCTGTTGACAGACACTCCCTGCTTAGTTGGGAGCGTGTTGGTAGTCTGAAGTGTGATATCCCGCTTTGGGCACAGTACAGCAAGAAGGAGGCAGAGTAAAATGACAATAATCAGAGGTCTTGAAGATCTGATTTACAAGGAAAGTTGGAATGAAGTGAAGTCGTAAGCCAAATGTGTTAGGAAAGACAAGAAGAACCGGTGCAGCCCTGCAGAAGCGTGGTGGACTAGATGATCACTTGTGTTCTCTTCGGCCTATCTTCCCACTCCCTCCATCATTTCCCCAATTCCTCCTTTACTTCACCTCCACCCACCTCCAACACACACAGTTTTTTAAGATTTCAGGGAGACTTTGTCCACAGAGCTTCTTGTTACTAAGCTTATAAAGAGTTGGTCAGAAAAATTTAACTTTTTTCATTATGATAATATCTCATGTCTGCCAAATTGATTTGTAAGGCAAGAGCTATTTTAGTGGATGACATTTGGGAAGTCTCTTCAGCCTTTATCATGGCTACTTTTTGCAGTTGTATTTCATGCTACAGTGCCTCAGTACCTGTGTTGCTTTCTGAAATGAGACAGAGCAACGCTCCGGGAGCTCTTGGTCCAGGAGCAAATTCTCTGTGCTCTGTTTTTTCTCCATCCATAGGTCCATTATTCTCAGAGGCATCTGAAACATGCCACTGAAAATTCAGTGGGAAAGCCCCACTTCAGTAAAGCTTGAATGAAGGGGAGTACTTACTAGTGAATTATGGATAGATGGAGAAAAAAGAAAAAACAACCCAAAGCCTGAAACCCAAAACCCTAATACATTATAAGTTATTTCAGCTTCAGCATGGCGGCTTCCTAAACAGCTAAGAAAGTGGCTATGGGAAGTTCTACTCTGCCCTGGTGAGACCGCATCTGGAATATTGTGTCCAGTTCTGGGCCCCTCAGTTCAAGAAGGACAGGGAGCTGCTTGAAAGAGTCCAGCACAGAGCTGCAAAGCTGATGAAAGGCTGTGGGAGCTGGGTCTCTTTAGCTTGGAGAAGAGGAGACTGAGGGGTGACCTCATTAATGTTTATAAATATGTAAGGGGTGAGTGTCAGGAGGATGGAGCTGGGCTCTTCTCAGTGATGGCCAATGATAGGACAAGGGGCAGCGGGTGCAAGCTGGGGCATAGGAGGTTCCACGTTAACATAAGGAAAAACTGTTTCACTGTGAGGGTGACAGAGCACTGGAACAGGCTGCCCGGAGAGGTTGTGGAGTCTCCTTCTCTGGAGACGTTCCAAACCTGCCTGGACGCATTCCTGTGTGACCTACTCTAGGTGGTCCTGCTCTGGCAGGGGGGTTGGACTAGATGATCTTTCGAGGTCCCTTCCAACCCCTGACATTCTGTGATTCTGTGATCCTGTGCTTACAGGACAGTTGAAGATAAATTGGGATTTGAACGTTGTGGTAATTTGTTTGGATTTTACTTTAGCCTTTCCTTACCACTAAAAGAAACAGATGCGTACAATGCTGAGAATGTGTGTCTAAAGCTAAACAAATCCTTTTCCACATACAAAAGGTGAGTACATGTAGTCTCAGTTTTGCCAATGGATATTATGAATAAGCTTGGAGAGCACATAAGTGATGAACTCTTGAGAAAAAAATGATAAACTGCAAAGTCTTGTTATGCTAGCTAGAGATGTAGCAGACTACTGTGTCTTCCTTTAAAAGGTGATGGATATTGGACACTGACAAATGCATCAAATACCATCAAAGTTATGTAGGTAGATAGGTAATTTCTTGTCAAAAGTGTTCAAAGTAATGTTCAGATTCTCTCCTTTGATGTGAACTGAGGAGTTTGTAGGGCAGAATGTGTCTCAGAATATAGTGAAAAACTATACTATTCAGTTTCCTCCTGAACAACCAGGTATCTTACTCGTTAAGCACTGACTGTTTGCCTCGATGCTCTACAAGGCAAACTTACAGCCCCTGGCTGTCAGGAAGCTCTCAAACCAGAAAGCAAACATGGGCTGGAGACAAAATACAGCCGGATATCTAAAAGAAGTCTGTTAGCGCAAATACAAAATATCAACAAAAATAGATGGAGTAAGGGAGCGGAAGGCGTGTTGAAGGTGTTTGTTGTCTTTGAACAAAATGAAGAAAATTCCAATTTGTGGTGTTCTGCATAAAAGTGAAAAAAGAAAAAGAAAATCCCACTTTGTGGAACACAGGAAAGAAGGTGCTAAAGTAAAACAAGAATATAATTCATGCTGGACTAAAACTCATGTGGTCTGAAAATACAGCAAGGATGCGGGCAAAGTGAGGATTCTAGGAAGCAAATTGAGGTAGAAGCAGGCTTCCATAATACGTCCAAAAATACTAGGAACTGTGAGAATACTGAGTAGAAGGCAAGTACTGAAATCATACTTATTAAAGGGCATATGGAAGTCTATACAGTTAAAGATGAATCTAGATAACATTAAAAGATGACCAACTGACCACCATGGTTCCTGGTCCATAGTTGGAGGTAAGTTTGGTAAAATACATCTAGTTGCAAATTTATAGTAGTACCACGGTATGTCAAGAAGAATCTTGGAAAAGAGATTTTTCTAGTCAGTGACTGCTTATTTTTAAGCAATGTAATCCTCCTGAGTAGTGTGGACTTTGAAAATCCACTCTTCTTGTTATCTTCTCAGGTAGAAAATTTTCTGTTGCCTAGGGTTTAGTTAAAAAGAAAGGGGGGGTGGGGGGGAAACAACCACAAAAAAAACCCAAACCACAAATCTTTGCACACATTAGAAACAGATAAACTTCTCTTCCTGCAGCGCTTACCCCATCCACTTTTAACTTGTAGAGGAGAGCGTAGTTGCCCATTTCCTTCCATAAACTGTTTGATCCCTTACCAGCCACAGTCCTCCCAAGATTTTCCAGGCTGTACCGTCAGCTTTTTACTGCTGAATTTAACATACCTTTTTTTTCAGGTTTTAGACAATGCATTTGATGTTGTCTGTACTGTGATCTTTTCTGGTGTGTGGTTGGTCTGCTGAAGTGCTGAAGAACAGCTATTTGAACACCTCAAAGTTGATAAAGGAGGTCAAAATAATGATAGGGCCAATGTAGGAATTAAGCAGTATCTGGCCTTTCTGCTGCCCTTCCGTGCTGGGCTTGTAAAGTATTATTCGTCTTCTAAATGCAAAACAACTGATTTTTTGTGGTAAACAGTTATTTTTTATTCCTTTTAAAAATTAAGAAACTGGTGAGAAGAATTGCTATTGCAAAAAATCCCACAGAGGATCAGTATCAAAGGAATCAGAATTTAAGAAATCTGAGCCTGCAGTGGGAATTGAAGGAAACTGCACAAGAGTATCTCTGCAATAGATGTCAGACTTGTGATGAGATTGTGGAAATCGAGGAGCAGAAAAGGAAACAAATAGGGGTCTGTCATGACCTGAAGTTACGAAAAAGGGAGGAGGAAGGGACACCACAAGGAGATGGATAGTCCTGGGTAAGATTTCAAAGTTTTCGTAGCGTACCCAAATCTCTGTGGTCTCAGATTTTGCCTGTTACAAACAAGTGCAACATTCCAGCTGAGAAGTTATGTTGAAAAATCTATTTTAAGCTGAAATAATTTGATGTGTTCATGAGTAATGAGCCAGTAAGCAGTGAAGAATCTATGATGCAGTCTAGAAAGTGAACTCGTGGTTTTATGGTGACATGGGAGTTTGCCAATGTATAGCTGTCAGACCAGAATAACTGACAGATGAAATTAGAAGTGAGACTGCTGCTTTACTCCATGTGTGAGGTGGCATTTCTGGAAAACAATATCAAACAAGATTTTTGGTGCTGAGAACCCTAAATATGCCTTTTTTTTTTTTTTTTCCCAAATCTCAAGTTGAATATCAATATTGCTTGCACATAGACAATTTTTTAGATGTTTTGGAGTGAATCATGTGTCATCTCACAGAACAACTTCCAGCCAGACCGAAGTCACTTTCCTCCTTGTACACAACATGGGTAATGAGGCATGACTGAGAACAGGAAAACCCAGCTTTCAATGGGAAATAGAGGAAATACTTGAAAAAAGATTTACAAAACAGAAAGGGAAATGGCCTTTGAGAAGTGGAGACATCAGAGCCCATTATCCTAGAATTACAGTACTAGTTCAGCAGTTTTCTGTTTATTTTCCAGTCATGTACGCTCCTTTCTGTTTTTCTTCTTGATAGCAATACATACTCAAAGACTCACAGTTAAAACAAGAAAACAGACTGTGAATTTTTTTTTTCTGTTGATTCTCTAACAATTGATCTCTTCTCAGCAGCTTAATGTAGTATTACAAAAGTCAGGAAAATGTACTATATTAGATCATGTGCACCGTACCCTGGTGGAAAAAATACTAGAATAAAGTTCAAAGGATTTATTTCCAACACGTTGCTTGAGAAGAACTTAGGAAAGAATAGCGGTCTTGTTATAGAGATGTCTTCTCATTTATTTGGGTCCACTGATGGGGAAACACTTCAGTCTTAACCTCTGAGAACACCAAAGTGGTAACAAAGTGATTTTCACCAACTTATTAACATCAAGCAAACAAAAATCTTAACTGATGTTCAGGTGGACTTTGGCCTGAAATTAAGAATTCAGTTTTGAAATAAAAGCTTTCCATGTGGGTTTCCCATGTTTTTTCCATGAGATATTTTTTTCTGTTCTCTGTCACCTCAGAAAGTTTAGCTACCACACTTTCTTCTTTTATGTTTTTCTTAGAGCTCTTCCTTCAAAACAACAAGGTGCTCAAAATGCTGCAATATAGGCCTGTCACACCAGAAAGCTGTACAGGTGTCACACATGGGTTACTTCCATTGGCTACCTCTTCATTTTGAAATCCAATCGGGAAGTTGCTTTTCTGGGTTTTGAAACTCTCTGGTGCTCACTGTAGTACCACTTTGGGGCATCTCAGTTTTGTCCCAGAGTCACTTCTGCTTTTATCTTGATCAGTTCTGCTCAGACCCTTCCTATTGTTCATTCCCAGTGTTGCTCCTGCCTCTTCTTCCTTGTTGGAAACACAAGGTGACCTTTGCATCACGCATTCACTGGACACTTGTCAGTTTGTTTACTACCCTTTGATTATTGATTTTGTAAAGCTTTTGCAAAGCTTTTGCCAATACTGGTTATGAGGCGTAGTGTTTAAAAAAAAAAAAAAAAAAAAAAAGAGGTGGCATCATGTCATAGGGCTCTTCTGTTCAATTAAGTTATTCCAGCTTTATATTTCTGCAGGTGATTAAATGAGATTCTTGTGTGGTTTTCTTACATTGCAGTGCTTTAGCTCAGCTGGGTCTGCCTTTGCCCACACAGCGCAGTCTTTCCTAACAGCTTGCATTAATTCCTTACTCTTACAGTTCAGTTGTAGCTTCTGAAGCGTTTCCCATGGTTTCTAGGATAGAGATGGAATCCACTTACTGTGTCCTCAGTGAAGGCAGACAGAAGTAGAAATTAATAATCATTCATTGGAATCCCTTGATTTTGTGATAATGTTTTCAGGCATCCATTCTTGGAGAGTTTGGGGGCTATTTCTACTGTAAAAAAAGGCAGTTCAGGAAAAAAAAAGGCAATCAGAATTTCCCTCTGGAAGAGCCATTCTTTGTCCATTGATGGACATGGAAATGTGTCTTCTTAACTGAGGTACAAAGTCAAGCAAAAGGAAAGTGATTGCGCTTTGTTTTGAGTTCTGGTGATGTGGGTTATTAAGCTTGAGGAAAATTAGAGGAGGATTCTCATAACTGGTCTGAAGCAAACTTCAACATTCCCGCCTCACTCTCTTGTCCAAGGTTTGAAGTAGTGCACAGTCTTCATATGATTTGAAATCTGCATCACTTTTTTATTATGGTCAGTGGTACGTGACTCCAAACAATGATCCTTCTCCTGTATTTTAAGCTGGGAAGAACAAGTTCTGTGTCACAGAGACCATATTGCCCTATGATATTTACTGAAAGTTTGTACATTGCAAAATTCTCACATGTATATGGAGATACATTTTAGTCAATTTTGTTCCTGGAGACCAACTCTTAAATCATTATAGCTTTTATTATAAATATAAGAAAGCATCAATATCGTGTCTGAAGGACAAAACTAAATATAGAAGTTGGCTGGTGCCTTTGCATAGTGCAGTGCTCATCATAAGAAGGATGCATAAGCTGCCATTTTTATGGGAATCTGCTTCAAAAAATAACCTGCGCATATAAAATAAGAGAGTTGAAAAGGAGATTGTACTCAAGGGATTGTCCTTTCCTCTTCACATAGTACTTAAAGTTCACTCCTGCTTTTTTCTGCTCATTATGAATACACAAACAGCATCCTGCAAAACCTACTGTAACGTATTATTCTAAATGCCAGTCAGATAATATATGAAGAAATCTATTACATATCAGATGGTAGGACTAGAGGTGAAAACCAGACATGGTCTGAAATGCCCTTGTGTAGCTGAAGAATGGCGTTTCACAGCAAGCTGGCCTCATCAGAAGCTGTGAGCACAAGTATTTACAGTATCTTTAGACAGCATCTCTCGCTAGGCACAATGATTCTCTGTCTCTTTGAAACAAGCTGTCATATTACTTGAAAAGAATTAACTAGTATTTCATTACTGTAATATGAAAAATTTATTTGAAGAAACAATTTTTTTGTTAGGTCTGGAGGTGGAAGGTAAAGTCCAACAAAACTCTTGACAGGTTTAGGAAAATAATGCATTACAAAGTACAGTTGTAGAACGGTAAAGCAAACCATATAAAAATGTGGAAGTGGCAGGTAAACTATATTCTTGGAAAATTATTGAGCCAGTGAGGTCTAGAAATATGTTGCTTCAGCAGAGTTTCCTTGATTTTGTCTCATAAAAGTCAGTGGTTTTTTAATTAGTTTAAAATAATGGATATCCTGAGCTTATTGTATGGACTGTCTGTTGGAAGTAAAATCGGCACACATTTTTGGAATTGGATTTTTACATTACAATGTCATGTCCTGTAAGATGACTTTCAAGTTGTGCAGCAATTATACTCGCAGGTACAGCAACTGCGCGATAGGGCAATACATAGAACTTGTAACTGTACTATACTAAGTTTTAATAAATCCTATAGTAATAATGAAAACTGATCTGCTCTTTCATGGCTAAACATGGTTCTGGGATTTCAGTATGGTGAGAAGTATTGGCTTCACAAGCACCATGTGTTTTTAATTCAGCAGCCTTAATTACAGGAAATTTAATGATAATGAATAGTAACAAAGAATAAAATAAAAAGGAAAAAGAAAAAAAGACAAAAGAGAACTTAATTTCCATGCAAAAGAAAGAAGTATTCTGGTAATAAATTGGTGCCTTTACATTGGAAAATTCATTTGTTGTACTTAAGCATATATGCTAACTGTTAGCAGTTGTCCTTTATTTATTTTTTGCTTTCATTTTTATTTCTTCTTTGGTTTCTGTTTTATGGCTACAAATATCTATTTAATGTTTGGAAAAACATTATGTTAACACGTGATCCTAAACAGGAAGGCAGCTGGTGTCTTAAGAGTTTGGTAATATCGGATTTTGTCACCGCTATAAAGTCAGTAATAAACTTAGGCAAAGTTTTGGCCCCTGTTGAACAAGAGTTTTGCCATTGACTTCAGCAGAATCAGAATTTCATTGCTGAGGTGTGGTAAGAAAAAGCCTGAGTCAGAGTCTGTGGCAAGCAGAGGAAAGCTGCCTGTTTTGTTTGCCTCGCAGAGGTCTGAAGCTATCTCCTGACTTCTCGGTTGCCCATGTTTAAGCTGAGATGTTTGTAGTCCCTGTGTCTGTATCACAGAGGGATCCAATCTCTGCAGCTTGTACCTTACTCAGTAGACTATCTAATGGTTGAACAGGCAGAAAGGTACATAGTCTTCTAGGGTTTTTTTGTTTGCTTTTGTTTTCCAGAAGTGCTGGAAAGGCAGTTTGGAGGAGTTGCTGCTGCTGAGCCTTCTCTGCTTTAACTTTCAGTAAATAAGACTTCAGTCTGCCAGTTTTGTAAGAAGTCAAAGAATGAAATAACTGAGAAATAAATGTTCAGCAATTGGCACCAAATTAAACAGAAGGATGATAAAGTGTAGGATCTTAAGCCTGGAAATCTGTCCAGTTAAAATACGAAATGATCCAATTACAAAAAAAAAGACAAATTCATACGATTGTTGGGGAACTGTTGAGGTCGTTTGTTCATGGTAATTCATTGAGTGAAGGAGTTTAATGGCCAACAGCAGCAGCAGCTTACATTAGACTGATTTCCTTCAAAAATTATGTTTGATGTAGACTATAATCAATTAACTATAGTGCTCCTTATGTCAAATATTATAACTAAATTAATAGCTTTACCTAACTCTGTTGGTAGATTTATTTGTGGGCTGCATATCATGGCAACATTCATAGATTTATGACATTAATAAAAAGATGAACTCTTTAGTGATGCAGCTTGTCAAGTAACCATTTGTTTGCATATAGAATCAATCAAATTTCAAAAATGCGAATTTGCAAAAGCCTGCAAATTTCAAGTAATGTCTGGCAGTCACATTCTTAATTTTCCACACCTTTATTAAAAATATCTGTTGAAAAATTTTGAAATTGACTGAAACTTCCTTTTAACTTCAGTGTAATTATGCTTTCAATTTAAGAGGCATTTCTTCATAGCCCTTCTTATGAAAAGCTCAGTAGCAGCAAAGATGAGGTTAGAAACTTAAAATGTTTATTTACTTTTTACTCTCAATGCAGAAATATTTTAAAACCTATTTTGTAGTCCGCAGCATTGTTTAAAGAACAAAAAACCTAAAGGGCTTGCTTTTCACACCTGAAATGCCTTAGGTTTTAAAGTAATCTCAATGCTTAATTTCCTTTGAAACTTAAAAAAAAAAAAAATCTAATATTTTTAAACCCTGAGGATCTGCACTGAATCTCACCCAGTCATTTCTGGTTTCTCTGTACATACTTATGAGCAAAGATCAGGACACTATGATAATAAGGATTTCTGCCATCTTTTCTTTAAGTTAGTACATCTTGACTAGTTTCCTTATTTTGTTGTTCTTGGTGTCATGCCCTCAGCTACATGCTAAAAATTAACTGGAAAGATGGGAAGGCGTGTTTGTAAGCTAATGAACTTTAGCCATTTTAGTTTCTTATGTTTAAATACAACATGTTGATGTGTATAGAAACATGGTGTGATGCAGTAAGGAAGATGGAGCCAGACTCTTCTCAGTGGTATTCAGTGAAAAGACAAGAGGCAATTCCATTTAAAAATTATTTTAAAAACTATGACTTTTTACTGTGGGGGTGGTCAAAACTGAAACAGGATGCTCAGGGAGGCTGGGGAGTCTCCATCCTTGGAGATATTTAAAACCCAACTGGACACAGCCCTGAGCAGCCTGCTGTGGCTGAGCAAAGTTTTTCCAGGCCATCTCCAGAGGTGTCTTCCTGCTTCAGTCTTCTGTGTGAGTCTGTAACATGGTCTTGACCAATGTAAGAACTTTAAAAAATGTAGGTTATTTTAAACTAATAATCTTACAGAAACACAAATTAACCAGATTCTGAAATCGTATTATTTGCACTTCCATGATGTAAAATATATAGATAATATATATTTGCATAGTACTTAAAAACTTTTTAAGCTAGAAGTTGGTAACTCTGTTACTAAATTAAAAATCAAAGTTTGGTTTTTTTTTCATTTAATCATAAAGCAGGAGATTCTGAAGGGTAAAACCATAGAAGTTGAAAAAGCAGAAAAGTCACAATGTTAATACAATGTTTAAAAACATGTCCTGGAGGCAGACATTAACTAGCTGAAAAATATGTAAATGATGAGCTTTTAAAATGCTGAGTTGTGCAAATCATTCATAAGATCACTGTACGTTGACTTTCCACTCTGTTTTTGTCTTCACTTCCACTAAAACTGTGTGTTCCACTTGAAGCTGCCCCAGTCTTTTAGGAACTTTGCTCTGCCCCTGATTCTGAAAACCCTACAGTGCATATTTACGTGCATCTTGGTCAGCTAAAGACTTCAGTGGGGTTTAGTGGGCAATATGGTGTTGTTGCTAACATATTTATTTCTCATACTATGATGTTACTCACAGGCTGAGCTCAGAGCCCCTTGTGTGCTAGGTGCTGCGCAGCACACAGCAGGAGATGGTGCTGGCCAGGGAGCCTCCCCTCACGCCTGCAATCAGAATGAACTCCACAATAGTCTGTGTGTGTGATATTAGTATCCTCCACCTTCCACCCCCTTTCTAAGGGGCATTTTGGGGGATATTTTTCCTTGTTTTAATTACAATTTTGTAGGGAAACTGTTCTTGAAAGTAAAACGGACACAAAAGAGAGGAAAATCAATTAAGGAAGCGGTGGTATGGCAACATTTGGAGCATCAGAATGAGCAGGTGGAGAAGTGTGGCTGATGTCTAACATTTGGACAGTGTATTTGCATGCCAAAAACTGTTATAAAAAAGACTTGTAGTTGCTATGTATTTGCAGTAGTTGATACATGCAAAAAGTACAGCGCGCTTTTTTCTTTTTTTTCCTTTTTTTTTTTTTTGTTTGTTTTGTTTTGTTAATTTTTAGGCAGTATATGCCAATAGTTGTGTGAGGAGATCTGGCTTCTAAAATGGTGCCCTTTTGGCTGCATCATTACCTAATGTCTTCTTCAGTAAACAAAGAAAACCCAAATTTATAAGCGGGTTTTTTGCCTTTAAATTAGCATTGCATTTTTAGTATTTGTTTGTTTGCCTTTGGAAAAAAATTAGTTGTGGGTTGTTATTTGTTTTTTTTCTGAATGATAGTTTAAAGCACTAAACTGAAACTTTGAATAACATGCATGGACATGCTTTAATATATTCATGAGTGATCAAAATACAGTACAGAAATCACATATGCTGCTCTGCTGCAACTTTCAAGGTTCAATCCATCATTCTGGAACCCAGGGGGCTGAGATTTGACATTCTGCCTAGAAACCATACTTCAGATTGGCTGGAACTGTGCCATCTCATGTTCAGGTTAAAAGAGCAGCTGTAATTTGTCTGGGTAGCACTTTAACTATGCACAGCAAATCATAAAACCCATTTTCAGTAATAAACTTGAAGATAATATAGGTCCATTTGCTTCATTTCCTGATCTACATAAGATTTTCATCATTTTGATACAATACCGCTTGGAGTTTGATCTTATAATGATGTAGATTTCCGTAACAATCTTTCTCAGATTAGCAGTTTTATTTAGCATATATATACTATGTAGGAGATTTCTTTTTGGCATTTAGTGGAAGTCTTTCTCTATTGTTCTTTGAAACTGAAAATATGAGCATAATTTCATAGTAGGAGTTAAGTTTATGTGTGATTGCCACAATAAATAAAACCTGATTGTAGCCTTTTTCAATTGTAAATACCAGATGTGAAAATACTCCATCCTGTTCTTTTTTTCCCCTTTGTGTCTTAGTATGGCTTGCTTGCAAGGGAGTAGCAAATGCAAATATTTCCAGCAACTCATTGAAGACATTTTAAGAATATATATATATATTTATTTATGGTTTTGGATTGTAATGATTTTAGATTTCAACCTTTTGTGTGCACCCTTGTTTGCAAGTGTGACTTTGCCTGAGCAGCAAGGTCTGACTTAACTTGGGAGGGTAATTTTTCTGTGTAACTTAGTAGCCCAAGGGAGCTCCTAGGATGGGTTTTCCTCAAGGGGGTGTGCGAGAGAGCCCAGCTGTGGGAGCCTGACCAGAGGCAGCCACACTCACCTGTACATGGAGACTGTAGGCTTCCTTTAAGCTACTTTTGGATGTTGCACAATTTAGGTTCCAGCATCAGCTTTCTTCAGGTAAAAGTCTGCAGAAGTTTTGTGTGAAAACAGACCCATACACTGTAACAAACAACTTAAAATGTCATTCTAGTTCAGTAGACACTTAATGGCTTGACCAGCCAGACTAGCCAGCCCCCCTGAATCCTTAGTGCATTTACTTCAGTAGCCTTCTGCTAAGTGCCAGATCTCTGTCCTTTTTCAGAGACATTTCTCTCTCTGTGTTTCTACTAGGACCTCTTTCTTTCAGCTCCACAGGCCTCTCCCTTTTTTGGTATGTTCTCAGCTCTTAAAGTTTGCTAAGCAAAAAGGAAAAACCCTTGTCACTTTTTCTAACCCCTGTCCCCCACTTCTGAGTCGAGGAGATACATTTGCAAGACATGCCTTTTGCCCCTGTGCGCTGCCTGTGCGTGGCCACTGTAGCTAGCACAAGGTAAGGTTCTTTCTCTTACCCTTCCCTCGATACCATGGGTCTCTGACACTGTTGGTGAGACAGCTTGTCTGTGTTACTATATTGTTGTAGCTCAGCCCACCCTACTGAAAATACATTCTTTCAAGATGTTTGTTTCCTCTAAATGATTTAGCCCTTTGAAAAAGCCTCTGGATTAAGAATTTATGGGAGTTCAGTATACTCGTATTAGACTTGTGCTCTACTGGGGTAGCCTAGCTAGAGAAAATGCAATGTGTTTCTGTATATTCCACCTTCCCCTACCGTAGTTAAGTGAGAGCAGGCTGCAGAATAGCATTGTGCGTCTTGGTGGCCACACAAGCATTTTGTATTCACTGGAGACTTGGAGGTACGACAGCTGCATATAAATATGCATAGTTGGAGAGATACATGATTGTGCCTCGTTCTAGGGCTGATTGGCTGTAGTGCTGCCACTGCAAATCAATGAGCGTTTTCCTCATCTATTTGCTTGCTTGCTTGGAAGCAGACAAAATGGTTAAAACACCAACAGCCCACAGAGGGCTCCTGAGTAACTGAGACTTGTTTGCTACAGCACTCAAAACATTTCCCTGAATCTACAGTAGCTCTCAGTAGATGAATTTAGCACTCAGCAGATTAATTTAGCTCCCAGTGTGCTGGATTTAGAAAGAAAAACTAATATAGATGAATACATTCTGTTCAGCCAGCATATTTTGTTTTGCAACAATACACATGTCTTATTTGAACTGCAATCTGGTTGGAAAGCATTTTGCGAATGGTGCATTGGTCATAAAAATGAGTCACGCTTGCTCATTTTTTAAAAAGCTCTCATCTAATGCAGATTAAGGAAAAAGGTATTGATCAATTCACTGGAGAAAGTATTGGCATTTTAGCCATCTCTGATGAGCTTTGGGCAGTTTTTTAATGTAGACTTTGACGTTGCAAAAAAGTGGCAGCTGCTTTTCACTTTGCTACCTGCATAGCCTACAAGGTGATGTGTACCACCCTGCTCATGGTTGTTTTGCTTATTTGCCTCATGGGCAGGGTTCAGGCAGGGTTTTCCTGGGAGGATTTGTAGGCTGGAAGATCAAAGTGTGTCTAACAGCAGTTGGGAAGAGCTCTTGAAAAGGAAAAATTCAGGATATAAAATCCATTGTTTTATGACTTTAGAACAAGCTTTAGCTTTTTTCCTTAACCTGGAAAATGCCACAAGGAAAGTGGGACTAGATTGCTTGTTCATGGTAGCAGAGTGACTAGGTTGCTTATGATCACAGAATCACAGAATGTTAGGGGGTGGAAGGGACCTCGAAAGATCACCTAGTCCAACCCTCTTGCCAGAGCAGGACCACCTAGAGTAGGTCACACAGGAATGCGTCCAGGCGGGTTTTGAGTGTCTCCAGAGAAGGAGACTCCACAGCCTCTCTGGGCAGCCTGTTCCAGTGCTCTGTCACCCTCACAGTGAAACAGTTTTTCCTCATGTTAACACGGAACCTCCTATGCTCCAGCTTGCCCCTGCTGCCCCTTGTCCTATCATTGGACATCACCGAGAAGAGCCATAACAGTAATGCTTATTATTTCAGGAACTGGGAAACTGAATAAAAAGATAAAGATATAAAATGAAGATATCAAAATGTAGGAGCTGAAGAGATCACTGAACTGGATTTATCTAAACATAGAATGGTCAAGGAAATAAAAAGAAAAATGCTGCAAAATGACAGGCTTTCTGAAGTAGTATCCTCAGTAAATGAGTATCTCATATGAAAGACTAGCTCCCAACACAACTTCCAGAGCACTTTCTGATAAAGGATTTCCAGTACCAGCAGCAGGATGATTGTTATGAAACATTCTTTCAGTCTCTCAACAATTTTTTTTAAAACATTAAAGAATGGGCTGAAGAGCAAATAGCTCCTTTCAACTGAGCCGGTGCTGTACAGTGAAGATCTAATTTACTCAGGAGGATCTCAGCTGCTACAGTGATGGGTGCTTTATAGCAGTGATTCCTAGTCCTATTTAATCGACGGACTACTGAACCTTTTGGAGAACGCAGACCAAAGACCTTCCTCTTCAGTGATAGTGCAGTGCTTTTCATTTACCAATAGATAAAAATGAAACAAAACTTTGGATGCTCTTTTATGAGGTTTGTTTTCCCCACTTGTTTGTGTACTGGGTTGCGTGTACAGGGATGTGCATATGTTGTCTTCTTTCTCAGTTTTTAAATCCTACAATATTTTTTGATGTTATCTTGTAATATCTTACAGGCTATCAGCAGCTTTTAGTCAGTAGATCGAGAAGCACTGCTATGAAGACCACAGAAGGCCGGAGGCCTGATTCGTGTGTTTGCTAGGAGCCTTGCACATCAAACTGTAAAGCGGTCTGTGCACAATCACCCTTTTTCTTCTAGGTGGTAAATTTTGCTTTTAGTAAGAAACTGTGAAGTGGAAATCTCTCAGGCATCATGTGGAATTTACTGGTTCTCCCGTGTGGAGGATGAGGCACAGTGGTGTGGCCAGAGGGACACTGCGGGGAGGCAGTGGTGACTCACCATCCCTTCTGGCTCCTGTTTTCCAGAAGGAGTGGGGATTTGTTATGAGTAAATCCTCCTGCTGGAAGAGGAAAGTGAGCCACCACTGTCCCACATGGACACGGTGAGGCTGCCCAGAGCGTGGAGG
Organism: Leptosomus discolor; assembly: GCF_034619465.1. Lineage (NCBI taxonomy): Eukaryota > Metazoa > Chordata > Aves > Leptosomiformes > Leptosomidae > Leptosomus > Leptosomus discolor. The sequence continues at coordinate 109,888,510 of NC_141391.1, read as the reverse complement.
CAATGAAACCAGCACTGTGTTTATTCACTGCCTGAATGCTCAGAAAGCAGTAGTGTGTGGTGCATATGTATCTATGAGTATAAATTAAACATGCCAGAGCCCTGAGCGAATCCCTTCCCCACCACAACTTGATGTTTGGCTGCCTTGGTTTGGGGCATGGGTGACCAGTTTGAAGAGAGCTGTGAGAAACTTCAGTGAGGCTCACTCTGCTCTTCAAAACTGCATTTCAGCCCTGGCCTTGACACACCACACCTCTACCCAGCCCTGGGCGCTGCTGAGCCAGGCACCACCCCAACCCCATCCCATCCCATCTCAGGGTCTGCCTTCCTGGCCAGGCCCAGGGTCTGCGGCAGCAACTGGGGATGACTGGGCTGTTGCCAGCCCTAGTCACCGTCCCCAGCCTGGCCCAGCTTGCCTCACTGGGTCTGAGGGAAGGGTCTGGTTGGAGAGGGAGGACACCATGCTGCCCTGGCATCCCTATGGCCCATCTTCACCCCTGCAGTCCCACATCCCCAGTGGATCAGGGACAGAGATGCAGAAGACGGTTCTTTGTTGCAGCCCTGAGCAACTTTTGGGCCATACTGGAAGCAAGGCGAGGTTTCTAACTGAGATCCAGGGTTTTTTGTTGGTGCTAGTTTTGAGTCAGCCAATCTTTTCTTTTCCTTGGCTGTGTTAAGATGGTTTTGTAGGTAGATGCAGTCTGGGAAAGCTAATGCTAACTTACAAAGAAGCAAGCTCTACTGCTAGAAGGCATTTGTGGATGTTGCAACGTTGAGTAGCCTAGAGCGTTAGCCTCCACAAATACGTTGGATAGCGGGGTTTTTTGGTAGTTAAGCTTTACTTTTGGTAGCCTGAGCTTTTCACCTTATAGTAGGAAACCCATCTTCAGTGTTTCCTCCACTGCTGTGAGAGGACACCTCAGCATCCTGCTGCTGCTGTTGCTGTGAATCCTTACCTTCCACAGCCCACTTCATTCATCTCCTCCTTCTTTCAAGGTTTTGTTGCGTTCTTGGCAACAGCTAGAGAGGAAATTAAAGGCTTTATTTCCAGACTAGCTTCAGATGTCACAAATATGGAGGCCAGTTTCTGAAAATCCAGTTCTAAAAACTTCAGTGTTTATTGTTTTCTGTGCTTCCCTGCCAAGATCTTCTCCCTGCTGTGGCAAAATACTGCCATCTGTAAGATATAGCAAGCTAAATGTTAGCGCGTTGGTACTTGTGAATGCCATACGCTCATTCATGGCCTTATTATGGTTTAAGATTGTGCCAAACTTTATGGTGCGCAGGGCTTTGTTTTGAATGTCTTTTTTTAATTATTGTTTTTATTTTTAATTCAGTCTGGCCGAGTTTAAAAATTCCGTCTTGGGACACATCCATAATTTGAGGTAATTTAATCTGGATGCACTTTTGAACATAAATGGACATTCTGGCTCAAGTGTGTATGGAAACAAGGGATAACATATATTTGTAAATTGACATTTTAACATTATAGCATGTCCCCAGCTGTGTAGCACTAGTGCTGCTATAGCTTCTCATGTGGAATATTTGCTGCAAGCTCAAAACTTACTTTTTCTTATCATTGCAGTAATATTTATACATTTATACAAACACAGTTTCATGACCATATTAAATAAGTTGGGAACACATTTGGCTATTTCTTCCCAAAGCACAACTGGCCATTTCTTCCCATTCCTGTGACTCGATTTTAAGCTGCTATTCTCAACATTCTTAACACTGTTTAGTAATTTATAAATGATAAAGTGAACTAGATAACAGATGTTCAGATTTCGGCCTGTGCACAAACTACACTTTGTCAGAGGGACAGGACCAAACAAGTGATATAGGTGCATTCTAAGTTGTTTAAATGTTCTTTGCATTGTCAGGTGTTCTTTCTATCTTCCCTTGAGAAACTTAACCTATATAAACAATAGATCTTGATTGACTTGATCAATTCGTGGGGTATGGAAAGTATTCATTTTGAAGCAGATAGCCTGTTTAATAAATTTGCTGTTATTTGGAAAGGATATTTGGTTTGCTTTGAAATCCACAGAAACATGGATCTAGAGGTTGTACATTTTTAGTCCTAGAAAGTAGTAATTTTGTTTAATGAGAATAAAAAACATTTTAGTTCCCAATGTTCTGCCTGTCCACTGGAAATCATTTTTATTTATGATTTTTGTCTACATTAGGCACACGATTTACAACAGAGTTCCTCTTCATCACCTTTTCCTCTTCTTTCCCCTGTCCTTGTCCCCCACTTCATCAGACTTACCTGTCTGATAGAAATAATAATTTGTAATAGCTTTGTCTCTAAGGAGTTGTACTGTCATAGTGGCTACCTCTGGCTGCCAGCTCTGCATAGGCAGTGTTTCTTCATGATATAGCAGAGCTGTCTCTTCAAAATAGGTGACCCACTCCAGAATTGTTTGGTGCATGGGCAAAAACCCAATCTTCACTGAAGTCTTAAGATGGAAAAAGTGGGTATCATTTTCCTGAATAGAACAATATTATTTAGAACAAGAGGAACTGGCCTTAAGCTGCACCAGGGGAGGTTCAGGCTGGATATTAGGAAGAATTTCTTTACTGAAAGGGTTGTCACGCACTGGAACAGCCTGCCCAGGGAGATGGTGGAGTCACCATCTCTGGAGGTGTTTAAGAGAAGGGTAGATGTTGTACTTAGGGACATGGTTTAGTGGTGTTGGTAGAGCTAGGACAAAGGTTGGACTCGATGAACTTGAAGATCTCTTCCAACTGAAACTGTTCTATGATTCTATGAATAGAACAATGTTTAGAATTTTGATTTTTTTTTTCTCCGTATTGGGTGAAAGCTTTGACAAAGGGTGTTGAGCGGTATGATATGATGGACTATACTTCCCTGAGGCAGATGCCTTCATAGCACAGAAAAATGGTCCACTTTTACTTATTTTCTTTTCTCCCGGAAAAGAACTTCTAATGATTTGTGGTTCATCTTGAACCTTGAACTTGATTATAGTTTAGGTATATAAGTTGGATATTATCTAATGTTTTCAGTCGTAGGCAAAGTTAGAATAAGACCAAACCCCACAGCCTTGGTGTAACCTCCTTGACTGACAGACTCAGGTTACAAGCAAGGCATAGTGCAGCTTGTGCTGCTGCAGGGGAGTTGAATGATTACATCAGCTTCCAGGAGGAAGTCCAAAGATACAAGATGGGAAGGTCTGAGGGAACATGCTGGAGAAAGCCTTCTGAAGAGAAACAAACATTTCTAGATACTCTGAAGTGTTGGTATAACATGAGTTCGTTTTGGCCTAAGTCCACTGTGGGATCTGTAGTTCATTTAGTGTAACTCTGTTCTCATAACCCAAATGTAATGCTGGGTTTTTATAAATGCTGTTTGAGATACTCTGGATCCACAGTAGACATGCCAACATCTCCCACATTTCCTCATAAAAATATGAGTTCAGAGAGATGAGTAGAATGCAAATATTTTGGTAAGTAAAATGTAGATGGAAAGACAGAGGATAGAAAGTGAATAATCCCTTTTCACATAAAAATAAACCACACAGCTATAACCAGTACAAAAGACATTCAGAATCAGAGAAAATAAGATGGTACTGGAAACAGCATAGATTTCACAGTTGCTTTGGAATTTTCTACAGAAACCACACATGACACATTCCTTTATTTTTCCCCTTCTATTATTTTTCTTTAACTGTACCTGTTAATAGCTATAGGGACATCAATTGTTATTATATCAAAGACTAAAATTAGAAGTGCTGCACACAGCAAAATACAAATAGCTAAACAGGTTCTGGCTAAAGGGCTGTAGCGGGAGGAAATGACACCCAGTTTCTTTGCCTTGAAGCCAGCCAAAATCTATGCACAGATCACTCCAAGGGCAGCAGGGGAAAACACTACATGCATAAGATCTGCTGAACCCTTATCATTTAGGAAGTGGGAGGAATAGTATGTAGATTAACATTCTAGTTTGGGTTATCAGAGACTTAGCTTTGGTTCCTGAGTTATCACAGTTATCCTGCAGTTAAGTAGCATAAGTAGTTTTCCTATGCCTCAGTTCCCCATCAGGTAAAAATAGGGATCCCTTACAGGACTATTGTGGGGATAAATACCTAAAGCTTGCTAAGTGCTCAGCTTATTCAGTAATGAAGCTTATCCAAGTACCTCAAAGTAGTGTTTAGGCTGGAATGTGTATATGCTGTCTCGGTGCACCAAGGACTTTCTTAATAATTTGCTCCACTTAGCTTGGAAGACAGAGGAACCGACACACCTAAGAGGACGGAAAGATCAGCGGTGTACTGAACTGCACGTGTGTCAGAAACAAGAGACACTTCTTGGTGGAAGAGAGTTCTTTGTGCTGTGGCTGGACATGACCTAAGTAGGAAACAATCAAAATGCATGGTCCAAGGAGATGCCAGGGAATGAGAGAAAGGTGCCTTGTCAAATTCTCCTTTGAAAGAGGAGGCAGTGGAGGAGCAACACAAACAAGTACTTTATAACAGGGAATATTTCTAGAATTGAGACTTCTTCATGGAGGTCAGCAGACAGGGCCAGGAAAAAAAAAGTGGAAGAAAAATGAGTCAATAGGAAATAACAACAGAAGGATTTTTCTCTTGGTAGATAATATAGCTCTAGACGTAACTTGGGAGTTGGAAAAGGGGAGGAAGAATATGTTGGAGAAGAGAAGTGGGAGAGAGTGGTAGTAGCTGCTATTGGAATAGAGATGACAATTTATTGTGTTTGACCAGTGAAAGACTAGTGTTGTGCATGAAGTTACGCAGATGGGAGATCACAGAAGGATCAAAAATCAGAAGATTTATAGTTTGCAGCCAAGAAAAACATTTTGTGTGGGAAGATTTCTGTATTAGAATAGTTAGAGGAATAATAATTATTGAAATTCCTCTCCAGCTGAAAAACCTCTAAAAGAAATCTCTCTGTCTTACCAGAGCAAAGAAGGGTGCTATAGAGATAACATAGCTTTTTCAAGGTTAAAGGCAGATGTCACGGTGGTGCTGTAAATTCCACTGACCCCACTTGTCTGCATCAGGCTCCAAGAGGAGACCTCAGTCTGTCTGTGTGCTGTGAGCCAGGCTCTCACATGGGTGATGAAACCAAGGCTTTTTTCTTAGTCGTGATAGTGAAAAGCGTACTGTAGGCAACAGGTGCCTGATGTAAAAATAGTTACGGATGGAAGATATGACTTAGGTGGAAAAATACTTAGGAATGAGATGGTCAACAAAGCAGTGGGAATACTGAAGCAGTACTGGGAAGGATGAACTGGAATTTATCTAGGAAAAGATCTCAAAATGTTAAGGTAGAAAATGATCTTTAGGACAAAGTGTAAGCACAGAGAGTTTCCAGCTGGATTTGGAAATTGAAACATTTATAGAAGACTATTTTTGAGAATCTCAGGGATTAGAGTTTTTACTTTATTTTGTACTTTTATTTTCGTTACTTTGCTAAGACCATGTAGTTTCATACGAAAAAAACAAAGAACAGAGTGACATCTCATCTCATCTCATCTCACCTCCTGTATATCACTATATTTGGATAGGCTTGTTAACTGAGGTTTTTGTTTGGTTTATTTCAGGGGGTGAGCAGCAAACAGAATATAATTTTCTCCTGTTTAGTCACACTAGTAAAAAAACTTATCAACTTTGTGTTTAGCTGTTAGGTCTATGTACTGTTCCTGTACAAACCTTGTTTAATAAGAATTTAAGTAAATACAAATGAAATATTGAAAGCATAAAACATCTGGAACATTTTAAAGATGCACTGAAATACAATGTGATTAATTTCTATTGTCCTAATTATACCTATTATGAGTTAAAACAGATTCCGCTTTGCGGCCATTGTTATGTAACTTGTGGCTTTGCAGTTCTTTGAAATGCAGTTTTCTATTCATGTGGTATATTAAAAAATGTTGCAAGACAAATTACAAAGCTGAACTGAAACAGTGCCAAAAATCTTAAACAAGTTATTGTACTAGATAAATAACTAGTGTAATCCTTTTTGGTTTTTTTTTTGTTTTGTGGTTTGGTTTTTTGTTAATCAAAAAGAAATGGTAATGTAATGAACCGGGGCTGACTGGGATGGGTTTTTTTTCTGTTTTATGGTTTAATGGAGTTGCTCTGCACCTATAATGAGATGTCTAAGATCAGGTTTTGAGCTATTACTTCTATGTAGTATTTTGTATTCAACAGTGCATTCAGTTTTATGCTGCACGGATTGTTAAGTGTAGCATATTGCTGAGTTTGAATGTTCTGGCATATAAGGCAGCTCATAACAGGGGTGAGTGTCATGGTAAGTTTTTTACAAACAACAGCATTCACAGTCAGTCAGCAAAACAGAACGTGAAGCACCATGTTGTACTTGTCTCTAAGTGTGGGTCTGGAAGAGGTGTGTAGGATGTCTTTGCCTATTGTGAGCCTTTGGATGTGGATGTGGGGTTTCATCTCCACAGGGAGACATTCTGGACCCTGGAAATGAAACTGCAGGGAGCAATAGGAAAGCAGAAATCTGCTGTTTGCCTACTGACAGGGAATAAAGAGGCTTCTTGAGTGGCTCCCAGGATGGTCGCCCAGTTGCAGACGTGCGCCACAAAGTAGCTGTCATGGGGAGAGTGCTGCAGGGGACAGTGGCTGTGTGGGAGTTGTGAATATGCCTTCTGATCCTCCTCCAGATACAGTGGAGCTTTTACTTCTGTCTTTTTCCGCTATAATGGGCTTACAGTGCAATTCAACCCTAGTAAGTATATAAAAATTAATCTTGTTTTAAGTACTTTAGGAGAAAAAAGATTTCTACTTAAAAGACTTCATCCTTTTTTTAACTACAAAAACTTTAACTTTTTGTACTACGAAACTACGAAATGAATATAGTTATGTAATCTTAGTTTTGATAAATTGTTCATTGCTTGCGTATTGTTGTAGGACTCTGACTGCAATTAGCAGAGCCAATATTTGAGTCTAATTTCACCCCTATTTTGGGAACTGAAGTGAACTTGAAGCCTTACAAATGTAGAATAGATCTTGCTGAGGAAAGAAGTGTTAAACGCTCACGCCAAATCAGTCAACATTTGCAAGAACCTTGAAGAAATTCAATTTGTTTATTTCATTTTCTGTGTTATGATTCTGAGAGATAACTGTCCACAGAATAAAAGTGATTAAAAAAAAAAAATCCATACCAAGAAAATCCTTCTAAATAGTTTGTGTTTGTTCACACAAACAAATGAGAAAGAAAGAGATTTCAGTTCTAGTTGTACTTATGTACTTACTTACTTTAAATGCAGAAAATACCATGAACACCTTTTTTCCCCACAAAAATCTTCAGCTCGGTTTTAGTGGTATTTGAGGTACTGGATGATAACTTCTTCAGGTTTTTTTGCATTAAATATGAGTTCTCAGATTTTCAGATTAACCCTGTTCAGCTGTAAATACACATTACAAAAAAGGGATTTTTTTTTTTAAACATTAAAGTTCGAAGAACTCCAACATTTTCAGTAAAATTTAGAGGGTTAAGTTGGCTATTTATGCATACATTTATCACTCACCACCTCCAACATTAGTTGTCTTTTCCTTCTGAAATATATAATTTTGTTTTGAAAAATGCAAATAATTTTATTTAACACTGTTTTAGATTGCTTTATACTGTCAAGTTCTGTGACATGTAATATAACTTTTATTTTGTTTTAGCTGCATAATGGAGTCAGAACCAATCTTGTTTAACAAACATGTTCCATTCAGTTGTGAGAGTAGGAGTGTGTTCTGCTGAGTAGTGCAAGTTCTTGCATGTTTTTTGCATTACTTCTATTGTAAACAGTGTACGCAAGTCTACCAGAGCTTTTTCCACTGAGTGAAATGAATCCATTTAGATACGACTTCAGTGTCAGGGTGGTGGTGGTCTCTCCTAGGCCCTCAGGTGCTGCCACAGTGAGGGGTAACTTCACAGTTGCCTAGCTGGAGTCTCCTCTCACTGCTGGTAGTGTTCAGCTCTGGCCCTACCCCAGTCGTTGCAAGGACTAAGCATCCTCCACTTTATTCAGACATGTTTCTATGTCATGAGAGCATTAATTAGGGCAGTCAGTCAAAGGTCCGTGTCAAACTGTGGACCTTTCCTTCACTCTTGGCAGTGTCTGTATAGGCAGCTATGCCTTCCAGGAGGTCTGAGTTGGAGAAACCGGTAGCTCTGCCTTGTGTCACTGCATGCTGAGTAGAGCCATCAGTGTCCTGGGAGCCTTGGGGTTGTCCTGGGAGCCCTTGTTTGGCTCAACTGGTTGCTTTCTAGGAAAGTGTTAGGGATAAGAACGGAGAAAATAAACATCTCCACCCCCACCCCCCAAGAGTGATGTATCATGATATATCTGAATCCACCTTGAGAACAGAAACCCGATTCCAAGCCGGAGAGCTGTGGGTAGCTGACACGGGGGTAAAGACAGTTGCACAGTGGAAGGCAGGAGTTTTCAGCTCTCAAAGTTTACTGGACACATTTATCACTGTGTATGTAACCAGCCGAGTGTTTGGCTGGTGTAAGAAGGTGTATGAAGCCCATCGCAGCATTATACTTAAAAAGGCCGTAAAAACACTGTGCAATGAAAGATATGCTGTCCCAAAATGCCTTGATGCTATCACAAAGCTATTCAGATGTGGTTCTCCCTGTCTTCCCAACTTTTTCACTTCCCCTCAGGCAGGCATATAGACTGACAGATTTCTTTAATCTGTTGACTTTACATTGTTAGCTGGAGGATTTACAATGCCATTTTTTACAGAAAATAATAGTAAAATAAAACAGTTTTTAGTGCTTAAAAATATCCTTACTTTAATTAGCCAGTGTCCATTTCTGTTGGCCCTCCGTTCTTCTTTCTTTTCCTTTTTTTCACCTAAATGGATGTGGAATTGGAGGAAAGAAGTTTAGGCATTAAAATATACGTTCCAGCATTATTTGTGTTGACCTCACTTTAACATCTACAAGACTAGGATCAGAAAAGCCGGTTTAATTGTCTACAAACATCCAAGACCTGTAGACAAGAACCCCAGTCTGTTGCTTTTTGTTATTGATAGGACTAACCCCAGCACTGAGGATAGTGTTGCAAACTAAAGGTCCCCCAGAAACCCAGTTAATGGCATCTTTGTTCCTAACCTGCGACTTTGTAGAAGTCCTAATACTTCACGTTTTAAAAATTAATAATGTAGAGCTGAAATGAAAATAATGCTTTGGAAGTGGGGATGAAACAAACTCTTCCCTTTTCATCTTTCCCCAATGATTTGCAGGCAAACACAACCCCAGGCAACTTCCGAACTTCCATAATTGAATTGAATTCCTTGTTAATTGGGCTTTTCTCTTGCTATTGAGTTCTTTCTTGAATAATGCCTGCTTTGTAATGATTTGTGTGCAGACAATAAATGTAAAGGTTTAATAAGATGAAGGCTGTGGCTCCATATAAAGATATTTAGCCCTTAACTCCCATTTAAATCAATACCTTTGCAAATCTCATTATAAGTGACTTAAAATTAATATGCATAAAATAGGATTGCTATTAACAAATAAAAAGAGAATAACAACACTGTTCTCTGAAAAGTGACTGTAAAAATTGTACCTTCAGAGTTGCATGTCTCAGTACTTTGGTGCTTTCTATATCATAGCATATGTGCTCGGTTTGAAAGTAAGAAATTGGTGACTGTATCTGCAGACTCTGCAAACTAGAAGGGAAACTTGCTTCATTTCCTGCTTGGTCTTTATGACAGGCAAAAATGTCCTATCTCCCCCCATCAGACTCTTCATGATGCCTGTTCCTCCAGTGAGAGTGGGGATAACAGTTTGTTTGTGATTCACTAGAAGGTAAAGAATCCAAGTACTTTCCCTTAGCGTAGATAAGTGGACTAAAGAGGGGTGAGCAATAGTTTTTGTTCTGAGAGAGGCTGTGAGATAATTAATGAAGAGAGCAGAGCTGCTCATGCAAAATGTGTCTTTTTTTTTTTTTTTTTTTTTCCCAGAGCAGAGTCATATGTTCAGAACTTTTGGCTAGTACAGGACTGCTGGCAGCAATGCCTGCATCAGCAGGGATGGGCGTCCATCACAGCTTTGAGATGTGGCCAAGATAAGCAAATTGTATCCGGTCTGTCATTAACCCACTTACTCTTGCTAGTTGTTGTGCATATCATGTTGTTACTGAAAGGCTACCCAAAAGTCTACCAGGGAAAGTTTGTTCTCCAATGCTAAACAAATGTAATCGTCAGGACCATCTCTGATGTGCTTGGTTCTAGAGGCTAACCATGACTGATTGAGGATGATATAACTGGTGTGGGTGGAGTTCAAATCCAAAGCTTCCCTTACAGTACTGTCAGGAAAATGTAGATGAACCGTCATTGGTGAGACTGTTGACTTTAAGTGCACAAAGTGGTAGTCTTTGTCAGGCAAACATGGCTTTAGTTAAACATGGAGAGACAGGTATTCTCCTGAATTTCCCACTGTCCTGAACGCTTTTGGACTGTTTGTACAGTTGGTTACCTAGCAGTATGGATTCTAGTTATGTTTTCTGGTTTTGGGAAGGGGGAGGTTTGGTTTTGTTTTGGTTTATTTTTCCCTAGTAAAACTCAATCCACTTCTATTCTGTGTAGAACCTCAGAATAAAGGATTATGTACAGCAAATATTGCAAAAGCACAGTGATCACTGCTCAGTTTGTCCTTCATCCTAACAGTCATCTTTTCACTGTTTTTGCATTTGTTCAAACTCTCTTGCTGTTAAACTGCTGAAAACTTTCCTGTTATTAGATCCAAGCAGAGAAACTGTTTTCTCTACAGTGACCTGCACAGTTCTATCAGTGCAGTGGTGCAAACCCAGTAACATGTCTGTGGTTCGGACTAGGAAGGTAAGTCCCATGATAAATCTTTCTGAAATGAGACAGAAGTCACAAACAGGCAGGTGGCTAAGGAAATGGTGAGGATATGACCCTTTCAGCTCCAAGTTGCTTGACCCTAATCCCAGTTTTTAAATTAAGATAAACTAATCTGGCTATGTCAGAAGGATGCTATTGTAACAAAAAGGAATCTATGTTTTATTAGCAGCACACACTCTAGGGTTTGCTGATAATTGGGCTGATCTGTCAGGGTTTGTAGTTTGTCTGTACCCTTCCTTATTGCTGTTTATTGGTCCATTCCAAAATTCTCAGCACCATGGTCACTGGCTTCCCTTTTAGTGAAAAAAGCAAGGTGCGTTGGCCAACATTCATCTACGGAATGATGTTCCATATGCCAGAAACTGCTGTCTCAGGTGAATGGAAGAAAGATGATAGAACTGTCTTTCTCTGTTATCATAGTCTTTTTCAAGAGACTTTCATTGACTTCCTATTGTAAGACTTCGTTTCCAGAGTCTTGGAGTGATACTGTGTTTCTTTAATCAGTTTCATTGCGGTCAATGAATACTTAGTTAAACACTACCAGATGACCTTTCTGTCATACTGGTTTGCAGACAGGAAGATATGCTGTCAGTTATTCCCTGACTTTAAGGAGGACCATCTACACATTCCAGCATTGGAGTTGTTGGTGGTGGTTGACAGCTGTCATGCTTCCTAACAGAATTTCTGAAGATTTTATGCATTCCCAGTAGCCTGGATAGACATTTTCTTATAAATAAAATCTGTGTTATGACATTGTTGAAGTGGAAAGTGGTAAAGTCAAACAGTACTAGCAGGGCTTGTGCAGCTTGATGTAATCATCCTCTGCAAATGTGCTGGGGGAATCTTTCCTTACTTGGTAATACACTTCTTTTTCATACTGTCCTTGATCTAGACAGTGAGCGAATGGGCCGTCTCTAAGGGTGAATTTGGTTTGCAGTAAGGGAGAGACTTGTTCAGAAACAGAAAGTTGAAAATATCTGGTGACTGAGACGATCTCAGGACAAGAAAAAGGAGTCTCATGACAAAGCTGATTAAAGCTCTGGAGAACAAAATGCAGTCCTATCATTTACTGCAGAGTTCAAACATCAAGGTGTAAAGTGCATTGCATCAAGTTCTTAGAGATGGTCAGCAATTACTTGTTCTCCATTTCTGTGGTCTCTGTCATCTGATTTACAACATGCTTGGCATTTATGTTTCCGACTGAAATCTTTGTGAGCAGTACCTTCAATGGATAAAATGCTGTGTAATGCTGTGAGGCCTCTGAAAAAACTCAGCCCGTGTGACCCAGATTAAGTATTCACTTTTCAGCTTGATCTCTTAGCACCAAGCAACTCATCTGGGACAATGTTATTGCACCAAAAGAATTTGCTGAACTTGGGTTATGCAGTGCTTGCAACACAGTCAAAGCAATTGTGATTAGAATGTATAGAATCATAGCAAAATACTGCATTTTTTTTTCTGTCAGGATTCAAATACTACTCCATGAATGTCTCTCCAGTCCACATGTTAAGCAATGAAATTAACACAAAATATCAGTGCTTGAACTTTCTGAATGTCTGTTTGCACTAGGAATGAAGAGGAGTTCCCATGGAAGAATACTATGTGACTAAGAAATTAGCAACAGTAGCATATGCCATACTCATTGAAGAAATAAAATTTGAATGAGAAATACATACTTTTTTTTTACCAGATGGACATGTTATAAATCTGAGTATCCTTTAAGGAAATAATGATAGCTATACATTTGTATTTGAATAAAAAGACACAAAAGTTGATAGCAAATACATAACGGATACCTTTAATGCTTTTTGAATAGCATGGTATAGTACGTGTGTTGGTTTTAGTACTGTAGTTTGTAAGTGTAACCCTGTCACTCTTGGGAAAACAGTGACCTAAGACATTTTAAGAAGCTTTTAGTTTGGTATGATTTTGCTGATTGCGATTTCTATATAGTAATAACCACTTGTTACTAATTTGTCGTCAAAAATGTGTGAGAGAGGGGTAAATTATAATGAAACTTTTTTTTTTTTTTTTCCTTTTACAGATTTCTTTTACAATGCATTCCGCTCAGGCCAATGAATTTTGTTTAACTGACCAGGTAAGCAAATATGCATAGTCACAGTTTTTTCTTAAAAATATTTTCCAGACATTAGGCAACTAATTCTGAGAGACTGGTGTTCTGCATTAGTAGAGAAAATCTGTAAAATCTATTATAAATATGTTCAAAATGGCGTTTTCAGTTTCTAATTTAAAAAATCTGTTGAACTTTCTGGAGTTCTATACTATTCAATTAGAAAAGGAGTTAATTTTCCAGATGTGTTTAATTTTACTCTTTCTCTCCCTTCTTCTTTTCTCTTGTTGTCCTAATTTCCTCATGCTTTGCATTGATTGTTGTGTTTTTTCAAAGCCTTACAACTTGAGGGTATTTTTTGCTGGGTGCTATCAGTCTCCCTGTACCTATCAGGACATCAGCATTGCAAACAGGGCTGTCTGATGAGAACTCCAGAGGTAGTGTTTTAACACCACAGGAATGGAACAGCAACACTAGAGTGACTGTTGGGAAATGGAAATGACTTTGGAGATTTATAAACACAATTCCAATGTGTTGGAAGTTTACAAACACCAGATCTGAAATCAGTAAAATGCAGTTATGAAATGAATGAAATTGCAGTAAATTATCTGGTTTGCTATGTACCAAAAAATCAAGACAAAGCACTGAATTACAATCTTACTGTGCATAGGTTGGTAGACTGGCTTGTATGCTTTACCTGCGGAATTCCAGCTTGATTGACTGTTGTTGTATGCTGTAGGTACAGTTTGCAGAAAACACTGTTTTGACTATCTCTTTAACACTTTTTTGGCCATCTCTTTTATTTTTATAGGTTTTAATGAGGGAGTTGGGCGTTATAATTTGCATGCAGTAGAACTTTAATGTTGCCTACACCCAATTCAATCATTTTTTCATTTTTCTTATAGAACGATGTGGTGCCTTGTTGGGAGAGAAAAGGGTGGACAAAATAAATTAAAGATACTGTTTTGTGTGGAACATTTTGTTCACAGTATATAGATATGGTTTGCCTTAGATTTAAAGTTCTTGTGCTTTTCAATAGTCTCATCTTAGCCCTGGTTAAAATAACTAAATACAGACAAAATAGTAAATAAGAACATGGTTTTCCTATGTAAGTCTTTCTCTTGTTTCATGTTGAAATGTTCCATAGCTCTAATACTTTATCAGTACTGTTGATTCATCTTTATTTTACATGAGGTGGTCTCTTTCCATCTTCTCATCGTTCTAAGTCCTTATCACTGGGTTTTTCTGTGGTGCTGCCAACGCCTAGAAAGCTTTCTTGATCTCAGTTCACCAAGGAGATGTTTGTTCGCTTTGGATCTTCTCCTGAAAATTCGTTTCAAACCCACTATTCCAAATACCTTTATTTCCTCTAAAAAAAAAAGGTGTAGACTTCAGCTAGTGCTGCCTTTTGGGTTCCCCTAGTTTGATATTCCTGGATTTTGATTACAAATCAGGTTGCAATCAGTCATGCAAGCAGGGAGGGAAATTGTGGATTAAAAAACATCTAGTAATTTCAGATGTTCGTCTTGAGGACTCCTCAAAAGCATTTCATATTAAAAGATTGGTGACAAGGGACAAATGATCAAGAAACAAAATTTGCATTTTTTTTTTTTTTTTTTTTTTTTTCAGATCTGATCCCTCTTTTTTTCTGGATCTTTAACATGTCCAAATTAGTCATTTCTCCAAGGCTCATTACTCAGGCTTGAAATTTTTTTTATGGTATTTTAGTTCAAAATGTTGCAAGATATAATTATCAACAATAAGTAACTCTGTTAATAATATAATTTAACAGCTCTAACAAAAAGATGTCTGTTGACAGTCTCTATTCTTCTTCTTCTTATATCAAGGTATTTCCTGAAGAACTTGTCATGTCACTTGCCTTTCAGATATAAATTGTAATGAAATTGTAATGCCTAGATTGATTTAGAATAATAATTGGTTTATTCATCAGTATAAGAAATCTGAGAAAATTAATAGTTGTGGCTCAAATAAAAAATTTAATTTCATTTTTTAACAGTCTTTGTTTCTTTAAGTATCATCAATTATTTTTCTGAAACAAAACCCAATACAATTCAGTAATATTTCTCCAACCTACCTTTAACAGAACAAATAATTTTCTTTTATTAAAAGAATGAAGTCAAATTGATCTGGATCATCTAAACTGCATTTTTAGTGAATAAACTATTTTCTCCTATGTCTTCCCTATACCTTCCATACCCTCTTACTCCGGCCTCCCACTCCCAAAGATTGCCTAGTTTGTGTTTCTGGATAAAATATATCTGTCAGTCAGTGATACATTTTTAAGAAAACCAGTCCTTACTGGCTTCCTTTGTGGGCATTTTGTCCTTAATGGTGATGATTGTAGCCTTCATGAAGTAGCAAAAATAAGCTACAGTAGATAATTCTGCTCCATAGTCATAATATGTCTTTGTATGTATTGTGCACGTTTCCATGAATTAATTAGTTCACAGCTCATGAACATGTCTGTGATGAGGTAAGGCATTTGGCTGAATACAGGTGATGATGAGTAGCTCAGCATGGAGGATGGTGTTTGGTGTTGATCTATTCTTCTGGCAATGAGATGGAGCTGATTTGGCACTTTGCACGTCTGTCTACCAGCTTAAAACATGAATCAGAGTAGTCTCTAGGCATATCAAGGATAAAAGGGTCTTTAGGAGCAGTCAACATGGTTTTACCAAGGGGAAGTCATGTTTGACCAACCTGATAGCCTTTTATGAAGACATAACCAGGTAGATAGATGATGGTAATGCAGTGGATGTGGTTTATCTTGATTTCAGTAAAGCATTTGACACCATCTCCCACAGCATCCTCACAGCTAAACTAAGAAAGTGTGGTCTGGGTGATTGGGTAGTGAGGTAGATTGTGAATTGGTTGAAGGAAAGAAGTCAGAGAGTTTTGGTCAATGGAACAGAGTCTAGTTGGAGGCCTGCATCTAGTGGAGTCCCTCCGGGGTCAGTACTGGGACCAGTATTATTCAATATATTCATCAGTGACCTGGATGAGGGAACAGAGTGCACTGTCAGCAAGTTTGCTGATGACACAAAACTGGAAGGAGTGACTGACACACCAGAAGGCCGTGCTGCCATTCAGAGAGACCTGGACAGGCTGGAGAGCTGGATGGGGAGGAATTTAATGAAATACAACAAGGGCAAGTGTAGAGTCTTATATCTGGGAAAGAACAAATCCATGTGCCAGTACAGGTTGGGGACTGAGCTGTTAAAGAGTAGCGTAGGGGAAAGGGACCTGCGGCTCCTGGTGGACAGCAGGATGACCGTGAGCCAGCGATGTGCCCTTGTGGCCAAGAAGGCCAATGGCATCCTGGGGTGTATTAGAAGGGGTGTGGTCAGTAGGTTGAGAGAGGTTCTCCTCCCCCTCTACTCTGCCCTGGTGAAACACCCATCTGGAATAGTGTGTCCAGTTCTGGGCCCCTCAGTTCAAGAAGGACAGGGAGCTGCTTGAAAGAGTCCAATGCAGAGCCGCAAAGATGATTAAGGGGGTGGAACATCTCCCTTCTGATGAAAGGCTGAGGGAGCTGGGTATCTTTAGCTTGGAGAAGAGGAGACTGAGGGGTGACCTTGTCAACGTTTAAAAATACGTAAAGGGTGAGTGTCAGGAGGATGGAGCCGGGCTCTTCTCAGTGATGTCCAATGATAGGACAAGGGGCAGCGGGTGCAAGCTGGGGCCCAGGAGGTTCCACATTAACATAAGGAAAAAACTGTTTCACTGTGAGGGTGACAGAGCACTGGAACAGGCTGCCCAGAGAGGCTGTGGGGTCGCCTTCTCTGGAGACATTCAAAACCCGCCTGGATGTGTTCCTGTGTGATCTGCTCTAGGTGGTCTTGCTCTGGCAGGGGGGTTGGACTAGATAATCTTTTGAGGTCCCTTCCGACCCCTGATGTTCTATGATTGCGTGATTTTCAAGATTATTCACAGTTTTGATGAGCCCCCTGTTTTATTGGTATTTGCAGGGTAGGATGCTGTGAGCCTGAACCATTGCCTAGTGACTGGAGCATTGGGTTGCTATTGTAATACTGTGCAATAATGGAATTTTCTGGATATGCTCAACAACAATTCTTATAATAATTAGCTAACTGACAAAAAGCTGTTTTTTAAAGTTTGTAAGCCTACTGATGTTCTCAGAGGCACTGAAAGCCTGCTAAAAGTATACGTATATTATTACTATACATTTTCTGTACAAAATTGAGGACCAGACATTTTATATATGAACATAGAAAATGCAACGTGAAAATGGTAACTTTTATTCTTTCATTTTAAATCTACATTTCATGCACTTTTGGGCTACTGGTGGTAGTATATGCCAGAAGAGCTCTAATACTGGCATGAAAATTCATTACGAATTTTTTTGTACTCCAACAGTCCTTGAGCATTTTTGAAATGTTCAGAAATTCTAGCAAGCTAGTAGTATTCTAGCACATCACATTATTGGTGGACACAGAGCACATTATAAGAAACAGTCATTGGGAGTGAATATTGGATTCCCAGTTTTCATAGAGGAAATCTGGTTGCCAGTGTTATGCTTGAAAAAAACCATCGGATTCAGCTAATCACTCTCCACTTAAGTTTCAGATACATGCAGGGATCTATTCACAAACAAACTATGAACCGAAATGTATACAAGCTAGAATAAAATAAAGCAATGACTGTCTATTAATTATGTTTCATTTATACCTCCTCTGAAACACCTGATCCTGCCTCTCTCGGAGACCGAGTGTGGGATGTTGTGGCCTTAGGTTTCATCCCATGTGACAGTTTCTATATTGTTGTTATTTTGAAGTCTTGTATAGTATAAAGATGCATGCTTGTTTCTGTGCACAGGGGTGAGTTTCATACAGAATCAATACAGATGAAATCATTTCAGTTTGCCCTTTAATATTTAACAACCAAAAGAAAACCAAAAGCAGATTCTCAACTAAGTGTTGGGGTTTGCATGCATCCGTACTCAGAATTCCATGTGTCTCTGAGCGAGTGCAAAATGTCCTTTAAAAGGCAGTATTGTTATTGAAAGAATGCAATTTCAGTCATGTGCTAATAGTTTTCACTATTGGAAATAATTTAATTTAGAAATATTTCTCATAATGCCCAGCAGTAAATAGTTACTCTTCTGGGCCCTTTGTTTTAATTGATGACAAAAATATATGAATCTGTACATTTTGAGAGAGGCTTTAAATGAAGCCATTTGTTAGAAAGGCTGTTTCTTTTTCAGCTCAAGTGTGCAAGAATATGGAGTTTAGCACAAGTAATTATAAAAGACTGCTTGTGGATCTCACTGTGACTAACATGGCATTTCCGTTTGCTAAGAGGGTATTTCTCTTCAGTTTATGTCAATAACAGAAGCCCCCAGAACTCCCGTTATCTTTGTCTACAAATTTTAATTTGCAGTTTGTTTATTTTTAACTAGTCCTAAATTCACTCCCGTTTTCCCTTCTTATGTAGTAGTAGCCACTGGTCAGCTATGCTAAATCCTGTGGATGACTTGGGTGGCAAATCTCTCCAAGGTTTCTGCTAGTCTGGACTGACTTTCTTCGTGGATGATAGTACATATATCTGCCTTTTCCCAGCAGGAGGTTATCATTAGAAATTCTCCCTCACTTTGATCACACATTTTGTGCACACTGGGTCAGATGCTGCACCCACAAAGTTAAAACGCAACTTTAGTAATGGTGGATTGAGTGTTTCCTATGCAGATCTCACCTTGGTAGGGAGAGGAACTGCCCCTGAAGTGTAAAAGCAAAGTGTGCTACAGTCGTCAAGAGCTGATTAGGGAAGGGAAATCCAGCCTTCTTTAGCAGATCAGGACTGTGGTCCTGGCCAGCTGTGTATATTCAAGAAGTCAGAATCCAGAACCTTGTCTCCCTTCAAGTAGCTCTGCCACTAAGCATTCTTTTTGCCTTTGTTAAAGGAAAATAAGTTTTTTTTGAGATCTTTTAAAATGAAATACAAGCCTTGGAACACTAGGTTCTAATGTGTGTGGAATACACAGCGTGTCTTTTTGTGCTATGTCTATAGACCTAGGAAAGTCTAACCACATAGAGCCTCAAACTAACTAACCACTTAAAATATTTTTAACACTCTTTGTGCAAAGCTCACATACTAAGTTGCTAGCATATACATATATAGGCTCCAGTCTTGGAGCTACATCCAGACAGAGAAAGCCCTTGTTTTCAGAGAAGACAGATTTTGACAGATCTTCATACAAACACAGGAGGCCACTTGCAGGGTCAGGCTCTCAGCAAACTTGGCAACTCTTTTCTCCTGCCATCCATCTTTCAAAGTTTGATAATTTCGTTAATGCTTCAGCTTTGGATGTGAGTATGAAAGAACTCCTACTTTCACTCTCTCTTTAACTTTGTAGACTTAGTAGTTACAGAGGATGTTTTCAAAGACTTGTTCTAGCTCCAGACTCTTGGGCGTTTCCAACAGTGTTTATGAAAAGAAGAATATCCAAGACTCAGAAGTAAGAACCAGTTTTTTTTTTTTTTTCTTCCTTAAATCTCATCATTTATGCAATATTCTTATGATTGTCACTACAAGGAGAAGGAAGCCTGAAGAAATAGTGTCATACCTAATTATTCTGAATTTAAACAATTTTAAAGCAAGTATTTAAGGCAATTTCCTATTATGCCTTTGTTCTTCATTCTACATTTTCTGGCTTTCATAAGGAAATGCCAAATGAAACATAAATTATCAGTCACCTGAAGTAGACTATGTGAGTATTTCAGAACATCTCACCAATTTGATTCTGTAGAACTTCAAATTTACTTTAAAAATTGGTCAGACACGTAAGAATAGGATAGTGTATGTAAAATATTTTTTAATCAAATATCTCCAGACAGTAGTACATCAGAAGTCACAGGAGCTGTGAACTACAAGCCCTATCTTGGAACAGTAGAGCTATAACTACCATGGCTTTGTCACTTTCTCAAAATTAATGATTGGATGAGATACTAATTTGCTTCATGTTTTATGGTATCTTAAAAACTGTCATATGTACAAAGCCTCCGTTTTAAGTAGTTTTTCTTAGAATGTTTAAGAGAAATTTCATCAAAATATACCAGTAGTATTATATTGTAGTTTGAACTCATATTTTCAGGAAGTTATTTTCATTACTGAATCCTTTATGTCTGAAGTTATTTGCTTAATTTTCCTAAAATATAGCAAAAATTAATGCTGTTCTACAATTCTCTTGTGATTTCTCAAGTTTCAGTTTTCTAACCCTCTCCAGGGATAGTTTTTACACACTGTTGATAACTTTGTTTTCTGATCTACTGGAATGCAACTAAGAAAATAATCAGGAAGATAATTGTAGGAAGAGTGAGGAGTAAAGTTTTGCTAAAAATGAGTTAAACTATTTTCGAACCTATTTAGAACTGCCCTGCTGGAAGCACCAGCAGCTATAATAAATTAAAGAAGTTAAATTATACAGTTTTGTGTGCCGATTCTGTTTTAAGACAGTAATATGTTCTAAAGTTTTGTACCCTATTAGCTGACGATGGTTTAAAACAAAACAAAACAAAAAGCTTTTTAGCAAGCACATCTAATTCTTCTTGAATAGAAACTACACTATAAAGAAATTATGTTCTAAGGAAGTTACTTCTGTTACAAAGTGAAACATACAAAAGCTAGGAAATGGCAGATTTTCAGATCTAAATCTGTCCCTCATGTATGTCTCTGAAGACTGAATGTGGCAGGGGCCAGCTAGAAGATGACGGTGCTTGAATGCATACACATAGGTATGTCTTAGTCTCCCTGAGACTCAATGATTGCAATGTTTTCTTCATGCTTCTAAGGGTAAACAGAATAGAAACCTTAACTGTTGCAAGGTGTTGCCTTTAATGGTGTTTCATGTAGTACAGGAAAAACATCGTATATTTGTCAGCCTGGGCTCACAGGATCTCTGGTGAAATTCCTGCTTTCCACTGTAGATAGACATCAAACTAAGTTCCAGAATACCACCATCTAATAGAAAAGACTTTGTTCACAAGGTGAAAAGTGGGAAGCGCAGAATGGAAGAGGTAAAAAATGTGCTAGGAATTATATAACACCAGGGACTAAGGACATATATGGAGCATATGCTTTGCTTTGTAATTCTTCATCAATGAGGTTTTTTGTTTGGTTTTAAGCTCCTCGGTATTATTTCTAAATTGTTCTGTATGCTTTTCTTTCTCAGTTCTTTTGCAGGTTGTTCAAGGACTCTTAGTATGTATATATTTATGTATGTACTTCCAGTACATATATAACAGGCATTATCCAGAGAAAGAAGAATAACTTATGAAAGAATATATGTGGTGAAAGGGTGAAGGGTGCCTTGGAGCATCCCTTCACATTGCAGGACACAGTTTTCTAGGGCATGATTTGTTTGGGGGCTTTCAGTTTTTGTCCACAAACTGATGTTTCTTCATGTCTGTCTGGGTTGTCTTGCTTTCGAGTCACTTCTTCAACTGAGACTCCAAATGTCTGTAATAGAGAGATGCAAGTGTGCTAGACTGGGCCTGTTAAATGTACAGATGCCAGACTTATCAGGAGTGACACTGTAAAATTAATATGTACACACTGCAATTTAAAGGATAATATTATGCAAATATTCCTAAGCATGACACGTTAAAAGGTAGTTACATTTTAGACACATCCATTAATATTTCCCCTTGAATATCAAGTACTTCTTCCCACCTGCCATCTCTTCCATGTTTTCACTTGCTATGATGGTTAAATGTCACAAAGCTGTCATAACGCTGTGACTAGGCTTTTTGGTTAGTAGAACCTTGCACAATCTGCATTTATATTGTGCTCAATATTTTTAAAACAGATTACACATTTTAAGCTGTACCAAAAAGACATATTTTTAATAAGTGTTTCTTCCTGTGGGGCAGATTCTGAATTGCTTTTGCTGTTTCTAGCATACAGCATTACTGTTTTGCCTGTAGAGCAGTATATAAAAAATAGACTTAATGGCTCATACTGAGTCCTGCTCACACTCCCTATTCTGACTTACATTTATGCATACGATGGTATCGCTCACTTTGAAAAGGAGATAACGATTCTAGGTGCTCAGGGTTTGATGGTGGTGATATTCAGCTCCCAGGTCACCTAAAGCACCGTTTTAATCGCAGTGTTAAACAAGAATGGTAGATTTCTTGCTCCCTGGAATTTTATTAGTAAGTTAGTCATACTCCCATAATCACTTTCAATGTGTCTTTAAAACTTTAGCTATGCTGTTTCATATTGAAAAATAGTAACCACGGTAATTTAAAAACAGCGTCAAGCACAGTTAGGCCATACTCTCCTACTCCCCACCCCTGCCTGTCTCACACAAATACATAGTTTCATCTTATTCTGTGAACATTTTTCAGTTCTTAACACCTGGATTTAAATGCCAGAATTGCACACTTGACAAGCAGATGAATTGCCAAAGCCTATAAACAGTCACTGCGCTTGTTGAATCTTGATACCATTTGAAAGTCAATATTTTATCTTTCTGATCATAGCTGTCCATTAATACCATTTCTTTTATCCCATCTGAAAAAATTACTTAAAAATAACTGTTTCGAAGAAAGCCTTTGGCAGGTTGGTTTCTTCTTGTTGGTTAGATGGTGCAGAGGTTTGGTTGTTTCTTTGTGGGGAAGCACCTATTTATTTTGTTTCCAAGACATGCTGAAGATTTGAAAACCTACTCCTATTGTAATACCAACCTTGCCTTTTTGGTGACTAGTGACAGAAAATTCATGATCTCTGTAAGCATCTCTTAGCTGCAAAGAATAAGGGAGGCACATGAAGATCCACCAGAGCTCACTGGTCTCCTGCCACCCTTCACAAGGCCTGAGCACCACTGACAAATTTTACCAGTGAAAGTACTTATTCATATGAGTAGTCCCGTTATTTTCATAAGTATAAATTAAGAGTTTAGATTTGTTTTATTGTGAAGTACTGTGTATTATTCTTCATGTTCTATTCACATGTCATTCTAGGCTACAATTCATGTGCATTCACTTAGACAAATCATATAAAAACAATTATAGTTTAAAAACACAACACTGACAACAAGTATTGAATTAGGAAATCTACTGGCAGTGAAGGTCAGAAGTGTTACTTGTACAACAATGCATGTACTTGTAATGGCAACATTATGAAAATATCATTAGCAACATCATTTTTAGGTACGTTAACATCTGAAGTTTAAGCAGGATTAATATCATCTTACACACTTGAAATGATTGGATTTTATCTCTAAACTGAACAAAACATATTTTATGGAGCATTGCATTTTCTAATGTTTCTCCATCCAAATTTGTTTCACATATACTGCTCATGGTCTTGCTCGTTTCTCTAGCAAAAAAAAAAACACAAAGCGAAACAGAAGCTACACTGGGAAAAGCACAATCCTGAATAAAACCAAATAAAATTATTCTTTTACAAAAAATTATAAAATACTAATGTAAGTTTGTTGTGTTTATGTAAAAATATTAATAGAAATATACATGTAGGATATAGATAAAAGATTATTACTTATGATAAAACTTTATCATCTGCTATCTTGATTAAGCAAAGTGCAAATGTTTTGTGTTATACATCTGCTGAGGTTTGCATGTTTGTACTCCAGCTAGGAAGTAGGAATCTTTAGAGAGTGTTATCAGGAGAAGCTAAAAGTTGATAGAAATCTTGACAGTTAAATACATTTGACATTTTGAAGAGATCCCAATGAAAAGGAGTAAGAAAGTGTTTAGGGTAGATTATATTTCAACAGGAAAAGGTAAACTGAAATAAGAAGGAGCAAGTGGAAAATAGAAGAAGCAAGTGGAATTTTCTAATTCAAATAAAACATTTTGGTGATGGTAATTATGAAATACAGATGACATGGATTATAGAATAAATTTTTTTCTCACAGAGCATTTTAGCAGTAACAAGGAGATTAATTAAACCTTATATTAAAATAAACACTAGGTATCAGTTTGGTTAAGTATTTTAACGACAATTAATTATTCCTAAAAGTTGTACAATATTATCAGTATAATAGACTTGATTATACAGAGTAGAAGAATTTATGTTAACCACGCTGTCATTTAAATAGTACATCATAGATGTACTCCTGGGATAAGTTCTCTCAAAGCACAGAAATCCAAATTGGGTGAGAAGATAAAACTGAGCAATGAAAATACTCTATTCCATATAGGTTATTATACTGCTCTTGTAATCATAATATCTGATTACTTTCTGGTGGTGCATTAAAGTATGGGATTAACATCTCTTGCTTAGCACTCTGCCATTGCATGGTGATTCCTGTAGACTTGGGGGAAGGAGGAATAGGGAAGTTGTGAAAACTTGCTTAAATGTTAACAAATTCTGCAGGTGGAAATGTTAAATAAAAGAGGAAGAAAGAGCAGTAATGATGAAAATTATATGAAATTAGGTGAAAGAGAGCACATGTACATGTTTTGGCTGACAGTGCAGAGACTTTCGGAAGTTGAGGCTAGTAAATGGTCGCCATTTCATCCATGGAGATTAGTATCTATTTCAAGAGCAGTTCAGAAATGTCTGACAGGCTGTTAAAAGGTATAACAACCTATAAAAAAGGCCAGAATTTTTGGTTATTGGATTTTAATTAACCCAGTATTTAATTTGTAAAGGAACAAATTTTCCAAAATACAATATCTTTATAGCTCTTCTGCGAAATTTTTCCCAGGGCAGAAGGAGTTTTAGAGAATCCTCCCTTTGGTAAACGCTGCTGTGCCCAACAAGGATTGCTGGCACCTGGGCAACCTGCGACCTTGTCTTCTAACTAAGCAATGCTGGGGAGATACCTAGAAAACCTGCATTCAGAATATTCTTAAAGTGTGTATTAAAGGGAGAACAGGCAAATGCAATTAAGCTTAAAAAATAAAACTGTGATCAGTACCTGGAAAAAGCAAGAAGCTGAAAATATATAAACAGTCCGGGGCTGAGAGGCCTCTTAAAATAATCAAACACAAGCTGGAGACTATAGAGTTAATCAGAGAACAATTGAAGGGATTCTTCCTATCAAATATAAAAGGAATTTTCTGATATTTCAAAAACATCTGCAATTCTCATGTATTTTTGTGTCGCTTTCTGCAGGAAGGTCCAAGAAAATTCTGGTTTTAAAGTAATTGTTTAAATGAACAAAACAGTTTCTGAAGAGAATCTTAAAAAATACATATATTTAAAATATCGGTGCATAGTCCGTGTCAAAGAAATGCTCATCTAATTAAGTGGATAATTCTTCATTGATATCAGACTTTAAAATTTCTTAGTCTTTTAATTTTAATCCGTGTCTAACTATTTGCAATTCTGTTACCTACAAGAATGGATCTGAAGCATGTTGAGAAGAGAATCTCCTTGCATTGTTTTTATTTTGTGTCACAAGTTGTTCTGTAAACATTGCAACTGTCATTCTCATGGCCAGCACATAGTTCTGAGTTATGTCAAATAGCAAATGGACATTTCATTTTGAAACTTCTTATTTAACCAGAAAGACCACAGAATTTGAAATTCCAGTGTTCATCCTACTAACTACTGTAATTCAGAAAACAATGCAGGGCTTGAATTTGGACCCAGATATCATATAAAAATTGAGCTGCATTTTTATTCAGTTTATGCTGAATAATCTTGTTTTCACAAATCCTGCAAAGGCAAACCTACGTATTTTCCTAGTTGTAGTAGGCATTATTTACTGCTTTGAGTGACATGAGATATTTAAGAGTTCATATAAGCAATTTGTAACTTTTAGGGGAAAAATATTGATGATCCAGCTTGGCTCAGACTATAGGTGGACAAAGTATTCACATCCAGCCATATTATCAACAGACAAATGCTTCTGTTGTTAGACGTCATATGTGCATAGTACGTCCAGGAACTCACAGCATGACCTTATCTGAAACTTGCATGGTTGCTGCCTAAATGTCTTTGTAAACTTTATGATTTACATTGCACAACTTCACATCAGGAGCAGGATCTCCTTTCTTGAAGAGCAAAGCTCCGAATTTGCAGCAAGTTATCAACTACCCTTTCTCTCCAGAAGTGAGTATGCTGCCAGTAGCAGTTTCTTACAGTACTGTGGGGATGATGCCACAAGCAGAAAAAAGGGATTACTTATTAGCTAAATAACTAAATTTTTGAAACGCACACAGATCCATACTAGTATTTCCTATGTTCTCTGCTCCAGAACCTAGTTCAAAGAAAGGCTTCATGAGAGAGAGAAGGGGTGTGAAAGAGTTGAAGCATTTATTCTGTCATGCACTCTACACAAGAGTGTAATACATGCATTTCACTGCCAAGCAATATTTTTGCAGGGGTTCTTTAACTACATATGTGTCTGTGCGTACACATACACACACACACACACACACTGTGGTATCTACAGAGTAGCTCAGGATGGGCTTTACACCTGAAAAACAGGAGACACTGTTGAGAAGTGATTTCCTAATATAAAAAGTAAATAGGAGTATTGGTCACATCACGTTGCCTCAAAAAGTACCAACTTTCTGGGAGGAGTTGCCAAAATAAAGAAATTAAATAATCTATTATAAATGAGTTTGAGATGAGTAATTTTTCTCCCACACGAAAAAAACCAAAACAAACAGTTTTCAGAATGAAAATCACAAAATGAGGTTTGAAAGAAATAGGGCTGTCTTGTTTGGCAAAAATTCCCTATGATGACATTTGGTTTACATATACTTAGTGATTAGGATTTACATTATAACTGACAATGTATACAAATGCTATTATTCATTTTCTTTTTCATTATTAGGTACTTCTAGTATGTTGCCATATCTGTTGAGAGCAAAGCAGTGCTTGTGATTATTTCTTTAGATTGTTGGGGCATCCCAGGCTCTTCGTTAGACATAGAGACATCCATGTATATCCTGAACAAGATCACTGATACCATTGAAGACAGTTGAAAGTTGACAAATGGGGAGGAAGTTCAAGGAAATGAGTAGGCACTATTCATAGCAAAGGCAACTTTTTCCGAGGTAGATAAGGAGGCAATTTATTAGGAGATCCCCCACATATGTATAGGAGGAGCCACTTGGCTATTTATTTGAAACTGCTACAAGTTTTCAGTAGATACCAGCATAAGATAATGATCTGAGGTGGACGATGACATATTGATGGATGTTACTGTTTAGATCATCTCAAAAGACCTCAATAAAGTATACGAGTTTTACTGCATTCCTTTTTTTATGTTTACATAATTAAACCCAGCATCTGCTATAGGTGTCTTTGTTTTCAGGGTTCCCATACTCAACAAAGTTAGGTATATTTGCTTATATTGTTATGGATAGTTTCCTTAATTTCAGTGAGAAGGCTAATTGTAGTAAAGATGAATACAAGTGTAAGAGTTTGCATGATAAAGGGCTGGAGACATTATACATGTTCCATTCATCTTCCAGAGCACGGAAATAAACAGTTTGTCACTGGACATACTGGAGTAAGAACATGGTTACTGCATGCTTTGTGCACAACATTACATTCTTTCAAGTATATATTGTTCAAATTCATACAGGAAATTTGCATTCCTTGTGAAAGTTTATTTCTCTTAAATTCACAATCCTATGGCTGTTATTAATCCTCTGAGGAGAGAACTAGATTCTGTTTACAGAACTTAACTGCATTTTAACTAAGGGCACTGTTTTCTACATGTTGCGTTCTGCTTCTCTCCTGCTTGGTAAAAGCTATCCAGAAATGCATTCCAGAAATCTGGTTGCTTGGTTTCATGCTTTGCAAGCATTGGTTACCATAGTGTTTTAGAAAAGTACCTTTTCAGGAAGCAGATATGTAATCAAATATACTCCATGAGGTTGTGCTGAATGAACCATCTGTTAACAGATTGAAAATAACGTATTTGTAGATTAAATTATTAGTAACCTTTAAATTCCTGTTACAGTCAGAGAAATATAAAAAAGAGGGCATGAGAACATCTTCAGAAACATCTCTTTATGTGTCCTGAAGCTGCCTACCCTTTGAATGTACCTCATTACAAATATCTTGCAACAGTGTTATAAACTAACTCTCCATTTATAAACTAACTGTCTTCAACAACTAAGTCTTTCTGGAAAGCAAACTAGAAAGTTCCCTCCACCTAGACTGCGCACATTTCTGAAGACACTATGCCTCTGAGCTACTTGAACAATTAATGCCTCCTAGTTATTAAGCTGGGATGTGCTCAGTACTGGTCAAAAAGCATTATATTCGTATTGGATCACTCTCGTTCAAAGGTTGGTTTACATGTTGTTGTTTTAATAAAAAAAAAATATGCAAATTCTTGTCTTTGATCCCAAAGAACTAGGCATTATAGTAATTTAAAGTAAAATCCCTTTAATGTCCTTAAGTCCATACAGCCTATGTAAACATTTACTAGTAGTTCAGAATTCCAGGAAGATGTTGAAACAGGACTGAAGTACTCTTGAAATAATACTGAAGTACAATTTGAAATATGAAATAAAGGTCTTCTGCTTATTATTAGGAAAGCTAAAAGCACCTTCTAGGTACATGACCCTGGCTGGTGCCTCTGAAATCTCCTTTGTGCTGTTCAGGCATTCAGTATTGAAAATTTCAAACCAGTAACTAATAGACTATGCTATCTGCTTTTGTTTAATGGTTCAACATATTTCAGGTTCTTCAATAATCGTTCTGTGCTTATTTATAATATGTCACCCTTTGTCCAAGACTGCAGCTTTCGCTGTGAGGTGTGAACTAGAACCATCTTTTAAGCTCAAGTGTGTTTTCAACTACACTATGGTAATATTGGCTGTGGCGCGAGTCCTGTCTCCCCATCGAGAAAACAACTTGATGTTAACATGAAATTACAGTATTATATATTCACTGGGGCAGCAGATACATGTAATACCATGAAATTCAATAAGCTATGAAGTCACAAATCATATGAATTCATTTATCATTACTAAATCTGTACGTTGCTGAATTAATTTATTGAATATGTCCATGTAAGTTTTAGTATTTGTTTTCTATGTAGCTATTCAGGATTTTCCAAGAAAATGTTCTTAATTGATTTGCCAATCAAAATTTGGGGGCAATCATTCTTTCTTTTTAGGAAAATTTTAATAGCAAATGTTTTCTCTGGTACAAAACTTAATTCTGATAATGATGAATAATGACCAAATAATCACGGATCTGGCAACTAAGATACTCAACTGATTGCATGAAACTCATCTCAGTGCTGAGTTGAGTGCCCTGTGCCGGTAAGCTGTGAAAAGTCTCATGGAAGGAAGCCTGC
This sequence comes from Leptosomus discolor, assembly GCF_034619465.1. Classification (NCBI taxonomy): domain Eukaryota; kingdom Metazoa; phylum Chordata; class Aves; order Leptosomiformes; family Leptosomidae; genus Leptosomus; species Leptosomus discolor. Next base: position 109,859,266 of record NC_141391.1, on the reverse strand, counting down.
TTGTACACAGGAATATTTCCAAAATGTGTAGGACAAAAACTAGTGAAATGCCCATATGTGACTGCACAATGTGAATTTCACATGGATAATGTGGAACTGTAATTTGATAAAGATTTTAAGTTATGTGTGCTCTAAATCTTCCGAAAAACAAGCCAATGTAGTTAGTAATGCTTTACAAAGACCATGAGTTTTCCATTATTCCTGTGAGTTATCTCTTCCAAACAACACAATATCTTTTCTGTAATGACACCAACCAGCCATAGTGTGCCTTTTTGTTTGTTTTGTTTTGTCAGAAAATTCCGATTCGTGGAAAAGAAAGCTGCTTGCAGTACCACCATTTCCTTTTGGAAAAAAATATTGGAAAAGTGCATTGTGAACTGCCTAGGCATTTTCAACAACCAAAGTTCATTTTTTGTATTTTAAATAATTTTTCAGGCCTGTAACGTATATTTAATGTATAAATAGTTCCCACAATTCAATTTCATGTAAATTATACATGTATAGTGGAAGCTGGAGTTAAGATCCAGAGTCCTCTCTCTCCTGCCTTTGATCACTCATAGCCTGCTCAATCTTCCGAGAAGGCTCCATGCCTTTGATCTCTTCTGCCTCCATGTCTATCGTTGTTCAGGTTATCTGAGGATGTTGCTTATTTTCGAGTCTAGATTTTACTCACAAAATTATGCCAATTCAAAATTAAAAAAAAATCGTAAGAGTAGCCATTTGTACTAAAAATATTGAAGAACCTAAAATCTAGAATGAGTATTTAATACATTTTAATGTACAAAGTGTTAATTGCTCCAATATAAAAGTACTTAAAAAGTCTACATTTGGAGGTTTGTGCTGTTTGGAGTGAGAGTATTCTGCAGACTCAAGAATTCACAGTAGGGAAGTTGAAAAGTGTGATATAGAAAATTGTTTCCTATCCAGTTTTAATCATTTTTGCTTCAAAATTAGTTGATCCTTTAGTCTGCTCAATCAAAAACACACTTTGCATTGGGCTATAATGCACATATTCTTCTCTTCAACTTAGAGTTATGACCTGACCAGCGGTTTTTTGGCTAATAGGACTCAACCTGCTAAGAATGTAACCCAGCAAAAAGCATGCACAGGCCCCATATTTTTCTAATTAAATTACCAAAATATGTGGGCTGTGTTTGAATATGTGTACATATATACCTGCTTGCAAAACATTCTCATGTTTCAGAAAGTACTGTCTGGATTTGTAGGAATATAAGGACCTAAAGACATTTGTAACTTCCTTCCTGAAATAATTAAGAATGTTTCAAAATGACTTATTTTCTCTCTCTGCCCATTATCAGTGAACTGTGCCGTGTTGAGGTATGAGACTGTAGGCAGTTATAGCAGTGGGGGATAGGTGGCATGTGTTCTACTGAAGGCTACTTTTGGCTCAAGGCAGCTAAGCAAAATGGTCCTCATAAATAACATTGAGTAAGATTTTAAGTTCTGAACAGCCAGGATTCATACAAGGTTGTATGGGAAAGGTAGACAGTAAAAGCATAAAAACTGTTTATCACTAATTGAGAAATCAATGGCACCAAGAATGCCCTTGTGGCATCCTTTTTATTCCCAGTTTATATCCAGGTCAAGAAGGAGTCCTAGGAAAAATAAGTGGCCCTGGAGGACCCTTGCTACACAGCCTGCTGGACAGTAGGGAACAGGAAGCCATCTGCGCTTTCTGCTGAGTTACGTCTGTGTGATCCCAGATCCCTGAGGTTTTTTCGTTCTGAAGCCTGGGAGAGGATTGCTGTTGTGAAAGTGTTCCCTACACGTAGGTGTGCAACAAAACTAAGCATTGCAGCAGTTTTTGAAGGGGAGCATTGGGATGGAAGTTACACTGGGGCAGGTCTAGGCACTAAGCATGCTGCTAGATCAGCAATTAATAAAACAGCTTCTGGCTTCAATTCTGGCTATACTTGTCTTGAAGAGGTGTTAGGGAAAGAAGCAGACATTGCTTTATTTATCACAAATAGAAGGCATGTAAGGAATTATTTGTTTTTTACTCTCTTTGCTAGCTAATTCTCTGTATTTACTGTCCTCCTACTCTAGTGACCAGGAACTAGATCAAGGTATCTTCAGATTTTAGTTTTCAAAGGTAGTGGTCAAGTTGGTGCAAACTGTGTAGATGGTATTTAGAAATTATCTAATTCAAAGTAGTACTTAAGATTCAGTGCGGTTTACTTAATGCTAAACAATGTCAGGTATTCTATGCTTTATACAGTAATGATAAATTGATTATGGAAACAAATTAATCTTTGGTACCTTTGGCTCTAGAACTGGAAAAAACATCTATCAAACAGCCATGACACATTAGGCATTTTGAAAAGCAATGTGCTGAAAGTTTAAATTTGTGAAAAAAGAGAGATGCTTCAGATTTTTTAATATCTGATGAATGGTGACGATAACGCTCAGTTGTATTTGCACTTAGACCTGCAAGAGGCAAATGACAAAGAGAATCTAAGAAGTGTTTTTTTATGTCTAAGACTTGGTATACGTGAGGGGATCGAATATTGTACCTCTTGCTCTGAACTTATTTAATGTTTCTGGAGTGACGGTGAAATGAAGGGGGGCTGAAACAAGTAGGTTGAAGGAAAAGTCTGTGGCAAATGTGGAAATGTCTGTCCTATTGTCAGCACCACAACATTTTTACCTGTCTGAGGTACTGTCTCGTTGTTTGTGGGGAAAGTGTCATATCTTTTTGTGCTTGAATGATCCCCCGTAAAAGCCTAAGTTTTTTTATGAAACAGGGAATAGCAATAGAACCTGGCTTTTGCTTGGGCCTTGATATAGGCTTCTCTCAGAACCAGCTCTCCTCCAGCACTGCAGCCATGCTGCTTATTCTACCACAACTGCACTTCCCTGTGAAGAACAGAAGGGCAGCTCCTGTTTGAAGTGGGTGATTTCTTTATGCTCTGGAATAGCTATTGGAAAAGGTTAATTTGAATTTTCAGTAGCTGTTTAATTGTATTTGCACCGTTTGCTCTTTATGAATATCTGCACTCTTAAGGGAATAGCTGATCTTCTTAAAACATCTATGAAGAAGATTTTTCTTGTGTGAACAAGAGTATTGGATGTGCACATTACTCAGTTTTTATTGCTATTTACTTTTAAGGGTTTTCTTTCTCCAGTAGCAAAACAGAAAGTAAGTTATGAAGTCCAGGTACCCATCCATACAGCCAAAGTGGCGAAAAGTTGAATAGGTTGCAATAACACAGTGAAAGTTTAGAGAAGGGACTTGAAGCAATATTGTTTATGAAAATTTCAGAAAGGGGGAAATTACAGTTAAATTTATGATGAATGACATCTCTGGCTCTTACCATAGAGCATCTTGCCTAAGTCTCTTAATTCGGTGCTGTTAACCTTAAGGCAGAAATAAAGAGAAGGCACAGTGCCATTTGAAGATAAAATGAAAGTAGCAAGCAGATGATAACTTTTCATTTGCATGCATTTTACAAATAATTTTTGTCACCTCTATATAATAGGGCCTTTGAGAATGCAGTCTGCAGAGCAAGACCATTTTATTGTGAAGTCTTATGCCATGCAATACATTAGTGTTATCCAGAACGTGTAACATATCCAGCACTCGTGTGTCCTTTTCACTGTGTGTATTTTCAACTTTTAACTTGCAAAACTACTTGCTAGTTTTGTTTTTGTGTTCAAGAACAACCATGTGAATGAGCAGAGATTCACTTCCTCCCTCTCCCTTCACTCTGAGAGCATTGGTTCTTTCCCGTTCTCTCTCAGCTTTTCTTTCATATCCGGTGCGGGTTGCCGTTGCCCAGGGAAGGCTTCAATTTTCCCTTTCCAGTTAGTCTGACAACTTCCCGCTAAGCTAAGAAGGTTGGGGTGCTGCTTGTCCTGTGGGAGCTGAGTACAGACACGGAAAAACCACTTCTTAGATTCTCTTTGTCATTTGGCTCTAAGCAGAAACACTCAGCCCAGCCCAGGTTTCCTGTCCTCTTTGCCTTCCCCTTCCTGCTCCCGGGTGGAGGAAGGATCGGTGCCCTCTTCTGCTATGGAGAGGTCGGTCCTGTGCAGCCTCCCTCCACACAGCCTCCCTGCCTCCTCCAGCTGTGGGTGAACAGGGCCAGATGCTCCCGCAGGTATGGCTTTTTGGTTCCCTTTGTGTGCCACCCTTGTATTAGTTCCTAGGCAAAGCACTGCGAGATTCATCTACATCTCTAATTGTTGCTGGGCACATATGCAAGTGATTTTTTTAACAGCTTTTTAACATCCTTCCTGAATATTGGTGAAGTGAACACTTTATTGAGGGCTAGCCACATGTTGAAGTGTTTTTCCACGCAGGAAAATAAAAATGACTGTGTAGGATTCTATGCCTGTCGTCCCTCAAAAGCTGCTGCTCAGATTTGCCCAGCTCAGACTGCCTATTATTTGCAATTAGTGGCAAACACCCTTCTGAGATCTGAAATACAGGCTGTTCCCTCGTCCTTTTCACATACCATCACTGATAATAATAGTAGTAAATTTGAACAGGATATGAGTTCAGTGTTGTTTAGTTGGAGGTTTCTACTCAATTCTAGTTAAACCATTATTTTTCACCATGGTTCAAAATGCACCTGGGTTTGTAGGTTACACCCTTGTGAGTGGTTCCTTTGAAGACATTGGTGTATTGTGGCCTAAACATTTTTATGGTTAATGGTAAAATGTAAAGTGGAATGAACCAAACTTGAGTCCCACATGCCCTGTTAGAAAAAAAATTAAAATTGGTTTGATCTGTTGACTCAAATCAACAAGAAGTAAACTACTAAAGTGATAAAAAATGGAATATCAAGTTTCTGTTTCTACGTAATTGTTAATTAAAGACATTTGAATTGTGTTTTTGAGTTTTATGGGCTTGGATAAATTAACTCAGTTTTAAATTATTTCAGAGAGATTTTTTAACCTCAAAGATCTTTATGAGACAGTCTACTCATGTGTCATTTTTATGGCTGAGACGTAGCGACAGGCAGAGTTTGCTCATGGTCGCTGCAAGTCAGTGCGATGCCTGCGGTCCAAGTGGTGGAACTATTGCAGCAAGTAGCTGGATTGACAAGCAGCATTTGTACTTACTGGTGGCACCTAGGCAGCCATCCTAGGTGCTCTTTTCCCCTCTGGATTCAAAACCATGCACGTAGCATTTCACAGCCGTGGTGGCTGCTCCTTCTCCCAGCCCTCTAGGCCCCACCAGCATCACCCTTTGTCATCCAGAGAGGCTGCCCCGAGCATTCTCCTCCTCCCAGCCACACCTGCCCTCCCCAAAACCCAGGTGCAGGCTTCCAGGGTGCTCCAGGAGCAAGGCAGGGGCTGCCCCAAGCCACCAGCCTGACACCTGCACCACCCCAGTCCCAACTGGGGGTGCAGCCAGCCCCTGCAGCCCCTTGGCTGGTGGACAGCCCCGGGACCTCCCTCCGAGGGCTGCATGGCTGTCGTAACCGTCTTCCTCCACTTCAAACCCCCTGTTCTCACACTTCCTTCCTTCGGTAATGAACCTTCAATTTCCTCCAGGTAAATAAAGTGAAACTGGAAAGAACTGTAAAACAAAACAGTAGCTGAGCTGGGGAGTTACTGCCCACAGTGTCCCTGGGAATGGTTTTCCTGTCCTCCCGCTGCGGTTTCTAGCCTGTTGTCTCCCACTTTGTTTGCCCTTCCTTACAAATTTTTAGCTGTAAGCTCTTTAACATGCAATGTCCTCTTTGTGGGAGCATTTGTACAGATGCTAATAGGTAGAGAGGCTCCTCCCATGTCTCCATTTTTATTAATGGGAGGATCAGAGAAATTACCACATTTTTAACATCTCTTATGCAGTAGCTATTAAGCTATTAAGCTTCATGGTGTAGAAACAGTGAGTGGATTTTTGTTCATTTGTTCACAACGCTGAGCTCCGAGATAAGTTCTTCTGTACAAGGTTTTAGGTGCTGCGAGAGCATGTGTTTGATGCTCAGTAGGTTATGTGGTATTTTCATTTGGAAGTGACATTTTACGTGACATTTTGCTTTAGAAAAATAGATGGGCAGAATTGAAATCTCAGGTCTGTAGCAGAAGTTGTGTCTATTACTTAGCCTATTTAGTAACTTGCGTCTTTTATAAATTCTGCCTGATTGCATCTCTTTTCATGAAATCCAGATTAAATGCATTTTGAAGAAGGGAGGGTGCTGACTGGTCTCAAATGTGCTGGTTTGCAAACTTGCAGACCAGCTGTCCTACTCACTAGTGAAGATAAGAGGGCTCAGATGAAGGGTTTTGTGCTGCTGGAAACACAACCAGCTTTCTCAGGAGACTGCTTTGAGGGAGATTGCAGCAATATTGCATCCCCACTGTTACTGGTGGGTATTGCCACACACATGTATAATTTGTGCTAGATAAAATCAGGAGGTAATAAAGACAGGTAAAAAGAAGAGATGAGAAATCTGCTGTGTACATCTTTATTTTTTTTTCTTAGGGAACGAAAATGTCCAGGGGATGCCACATTAACCCAGGGAGAAGCGAGTGCTGCTTTAAATCAGAAAACTTGCGTTACACCAAGTGCTTTATTTTGGGAACCATTTCAGTATGTTATGAAGGAAAGTTGCAGACTAGGCATGTTTACTAGACCTTTAATTGCTACATTTAGGAGAAAGGCGCTTTTTTTTTTTTTTTTTTTTTCCCCTCCACCCCTCCCCTTTTTAATGACAAGAAGCCAGAGTTTGCTGTGCAAATGAAGCAGGCTTTGCAAGAATCAGATTCACTTTGGACGACTCTTCACATTCCTAGTCATCATTACATTAGGCAGCACAATTCCATCTCTGGTTGATGGGCAGAAAAAGTGGGCAGCCTGCCAGGTAGACGTTTCCATGGCTCCCAACCCCCAAAGGTGATGCGTTTTTCAGCTAATTCAATGAAGAGTGGGCTGAACTTTGGGTATAAACTAGACAATAGCTGCCTTCGCAGTATCAGCAGAATGGTTTATGGGAATGCACTCCACATTTGGCAGAGCATCATGTGACCTTACGGCTGAGATTTTGTGATGGTGCCAACGGAGACTTGGAAAGCAGCGCCCGTTCTGACTTTTTTCCTCTTTTCTTACATGGCTCAGAAAATGGTGGATCTTAATACTTGACTTTAGCCAGACTCAGCAAGCGATTGAGCTTTGAAGCACAACTTTGCCTTTATTCTGGCTTTTTTGGCACACCACCAGGAGGCTGTCCCTTTCACGCCTGATAAATTCTGCTTCTTATCTCCAAATAGAAAAAAGAAAGAAAGAAAGAAAATATAAGCAGAATATTTATACTTCATAACTGCATTTTAAAACTACATGTTTTGGGTTTTTATTGCTGATCTGTAAGTTTAGAACAGCCCTCCTGAGTGTCTGAAGGATAAAAGTTGTTTTTTATTTTTCTGTTTTTTTTTTTTTTTTTTTCCCTTCCTCCTGTTTAATGAACAGGCGTTTGAACTGGGCAAACGGGGCGACAGCATTGAACATGAGATCATTGCAGCATAGTGTAGCAAACTGGCACCCTGCCTTTTCACCCCTTTGCTCCGCCAGATTTGTGCAATCCCCATTTATAAAACCGGCGCAGGGGCGAGGTGAATTTTCTGGTCTCTCCCCACCTCTAGTCCTGTGCAGGCAGTTGCGGCAAGGATTGGTGCAGCTTTTGCGCAGTGCTTTGTGCCTGGAATTCCGAGAAGAGCGAGAAAGAGAGAAGACAGGCATCCTGGTCTTCTTCCGAGAAAGAACAGGAGCCCTAAGAAGAAGAAACAAATCTGAGTTTGTCCTACATACAAGAGTGCAGAAAAAAAAAAAAAAAGTGACTCTCCTGCCTCCAAAAAAAAAACCTGGCATGTTTCATTACAGAGACATCAGGATGTGTTAGAGCTTCTTAAAACTGTGTTACAGAATGAGCCTAGGAGATTGATTCTTTTAGTTTTTTTTTTTTTTTTAAAAAAGAAGGAATGAAGTTTTTGTTTGTTTGTTTGTTTTTTTACTATTGCTCATATAGCAGTGTTTGGCACTGGGTGAAAACGTACCTTTCATATCAGGTATAGCTTCTTTTTCTTTTTTTCCTCTTTTTCTTTTTTAAGCCGTTTTAAACATGTTGTTTTGAAACCAAATCCTTGTGTATTAATTTTAATGTAGTCAGCGGTTCACACTTTTTAAACTAACTTTTTGGGGTTTTGTTTGATCTAATACTGCTATAAATAGAAAGTAAACAAAAAAATGAGGGTCTGTAGAAATAAGTGGTTAGGCACATTTTGTCTTAGCTAAGCACTGGAGTTGTGCAAAGACCTTAATGTTACATTTATTCAGTATAAGCTTTGGTTATCTCTGAGAAAGTTGTGGGTATTTAGATCTGGTTGCTAAGGAAAGTAAATTCTTTTTTTACAGTGTGACTCATGCTTTCAGTTTCTAAAGAGGAGAAGAGAAAAAAAACATGTTAAACTGTAGGAAAGGATCGCTCTTGTAGCCAGTACATTAAAGTTATTACTGAGTTAATTCGTATATGAGTTTCTCACAATTTGTATCTAAATCCATTACAAAGAAATCAGTGTAATAAGAACTGGAATAAAAGGCACATTATTGGGACATTCATGAAGTAAGCCTGGTTTGCAGCTAGTAACAGTGACTATTTTAAGATGTTCGGTAAAGCAGCACTTGTCCAGGAATAGCTGAAAACAGTGTTTAAGATATCCATTCAGAATGTTTGTGCTAAGTGCATGCAGAGTTAAAGTTTTGAGCATATGATGCTTTAGTAGAGCCTTTTTCTTAAAGCGTTTGTCTGTCTGTTGTAACATATTACTAGGCAATTAGAAGAGTGTGTAAGAAAATTCATTCTGACTGACAGATTTTGAAAAGCTCAGCCAAATCATTGTTTTCTGTATTTTGGATTTTTTTTTTTAATATTTTACTAGTCTTTAATTTATGTTAAAAGTACAGATGTCCTCAGCTAGAAATTACTTTGAAACTTACAGCATTTTTTTCATCAGAAGCTCTGATATTTTTTCAAAATGTTTATGATAGGTGTTTGTCTAATAAAAAGATTTATAAATACATTATGACTTTACAAAACAGAACTGTTCTAGTGTGGTTCACTTTTTATACATTACTGATTAGACAGTAACTTCTAAGTATATATGCTAATTTTGCTACCTTATATTTTTGTTTTTCTGCAATGAATTCTGGGAAATTGCTGAATGAAGATCTTTTATATATCACACATATAACTCCCTTCACCCATTTCGTACTAGAAAGTGTTTTTACATTTATGGTGACACTGCCCTTCCCAATAGTTTTGTTGGAATAATTACGTATGTCATTAGTACCTAAGTCTGTTGAGAAACCAAGGTTTCCATTAGCTTAAAATAACTTTTTTAATGTCTATTTCTGATCATAGTAATCACATCTTTTTCTTTTATTTTTTTCTGTAAAGTTTTTCAAACATTTCTTGATGTAAGCCATTTAGTTTATCCCAGTATTTTTATAAAGTTCCATACCAAATTACCTCATTATATGCACTGTTTGATAAAGACTATTTACCTTTGTTAAGCATGCTCCTTACCTTCTGGAATTCCTAATAAAATATTTGCGGGGTGAAAAAAAGTTGGGAAATACTAAATGAAATAGTCCCTTTGCCAAAGTATGTGTGTTCACAGCATGTCTTCCCAAGGCCCTGAAAGGGGCGTCAGCAGTGTGTTGGTTAAATATCTTAAAAGCATAATGACTAATTTTGTGTATGTTTGATGTTGTTCTGAAAACACTTTACATAAAACAGATATTTCAAGATCTTTCTCTCACTTTTTTTTTTTTTAGTGCGAAAAAAAAAAATTAAATGAAAAAGGAAACCGAAGATGTTAATTATACCAGAATTCAGCGAAGGTAATACAGTGATCTTTAATACTTTTTTTTTTGTTAAAAAATAAAGTTAATGGCAAGAACATGAAGCAGGTTAGCTTTAAAAAAATTTCTTTCCTTAATAGAACCTACAAATATAATTTTACAGATAGGTATTAAACTTCTATTGTGATTACTTTCTGTTGGGAATATTGCAGTTTGTGTAGCCTTTATACTGTATGTTTCCAACAAGCTTTAGAATGAATTGAAAGATCAATATATAATTTGTTCTTTTGTTATGCCTAGTAAATATGTAACACACGTATATTTACTAGTTTATGTTACTAGCATATTTATAGTATCTATATCTACTTGCTAGTATATAATGCAGTGACCAATTATTTTTGAAATGTGGAATATCTCTTCTATTCACAAAAAACATAAAAAATTGAGAAGCAATTTTACAGCACTTATTACCATCATTCAGTAAATTATATATGCAGGCTGCATACTTATTTCTGATACTAGGATAACTATTCTGGTTTGAGTGCTTGTCTTACATATTGTATCTCCTCAGTGTCAGCAGAAAACAATTATAAAAATATCATTCCTTCTGAATGCTGAAGTGTTGTACATAAAGTGAAAGCAAGTATAAACCAGACTGATCTAGAAAATAAATTAATATTATTTTAAAATGTAAAAGGGTACACTTGAGCATGCAAGATTTAATCCACTAAATTAAAAAAAAAAAAAAAAAAGGTCAAAAAGGTCACTTACTAGATCTCAGTTGTCATTACTGAACTAGAAATACATATTGCAGCCTGGAAGAAAATGAAGCATTGCTTTGATTCAAAACCTTTGTTATTGGCAGCACTCATTCTCTTGAAAGGAGTTTTGCCTAGCTAACAATGGCAGAATTAGGCCTTCAGTAGGAACTAGTGTAAGGCAGGCATTAAAATCTTATTCAGATACAGATTTCAGTAATCTACTAAAATCTTAAGAGACCTTTCTATAGCACCTGGTTTTAAAATTATACCTGCTTCTTATGCTTGTATTTTACAGATGCATTTGTGGCTATATTGTTACAAGTTACTCTGGTGTGTCAGATACTGTGCTTAAAGATGTAGTATTTATCAGTGCTTCCATCTGAAATATGTCAGTTATAGAACTGTATTGGTGTTTCACCTTTCTGAATTTCTGGTTATTGCCTCAAAGGACCTGTTCAGTCTGTTGGATAGGACATCCTGCAGCCAGTGTGTGACAGTTTATTTCGTACTGCTTGCCGGTCACAAGAAGAAAGTATTTGTTGTAGGAGTTAACCCTGAACTTTTACAAGCTTGCATTTCTACTTGCATTCTTATTATTAGGGAATAGCATTGATGGGAGGATTAGTGAATAAAACATACAAATTAACTTCTTTGCTTTGATTATTAGGCATTGTTTAATCAACAAGTTATTGTCAAGTACTACTTAGATGCCCTGTAATATGAAGAAATAGCTAAGCAGTCTTCATAATGTTGTGCAGGAGCTGCACTCTAGTGTGCCTCATTGCTTTTCAGATTTGGTGGGGTGATTTTTGTTTCGGGTTGTAGTACATGATATGAGCTCAGACACAAAGGACAAACCTGTATTGTTCACTTCTGTGTCACGTCCAATTATGGATTCCAGTCTTGCCTGCTGTGTGCGTACTATAGTCAGATGCAAGTTGTTGGGAGTTGAGAGTTCAATCGTAAGGCAAAGTGTGCGCAAAAGGATGTTAATTCCTGCTGAACACAAAACAATGTTGTACCATCAGTCTGTAAAAATTAGTTTTTCCTTCCTTTTTCAAAACCCAAACTACTTACAAGTCTTTGGCTTCTTTGATGCATCCAACATTTATGGAGTTAGATTTGAAGTAGCGTTCTTTGCAACAGATAGTAATTTAACTCTTAAATACTCGTTCTTACATTGCTTTGTATGTTTGTTTGTTTAAGTCTTCTGTGTCTCACTTTATAAAGGAAAATGCTAATCAGCGATGCCAATTGGCATAAACCCGTAGATCCGATCTTGTGTTGAGACATACTGCACAAGCTCGCTTCTATGGGTCTGTGTCAGTATGGTGATCTGGCAAAAGTTTATGTAGCACACCCTGCAGTGGTATTCGACAACAAGCCCAAGTGAGTGTACAAAACTATATATTGTTTTTGGAATGCTTCTCTTGTCCATCACCTTATCTTCAAACTTGCTTAAGTGATTTGTCCTTAAGATTGGTTGCTTTAAGCACCTTTGGCTCTCTATCTTATTAAAATTTACAAAGAGATGTGAGGCAATTCTAGGGTTTCCAGTGAGGGAGAGGAGGATATACCATTTGCTGGCTTTATTAAAGATACCATTACATGGTATTACATTCAAAAATGCAGGAAAAACAAGAAGATATTTCTATTTAATTTTTATTGTAAAATAAGACCAAATGGTAATTTCTTTATAGAAATGTAGTTGGACTTACGTCATTCCTATCAAATATGTATGTATATATATATATACATAAAACACACATGTGTATATCTTTATACATATGTAAATAGGATAGAACAGAAATTCTACCTCTGCAGTAGAAAGATCTGTCTAAGAATATACCTTATCACCTGAAAAGTGGGGAAACACTACAATTGAAAGCCTGCCCCCATGTGAAATATATAGGCCTGTGGCTGCTGTCACATTTCAAAGAAAGGCTGAAGAAGTGAAGAAGACTTTATGGTCACCGTCGGAAGCTGTGTGCATCCGGGTTGAGGTAGTAGGTTGTATGGTTTAGAGTTACACCCTGGGAGTTAACTGTACAACCTTCTAGCTTTCCTTGGAGCACACTTGAGCCATCGAGGAATTCATCACCACTTTAATCTGACCAGGGAAACTATGCAAAAATGTATTGTGTCATGGCTGTACATAATAATCACTCTGAGGCTTTATTGATGTTGAAATGGTCCTGATGACTTGATTATTTCATTTATGTCTTGTTATGAATAATGCTAACATGTTGTCTTAATAGACTGTAACTATGTACTGCAGACACTTAAGGAAAGACTGACGATGATTTTAATTCCATTAACAGGAAAATTTTAAAAGTTTATTTTGATTTATAGATTCAGAACAATATCAAGTATTTAACACTTTGTTCTTTCTTCATAGAAATAGCTTATCCTATACAGTTGATTTTCTGTTGCTGCTGTTACACAGGTGCACATTTTTTTAAAGGGAAAAGAAAAAATTTTCTGTCCTTATAATACTTTCCAAAAAATATTGCATGCTGCTGCTTGGATAGCGGCGGGCAGTGTCACAAGATGATCCTGGTCTTCCTTGGATTTATGATATTCTTTCTTTGTGCCTGCACAACTCAGTGTTACGAACACAGATCCAAACAACCTGCAGCTCCACCTGTGTTTCCACCTTGTCGTGATTCATGTGCCACTCAGCGTAATCTCGTTCTGGGGTCTCAGCATCTGTGTCCTTACATAGTCTGTCAGCCTGACCCCGACCCACAAGACCCTTGTCATTTTTGTGCCTGACTTCAGTTCTAATGCTTCTTCCTAACTCAGCAGGACTTAAAGAAGTCACATTCCCTATGCGAGTGGTTCCCAACGCACTGGGCACCACCAGTGGTGGCAGGTCCCAGCACTGGTTGCCTCCACCTGTGCCAGGACAGAATTTGCCCTCCTCAGCCCCTGTGTCGCCTGTATGTCTAGCACACCTTTTCTAGAAAAGCAATACCAGAATGCACCAATGCAAAAATATGTGTATTTGATCCCAATCTGAACAGGGAAATGAAAGCGTGCTTTTGAAGTTTTTTGCCCCAAGTTGCACATTCTTATTTCATGCTGATTTTCAGTCTTACTTATCTCGGAAAAATAAAAAAATCCTTTGAGATGTGTACATCCCATGAGCAGATATCTTATCAAAGAGAGAAAAAGTAGGGAGTGTTTTCACAGTTCAGCCTTTCCCAGAAACAGCTATGAAACGAGAGGGAAAAGAACTGTGCCTGTGTTTCCACCATGATTTTTTTAAGTGAGGCCTGCTTCTGAAAATGATGTTAAAGATGGAGTCTCGTCAGTGTGATTGAAGGCATTACTGCCAAAGTAGGAGCATCTGGACCAGACAGTGATGCTCATTCCAAAGTAGTTGTGAAAAACTGATACTGTTTGTTTCCATGTACTTTTCCATAAAAAGTGAAAGGGACTAAAACTTAATGATTTGTAATAGTAATAGTGATAATTTTGCCAGAAAATTATTTAAGGTTTGTTGATATAAAGCAAAAGATCTGAGCCATGCCCCTGTGGTGCTGTGGTCAGGGGGATACCACCAATGTGAGCCTTGGGCATGCCAGACTGCTCTGGGCTGAGCAGACGGTGAAATGTGGCTGTCCGACAGGGGTGAGGGCTGTGGTCCTAGTGCTCCCAAGGTAACAGCAAATAGGTTCCTCCACGGTATTTTGAACCCCTGCATTTCTTGCTTTATTTTTATTGCAGGTGACCGTAACAAAATATTTGATGTTTCCAGCATTTAATTGTTTTAGGTTTTGCACCAGCAAGGAAAGTTAAGAATGTCTATTTCAGGTGGATTTGATGCTTGCTTGTGTTTTGGTTATTGTTTTCCTTTCAGTTCTGCCTATTCAAAAAAAACATTTGCTTAAAGGTCCCCTCTTTCTCCCTCAGCTTCAGGCTTGCCTAACCACTTTCCTAGATAAGATATAAAAAGAGGAGATGAAAATGGATTTAGTCTCTCTTTTTGATAGCGTTTATTTTCAGTGATTATTGTTAGTAATAGGAAATTGGTAAAGAGGATCTGCATGACAGTTAGGTGGATGTACAATGGATTTTAAGCCTGTCTTAAAGTGTGTGGGAAAGAGGAGAGAGGAGGTTGAGTGAATCAAACCTACCCCAAGCTAATGGAAAATGCTTAAGGGGGCAGCGGCTAAATGGGGAGATAGAGAGGAGACCTCCATCGACTGCGAAAGTTTAACAGGGACCACTCACAATCTGAATAAAACCTGTAATATCCTCTGTGGATTCAAAAGAACTCTGGTCACCAGTATGTTTTCTTCCTTTACTATTTTAAAATTTTTCCTTTGTAGTTTAAGTCAGCTAGAAAGAAACATTGTAATTGCTGTTTTCTGCCAACAGAGCAACAGGTGTTCAGTCCTTTTATATTAATTCTTCAATTAGTTGCAAAATAAGGGCGATTGTTTATACTGAGCTGTATCAAATAGAAATGACTGATGCAGAAAATGTGGGAATGTTTCATCTGTCCTTCAAATGCATGATAAATTTGTAATTCTGTCAGGCATAGTTGCAGGTTGCTATGCAAATTTTCATTGCAGCATGACCAGCTTTATGAATATACATTTTCTGTATTTCATTCTCTGTTCTTTAATTTAGGGGTTTTGCCCTGTAATGTGCAATACATTGCTTTGGTAAGAGTTATCAAGTTACGAGAAAAAAATGAATGAGACTGTGAGGTAATTTTGAAGTGGATTAAGGTAGAGAATGAAAAACAAAGGGGGAAAAAAGCTCTATTAAGAACAGCTGGATGGAGTTAGCTCTTCTGTGATTTCATTTTAAAGTCATAAAACATATTGTCTGTTTTAGGTGAAGTCTGGCATTTTTTACCTTTACAGTGTGGCTGGAATATTAGTCAGTCATAGTACTCATATTGCTATGCTACTTCTGTAGGAGATAAATGCACTTTGCAACATGGCTACACATAGATGTGTTCCAATCTAGGGCCCATCTTACAGCGTATGTTCCTGTAAGTAAACCATAATGGTATCATCTTTGTGCTTTTACTTTTCTTCTTGCATACAGAAGAATATCCATTAGGATATTTTGGAACAAATCTTGAGATCCAACTGATCTGCAACTCCCAGTGGTTTCTTTGGGAGACACAGGTCCTCAACATTTCACAAGTTTGGTCCTACAGAAAAACTGGGCGTAAAGACACTGACCCACTCAACACCCTTTTTCTTGCCACAATTTCCTTGGTAAAGATTAAATGCGATCCAAGGCCTTAACCCCTGTTCCCAACACAGAAACTTACAGCACGGTGAAAACCCACTTTAATGCCAGATCCTGTTTGTCTTAAGAGATAAGTCACTTCAGAGAGCTGGGGAGAGTTTGAATTTCCTTCTGCAGCCCACAGTGCCGGTGTCCAGAGGCATGTCTAAAGAAAACAGAATTAAAGGGATGTTTCTGAGTTATTAACCATGGGTCGGATGCACTAACTTGGAGCTTGGGTGTTTTGGGCCCAGCCGTTTTGAGACTTTTCTGTGGAATAAAGCTGCTATTAATCCAGTTTATGAGAGTAGGTAAAGCAAGATTTTTAGGAATTTTGTACTGTTGAAATAGCACAGAACAGTCAAAAATATATAAGTGAATATGGGTCAATATAGTAGACATGGTGTATTTTAAGGTGTTATAAATAATCCTTGAGATATGCATTATGTAAGCTGAAAGTCATTATAAAATGTTTTTTTCTCTGTAGCTGATATACTTTCTGGTTTTGTCATTCCACTTCAACAAAAGAAAATGCTGAGTTTCTCTTGGTCTCATGCTTCCTTTAACTTCCTCTTGTCTTCAAGTAAGTTGAAGCTCTTTAGAGATTTTTAGGTAAAGAATGTGGTAAAATATTTAAAAGCAATACCAGAAAAGTTTTTACTTGCAAATCTGCCCTTTAAAAATGACAAACCGCCCTTAGTAATCTCTAAAACTTGTTTATTGAAACTCTTCAGCAGGAGACCTGTGATAGGTTACTTAACTGGTAAAGTTGGAATTGAAGTGCACTTGAAATTTTTCAAATTTTTTGGATGTGGTTTCATGTGACATTCATTTATCTATTAAGAGCAGCTTCTGGTATTTTTAATAAAACTAAAATTAAATACGTCTGGCAGGCCCTGTTTAAATGTGAATATTGCTTTTATAGCACGGTTAAATAAGAAGATTGAAAAGCTAATACTTTTGTATTACATAGTACGGAAGAATTAAATTGTTTCAGTTTTGTCTTTTCTCACATAGTAAAAATTTTTACATCAGAGTGATCTTTTTTGTAATCTAATTTTGTACAAGGCTTCTGGATAGTTCAACTGTATTTTATTGTAAATTTTTCATTCATATGGAAATTTCAGGCAAATTTTTATTTTGTTTTATTCTCTTCAGCTATTCTTTCATACTACTTCTAGAAACAGTAAAAGCAAGCCCACATTGATGAAGTCTTTTCAAGAATACTTGCAAAAACTCGATAAAAAGTCAAAGATCATGCCTCTCTTTTCTATCATTGCATTCTCATTTGTTTAGAAGTATCTGGCTCTTGGTTCCTTATCCCTTCTTTTGCAAATGTTACATGTTACTTGGTCTTACAAAAAAATAGGCATGGATCCCGTTGCTCTCTACTGTCTTTGTTGTACTTCCTTTTGAATGTAAACATCTTGCCCTTAAACAACTGGACTTTGAGGCTTTCTGGCTAATGTAGTTGCCTGGCTTGAGTAAGACTGATGCTAATATGCTCCATGGCACCAAGAGCCTCAGCAAAAGGACACCAATACAGAATAGCAGACCAATCATTTTTCTAAGAGTCAGAACAGCCTTGTGTACTGCCTACTTTGCTTTTGTGGTTGGGCGAAAAGTCGGTAGGTACATTTTATATTTTCTTTTGTGTAGCTAACACACATATCTTATGCATATATTGCCTTTATCTGAATGTTATGAGTCTCCTCAACTAAAGCTTTATCTCCATGGTTGAGAGTGATTTATCTGGGTTTATCTGTGGTTTATCTGGGAAATTCAGGTCCCTTCCTTTTTCTTGTTCATTGTCTGTATACTTTTGGGTTACACACGTTCCCCCACTGGTCCTTTTTTGATTCTTCATTTCCTGACATCATGATAGTCATGGCAAAAAAATATAAAGCATTGCAGATATACTGGCCACAGGGATGGACAGGGAATACCCTGATGGCTTGAGAGTGAGATTCACTATCATGTTTGTAAGATTAGCAGAAAGTGAAAGCTTACTCAACCCAAATCTTCTGTGAGGCCTTCTTATTATGTCTGTCCAGCTTAGGAAGGAGAATAAGCTGTTTGGTACTAACACCTTTATAGTTCCGGCTTGAGACTCTGGGATTGACTTTGCTCAAGCTCTATGTGACTGCAGTTTTTTTCGCTGGACACTAAAGGAGTTATAAAGTTCACTTTTCTCAACATGCACCCAGCATTGTGATGACTGCAGTATCAAAACAGATTTACACATCTGAGAAAAGATGACTGTCAGTCTCGGAAATGTGTTATATATATGTTTTTGTTTGTATATTGTTGGGGGTTTTTGCATGATACTAAACCAATACGAAAAAAGAATACAGCCCCAAAATTCTTCATTTCATTCATTGCAATTAACTTGCTGACACAAATTTGTTAATTTCCCATGTTAGGAAGAGAGCATCAGATGGGAACTTTCACTCAATAACTTCACCATCCCTTGAAAGAACTTCCCCTTTAGACTAGGGACAGCATTTGGAGCACACTAAATCCCTGTGAATAGTTGGTTTCCTGGAAAGTGGCCTAAGAAAGGTGTTCAGTCTAGGTCTGGAAGTAGATTCCGTGATAGCCTGTGACCAGGAGAGCTGAACACATGGCTAGAACATGCCTCTAGTATTCATGTACCCTGGGTTAAGGATCCTTGACTGTTATTCCATATCATATCTTGTCCCATGAAACTTGAACTTTTTGAGGTGTTTCCATCTCTATCCTCTCCGCCTCTTCAAAAAGACCAAATTCACTTAGTTTACACAGCTGAAGGGGTTTTACTCCTTAACTTCTTTGAACCCTCAAATTCTCCTATATCAGTTCAGCATTTTATGGGGAGGAGGATTTTGGGGTTGTAGAATTTTTATTACAGTATGATTTATGCTATGGTGAACTAAATTGTAACTGAGCTACTGAAAAGGGCTTCTTTTCACAGCAGAGTGCAGGACTGTACAGAAGGAGACCCAGGGCAGTTTTGAGGACATTGTGCCAAGGTCACTAATCTCAGTGGCAAAGCTGGTTCAAGCAGAAGCCATGCCTCCAGACCCTCATGTTTGAGGGCTGGTGCTGAAGCTGGTGTCACTGTACGAGGACATCTTCGAGAGCTGCAGTATAGGGAGCAGTGGACCCATGTAGCGATTCAGCATTATGCTAAGTAATGTGCTTTGCTCCTTTGTCCAAATGATAACAACTTCTGATCTATAGTTAGGCTAGATTCATCCAATGGTACCTATCTCACCATATTCCCTTCTAATTTCTTCAGCCCTACTGCCTAAATATTTATTTCCAGGTTGAGTATTGTAAAGAACTGAGCTCAAACCGCCTAATTCACATATTGCCCTTGTGTCTCACCACTGGCTGTATAGGAAGACAGTGTCTGAAAAGTCTCAGCAGTAGTAGCCTATTATTGATCATGGCCCACACAAACTTGGAGATGAGACTGCATGCTTGAGTCCATCTGAAGTATCACAGCTGGCAGTCTGGTTACAGCCTCAGGGAGGTTTTTGCTAAAACCGTATTTTTGTCTTTAGATGGCATTTACTCAGGATGTGACTTGTGAAGTATGTGATTCCTGTGGTGATAAAGGGGTTTTTGAGAGTCATTATTGTAAAATACTGTAAAGTGTATTGTTCTTCTGAAGCATTTACCTTCTGATATAAGAAGAATTTAGAGGTATCTTTATTATTATTTCAGTTTTGAAGTATAACTGTACCAGAATGGCCAAAATGTAAATTTTAGTGACCAGTGTAAAAACCTAACTCATACTTAATGTAACATTTCGAAGTGATCCTACCTTTTCCCCAAAATGTCTTGGGCATTTAGGAGCCTGCATCCTGTTGATTTACAACGTGGGCAAGTTTTAAACAAGAAGCCTCAGGTGCATAGGCATTTTTACAGCTTTTTGACCGCAAGCTTCATAATGAGCAACCCAATTGCAGAATACATAAACTGGTGAGTGCTGCCTCTGCATTGTTTCCGAATATGAGGTGCTTGCCTGAACATGGAGTCTCAATACATTCTTAGCCACTTTTATGAAAAATTAGTGCCTTAATTTTTCTCTTATTGCTGTTGCAAAGCAAGACAATATAAACAGAGAGACAGCATGTGCAACTTTGAAAAATTTGAGTGTTTCATAAAATTTACTGAAATTAAAATTTAGTTTAAAACTTCGTGCTGTGTCCAGATTCAGGTGAACAACTTAAACAGAAAGCAATTTGCACACCTATTGATGCTGCTGCCAACCATGCAGGTGGTCGAAGAGGGCATAGGACTCCTTCCCTCCTCTTGCCCTGCACTGCGGGAGGAGTGATCTGCAGTGGGAGACCGTGTTGTTCCCCGCCTCCTGCTGTAAAGGCAAGTGCTGGCAGGGAGTGCTGCCTGGGCACTTCTGCCTCTGCCCTTAGCACCAGCAGGCACCATCATAGGAGCCCTTCTGCGCTGTTGGGGCAGGGGCGGCACGGGGGCTGCTGCTGCCCCACCACATCACCAAGGACAGGTATAGGCAGTGTTGTGCTCAAAATAAAGGAGTCGAGTGTAGCTATCAGTCAGGTTGGGGTTTTTTTTGGCTAAAATAGTCCAGGTATTTGTCCATGGAAGTAAAATCATGCAGTCTGCCTAATGAATGCGTTATTTATTAGCTGTGTGAGCTGCTGGAAATACCAAAGCGGATAAGGGCTGCAATTCAAGGCTGCAGGGCTGGGCCCCCACAGCTCCCTGAGCCGGGAGCCAAGGACGTGGGAATCCTCACCAAGGGACAACCCTGCTGGTCTGGAGCAAACGTCGGGCTGCACT
The DNA here is from genome assembly GCF_034619465.1 of Leptosomus discolor. Taxonomy (NCBI): domain Eukaryota; kingdom Metazoa; phylum Chordata; class Aves; order Leptosomiformes; family Leptosomidae; genus Leptosomus; species Leptosomus discolor. Next base: position 109,838,611 of record NC_141391.1, on the reverse strand, counting down.
CATCTTTGGGCGGGTGGAGGTTTGTGTTAAGGATGCCTTCTCGGACATAAGGAGTGGCTGCTGTTCGTTATTGTGTAATTTGATTTGAGTCTAATTTGATGGCAATTTTTAGTAGGCTAAAAACATGGGTTGCAAGGCTGATTTCCAATTTTGTTGACTGGGCCTTTAATTTCTTTGAACTTTGAAGCACTCAGAAGCTTTATCAGAGATTTAATGCAAGTCTGCAAAAACAACTTGGTAAGGAAATTTTTGATGGAACTTGTACTCAAATGCTTCAAGGTTTGATGTGAAAATATTTTAAGAAGGGAAATTCTTAGTTAAACTTTACTTTTTAAATAATGGGATAACAATACTTTTTCTTTCTTGGGGATTTTTTTTTTTTCCAAGCTCTCACACTCAATATCTATTCAATTAAATTCTCATTTTTGGAGTTTTGTAGAATGGACTTTTAAAGGAATCTCAGAGATTATCACTGCAAAAGTTTCACTAAAAATAAGTGTCTTCTCACTTCTCAAAATCTATTATTTTATTCATTAGTAAGAGAAACTTACCAAATGCAGAACATATATTTCAGAACTAGCTGCCACTATCTCCTAATTATTTTCAAGCTATATGTGTTATTCAAAGCAGAGATTGCAAGGCATGAAAAATAGATCATCTGGTTTTGAAATCTATCAGTTATTTTTTAAAGACAAGATTTTTTTTTTTAGTATTTAGTATTTAAATTTTAGAATGGTCTAAACAGGGAAGAGCTAGGAGGGGATTAATTAATGGTAGTTTTTCATTACCTTTTCCAGAATCAAACTTTTGCACCTGAACTAATCAATGAAGAAAGCAGCAAGAGGCACAGAAAGTGTCTCTGTGGGAGGAAGGACGGAATAGGGAGGAAGAATTATTATGTGATAAGAGGATGTAAGAGGACGAAGGAAATTGAAGAGGCATTCTGAATGAGAGAGGATACAAGGAATGGAACTGTAGTGGCTGTACATTTGTACTTAGTGAAGGGACTCTGGGCATGTAGGCAGATTTGTTCAGGAAGGTGGGATAAACAAAGGGAACTTGAAATATGTGCAAAGGGCATAAGGATGTTGTGGCTTCACATTGTTTTGCTTCATCCACCTTGGTACATCTTAGTAACTCTAAAATAACAACTTTTGTCTATTGGGCCATAGAAATTAAATGCATTTTTTTTAAAAAAAAAAAAAAAGAAGGAAGTCAGGAAAAAAAGAAAGAGAAAGAAAGAAAGATTTACAGGCAAAACTTCATGTTTGTAAATAAACAGAAGGCCTCATGAAAATAAGTTTTTGTATTGCCTATTCAATTTCTTTTTTTTTATAAGCAGAAAACTCTCTAGAAGTCTAAACTAGAAGGGTGGTAAGTCTGAAGAGTAGTTATTGAGGGTAGCAAACATTCCAGACATATTGAAACCATCTCAAAATTACCCCACACTATCGAGCATTAGGAACCCACAAAATTCAAAGCTAAAGATAAACTGAAAATCCAGTGTGAGGGCATGCAGATAACCATAACTTTGCCTAATACTGACACAGTTAGGCAATATATCTAATGATGCTTGTTAGTTCAGTCTGGTCTAAGACAACAAACACTAAATGATTATATCATAGCCATATTATTACTGCACAGAGCCGTCATAAGGGAGAATTTATCTCATGTGGGTGCCCTTCCTTTGCTTCTGCTCAGTTTATTTACGTAAATGATAAATATAAAACACTCAAAAGCCTGAATCAAAAAGAATGAGATAACCCCAGCTTTTATATGAACTGTAATTAATCTGCAGCCTGTTACCACAAAACTTAATTTAGGGAAATTCCTAGTTAGAATCAAGAATGTTAAACATTTGCGTGAATAAGAACAGTATGTGCAGTGGCGCTAGAAGTAGCAGTATTTCTGATTCAAACCATGCACTGAAGAGTTGTTGAGGTTACAGAACTTCTTCCCTTTTAAAATTAAGTGCTTTATGAGAGAATGAAGTTATTGACTGCTGATCACTTCCAGACACAGAACAGTGGTCTATTGGTCTCTTCCAGAGCGTAATAGCAGTTCCACATGATGCATATTAATGGAATATCTCATTAATTCCCTAAATATCACTAAACTGGTCAAGTCATTATAAGTTTCCATCTGCTTAAAGAAAATTCAGCTGCTTCAGATTTTTCAGCTCAATGAAAACATCTGCATAATATGGAATGTGTTAAACCGGCAGCATCTACATCTACAAGATACTAAGATCTTAACCTTAGCTATTTTTGTTATTGAGCTCAACTCCAAAAGGAGTTTGAAGATTTATATCCAGATTCTTGTTTTGAGAAGAATTTGTGCATCTGTGTTCTATATACGAACACTACTTTTTCTATCCCATAAAACCCAGAAAATGTGTGCATTTGTGGTACGAGTTATCAAATAATGTTATTATGTATTGCTGCATGCATTATAAAAATTAGCATTTTCTGTTACAATGTTATTTACATGTTAAGTTAAGTGGCTAAAGAGCAAAACAGTCTTTTTATGGTCATGAAACAGTGATTTACTTTCTGCCTCAGTCTTTATGTAAGGTATCCTCAAAGCTTTTGTTTTACATAAAGGATAGCATTAATATAAAGTGAAGGGATTCATCTTCATAGTCAGTTTTGAGACAGGAAATAAAAATATTTTAAAATTATATTGCCTTTTAAGAGACAATCCTAATTTACCAGATACTCATTTCTCCTCAGAGAGAATTACAGATACTTTTAGAGTATTTATAAAATTGTGTAGGAAGATTCTCCTGGTTTTAGTAGATTCTAATCTTACCACTATCAGTTGTTTCTCTTCTTTCCATTTAAAGGAACTGTACTTGTACCAGTCAGCCACCACTTTACATTTGCTTTCTGGCAATGCATTTTATATACTGCATCTCTTAAGTGTAACTTTCTAGTTGAGTCACCGTCCCTGGACATGTTTAAAAGACCTGTAGATGTGCTGCTTAGGGACATGGTTTAGTGGCGAATCTTAAGGATGTGTTCTAACCTAAACGATATTATGATTCTGTGATAAGGCCTAATAGTACATTTCTCACTGAGTGAAGACTTATTTCTGGACTGGTATGAACGAATCTGTGCATAAAGAAAACTACGTATGCCTTAATGTAAATCTATATTTCAATAATACATGTGAAACTAAGAAAGTTTTAGAGAAAGTCAAATTCTCTAAAATTAATTAGGCACATTATTTTTATTAATGTAATTTTTCACTCACAGCTGCACAGTCAATACAAGCAAACTCAAATTTGCATTTCAAATGTGAGTAGATCTCAAGACCGTAAAAATACAAGTCCTGCCTCTAAGAAGAAATAAATAAAATCCTTAATGAAGTCAGTTAAAATATTCAAATAAAATTCTGGCCCCATCATCATTTGTCAGTAGTGTCCATAGCATGGTACTTGAAATACTGGACATGTAACTATCTTTGTTAAATGCAATAGTGTTTGAAAATGCTTGCTCTTCTAAAAACTGCAGTATGGCCTCAGAGCTGCAGAGTACTTCAGCAGCTTTAAATCTGCTTTACTTTAAACTATAAACCTGTGGATTAAAGTAGATATGTGTAAATATGCTTGACAAATGCTTAGAAACATTCCTTAATAACAGCATGCACATTCAATTCTAATTCTGTGGAATGTAAGGGAGCCAGAACATTATCTAATATCTATTTTTTTTCCCAAACCTTTGTGTCCATATATGTGGCTTTCATTTGTCTTAAAGATCTGAAAAAAAAGAATGGTGGTAAGAAAGGTAACCTTAAAGGGTTTTTTTTGGCCTGTTGTTTACAAGGATGCAAATTAATGTAGTTTATATTATGTTTTGGAATATAAACGTTTCTTATTAATTTAAAGTTACTTAACAAAAAAACAGTTTCTTTGTTCCATGGTGACATTTTTATGAAGGTAGTTTCACCAGTTCATTACTTTGCTAGTATAAAAGTTTCTTCTTCTTTCTTTCTTCTCAAAGAAGAGCAAGGTAAATCATAAATAATTTAGGGAACATGGTGGATTCTTGTTCCTTCTTAAACTCTAAGAACTTTTATATAAACTTGGAGCTAGGAGTTTACCCAGCTACCAAGAAATAATTATGTGTAGCCAGACGACAGTTCTGTGCTACAAGGAAATATTTATATGAAAACTAAATAAAGATCATTTTAGAGGAGACATGAAAGTATATAAAGTGTACAAATGAAGTCTTAACAAAATCAAATTCTTTCAGGGAGCTTCACTGTGAGGGTGGTGAGACAGTGGAACGGGTTGCCCAGAGAAGCTGTGGCTGCTCCCTCCCTGGCAGTGTCCAAGGCCAGGCTGGATGGGGCTTTGAGCAACCTGGTCTGGTGGAAGGTGTCCCTGCCCATGGCAGGGGGGTTGGAACTAGATGGTCTTTAATGTCCCTTCCAACACAAACCATTCTATGATTCTGTGATTCTATGATGAAATAGTTGTTTAATTTAAAAAAAAAAAAAAAAAAAGTAAATGGAAAATTGCCAATTTCCAAGAGAAATGTGCCTTATTGCTACCAGTAGGAAAGGTAAAGGCCAAAGGAAAAATTAATTATTAATGACCATCTATTGAACAAAGAAAATTTTCCTACAATATTTGACTTAGTAAGTCCTTGTACTTGCCTTCGCATCTTCTGAATAACATGATCCAGTAAGTGTAAATATTAGTGTTCGTTTGAAACTGCACAACAACAGTGCAAAGTTAATCAAAAAAATGTCATGAAGGAAAAGTGAATAATTACAAAGTGAAAAGCGTAAATATTTTTTATACTTTTTCACCAAACTATGTTTGCAGACTAGCTGTCTGAACTGCTGCCTTTCTGCTAACCTGTATGATTCATTGGGTAAAATCTATTGTCTAAAGATAAGTCAGCTTTATATACAGCAGTTCAACAGTGTCCACTTCAAAATATTACTGTCATCAGTATATGGAAGAAAAGTGAAACTATGCACTACCAGAACTACAATTCGTAACACTTCATACAAAAAATTCACTGGACATTTCAGTAGAATAAATGTGACGTACCTTTAAGTGAGATACATGCATGTATAAGGCTGCACAAATAGGCATTAAGGAATGGTTAGAAAAACACAGAAGTACGCAAATATTTAGAAGTCCATCATCTTCCCTGGTAACCACACTGAGGTCTTTAAAAGGATATTTGTACTCAGGAAAGCATTCAGATTTGTTACTCCCAAAGCAAATGTCCTTGTGTCTTTCTTCTTTTATATTCCTCGAATACTTTTCCACAGACAGCTTCTAACTAATAGGATGTACCTAGGAGTCTGACATGCTTTTGTGACATGACATCCGTGGTGAAAAGCAGAAGCTTTGGACAATTAAATGGTTTTTCAGAGCTCATACTGAATGTCATTATCATCATCAGGATCAAGAGATGAGCCTTTTAATTTGCCAAGACCATAGCTAGTCCAAAATATATATTTGTGAAAGTTCTTTTAGAGCAGAACATCTGTGCTCTGAAATAGAAAGCACTATCTCACAGTTTGAAGACCGCGTATCACGCTGGAATGTGTTTTCTTTATCAGTGTGATGTTTTCACACTGTATTTTGTAGTGTAGTAATTACACAGTTTGCCCCATAGTTCTTGAAATTAATGCATATCTTATATTTAATAATAACATACATTTAATAATACTATTTCATAGTCATTAATATTAAAAGCTACGTAATGTATGCACATATAAAGACTGCAGTAATGAAGGTGTTTAAAATAAACAACTCTGGTTGAAATTCAAGTGCTGAGGCTCAGTGGATCCTGAAAGTAAAACTGACTGTACAAATAAAACTAAAATTGCCTTTGTTGATCTTCATTGTCGAAAAGGACAGGAATAGGGCATATGAACAGGGAGGGTGAACAGTGTTGAAAAAATTCAAACTTTTTTATTTAAATAATCTACAGCATAGACTTTCTATTAAGGAAGGTGAAGAAGTGCACTTGCCGATGGCATGTAACCTTACCTGCTCTTTATTCTCGCCTGTACCCTGGCCCCTTTTCTATGGCAAGAACCACCAGAGCTGCCAGACATCGCCCTAAAAGCTCAGGAGGAGAGCACTCTTGCTACTGGAAGCAAGGAAATAAATGGCCATTAGGCTGTTTTCCAGGCAAGCCCTGGGGAGGGTGGGCACTCCGAGTGTGCCAGGGCACAGCTGGAGGAATCCCAGCTGGCTGTATTGAGGAGGTGCCAGGCACTACTGGAGCTCATGGACAGCTGAGCTCTCTTTGCTAGGACCTAGGTAGAGTTAAAGAGACAATTAGATTATGTGAAGAGATTCAGAGCAGCCCAGAATAAAAAGGGCTCAAAACTGGCTTAAATCTATTCTACTCCCACTTGCCACAAGCTGTGAATTGTATGTTCTGTACCTTAGAAATGACAAATTGAAAATGTCTACGCGAGCGGTGTTCTCTTAGCTCTTTAAAGTATGTGGCAAAAAGCTAGGTAATCTCAAATTGCAATATTCAGATACGAATTTCAAGATTTCCACAACTTTGAGAGTAAAGTTGGACACGTGAGTGGGTTCAGTCGTGAAATTTACAGGTTGAGAATATAAAAAGTAAAAGTTCAGAAGAGTTAAAATCAAAAAGCGTCTAGGTCTGTGGATTTTGATCCCGCTTGGAGTTGCTCAGTTGCATTGCATGTTGTATGTCAATACTAATGTAATTGAAAGGTCTTGATCTCTGTAGTCTGACAGAGGGACAGTACCACTCAATTCTTGCATTAAGCAAAATTATTTTTGGAGTAATGTGATAAAGTATGTGAGCGTTTCATATTTAGATATGGCTATGTTTTAGTTTCTGTACTGATCAATTGAATAGTAGCAGTTCTTCATTACTGAATCATTGAATAGTACTGTGACAAATTTTTGGACAACTGTTTCAGATTATTCCAGTGAAGTATATTTCTGAGCAATAGAAAGAAATACAAAGAGACTGAGAATTAGACAAGGCTCTATTTAGGATAAGATGGTAAAATACTAACACAAATACGGTAGTTACCAAGGCTTTTCTGCAAAAGAAATTAATTCCTCACTATTCTATTAGTTTTTTGGGGTTTTTTTAACCAAGCCGTAAAGAATGAACAAAAAAAAAAAATCAGCCAGCATAGTTCTTTGGACTTCAAAAGTCTTTCTCCACAGGAGCAGCTGGTGAGGAAGCTAAATAGTCACTGGAAGAGAGGGAAATCCTTATCATGGGGTAAAAATGGCTAGATAGCAAAGTCTAAAGTAAAAATATATAATCATCCTGCTCTGTAGCTGAACGATTACAGTGGGCTGCTCCATTGTTTCTTGGCAGGGTACTTGTTATTTAATAAATGTATTAATGAATTGGAGAGAAATTTAGGTAGTGTGATGGCAACATCTGCAAATGGTACAATTAGCTAGGTTACTTAAGTCCAAAACACACTAAGTTAGTTCCACTAACTTCAAAAGAGAACCTCAGAACTGCAGCAGTGGATGACACAATGACAGATGAAATTCAGCAGTGATGTATGAAAGCTAGCAGGCATTGAAAGAAGTAGTTTGAACTACTTATGACCTCTGTTGCATTCTAAATGAATTTAAAAATATCAGGGAAAGAGATCAAGTCATTGTAGACAACTCTATAAAACCTATGGTCTCTATTACAGTTTCAGCTGTCTTTCCTCTGCCTTTAAAAATCCTCCAAATAAAACAAACCCCTCACCACAAAACATGAAGCAACAGCAACAAGATCCTATCTGTGTGATATTAATCGAAATACAGTACAGACGATAGCATATAATGCAGCACCGTCTTTTATTCTGACTGCTGTGTAGAGAAAAAATGAACAAAGGGAGAGAAGAAATTCATTTATTTGCACAGAAATACATCGTGCCGCTTTCCAAAGTGCAACAGTAAGTAAAGATTCAGCAAATGGGAGGAGATGTAAATTTTAAATATGTAAAAAGAATATATTTTCTTCATTAAAGAAGTATCTAAATGGTAGTCACTGCAAAAAGGATCCAGACTTGTAGGTGCTTTCATTTGGGAGAGCAGTTTAGGTGTGTAAAGCCAAACTGAAATCTAAGTGGAATCCTGAGTAGGAACAACCATTACAGGGTGCTGAGTATCCCATACAGATTCTTCTTCTGATCCAGAAACCCAGAGGCGGGAGGTATCAGTGAAGATCTTAGTTGAGTCCTTCCGCTGTTCCCTCTATGGGGCAAGATTTACCCTGTCTGCACTGCTGCCGAAACAGATGAGGTGTTTCTGTAGGTAGTTCTTGTTCCTTGCTTGTATTTTAGTTAGTACTCAGCACAGTTAAGGTTTACAGAGTTACACCTGTAGTTACCTAGACTATTGCTCTTCTGCATCTGCTAGGCACATGCTACATGTGTCTCCCTACAGTTTAAAGGTAAGGACGATAGTAAATCATATATAGCATAAATAAATTAACTACATAGTTGTGCAAGAAATGTTCCAGTCTTACCGTGAACAGGCACACAGTCACAGTAGTGATCCTTACACAGTATACTTGCAAGTGGAATACGTGAGAGGAGAATAAGTAAAATGTAAAAAGAGCATCTTTTTTTTTAGCATGGTGGGAGAAACTGATTAAAACAGATTTCAAGGAGAAAAGTGCATTATGCAGTTTCTTGAACAACTGTAGTTTTCAAGATGAAAAAGAGTGGATTTGTGGAAATCCATAAAAAGATGTTAATCGAAGTCACCATGATTCAGTCCTTTGATGGAACTTCTAGTGCACAGGTTTTTGTAGGGCAGGGAGGTTAGAGGTCTGACATCCTCTTTTATTAAATTAGTTTGAACTTGGTATGCGTGGAGCATGCTCACATGTATCTACCATTCAGCATAAAGGGAATGCGATTTTACCTGAACTTACATTGCTGCCTCACCTTTTGCCAGGCTGTTCCATATCACAATTACAGTAAAGAATCTCAGAAAACCCCTAAACCAAATAAATTAGTTGAAACCTTGTAATAGTTACCCTTAAGTCCAAGAACCGTTCCATCTGCTTTCTTTGCTTCTTTCTGGAAGTTGTGTCTTGCCCTTTCATAAACTTGCAAACTGTCTCTAAATTCCTCTGAATTCCCTGTTTTCAAGATTAAAAAATTTTCATTGCTCTTTTGTCACTAAATAGTTCTTTTACAATATTTTAATATCCTTATAAAACCTCTATTCCCTGGATGGGGAGGTTACAGAATTCTTACTGTGATGTTGCTATTGCTATCTCCTTTCAATCCCTGGCAAGGCGGGTGAAACTCCATTTTCCCTTGAACTGCTGCCATGCTCTGAGGTTCCTCCCCTCTATTGATTCTTACCACAGTTATGGTTCTTTGACTTCTTTATTTTCATATGAAGGTGCGTAAGAACTAGAGGTAAAAACGATCCATTATGCTTGCTGAGCCTGTGAAGGATTAGTCCATACTCGTATTTGGTGTAAGCTAGTTTTGTAGAAGTCAACCATTATCTTGAAATAATGTTTCATTGTGAAAAAGGATTGCTTGTCACACAAATAGAAATTCTTATTCTGATATCCATCTCATTTCTCCCATATATGACTCTGTATAGAAAAACTGTACTTTTGCCATGGAGGTAATGCCCAACAAATACATGTAGGCTGTTGTTGTGCAAGTACTTAAAATGCTTGTTGCTCTTGACAGTTCTTCTCCAGTATATGTTGGCAACTGCCTAATCACTGCTCTTGTCTTTTTCTGAAATCCTTCCAGATAATCAAAGTGTTTCTTATGACAGGATGGCCAGAATGACATAAACTAGTGAAAGTTCATTTGACTGGTGCAACTTATTTCAGGCTAATTTCAGCTATGCCTCAATAGCCATGGCAAACAAAAAAAAATACTCTCTTACAGTTTATTTGTCTATAGGTTATCTCAATGAATGAAATTTATATAGAAAAAGTGTGTAATGCAAGCTTTCTGCCCTGAGACTTTCTGAGTGTGCTATGCAGTACTTTACTACTATATCAAAATGGAAGTGCAAATATTGTTTATAACTGATGAACTCTTCTTCAGCATTGCCTTTTCCACATATTTTCTGGATCCAGTCCACGTTGCAGATTATTCCCTGCAAAATGTAAAATTAACTTAATATTTATCCAAAATAAATGCATTTAAAATATTTTGTATCCATCTCTCCTAATCCCCTTACTCGTTTAGCCAGTTTTACTGATCTTGTCCTCTTTTTTTCAGAAATCAAGTTTCTCAAGGTATGATTTAAGAGATATTTAATAGAAGTTCCAATATTCTTTATCTGTGGTTATACATGTCCAAATCATGTTTGTATACCCAAACATGAAGTAGAATTGTGTCATTCAGGACCCATCAGTTAATTTATTTTCTGTTAATTCCTGATCAACGTCCTCCTGTTTAGCCTGTAAAGTGCATGCTGGTATTGTTCAGCAAGGTGGCACTGATACTGATCACTCTGCTTTTCCCACTGATCTCCTTTCAGAGCTGCTAAGTGCATGGTGGTCATTTATACTGTGATTGGATAAAATTCACTTCAACGCAGACTGCTTATGTACATATTTAAATTCAGAAAGGGGGTTTTATATGGCTATAAAGAGATGTTCAAAAAGTTGAATTTCATGTATCATCTGCATATGGTCACTTAAAAAACCTACTAGTTAGCGTCACTTAAAATATTACCAATTTCACTCTAATTAATTGATCTTCTATAAAATAATGGATGATGTTTTTATTTCTAAAAATCCTGTCTTCAGATTAGACAATGAGTCAATTAATTTTTGCCTGTTAAGAGCAGAATACAAGCTGGAGGAACTCAGAGTGAGGGTTCCAGGATACACAATCATAAGCACTAGTAATCATACCAAGACCCTAGATCAATGACGATGGAATGCCACTTGATACTTTATGGTCTTTCCTTACTTTTTTTACTTTTTTTTTTTTCCTCCTCCAAATGGATGTTGGTTTTAAATGAATGCAAAATACTGTACTTTTTTTTTCCAAAAATGGTAGAAAAAAATAGTAAGAAATTAGATTAATAACGAACATATTTTTAGCGCTCATTTACCCCACTTATAACTGGGAATACATGAGTATGAATACTAAGACAATTTGAGAAGAATTTTTCCCTGGGAATAAAAGGAAGCTGTGTTGACATAAATGTAACTTGCTGAACATTTATTGAGGGGTAAATGCCTGGTATTTAAAATTGAAAGCTGCTGCTATGAGGTCGCTAGCTAAAGTAGTGACAGGAGCGCAGAAGACAATTTTAAGCAATTGAAATCTGTAAGAATTGATGGAGAGGTAAAAGTTACAAACCTGTCCTCATGTATTATTTGCCTTCCTCTTTCTGATACTCCTCAATGAATAATGAAAATGCTTGTTGACTCATTTGCTGAATTTTAAGGATGAAGCAAGTGTAATGGCACTGTTTGTCAGGCCAAAAAAATACTGTGCTTCAACGTGCTTTTTTGAAAAATTCTAATATCATCAAGGCTTAATCGTGCCACTTTTCTATGGGAAAGGATCATGTGACACTTCTCTTGCAGATGGATTTAGCAAAGCAGTCTGCCATTTCTGTGTTGGATTGAGCCACTTTATGAATCTGGGGACTTACACAGTTGGCTAGATCAGAGTTTGTTTGCAGCAAGGAAGGCCTAACTAAAATCCACAGAAAATTTTGGTAATTCATTTTTCAAATAACTGTGCTTATGGTGTCTGTACCCTGTACAGAGATACAATGTTTCTGTCTAATAAAGGAAAAATGGTAAGAATCTCTCAGTTGCTGGCTTATGGCTTCATGAAGAACTGTAATGCTCCAGTAATGTAATACAGAAGTATATTTACTTAGCTTCCTGTGTGTTTTATTAGTGGAATCATTCTCTCTTTAAAATAGTCAGTTACGTATTTTATGACATGTAGGGCATAATAGCTTTTAACTATGTTTTATCAGACTCACCTAGAGAAAGTATCATCAATCTGGCTTTCTAAACTTCCCAGATGTGTTTGAAATACCCAATTTCATCATTAGGAGTTGTATTATAACCTCTCCCATTTTGCAAAGCTTGCAGGATGGATCCCAAAAGTATCCCAGGATGGAGAGAAAAAACAAAAGTAATTCTTAAAAAATGCATTACTACTGGATAGCTGTTATTGTTGTTGGGTTTTGTTGGCTTTGCTTCTTTGTCTTCTGGGGTGCCTGCAGTCAGCAAACTTGACTGTATGAAGTAGTTCACGTATTGGTAAGAAGAGATTCCTTACACCACAGAACTTAAGTTTAAAAGCAGCGTGGCTACCACTGCTCATGCTGAACGTAGCATGGAATTTGACATTTATGAAACAAGTGCAAAGAGGCTTTGAAATCGGTGTAATAATATCCGTCGAAAACAGAGAGGAGCTGGGAAACCGCGAAGCTTTAGTGAGTTTAGAAGAACAGCCTGTTATACCATTACCTGTCCTACGCACACTCTGTCGTCCTTCAATTCCCAGAAACGAGTTACTACAGTTCTCTGCTATTTCATTTTTCCCACCTGGCAACTCTTTTAGTAATACCTAAACCAGTTCTCTTTAATCATAGCCACCTCATAGTCTTTTTGTTAGAGGAATCATCTGTGCTTATCTAATCCAAAGGAAGACCTTTGGCAGCCATTTATATGCAGTGTTGAAGACAGGATTTTGAGCAAGGATGCCCGTGGATTTAACCCATTATGGCCATTTTTATGCTACATGCATAACAGGCTAAAATTTACATTCCTCTAATTGCTGGTTATCCTACAGTCATCTTTCCTACTGGCATGGAAGCATAATTTTTGAAGTGCGGTGCAGCTTTCACTTCTTCATAGAGAAAACAGGTGTATTAAGAAGGATTTACTCAATTTCTTTGTGTTGCGGTCCTAAGTTGCAGTTTTGGACCCTGGGAAGGCAAGGCTAAGGCTCATATAGCAGGATTTCACACAGGAAACTTCAAGATGCCATTGCAACAGAATAATCAAAGATGGAGAAAAGTTGCCTTTATTCTTTGACACCTGCATCTCCTCAGGTCCATGCTCAAGGCCATATCCTCTCAGAGATGTGCAACTGAAGTGCTTTAAGCTAGTGTTTTGTGTCAAATTTACTTTATTAAAAAGGAAGTTATGTTTTGGGGACTATTTCAAAGATAAATTAGTGTGGGCTTGGGAAGGTTTTTTTCTGTATGTGCAATAAATCTTAAGCTGCCCGGGTGCACAAGTTGCAGGTCTCTTTCAGCCAGCTGGTGGGTTCCCAGGCAGAGTCTGTCGCATGCACACATCATGTGGATTTCCAATGTGCTTGCAAATACTGTGATCCCTAGAGAGGCATGATCCTTTTTGGGCTGAAACGCTCAGTCATTGTGATGAGATGTTCTGCTTAGAAATTCAGGGCACAACGTAGACCTAGCTGTGGATCGTGCCAGTCCACCTTTTTTTTTTCATAAGTAATGGATGTGATATGTTTCACAATTATATGTTTCGTATTATGTTGTTGCTCTCAGATTGCACGTGTGAGAACACAGCATCTCGAAAATGATTTACAAACACGGATGCAGTGTCTGATGGCACTTTATTTGTGAAGGAAAAGGCATATGTTTGCCTTGTGGTGTGTGCCTGTAGATCAAAATCCAATGAAAAGTGTACTGACTATATCAGTGATAGGCATGTTACTTACCAAAAAAAAAAAAAAAGGCAAATGCGGAATGCAATATGGAGATAACATACAATTTACAATTTATTGATTTTCTCTGTATGGTTTATGGCTATAATGGACTTTATGAAAACCCTAAGCCAGTCTACAGTCTATTTTATCTTTGTAAATAATTGACTGAGTACACTGTTCTCAATGGGATAAGAGGAAGGAGACACATGCAAAGAGGAGACTGTACAAGTAATTATATGTATATGGTACATTTAAGCCCTTTTTGGCAAAGTTCAAATAAACTTCTTCATAGTGTCTGAAAATCAGAGATCTAATTTTGATTTTAAATCTGTTGTCACAACTATCCTTAGCTCTGCAGTAGTTTGCATTTCAAGTGTACTGGAATCTCTGAGTACCTCCTTTGTGTGTTGCATAATTACTGTTAATACTTGATTTCACAGTTACTTATAACCTTGATGTATTACTTGACTGATGCTAATATCACATTTACTATTCTGACCACCTTGAACAGCCTTCTACATGATACTTCCTGGAGCGTCTAGTCTTTTATCGTCTGGCTGTATCTTCTAGTTTCTTTCTGGCTGTAATACAGTCTCATGTCTTTGCTTCAGACAGTATTTTTAATTTTGTATTGCAGGGTTCAACATGGGTGCCAGGGAGGGTAGTAAGACTAGTGCACAGACAGGAAGCGAGGACCCTCAGCATCCTAAGGAAGTGACTTCGAGAGGCCGTGGTTCACACAGTTCCTGGTTCCAACTAGGTGTAAGGCCACTTATATTCTGCCTGAGTTCAGGTTGACACTGAAAGAACTCTATCCTCCTGCCAGTGGCACTCATTTCCACCTGGGCTTTTGTGCTGGCACTTAGTTTATGTGGATGTTTAATGAGACAGATTGAGGGTTGATCCAGCTGCAAACTAATCTCGTATTTCTTCTGGTTTGCTTTTTGGGTCAGTTCCCTAATCTACTTTACGATGCAGCTGTAAGATGCAAGTGTTAGCACAAACAAGGTGGTGGAACAAATGACTGAGGTCAGGAGGGAGGGCAGAAAGGATCACTTCCTTTGACGGGTGCCCTGATTTACGCTACGGGTTGAAGGGCCTGGGTTGCACACTCGCTGAGAACTGGTGAATGAGAATTGCTGCCTTGCATGGGAGCAAGAGTCTGCCAAAAAGGTGATTGGCAACATCACTCATCTTTAAATGGCAGCAGCTTCTGGCTCCCTGTTCCGTTTCTATTGACAAGCTCCGTCTTTAATACAGGAGACGTGTATAAAGTCTGGCACCCCAGCCTTAGAAAGTTGTTCATCTCTGCTGCAGAGCACCCGGTGGTACACGTTACATAAAGGACTCTGCAATGTAAACTGGCATAACTAAATGCCTTACAGAAGATAAGCATAATTACCCAGACCCCTAGGTAGAAGCACCCATAACATTTGCCAAACAAAAATTCAGATAATTGGAAGATCTGGCTTAGCACATTCTGAAATTGGCGTGTCGGATCTAAAAATCTCTGATTCAGTCTTTCTAGCTCGGTGAGCTGGATTTCCAGTTGGGAGATTCATTCAGCAGGGCTTAGGTTTTAAACCAGAAAGATAAAAACCACCAAAGCCTTTGCCTCGGGGTCTGCCATGGGAGTTACATTCCTGGATAAATCAGAATACCATCTGTACTGCCAACTGCGATGTGAGAGAGTTAAGTGAGGTTTTCTAAGCAACCAAAAGCACCTAACAAAAAATAGGTAATACCACTCTCCAGGCCGCTTTGCTTTTCAAAGGCTGTCCCACATCTCTGAAGGGTGTGTTTCAGATTGTGATTCAAAGTCACCCAGGTCTAACTTACCTGAAACCCTAGGTAGGGAGGCGGGCAGGCAGATAATGTTACATAACGGGTCATAAGTGATGTCTGAATTGGACAATAAATCCTAATCGGTTTACTAAAAATGGAGGCAAATAGTTTTGACAAGACAGAATCTGAACTAAGGAGGGCTGTTGGTGGCAAAACGAAAGAATGAAGTTTATACTGTTTAATTGTGCTGATGATTTTGACAAAGTCGATCACAGGAGGCACTGCACAAGCTCAGTCATTGGGCAGTGGCAGCTTGTGTTCTGTCAAAATTCCCTCCCTTTTGTGATACTTATCAGGCAAAAGCTCAGCCATAGTTAAGGGTACATACACATCAGGAACTGAAGGAAGAAAGCTTTCCAGAAACATTGTAATTAAATGAAAACTAGATACTTTTCATTTTAGAATGTTTACATAAATCTATACATGTTAATGGACAGAAATGCACGTCTAAATATCCCGAAGTTTGCCCTGGAGTGATGTAGTAATTACCTGGTTATGAGTTGTGCATGTTAATTTTTGCAGGCGATTTATCTGGTTTATCTGGCTTTTAAAGACATGATATTTTCCTTCTTTTTTATTTTTACTTTTTCAATGCCCCTATTTTCACAACAGAGCACAGCTAGCATATTTAACAGTGCATTCCTATAATTATGAGTGAAGGTGGGAAGCACAGGCAAGAGTAGACAACAAGAAGCAAGAGCTGAAGGTGAGGTAGCTACTCAGTTAATCTGTGAGGAGGAGATAACGGGCAATAACACGAAGCCAGCACAAAGATGTGGCCAGAGTGGCAAGCAGAAAGGATACTTTTATCAGCATTGTTTCAAACCAGCTATAACAGTAAGTATTAAAAAAGGAAAAGAAGCAATTACAGTAGCGAACCCTAATTGAATTTTGAAATACCTTTTAATAATGTGCAGTAAAGAAACTACATCTTTACCTAAGCAATTGGAGCATGTTCTGGATGTGACCTGCTTACCTGCATGAAGAGAAACACACATCCAAGGGCAAATTTTAGCTTATTTTGTAATCAAGATTGCGCGCTTATGAATTTGCAGATAAGATCTAGCATAGGGACTTTCAATATTGTAAGTATTTTTCTTAATGGGGCCTGGGCTAGGCACAAAACCCCTCCATTGTAAATGTATTTGAGCGTCTGCTTTGTCTGAAAAGTAGTCAAAGATACAGATTAAATGAGCCTTCAATATTCATTGTTATTTACCTCTGAAAGATTCAGCTGGTTTGCTTTGTGATTGCTTTTCTAAAGGAAATCATGCATTGTAATCAATTTACTGTGTGCATTTTTAAATGTCAGGGACATTTTTGTTACTTAACTAGCAGACTCATGCAGTAAGGGATGATGCAGACTTTTTGAAGTAAGGCTATTTTAAGGATTAACTTCTAAGAGATTTCAGGTTCAGTGTATCTAAGTACAGTATATGCTTTCTTATTGTTTTCTTTTTGTTAATTTAAAGTTGAGCGGCATTTCAGGCAACAGCTAAGGTATATATATGAAGTATATTTTTTATATTTTATTTCATTCCATCGTTATTTTTCTGATGATTCCTTTAAATGTGACGTGTACAGAAATTATTGACCATGATCACTTTTGAATATTGACACTGTGTTTGAAAGTTTTTGCAAAGTAGTGTTTATTATCAAAATACATGTTTGTGTGTGTAATTCAATTAAAATGTCATAATCATAAAACATTTAAAGATGCAAACTCCTCTATGTGCTAATTCAGAAAAAAAGAACTTTTTAAATCGAACTCCATGTAGCTTTTGCAGATACTTAGGCCTCTCTTCACTGTTGGTTGAGTTTATTTAAAGAGCTTTTTTAGTCACCTTTGAACCCAAATGATTTCTCCAGATGTACAGAAGTGAACAATGTAAAAATCTTGCTGCTTCAGCAGAACAGGATCCAGCTGGCAGGGAACTGGATCTGCAAGTCATTGGTTACAGCTGTGTTTCGATTTATGTGATGGTTGAAAAAATAAATTACTGGATTAAATGGCTAGAAAGAGGACTCTTTGTTTAGCCCTTGTGTGGGGACTGAAAGTGTTTATGGTGCTGTTTTCTACAGAGCCTTTGCAAAGTAAGCCGGACAAATAGACTTATTCAAAACTTCTCTGAAATGTTGCGCATTCAGCTTTATTTCTTTACAGAAGAAACTGTATGTTTTTGTGTAATGCTGTCAGCCAGCAACCGTTTTTAAGGTCTCTTGGCCTTTGAGAGTGGCGGTAGCATTTTAGCAATGTCTTTTAGGCGTTGCAGTTTATCACTGGAAGGCAGTTTCCTTTAGTTAAAGGTTTTAAAATGCATTTCTTGGCATGCATACAAATACATGTAGGGACTCTGACAAACTCATAACTTTTTAATGGGTTTAATATTTCAGCTTTGTATACCACTTACCTTTTGCTCTGCATAATAATGCTGATGTAATTGTAAATTGGGTGCACAATAATTTACAGAGCAGGCACAATGAAATCAGAAACTAATGCCAAGTGTTTAGATTATCGTATATCTTATTTTAATGTTCTAACGATGGTGATTATGTCCTATTGCCTGACATCCTGATTCTGCAAAGATTTACATGCTTATTTTAACTGAACAGTTCCACTGTCTTTGCTAGAGCTGCATGGTGCATAGAGTTCATTGCAGCTTTGTTAGCTAAGAGATGTGTGAATTTTAAAAACATGCTTTATGAGAGTATGGTCCTGTGAAATCCCGTGAGCTGCCTTTTCTGCTGAAGGTAGCTTGGGCTGACGAAGTTGAGACGTAACTTCTTGCAGTGAAGTCCCGACTCCACTGAAATCACTGAGCGTTTTGTCACTGACTTCTCTTAGGCTACAATTTCACCTTTAGAACTGCATCTTAATGTTTTTACTTATAACAGATATCCCAAGACCCACAAGTGATTTCTCTTAAGTAGTGCAAATGCTTGCGAAGTGATAGGCTGCCAAATGTGAACAAAAGATTTTATATTAGACAACAGTAGTTTTAAAGGCTTCTTGCAGATGCTACGGAAAGATAAATAATAGTGTATAACTTTCACTCACGACAGACAGTGAGCATATAGTGCATTTTTTAAAGCTTTAGCTGGCTTTCAGCATAATAGTTTGCAAAGCCAGGAGCTTTTCAGCACTTATATCTGTTTATTCAGCAATATTTCTTAGCAATTATTTTAGGCTGACCATTTAGTTTCATTTTACAGTCATAAAGCAGTCAGTAGCTGTAGCTGGGTATCACTTACCTTCTATTTATTAAAACATTTCTAAACCAGTATATAAACATGGAAAATTATGGTTGTGATTAGATCATAATTGTTGTCTTATCAAGATCTAATTACTTGTCTAAAAACAGTTTGCACAAACCATTTTCAAAGGATCGCCTTTATAAAATCCTACAAAACGCTGACCAAGGAGAGCTACATACCAGAACAGGAGTCCTTTTCCAAGGCAAAAATGAAATCAAACAAGTTGGCCAAGTTCCATCATAAGCCACCCTCAGAAATACCAGAGAGAGGCTTAAAATATTTTAAATAGAATATTTCCCTTCCCCCCTTTTTTATTGTTGTCCCTGAGCAGCATTATTACATTAAGAGCCATGCGACAGAAAGTCGTGGTGATGCAGAATAAATAACCATAATGTATCAAAAGCAGACAAAGGTGTGATTGATCTGTCTGGAATTGGCAGACTCTTTCGCTGTGTCAGGCTGTTTCTTTGATCAATGAAGGTATAGCCTCTGACCCTTAAAAAAAAATCAATGAGATTGATTGAAAGGAGAGAGAGAACTATGAGAATGCAGGATAGCTTTAACCTTCACTGTCTAGAAAATTTAAAATATCCTGCTTTTGCAGGCATTGTACCTACTATTTTGTATTTGCTTATTAAAATGTTTTGCTTTTCCCCAGCCTGCTTTTGAAACCTCTTAAAACAAGGCTGTAGAAATGGTGTGTCTGAATGTTTCTCACGAAAGTTTATCTTCAAATCACATTGTTAAGAAAATAGGAGGGTTAAGAAAATAGGAGGGTTAAGAAAATAGGAGGGTTTTTTGCAGATTTCTGTACATTCTGTTACCGTTGCCTTTAATTTCCTTTTATAAACTCTAACCCTTATTGAACATATACATATTCAAGAATCAGTGCTCAGAAAAATAGTTCAGATCATTTCAGAGACACTATTAATCCATACAAAGTTACCTGCATTGCCCTGTTTGCAGGATCAGGCCCACTGATGATTGTAACAATAGTGTGAAACTAGCATGAAGGGGTGCCTTCTGGGAATAAACAATGTATTTTGGTGATCTTGTTCCACATAATTTTGCATTTTTATCAATTTTATATATATCTCTCTATATATGTATAGCTAATTAGTAAGGAAAGAATAAAAATGTCATACTGGAAAACTTATGAAGCGGGATTTTTAAAATAGTGCTTGGCACTTTACATCTTTCTTATTGAACAGACTGCAAATGCAAACTTGACTGTTTAGTCAAAAACAGTTTTATGAACAGTTGTAATTTCAGTTTAGTTCCGGGCCCTTTCTTCACATTGCGCTGATGCTGTATTAAGCAGTAACACAAAGAAATTAGTGAAGTAAGTATTAGAAGTGTTCATAAATAGAAAAGTTATATCATTCATTATTTCATGCTTTTGAAGCTGAAGAAAACATGGGTAAAAAATACCAAATATTATAGTGGTTAGTTTTCATAAATAATTACTTTTTAAATTGAAAATGTCAGTGAATCAAGGTTCATTGAATGGCATTCATACACTCTCAAAGTAATTCAGACTGCAGTAATTTCTGGTGTCATATGTCTGTGTTTTAACAAAAGGCAGGTAAATTGACAAGTCAGCAAGGAGATGGTATAATAGCGTTTCTCAAGTAAGAAGGAGCTTGCGTAGGGAGAGAAGGATGTTGCTATTTCTCTGTATTTTTATTTGTGTGATTTCCTTTCTGTAATAGATTGTGTAGACTATATATGTATTTTAATACTTCACTATCATGTGAGAATTTCAGCTGAGTTACAAAAGGCACTGTTGATAAAAAATAAGGCAAAGTCTGGATGTAACATTTCTAAACAAGAAAGTAAGAGGGTAGATTTTTGTGATAGGTCTGGGACTAGATAGCTGTTGGATTTTTCTGAAGTCTTTATCCCCTTGCCATTCATCAGTGAGGTGAGAAGGTATCATGGACAATCATACAAAACTATGGCATATGCTTAGACACAGGTCACTCTTAACACTCTCATTCTTCTAAGTCGTTTAAATGCTACATTAAAGGAGGCTAAACCTTTTATTATAATGGGGATCTTTTTCATGTGCACTGTGATGAAGGTAATTTTGCTCCTACAAAAAGAAGAGGAATGAGGGTGTTACCTCCCTGTTGGAGCACACACAGAATATAAAGATGAGAACTGCAAAATCAGAATAATGTTTTCTGTTAGTGCATTTCACCCTTTGTGTTAGACACATTCTGATTTTGCTCCAACAGTATCTAATTCTTCTCATTGCATTCTCTTAACATTATGTTTGTTATAACTTTCCCACAAAGTTTGTGTTATTATTGCAAATCTCCTTACTCTTGCTAAGAAACAAAAGGCTCGTCCTGTATTTGAAAGGGTTTTGATACCTGATATCCACGTCCAGCCTCACCTCTCCTCCCTCTTTGTCCATAAGTGGTAATCCAGCCTTTTTTTTTTTTTTTTTTTTTTTTTTTTTTCTTCTTTTCTGTTTGTTTTGATTTTGGTTTTGTTTTTAAAATTTTTGAGTGATTTCAGCGATGGCCGCTACCCTCATTCTGTTCTTCCCGCACACAGACCGCATCGCTCCGTGCGGGTGCAAGTGCTGTCCCCTTGTGGATGGCGCTCACAGTCTTGGCTGCCGCCTGCAAAATCGAGCGGTACCCTTCCTCCAGTTTAAGGTGGTGTCTGGTGCACTGCATTCATTTAGCGTTACTAAAGGACAGAATTGAGGTTCTTCCGTATCTCATCCCACTGTCAGCTAAATCTTTCCCAGAAAAGATGCAAAGCTGAGGTCATTTTTTTCCATCTCTAAGGGGTCAGTTACTGCAACAAAGTCATTCCTGGCTGAGGTATAAGCCTGTTAAAAAGCACCTATGCTAGCAGCTGACTCATTTTCTAGACCAATTTTTTACGTTTCCACTAATGAAAACAGCTGGGTCATTAAATCCAGCAATCGATCTCCCATTATAACCTGTCTTGGACAGCATGGCGCCCTGCCCCGGCAGGTGCCGTCCCTGCAGACAGACCCCCGGCCTCGGCCTCAGCGTCTGCCGTGAAACACCTATTTGCTGCCCCCATTCCATACCCATTCCTAGCACCCCTAGGAGCGCAAATTCCTCCCCAAAATACCGTTGCCATGGCATAGGGGCTAGTTCTGCTCTTTGGCATTCAGAGCACTGCATGGGCTAAGGCTGTGCGTTCAGTCTCTCCGGCTGAAAAGCAGATCTATGGTTAAAAAAGGTGTGGTTCTGCTTGGAAACAGAGGCAGTGTGTACAGACAGTGAGGTAACTGTAAATGTAATGGGGTTTTCTTTCACTATCACTATTTGAGTCTATCAGCAGAATAAATCGAATTTGAGAGACAAAAATTCAGGATACCTGCTACCTGGATTCTTTCTTTCCTCCTGAGAAGCTGAGAGCAGGATATGTGAGAATTGCTGGAGCATTTTTATGAAAAGCTTTTCGATCTTTTCAGGACCTGCACAGGAATAAAAAAGAAAGTTAAATGGTTGACATTTAATCTTCATACAGTGAATAATAATTAAAGGCAAGATTTTAAAGTGATTCTACTCGTATTCAAACCTGATGGTTCTTTTGTCCTTGCATCGCATGAGGATTTACTGTACTGTGGATGCAAAATGTAAATGATTGGGAAATTCTGTAAAATTCAGAAATGCATACACAGATGTCTTTCCAACTTTTTCACACTTACCCTCAAACTGAAAATGGATTTTCCTAGTGGTTGATTAACCAGAAATGAGTTGTTCCTAACTAGGTTGAGGGGAGAAGAGTTCTGTAATATTGGATTAGTGAAAGGAGTGAACAGCTTCAGTTTAATTCAACTAGTCCTCTATTTTTAATCTCCAAGGGAACAGCTGAGTTGAATGTTAATTAAACAGCAGTCTTTGATCCACCCAGCCACTCCCGGAGGCGTAATAATAATATATAAGCACACACGCAGCAAATATGTAATAGGTGCATTTAAAGGAGTGCATCTAACCTTGCCACATTCACATACAAAATGTTTCTTGCTGACCCATTCTTATATTATTTAAATAAGGAAAGGGAAAAAGGGGAAAATGCTAAGCTAAACTTAGATGATCTGAAAGGTAGGGCAGCAGAGCAAGTGCGAGTTCCTGTTTTGAGGATGTATAAGGGTTAATGATTAGAAGAGTGGAATCAGGAAAGACCTTAAGCCCAGATCTATGACAGTGGTAATTGAGCTGATTGATTACGACATCTCGTTTCAGACGACTATTGATTTAATCTAGTCTGCAGTCCCATTGGCCCCAGAGGTGCTCCCGAGTGAGGCTCAGCACTTGAACCTGGGTACTCTTCCCTACTCACCGTCTGGATATAAATTTCCAGAATCTGCAGCCATTTATAATTTTCACTCATCTTCATGCTTTTATTCAAAAGCTTCTAATTTCGGCAGGCTAATGTCTTTAACCGTTGAGGGGGCAGATGCAGGGAAAATGAAATGGCACAGACTGAAAAGGGTGGTGGTTTTTTTTTTTAAAAAAAAAGCAAGACAGAGAGCTGGGGCTATGTGGCTAGTATTTGCATCTGTTGTTTCTGATTCGCAGAGCTAGCAAAGGCTCCTTTTGGAGGCAGTCCACAAAGCTGGGCTATCAGTAGGCAGTTTGCTGTATGCACACGTTCAATTATTAAAATAGTAGACTTTTTTTCTATCTGATAGCCATAGCGAGGTCATGACATTAATTTATCCAGGGTATTGTGGGTAACTATACAGAAAAAAAGCATAAAGGGCACAGATGCTGGAGCAGCAAAAAATGGATGGGTCTGAGCAAAAGGAGATTAAGAGGCGATGACCAATCTAATGTACGTATAGCAGTAAGAAGCTGGCATCCGTCACAGACTATTGATGGCAATAAGTATTTTAAGCCATGCTGTGCATGTGTTAATTTTTTTATATATATACCTCAGTAAATGCTAAGCTGAATGCTGTAATCCTGTATTTTTTCAGTTTCCCAAATCTGATTTCAGTCTTGTTTTTGTTGTCTCATGCTTGGCGTTCTCCACTCGCTCTCTGTCTCTGTATGTGGGTGTGTGTCTGTCTCTCCCCTTCTCTGAGATTACAAACTTAACTGTTTCTTAATTGTCTACTTTCCACTGTCCTTTTCCTAAGAAATTAATTACCATCACAACAACTGGTCATAAGCGCGTACTAACTGGGCTTAGGGCGTGTACCCCGGCGTTTTGGCTTCATTTCTTTACTTTGGGGCTGCGTGGTGTTTTCTTTTGGACCTTTCCTGCGAGTGGATGCCCTTCACGTTTGCTGCCGCCGTAAGGTTGCCAAACGGCTACCTGAGCCGGGACTGCGGTGTAGCACTGCATCCTGGGACCCGCCTGCCCGGCTACGCCGAGAGTTTCTACGGCACCAGGCAGCTTTGAGAATTGGCTGGCGAATTGCGTATCACCTGTCCCCCCCTCTGGTAAATAATTTTTATACCGCGAATCACAGTGGTGTGGTATTGTCTGGAAAAATAATTCCCAAATACTGTTGGCGTTAAAAGGGAAAAGCCGAAAGATTGTCAACACCGTAAGTCATTAAAGTCCCTTGCCTTAAGAACAAAGGAACAAGGTAAAAATGCACACAATAATTATGCTCTATGGATTTTCATAGCCTGTCAGACAACTTGTGCCTGTGTTTCAGTTAACAGCCTTTGTGCTTTGTTTTGTGTTGTGTATTATATATACGCGTCTTGAGTTTCTCTGTGTGTGTGTGTGTATTCGATGTACGTGCATGTGCGCAGACTGCTCTACCAACACGGAGCAAATACCATACAGCTAAATACACAAGTGTAGCTCAAACATGCGTTTTCAGTACTCGGTGTGGTGGTGCGGGTGTATTGCCATTGTTCTCTCGCAGCGCTCCCTCTGATGCAAGCAGCTTCTATTTTATATTTTATTTTAATTAAGAAGTCTAAAATAAATAAAAAAAAAGAGAGAAAAAAAATTACTCAGTCCGGTTAAATACTGATTGAAGTCCAGAAACTCACGATTTCAGCACAGTGAATGGTGATTCAGACCCTGGCAGTGTTTTGGCTATGAGACAATTCCTAATTATAAAGAGCACAATGAGTGGGGGGGGAGAAAAAAAAAAGGATAGCATTAATTTTAAGGAAGATTAATATTAGTCTTTTTAACGTTCATTATTTTCTGAAGAAATGAATCCTTGTAGCTTTTGAGAGCTAGTGTGTCCTTCCCACTGGTATTTATTCGAGCAAAGGAAAAAAAATGAAGAAGGCGTAGAATAAACTCCTAAGACTGTTCAAGAATTACTGGCATTATTTCTCTCTACATCACGTGTGAGCCTGGGTTGCCTGCTATTCCTGAGGCAGAGGATCGAGGATGAAAGTCTGTGTGTCAGAGCCTGTTTTCACAACTGCATTTGGAGATCTGTCTTATTGATTAGGAAAAAAAGGGGGTGGGAATAGGAGTGTGAGGTGAGGGGAGGACCGACTGACTACTGGCTTATTGCAGCTCAAGACATTTTCTTCCGGAAAGATGTCAAACAACTGAGACACAGCAACAGAGGAAGTAGAAAGGTGGAAAAATAAGAAGAGGGACCCTTTGGAAGAAATGAAGGCATTCCTTATGAGAGCCTTGAGGCTTTTTTTTCTTCTAACATCTGACCCACAAGGGCTAGAGTGACAGCGTCATGCAAATGCTGCAGTCCAGCAGGTCTGAGAGAGGGTGGATGCTAGAGAGTGAGTTAATGTTAATGATGAGTGCAGTGAAAATACCAGCCGATACCACCCCCTCCACACACAACTGCTCTGAGTCAGCATCCGCTGCTTTGCCTTGCCTTTTTGTGCGTGTGTGTATGTGCGCGCGCATGTGTATGTGTGTGTGTGTGTGCGCGCGTGTGTGCTAGTGACTGTGTGTGTGCATGGAAGGTAAAGCCAGTCAGTCAGTGAGAAGCAAAGGTACGTTTGAGAGCAACTAAAATCTGACTGATTTCCATCTTCAGAGCATCAGATGTATTCCCTAAAGAGGATGGGTCTATGCGATGGGGGTGGTATAATTATGTTAATGTCATATTTATAGAGGGGAGAGATTTTTCATTCTAATTATTGATTTGAAAGCTGTGGTCAAAATTGTTTGTTAAATCATGATCAGCTTTAAAAAAAGAAATTGGATGAAATCTAAGGACTGCTATACATCTCTCTCTCTCATATCTATATTTTGTTTCGTTTAACTATTTTGTGTCTGAGGCATAACTGATTGAATGGTGCACAGTGACAAAGAAACGGCTCTTATATAATGTTGCATTATCTCATCAGCTGAAATAGTATTTTAAATAATCCAAAATGTTCTGAAATCTGAAGTATCATTCTGGAAGGGAGGGTGAAGGGCAGGGGTGGGGGTGGGGGGCACTGGCAAATCTTTTCTTCAGCAAAGCGCTCTGTACAGCTTTCTTGTAAATGGATGATTCACCTGTTCGACCAGCAGAGATTCTAATTCTTCCCCCCCTCTTCTCTTTTTTTTCCTTTTTAAAGCTGAACGGCTTCCCGAAGAGCACTGAGTTTTCTATGCCAGATTCTGCTCCAGTGGCTAGGACCTTTATGGCTGCTGTTTCTTTTGCTCTGGGCTCTGATGGAGGAAAAAAAAAAAAAAAAAAAAAAGCCACGGTGGATCCTGTCCCTAAAGTAGAAATTTTCTTTTTCGTTCTGCAAACAAGGCTAAAGATCGGAGGAGAATGAATGCGAAAGTAATTCAGGATTGTGGTCGTGCCATTAAAAGTGTTCGGCTTCAGAACGAAATTATTCAGGAAATCTGAGCATTTCTTCTTACTGTATCGACAGTATTTGAAAGTTATGTGTGCTTTGAGTAATCTGGTGCAAGTGACAACAATCTCTGCATGTCAATGTTTTCTACAGCTTATGGAGCGAAAGCTAGTTTTGCCATTGGAAAGGAAGAAGCTTTTGCTAGCAGTCTGTAGAAGGATTAAATGTTGAACGTGGGGAAGAGGCAAAAAGTGAATACACGCCCAAAGGTTATCCTTGCATCGTGAATGGGTTTAAAGTACTCTGTAACCCAGGGCCCACCTGAACAGTAGGACTAAAAGTATAATGGGGAAATATTTCAATTAGAAACCCCTTAACAAGCATTTAATCCTTCTTTCAGGCATTAAGGGAAATAGAATAAAATTGTTACTGTACAAATCTGCTGGAAGCAGATTTTAACCCATTTTAAGACGCTTCCCTCTGATGCATTATAATATGGCTACTTGCAAGACGAAGCAGTGAAGAATTTATTCCTGTGTTCTTTGTTTTTTCTTTTCAAAAGTTAAGGACTATTCTCTAAGAAAAGTCTGTTCAGTCAGCTGATACATTGTTTGAATGTATGTATGCGTCTTGCCTGCTTATTTGATCTTTTCTGCCCCCTACTTGAAACTGTGGTTTGTTTATCTGGGGGGAACGGGGGGGGGGGGGGGGGTGTTGACTGGGGGGGGGGGACACATTGATTTTGGGGTTTGTTTTGCTTTTGTTTTGTTTTTTGTTTCTTGGGGTTTTTTTAACAATAGCAGTGAAAGTTTTACTGACAGCGATTATGACTACTAAGCAATTCAGTTTATTGGAAGACGAATTCTACTGGATCATATCGGACTTTTCCTAGTCCCTGAGACCCTAACTTGTGAGGTTTTTTAGCAACAATCACAAGTCAGGCTCTTGGGACCTAGGCGGAGGGGAACCAGCAGCTTTGAACAGTGATTATTTCTCTGCAGAATTTAGAGAACCAAAGGAGCTTTGCTTGTCTGGAAGGGAAAAAAAGGAAAATATACCTATTTCCAATGTTAAGCAGCAGAACTGTTCCTAAAAGAAAAAACCTGTTATCCATTGTGCAACATTAGGACGTTACATATTTGTCTGTTTAGAAAACTGGACAAGATACCATGGAACATGTAGAATTAAAATTTAACCTGAATGCCAGTTTGCACCTCCAAAAACCAAAAAAACCACCCCAACTCAAAACAGACACTACAATAGACAAAAGGCTTTCAACCATAATACTATTATTGCTATAGACAATTCTGAAAGATAATTACTACAAAGTATATTTTCAGCCGTATTGTAACAGCATTAATTAACTTTTAAAACATAAAGCATAAACACTGATGTTTGAGGCCTAGAAAACATTCATTCTATTGTTGTTTGAATAATGATTTTAGTCTACAGGAAAACTGTTGCTTAGCTTTTCCAGTAACATGGGACAAAGATTTTTTTGTAGTTAGTGCCATCATTTTTCTTTGTCTAAGTGAGAACACAATATGGCATTTAAAATCTTCTCTCATTTAATTTACGTTTTAATTTGATAGAGAATACTGGTGTAAAAATTGTACTACAGCATTAAAATCACTTTGCACACAGAATCACATTTCTTGTACCTGTTCAATTTAAACTGAGCTGGCAGTACTCTAAGCACCGACCTCAACTTCCATCCTCTCCATCACTTTTTGCATTTTTTTCCCGCTCTGACAAAAAACAAGAGTGAGTTTTAGGTTGTCCCTCATGTGTTAAGTACTTCACTGACTCTGCATAAGAGGATTCACAAGCACACAAGTTATTCTGACTGTTCATTAGTCTTGGACATCTGATCTGCAACACATAATTTGATTTGTATTTCTTAGTATTTTATAGGTGAGTTAGTTCTGAGTCATTTTTCTATGTTTCCTGTGTCTAACCCAAGATGCTGCAGGACCTTGTTGATACATTAGACTTCACTGAGACAAAGGCTTCACACAGATCAGGCATCTAAGCTATTTGTTCATTTCAGAAGTGGCATTTTGGCTGCAGTATATTTTTTCCATTTGTGTGGGAGGGATTGTGTTTTATTGTAAGCATCAACACTATTGTTAAAATAAATTGTTCTTATCTGTTAGTATAAATCTTTTTTTCTTGTTGTCTTGTTTTCTTAAGAGACAGAAACTATGCTCTGTATGTAGTTTTCGTGTTGCTCAAGATATAATTACTCTTTAAATAGTCATAAAAATATTGCCTTAGCAATTATAATGATGATACAGTTCCTGTAAATGTGCAATTCTTTTCTTCGTAAACTGTCAATCCCACATGCTAAGAACGCTCAGAAGAGCTACTTGCAAATATTCAGACACAGAGGTGATTTTTTTAACACAGATGTGTTATTCAACTTTGACTTCTATTTAGGCAATATTAGAGAAGTAGATCAGAATCTGTATAGAAAAGACAAATGTACCCACCTAGTTGCTACTCTCATGAAGCATTTGGTAGCAACTGGCATGTATTTTGTGCAATAATTTTCAGTACTGAAAATGGTCTATTTAAGATACTGATCAGGTGAAAAGGTATTCTGTTCATTCAAGCTATATAATGACTTAAAACTATATTATGTGTAGGCATATAGATGTCAGTATACAATTTAATTTATTCCTGGTATTTATCAAAATAAAAATCCTTGTAGGTTTAATCAGATATGCAGTGCACACATCTGTACATATTAAAGATTTTCATTGCATTTATATTTGAATCAGCAAAATTTACTTGAATGTGGATGGTTCACATTCAGCACTATGAATTCATTTTGCGTTTAATACTGTACGTACAATGGAGGTGAAACTGTAGTGTGAAATGTCTATCTCTGTCAGTCTGAAGATTTCAAGTATGCTCTGCTCTGCAGTGAGAGTGAGAAGAAAATGAATCATTAGAAACCCCTACCTGGCTTATTTGGTGCTACAGCAAAAGCTGTGAACATGCAGTACTGCCTCTGCATTACTGCTTGAACTGGGCTAGCTCCAGTGGCTCTTCTCTGCCCATCGTACTCACTGCTGCCCCTTGCCATAGAGCTGAAAAAGTTGGTACACTGCCTTCCTTTTCCCCTCCTCCCTCTTCTTCCCAAGTTTCAACACAGCAAAACCAACCTCTGGTACTCATTGAACTCCTTGTGGTGGGGCAGAGGCGGATGGAGGGGAGGGAGAATCCCAGTCTTCATTTGGGCAGAATTCCCACCGAGAGCAACAAGATGTTTCTCTGTCCTGGGACTACATGACAATGCCTACAGTCACCATGCAGAAAGCAGCTTTATTTACACATTGACAGTATGTGAAAGCTGCCTCTATTAGCACGAATAAATAGAAAGCATCATCTTTGGTATGCTATGCTTACATATATGTACAGAATTTCAATATATTCTCATTTCCATATGACTTTCTGTTGTTTCAGACCAAAATGCTTTTAAATGCTCTTTAATATGTGATTTTGGAGTAATCAGCTTGTGCTACAACAACAACAACAAAAAAAAGCAAGCTCTTGCAAAGGGGGAGGAAGAGAGAGAGAGAGAGAGAGAGAGAGAGAGTGAAAATGATGTGTGGTGCATACAAAAAAGGAATGATATTAACAATTCGATGAATTCCTAGTTGGTAGACCAGACTGAGCCAGACGCATATATTAATGGCTGTCTGCTGCTGATATGAGCCTGCTCAATGCGGTGGAAATGAAGGATCACCTAGTCTCTGACACCAGCTTATTTGTACGTTTTAATTTTAAAAAGGAAAATCACTGTTTTACATAAACATCTTAACCCCTGCATGATTTTCTTTCTTTTTTCCTCCCTCATATTGTTTGCTAATTTACTGTCAACTTAAAGCGCTGTTTAGCTACAGCCCAACAAAACATCAGTCAAAAAGCAGAGGGAAGTATTAGCTTCTCTTTTGTCTGCCATGTATAATTGGGTTATTATTATGATAATTGTCTACTTTAATTTTTAGTCTTCATGAGAGATGCAACAATTTTCCGGAGCTTCATTTTTGAAGCATTTTTAAGTTTCGACAAGGTATCGTTTCATTTTAAACCTCAACCAAAAAAGAAAAATGCTTATAGCTCAAGCGGAGGTGATTTGATCAATTCTTTTCATTAACCTGAAAGTCTTTAGTGCCTTAATATAATATTGCGTATATGGGACAGGATTTCTTTTCAAACCATATAAACACTAGGATCCATTAATACAGTGATGAAGACTTACATGAGTCAGGGGAATTCCAATCCGAGTTAATTACTGTTGGAATTAGAGGAAAGAATATTTTACTCAAAGTTGTATAACGAGAATCTACAGTCATCACATTTCAAGGCATTGCTCTATTCACTTGATGAAAAATGTCAATGAAGTTTAACAGAAGATGTTATGCATTTCCATGGGTAATGAAAATCGGCACATTCACGATTAGCTAACACAACATATTCAGTGTGTTAATATGCAGTGCAGCAAAAATTTCTGTAGGCAGTAAATGTAGCCATCATTTTGATTTGCCCGTATGATGATTATGCTCAATTCCTGACTGGGTACTTAATTTCACACTGAAAATCAGTCATGTCCTCTTAGGAATGGGCTGTAGCCTACCAAAAAAATAAAAATTAAAAAAAAAAAAAAAAAAGACTAACTGCTGCTAGCTAGGTAGTCATATAGGTACAACTAATAGAAAAAAAAGATCTGGGATCCTATAAAAATGCCAGCTGAAAGTGTATTACTCAATTAAATTTATTTTTTGTTTTTCATTTAAAGTATTTTTGTCCAGACAATGTATCTGAGACATTTACCACCTTATCACATTTTTTCGTTGTTTGATGATTACAATAGGCATCTTCGGGGTTTGTTGGATGCTGCCTCGTTCCATTCCTTGGCAACACTAGAGTTATTCTTACTTGGTGAGTTATATTCTGACCAGAATCTAGCTATATTGACTTGTGTACAAAGCTATGTTTTACTTGCGGTGTATAAGCAGCAACAAGTGGATGGACTATGGAAGCCTTAGAGAGCAAGTGAACATAAGATTATGAAGATCAACACTGATAAAATTTTTTCATCTTTATAAACATCTTTAATCTATTAAGTAGGATTTAAAATTAATCACAGAATCTTCCATTTGATTATAGACTAAAGTTTATCTGGTAGGCTTTCAGGATTTCAATCTTTACTCATGTTCCAGCTTATTTAGGAGTTAAGAATTAGTCGTAATTGTGCGATAAGCTAGATACAGTAAAGATAGTTTGAACAATATGAGTATCCTGTAGGGAAAAAGCAGATAATATTCTGTACTTTTCTTCTACTTGTTAGCTGTTACAATGGGGCTGTGATTCTCTTCAAGGAGCACAGTCATTTATTTAAATGGCCAAGCAAATCAACAAGGTTGTGCTGAGTCGTTTAGGGCTGGTAATTTTGGTTTTGGTTTTGGGTGGTTTTCTTCCATCACCACCCCCCCAACTTCTTTTCTTGGATGTGTGTATGTCATGCATGGGAAGGTACGAAGGAAAAACAGCTATTCAGCAGAGTCACGTCCCACCCCTTTAATTAAGTTTTTCCTGGACTATGTAAAAACACTGGCAATGTGTAAATCCCATTTGTGGGGGATTTTATTTTATTCTAACAGATTCCTAAGTATTATATTAAGATACCTCAGTGATGAAATACATATGAAAATAGTTGCACTAGTAAGTCACTGGATACCGAAAGGGTTGGATGGCATTGAGCCAACTGGAACTACTTTTTTTTTTTTTTTCCCATTTAATTCTTTTCACCTAGTAGGCTCCTTACGCATTAGGCAGAACCCAGTATGTGGCTAAGTTATTGCTCTAGTGTTCATCACACAAAAAGCACAGTCTTAGCATTTGTAAATTTTCTTCAGGGAGGTTTCTAATCTAGACAGCATTTGCGTTTGGGGATTACACCACAGTCTGTTCCCCACCACCTCCCCCCTAACATGTACCCCTTTCAACTTCTTCAAAGAAGTGGGGAAAAGTAGGTTCTTTTATTAATAGCAGAAAACAAACCGACTGCTGGACTTCCGTGGCAGAGCTCACATAATGCGGCAGGGTGGGAACTGTAGCAAAGAATGCTTGAATGCACTAAACGTATAGCGAAACCCCATTTACATTCACTGATGGAGCTTAAAGTATAATAAGTGAGAAGTGTAAAGTAGAAATAAGCAGCACCATGAAAAGACTTCAGTGAAGGTAGATACTTCTTGAAAAGTTTAGCACAGGATTTAATTTCAAGTCTTTCCTACCAAAATGCATTTCTTCATAATACGTCCCTTTACCCAAAGCATCTCTGTCAGATGAAGGTAAATCAGATGAAGAGAGTATCTTCAATGCATAAAGAAGTTGATTCTGTTTATCCAATTTATATACTGATTTTCATACAAGTGAGACAGTTAGCAGTGGTAAAGTCTTCATGGTTCACTGTCTGTACCTCTGTGCTCGCTTTCCTCTTCAAACACCCTTTGATGTGAAAGAAACAATTCTCTGTCTAGAAATCTGTTTGATTGTGGGATCCTCCCATGATTTCTAGTTCTCTCTACTTCTAAGATTTAGGTGTACATGTTGGTATAGGTACACCAAAGAATTGGATGACTTAGTTGTTTTTTTCTGCTAAAAGTTATTCTGTGAAACAGAATCACAATATTACTGTCAGCTCTCACCCTCTCTTCTCTTCCACCATTGTAATCATCTCTCTGCTTCAGCCCCTGACACAGCCCCAGTGTAAGGCCCCACAAGATGCCAGCTTCGTTCTCCTAAGAGTTTGAATTAGCCTTACTCCCACTTTTTGCATTTGTCTCCATGGTGGTTCTTCATCCTGAACATGAAGGGCATATAAATGGGCCCTACTTGTAACTTTTTGCAGAATCTGCAACCTGTCCCTTGGCCCTGTTCAGAAACAACCAGTTGTCAGAGGTTATATATTAAGGTGCTAGTTGCAGTTTGCCAGATAAAGCTCTTCTTCTTGTTCGTTTTATTCTGAAGAATGGCATGATAAACCTGATAGCCGTGCAATCGGAACAGAGGATCATTTGTGGAACATCAGATTTAATAACTGTGATTTGGGGAGGGGTGGCTAAGGAATAACTTTCTGCTGCTCTCTTCAGCAAAGGTAGTTTCTGCTAGTGATGTGCATGAAATATTTGCTACCAGCATTTAGTCAGATTCATATTTCCAGAAGTTTTGATGGTTGGTCCTTATCCTCAAAGAGCCTAGTTCTGCTTCGGGCGTACAGCAGGCAGGCAGTTCTGCTCCATAGACCGTTGCAGCTGGCTCGCAGTGCCTGCCATCCTGTAGGCAGCCGGCGTGAGCCTAATCTGGGTGCAACACCGGCCGTGCACAGTACCTCGCCCTCCATATCCATGCAGGGCCCCAACAGCACAGGCTTCAGCTTTTAGCAAGCCTGGTGCGTGAAATGGCCGGCACAGCCATTTTGTGGTGGGATTTGCGGCTTTCCACTGCAAGAGAAGGGTTCATCTCTCTTTGGGAAGATTTATCACAAGTCTGAGGATACATAGACCTTATAGCTCCTGCTTGTGTATTTATATACACACACTGGAGTATTTGGGGAGTTAGCTTTTAAATAAACCTAGGAGACCGTGCTTTTCCGGTGTTTATTATGTCAGCATGTTATTTTTTATACTAATTCTCAAACTTATGCCTCTTTCTGAAACAGAGGAGTATGGCCAAAATATTGATGTTTTACGTGTTATTGGGGAAGCCAGTTCTAAAACAATGGCTGGATGTCTAAAAGTGACACAGGTTACCAATGCAATGCTGGAAACCTCTCCTGACTGACTCAGAGGGTTAGATTTCTTGTGGGTGTTGTCAGTATCTGAGTATTGAGGTTTGGTAGGCTTTTATGACTTAATAAATTCCAAAGACTGCAGTTTGGCTTTCTGAAATTTGGTAATCATCCCGCAAATGCTAGTGGGAAATCAAAATTACTACATGCAATAACTAACACTTTTTAAAACCTTTCAAATATTTCCAAACTGCTGCCTACGTGCTCTTCTTTCCTGCATCAATGGCTAAAGATTTAGGATCACTTCCTGGCACCCAGCATGAACGCAGGCAATTCCCTCAAGATCTGTTTCAGTGAGTCAAACTTTTCTTTCCTTCCCTGACACTTGCTCTTTGTTGTCCAGGTAGATCATAGGCTCTGTCACTTGGGGACCGCTGCTCGCTAACTGAGAGCACGGTGACTAGCACAGTGGGACCTTGATTTTGGTTAGACCTCTGAGAACACACTGTGATGCTAATATTAGCAGAGCATTCAGTGGCCAGCAGGAGGTCATGATTTACTGTGATAGTGTGAGGGGACATTTTATGCATTTCTTTTACAGCCTTCTTTCTGCTATTTTTTCTTCAGGTTTTCACAGTTACTTACTACCATGTCTGGGAAGAGAGAGGAGCATATCTGAACAGGCTATGGCATCTCACACCCTGATATTCATCTAGCCTCCATAGAGATTCTTCAACTTTGTTTTGGCATCTACTTTTTTTTTTTTTTTTTCAGATTAATATTTTTAATGGTC
The DNA here is from genome assembly GCF_034619465.1 of Leptosomus discolor. Lineage (NCBI taxonomy): Eukaryota > Metazoa > Chordata > Aves > Leptosomiformes > Leptosomidae > Leptosomus > Leptosomus discolor. The sequence continues at coordinate 109,803,477 of NC_141391.1, read as the reverse complement.
CTAACGATCTTCTGCAATAGCTAGTAAGAAGAAATCATGTTAAGGAGTAGCTCCACAGAAAGTCATTGAGGTCAGCATTTTTCTATAAAACACTCTTGTGTGTGTCCCAGCTCTCCATGATTTTTCTGTGGCCAAAAAATCCTTCAGCTGGCATCCAGCTCAGATTATGAAGTGACAGCAGACCTTAAGATCTGCAGTAGCCTTCTGAGATAACTTGCAGAGTCTCCTGCTCTGCACAGTAAAACCTGTGGCTGGATGCCATCCTATACCCTCTCTGCTTCCAGGTATCATCTGTGGTTCACTGAACCAGGAAACATGGCACCACACAAGGCTTGCACCTTACATGCACTAAGCAAGAAAGACAGCCAGACATCTCATTCTTCTTGCCTTCTCTCCTTTTCCCTCTGCCTTATCTCTTCCCTTTCTCTCCTCCCTTGTGTCTCCCACACATAGCAGAAATATCATGTCTGCTGCCAAGACAAACTCGATCATCTAGTCTGACTTCCTCCATAAAACATGCCAAAGCATTCACCAAGCAACTCCCACATCAATACCAACAATTTCTGTTTCATTAGTGTGTATATTTAGGATTTGGGATGGCAGAGAATCCATAATAACCCCAGGAACAGTGTTCCAGTAGTCTATCACATCACTATCAAAAACATAGGCTTTATTTCTAATTGGAATTTGTTTAGCATCAGCTTCCAGCTACTGAAACTTTTCCTGGCAATTTAAATGGTCATTTGCTTTCACCTCTTAGCATTCTCACTGAAAACCTAATGAGATTGTCTTCATCATCTTGCTGTAAGTTAGGCTTTTGGGAAGATCTGTTCGTGTTGCTTGCTCTTATTTGAACCCTTCCTATTTTGTCAATATCCTCTGCAAATACTAAGGCCAGAACAAGTGATCTGATGTCAGGAGTGGTATTATTAGTTGCACTGGTAATTCGTCTTTTTTTTTTTGTTTGTTTGACTTCTATATCTTGTTTATTCTCTCCTTCACCCCAGTATACTGAGACCACAAGTATAGGTGGATGAATAAACAGAGAAATAGATTTGAAAAAGACTTGTCTGAGCTACTTGAAGGTGCCTAATTCCAGCTAAAATTAGTAGGAGTTTAGTGCCTAAACTGTTAAGTACTTCTGTTGCCTTTACTCAAGCAAAACTTTATGTCTATGGGAGAAATAGCAAAATTAGCTCATCAGTGTTTGACTAAATATTAGCCAGGTAATTTTTAACCTCCATTAATCTATTTATTGAATAAATTGTACTTCATTTCAGAAGGAAATTACAGCAGCTGTATTATTCTTACTATTTGAAAACTTACTTGGTTTCATAATTTTCTGTGCTTCTAGTATACTCGAGTTACAGAAATAGATCCTACAGATGGATTAAAACATACCCATGTGTCAAAGCCAGGCAATCAGTCTCACATTTTACAGGTATTCATCCAAACAGCTAGGATATAGCTAGCTAAAGGATTATTTTTAATGTGTTTCTCCGAAGTTCTGTAACCTACTCCCTTCACAAGGCTTATTTGTCTGATCTCAGTAAATCTTCAAGCATATATGTTTTATCATTTTTCTATCAAGGATTTGGGGATGCGGGGTGTGGGAAGACTGATCTTAGGTAAGCAATGCAAGTTGGTTAAGAAAGGAGATGGCTGTCATCTGTAGCCTTTCCAGACGCAGCAGTACAGTTCCAGACAGTCACCTGAGTATTATCGCTTTGTCTCAACTATAAATCACAGTCTGGTAATGGCCAAGGCTGACACCTTGACATTTTCAAGAAGAGTAAAAGACCTGATTTGAATGGAAATCAATTTCATTTCACAAATCTTGGGATACTGCTCCAAACCTGGTCTTGTTCTTTTTTGTGTCTTGTTTAGAATTTCCACGATCTTGATAAAGGATTAGTTGTGTTGTACAATGACTTTCATTTCGTATGTACAGTTTAAAATTACAGAAACTTGCATGTGTAAGCAGTGCATCACAGGACCTGGTTCCACATGGGTGTGGGAAAAAAACCCTCCCTTTTCTGACAGCCTGTTGAAGGTGATGGGCACAGCTCCTTGGGCTGATGGTGCAATTTACCTTTTTACCACTTCCACAGGCAGTAGCTAGTCTGCTCTGGAAGGAAGAAAAGGCAGAGCTCAGAGCCTGTGATCTCACAGCCCTGCTCCCCTGGACGTGAATGTCTGTGGGGTGCTCCAAAGAGGCCGCAGTGCTGGCACACCAGGACTTCCCATAGCACAAAACATTTTCATGCTTATAACAGCTTTTCTGCACCCTAAATGTCCCAAGATTTCTAAAAATCTCCACTGCACTTTTTATTACATGAATACAGAAAAAGGAACCCCATGTAGATGGAATCAACGTTGCTTTTTTTAACTTTTTTTTTTTTTCTTTTGCCTGATCTGTGAGAGTGTACTGTAAAGGCAAGAAATTCCCCATCCAAGGAGGGAAAGGAGTGAGTTTTGAGATTGTACTGCCTACAGTACTGGTGCGCTAACAAGTGTGAGCAAATACAATCCAAAACTTGCTTTGCTCCAACTGTCTGACATGTAGCACAACAGCTCTTTTGCAGGAAGGCTGTCTGTCGGTGTTGCTCCTTCGTGTCAGAGATGAGGTAGTGCACGTAGTCACTGCCCCGGCTGAAGGCTTTGAGGTGTCATCAGACCTTCAATGACCAAAGGTCCAAAAACAACCCTGAAATGTTCTTTCCAATTGTTGATGAGGACACTCTGCAACACTTCAGTTTTCTTCCTTGGCAAAACAAAACAGTCTGGAGGACATTTTTGTTAAAAAAAGAGGGAGAAGACAGTGTAATGTAATGCCTGTACAAGAATCTAAACCAAAGGGGTAAGCTGTGACTAAATTTGCCAACAGATGCATTCCTGTGTGATGCTGAAACAGGAAAAATATCCTTAGCACACAGAGGATTAAAAATGTCTGATGGCCATTCCATGTTTAAGCCCCTTGAACAGGATAGCGTGAAACATGTAGCGGTGTCTATAGCAACAGGTGTGAAATCAAAGGTAAGGATTTTTCTCTCTTTCTGTCTTTTTTGCCTGCTGCACAATGCTCCTGAAGAGCCTGTGAGAACCTCATTAAAACCATGCATGTTTAACACAGCCCTAGTGCATCAAATGACTTTCAAAGGCCACAACTATGTGCTGTCTAGACACTGTCCCTTGGCTTTATCAGAGCACATCTTAAGAAGAAGCAGAAGACGAGGTGCTGGTGTGGAAAGAAGTGCTAACAATCTAGCAAATTGCTAGCATCTAGCCCAGAATCTTTTCTTAGTGACAGTAGCCACAAGCACATGCCCAGGGAAAAGGATAAGATCAGGACAAGTATAACGATACTTCTCTGTTGTGCTTTCCTGTCTCTTGCAGACTGTAATGCAGTGACTAATAGGTACCAATCCGTTTAAGCACTGTTGGCAGAATTTTTTCCTTTCTTCTGTACATTTGTTTAATTACTTCTGCTTTAATTGTATGAAGCCTTTCAGTATCACAACAATGATATCTTTTCTTGATTACAAATATCTCCATGTTCTGCAGATTCATATGTGACTGAGGAGAACTGAGAAAATGTTGGAGCCCTGTGTAAGTGGTTTGCATGGACTTCCAAGGCACAACACCTCTATGCAACCTGCATTAATTTGTTTTCTATAAGTGTTTTCTTGACAGGTAGAATTTGTAATGTGCAGTTATATAACAGACTTACCTGGGGCTAGTGTTATTTTTCTGATACATACAGTTTGCTGAAAAACTTTTCCAGCCGTACACTGTTCTGTACGACGGAGAGATTTTAAGGTGGCTTAGATCAGAACTGTGACATTTGGCACTGTGGTGTTCTTGTGACTGTTTTTATCAGTGCAAATCATGCCCTACAAGACAGAGGCATCTGGCAGCCTTGTAGTTTCCATAAAGGAATGCTTTGGCCTTGTTAAAGTCAAGGGGAGGTTTTGTCGTTGGCTTCAGCTGCTAAGATGTCATCATCAAATTTAAACATTTTGAAGAGTGGACACCATCCTTACAAAAGACTTAACTTAAACTATGTCCAACCCCAAGAAGCTCTATTCTATGAGCTTGCTCCTTTTGTACTTAACATATCCCCAAAATACATGGGGGATAGCATAATGCACGCTGGAAGGCATTTCTTACCATAGCAGCTCTTGTCAGAACATCATACCTACCGAGTCAGGGGTTTCAAGAACAAGGTGAAAAGTTTACATTGAAGATTGAATCAAAGTAGAATACTAGCTCTGGAAAAGGATTTTAAATCTTCCATATTAACAGACTGAAAGTTTCTGTTTGCATTTAAGCAAAGAAATATAATATTTAGCTAGTATTCTCAGAATCTAAAAACCGCGACAAAAATAGAAACCAATCAAGTGGCCTCACTGTGTATCATTTAACATGATGCAAAACTACCCTGGCATATTTTTAATGGAACATGAGTTTAAATATTAACTGTTTAATTTAAACAGAGACTTTAGCTTTTAATATAGCAGCTGTATTGGATGATTCATGTAAACTATATGTGAGCTTTTTAAAGTAACTATAGCATGACAATTTGTAAATTGTATGATTTTACTAAAGACTATCTGGAGTAATTCACAGTCCCCATTTTTCAGACAGTCATTGAGTTCTTATTTCATAACCAAAATTTAACATCTAATAGTAAGTGCTGATTTTAGGAGGATTAGATCAAGTAAAGCTACTCTGCTGTATGATACCAGGTTATTAGGACATGTTACAACATGGTTAATGAGGTCAACCAAAATGGATTCATATGGTTACTTGGTATTTCTTTCAGACCTGACTGCATAGTAAGAACCTTTGAATTTATGGTTGGTTGTTCAGCACAGCAGTGACCAATCTATGCAAGAAAATCCAGTCCACCCAGTATGACTAGGACAAAGCAGATGACAACTCCATGGCTATCCCTTTTGCCTAGTCATTTAAACTGTCTAAAATAAGGGTGGCAGCACTTTTCCCCTATTTGATACTGGGATATATTGCTACACAATACAGTGGCAAAGCAAGCTGTCTGCTTTATAGTCAGCTCAGAAAACAAATCAGCTTTTGGTCTAAGTAGCTGTTGTGCTCAGTGTGTATTCTTAACTCAGCTACACTGTGGGATGGCCAGCGCAGCACCAAGCTGGGGCTACTAAACCATCTGGAGAGGTGCAGGGCATTAGTCTGCTTGGCCCTGCGAGCATCCTTGGAGTGCAGGGCTCAACTGTCTCTGCCTCTGTCTGTGCGGCACCTCCTCCAGGGCTCACCTGTGGTTTCTGTAGAGTTAGAACCAGTAAAACTTACTTGTCCTAGTCATAGCGACTGCTAAATTTAGTACTTGGGGATTCATGAGGGCCATAAGTCATTAGAAATGTTTAGAAAATTTAGAGAAGCTATAGATGTCTCGTGCCATTTGCCTTAGGGCATCCTACTGGTGTCACTCCAGAGGATCGCAGGTCCATAGGGACTGTGTGACATATCTGCCAGCCTCATATATCTGTCTCAGATACTCCAAGGCATCACAAAGGACGACAGTCACCTACACATAGGAAACTGTGTTACCTGTCCCATTCCATTGGACTCTCATGAACTTCATGAACTGCATACTTTGTTCAGAAAGGTTCTCTATCTCCCTTAAAATATTCCAGTGTGACTATTACAAGCATTTTCATTTTTGGAGTTTATATTTTTGGAGGAAATTTGAATAAAAGCACAGTGTAGTGAAATAGGTCAGGAGATACTTGTGCGTAGCTCAGGTTTATGTAAGCTGGAGTTTCATATATGGGTCAGATGGTCAGATCATAATGGTAATTTCTCTTTTTCGACTTTATTTTTTTAATGTTATTGTTACAAAATAGACCTTTTTTACTCAATATCTGTCTTTAATGTTTCTGCCATGACAAAATGGTGCTCTCATTTTTCATTAATTGGTCTTTTCCTCCTGTTTTCTACAAATGCCAGGTCAACTGAGGCACACGTTTGGATTTCAGCTGTGTAAACATATTCTATGTCAGTACTCTACCCTTTCCATAGCTCTGACGAGCAGTTTAAAGTGTACAGTCTAGGGATTTGTTAGTGATAAATGTGCCACCGACATCACAGGTGAGGATGGTTGCTTCTTTTCCCGAAAAAGCTCCAGTTGTAACAGTGGCCCTATCAGAAGCACAGTGAACAGAGGCAGCTCTGTTGCACAACGGTACCACAGACCCACACTGGGACTCTCCTTTGCCTCAGCCCCTGCATGAGCCTCTCTTTCCTCAGCAATAATTCCCTCTGTGTAATTGAGAGGGAAAGGACAATCTACCTTTTTGGGAAATATTGTCTGAGTGTCTGCAGGCTCAGATGGGAAACGAATACATTTCAGTAGCAAAGACAAGATTTTATTCCTTATCCTATGTGTGAAGACCAGGGTATTTTCTGTTCGCTTTTTAAAATGGAAGCAGAATTTCTGTTCCCTCTGCTGAATCAAATGTTACCTTTACCCAACAGTTTTTTCTCTTCTTTTGCATTATTTGTGCGCCTCTGAGTTTCCTGTGAGAGCATTCTTTGTAGTAAACATTCAGAGGCATTGTTAGAAAAATTATCTCCAAAATGAGTTATCAGTTTACTGAGTTAGATCCTTGAAAGCTGAAAACCAGTGCATTAAAGCCAATTTCCAGCAGTCACAGAAGACATTTTCCTAAAAATCCTTTACACAATCTGAAGAGACTCAGCACATTTTCAGAGTGGCTGAAAAGCAAGTTGCTAACATTTCAGAAATACAAAGCTCGGTGAAAGAAAAGCACAAGGTCATTTATATTATCCATGATGAAAATGAGGCCAGATTCACGACCAGCATAATCAGGTGCAGACCCACTGACTTTAGCAGACCTCACTTATGCCAAGTGTCAGCCTGGTTCATTGAAAATAATACCGTGGTCCCCCTTTGATCTATGTTACTGCTAACAAAACCTGTGCATGTATAGAAAGGTCATGCTCAAATTCTTTCTAGATACCAGACACCTCTACCACCTCGGCGGAAGTACTCACTGGACTAGGTACTAACGGTAAGTGTTTAGTGATTTGAGACGTTAGTTTCAAACAATATGGAGATATGAAGATCTACACATTATGTTGCCTGTGGTTATTTGAGGGGTTTGGGTTGGTTTGTTGTTTTGGTGGGGGTTTTTTATGTGTTTAAAAAAGGAAATAAATAAAAGCTAGAATATCAATAACATATTGTAGAATGAAGTTTGGGTTTTTTTTATTATTATGCAGCACTGTGCAGTAGCGATTGACCCATAACCCACTTCAGAAGGTGCCATGCCTAAATGAGTATTTCTTATTCAGACAGTATTATTACTAGAATGAGAGCTTTTTCTGAAAAAGAACTGCCAAATCTGGACCTCACTTACCCAGTCGGAAGAAAAAAAGCCCGTGCAGAGTAAAAATATGAGGACAATAATATTTCCTAATCACACTCTCAGGTTGGAAATTATTTTGCTATCCTAACCCCCTGGAATACTATAATTTTTTTAGATGTCTCTCATAAAATTAGTAATGGCAAGAACATTTTGAGTCTGAATAGCATGCCTATGTGAGAGTCTGAAACCATGCAGTTCCTAGCATCTGGAGGTGAAGTCTCGCTGTTCAGCAAGCTGCTCTGGATATAGCATGGATAGCTCTGGCAGCAAGCTGGAAACACCTACAAAGAAGTGCTGACAGAAATAAGTGGTTTATTTGGTTTAATTGTGTTTTTCTAACATTGATGTTTCATTTTAGATCTCTGTCTTTAACATGCATACACACAAGCAGTTATATGTTCTTTCATGAAATCGTTGCTGATCTTTTTGACATCAAATCCATATCTCTGATAAAAAATGATGAGAGCTTGGTTTTGTGGCCCTCACAGCAGTTAGCAATATGTGCACACACCCATATATGTGCATATATGACTTTTTGAATATGTATTTCAAAACACACATTTGATTTTGTGTTTTGTATGTGCTTGCGTCTGATTTTTCGTGAACTTTTTTGCAGCTGTGCCAAGGAGCCTGGCAGAGCAGGGTGGTGGCAATCCACTGCCGAGCTGCTAGTGTGTGCGCGTGTGCCTGTCCAGCTGAGTGAGCCACCCAAGGATGGTGTCCTTTGTTTAGCTGCTGGCACATCCAGCAGTAGTGATGCTTGAGAGACAGCCATGCTTACCTCCCAATAGGAGTGTGTACGGAGGATGGGATCCCTCGTCCCATGACTCCCAGGAGTATGGGTCCATTGTGGTGCCCTGTGATCTGTTGTGTGTCCCGTGTAAGGGACTGTGCTCAGGACGTTTTGCTGAGGGCTTTAAAATCATGTCAAGCGCGACTTCACGTAGTTCAGACATTATGGTCTCCAAAGTGAGATCTTTAGTGCTTTACTCTACTGATCTTTCCCCTTGTGTGTAATGGCTTGTGGATGGAAGAAGAGGGAAGAGGGGAAGGTGATAGGGGAAACCAAGGGTTTGATTGGCACACAGTGATTTTGGACTAGCGGGAAGCGGGCGTCTCTGCTCTCTAGCCCCCACATAATTCTCAGTTCGTATGTTTTGAGAGAGGAAAGAAGGCGATATTGTTCCCTCTAAAATTAATTCCCAGTTAGCCAGTTACTCCTGGTTTTTAGCTCAAAGCACACTGTAATTGCATTTTTCATTTCGGTAATTATAGAGGATATTAAAGTGGATAGACAGTTGTAGCAATCTGGCTCTTTAGACATATCCACTTGTCCAAGATCAAATGGCTACAGCATATTTAGGGTTACAGTCTCCTTCTTTTCCTTCTTGTTCTCTACTGCAGTGGATTTTTTTCGGCGTTACCATGGCAACGCTATATCTGGCTGCCAGCTCTGTCGTAAGTTATTGAACTGAGACTGGCTTTTGGTTTAGCAGATAATTAGGTTCTGTCTCACAGGTTCATTTTCCTGTGACTGGGACGTGAATATGACCTACAGCTGGCCTCAATTTCAGTGTCACAGACAAAACTTTAACCCTTCCTAGTCTCACCACTACTGTACCCACTATGGTGTTTGGTGGCGATTGCGAACACTTTCCCAGGGGTGCTGGACACAGCACACCCTTGTGAGTCCTCGGGGCTCATTGCTCCCGCTGTGCTAATCCCCAGCAAGGAGGGAGACAGTCCAGCTTGCAATCAGAGCCTGGGCGGGCGGGGGAAAGAGTATCGCTAGCACCAGATGAATATTGATTGTCTGGTATGTAGATTTGTCGGAAAGGTAAGTTCACTGCTTGGTTAGTGACCCTTTAAATAATAGAAATTCAAAGGGTGGTGGCAGGCATTTTTTGCTTGACTCAGGAATATGAAATATTTATGAGAGGTCTGTTTTATCACGCAGGGCCCCATTTTCAGCTGGTACCCATGGCGTGGTGAGGGAGCGAAGCTGCAAGGAACCATCGTGTGATTTCCATGTGTAGCTCCCTGGTTTTCCTTTTCTCCTCTGGGAGAAGGAGGCTCCAGCCTGGATGTGCTGGGCACTTGCCGTTGGAGCCCATCAGCCCACAGCACCCAGGCCCTGGGGCAGGGGCAGGTAGTGCAGCACCTCACCAGGCAGACCCTCAAGCTCACATAGTAAGGCCTGAGAAGAAAGAAGATCCATCATTTTCTTCGCACAGTTCTCAGATGTGCTCTTTTCCAGTATTTGTACGCAGTGTAACATGGTCTTACAGTTTTAGCAATTTCAATCCAGGGCATAAACCCCTCTTCTATCTATGGAAAAATCTGCAATAAAAGGTATCGATCCAATGGAAATTCCATGAGATTTCTTTAGCAGATATTTCCTTAATTTGTCCACGGGATGAGGCACATTTTTCCCAACCTGAAAAGAGCAAGGGAGGTTTCTCTCCCAAAGCTGCCAGATCCCAGAGGGTTTTCCAGAGAAGCACAAGACCATTGGTGTAGGAGTCATGTATCTGTTTCTCTGGGACTAGGGCTTCTCACTGACTATCTGGCAGTGCACACCATAGTGCTGCTGGGACTTGCCCCATCTGTGTTTCCTATTGACAGTCTTCTTTCTGGGGAATCTCACAATTAAAAAAAAAAAAGAAGCTAGCTGAAAAATTGATGGGCTTCCACTGTTATCCATTACAGGGCTCTTGCATCCAGGGTATTTTCTGTGCGTGCTATGGACATGTGGATGGAGATGCTGGCAGGGTGGACACTTTTCCTCAGCTTCCCTTCCTTCTCACCACCAAATTATTTTTGGTGATGTCTCTTGATTGCAAGGTCAAAGTGTTCAGACAGGGCATCCATCTTGCCTGTATGGAATGTGTCCATCTGAGATAATCTCCCAGCCTGCGTTTGTTGATAAAAAATAGTATGTTTAAAACCTGCCTATTAGTCAGGACAAAGCAAATGGCATTGCATAGACCAGAGACCGTGACTTCTTGCCAAAGATAACACCAAAAGCTGCAGATGTAGCATATATATATAATCAAAATGATCAAAAAAGGCCCTCAAGGTCTTTCTTGATCAGCATACTTAGCGTGGATTAGACCTCCTTGCAACAACAGCATAAAGTTTTGCTGAAGGGTTAAACTCAGAGTGGGAGTGGGCCGAAGGGGAAGGTCCCCCCTGAATTAAAGAAGAGAGATGTGAAACTCTGAGTGCCGGTTGGCTGAGAAATTATCCAACTGCTGGGTGTTAATGAATGTTGTCACGTCTGGGACCCTGCAGCTCTGAGCTGGGAAGCGGATTGATACCACATCAGCAACATGCTACAATATAGCAGTGGTATATTACCACTTTTTAAAATAAAAGAAGCAAACTTACCACCAAGCCATTGCAAGGGAACATTTTCCATTATAAATATAATCACTGAAAAATTATTTCTTTGTGTTAGCAATTGTTATGATTTTTTTAGTGTTATTTTCCTTTTTTTTTTTTTTTTTTCAGATTTTATAACCAATAAACAGACTAAGTAGTTTCAGTTTTTGTTTAGAGTTGGTTTCGGTGTCTGGCCCTCATATCCTGGCATAGTCCTGTAATGTTTCATCTGTGATCACAGTTTAAAGCCAAATGAAACACTGTTTTCATTGGAACCATTAGAGAAATCAAGCAAATATTGCCAGTGGGATTAAGTTTTATCAAATATGGATAAGAAATCTGAATATTTGGCCTAGAACAACCTGACATTGTCCCAACAACATTTGCGAATGAAGGCCTGCAAACCACCTCGCAGCAGTGGGGGGGAGGGGAGGGGGGAGGAAAAAAAAAAAGCTAAAATAAAACCGGAAGACTGCATTGTTGCCATTTCATGATTTCCAGCTTGAGCAGCTTGAGTTGTTAAACCAAGAACCTTTATTGTAGGTAATTAAGCCCACATACCCACCACAATATATACTGTTTACCACAACTGGCAGCAAATTAGCTTCTTCCAGAGGATGCAAATCTGTCAAGTCCTTCTGAGTCCCCAAAGTCCTTCCATAGCTGATGCTCTCTAATATGAAAGACAAAGACTTGCAGCATCTCACCTACTTTCAGGTCCTCAGACCAACACATTCACTTCTGTTTATTCCCAGAACAATTGCTAAAAATTGAACAGCAGAAGTTGTTAAATCTAGAAGTAATAAATTGCAGCATTTCTTGCATTCTGGCAATCAGTAAATGCCTTGTAAATTTATCTTGAACGTGAGACTTTCTTTGCTGTTTAAAACTTCAAGACCCACCCCCCCACCCCCCCACTTTACAGCATGGCTACAAAAGAAAAAATAAAAGGAAACAAAACAAAACAAAAAGACCAAAACCACCCCAAACTCTATTTTGTGACATTCCTGCAAATGTTTGGTTTTACTGATAAAAGATTTCAGTACAATGTGGTAGGAAATGGTGGGAGTCTTTATACCTTCTAAAGTTATACATCCTAATTAAATGTTCTTTACTACTCTCTGACAGAACCTGCCTCTACGTATTGCCTCTCTGGTGGATGTTGGCTGCTAAACTTAGTTACATGGAATCATATCTGAGTTATGTACCTTGAGTGGGCTGTGAGACTACTTCCTCAAGTATGCCTCATCCTTTTGATTTCTTATCACTTTTTATCCTTATGAGGTACTTTTTGAATAATAGTTCAAGGGGAGCCAAAGTAAGTCCCTTAATTTAAATATTTCATTGTGACAGCAAAGTCAAAAGTGCTTCAGATACTCAGATCCGTTCCATAGATCTGTAACAGACTAGGACTAGTACAAAATATGCTGCTTTAAAATCAGAAACTACTTTTTTTTTTCTTTGGTTCTTTAAATTTTAAACTAGCTTTTTTCCTTTTTTTCTTTTTTCTTTTTTGTTTTTTTGCTTAGATTATCAGGCAAATAGAAAAAAATTGTATCATAGGATTAGAAAAGTCTCCTGAAACTAATAGTCAAGTATGATGTAATTCATAAATTGACATGGATAAGGAAGAAAATATTGTTACAGTATCTAGTAGGGTTAAATTACGGCATACACCAAGAATGAGAGTAGGAATCTGATCTTTAAAGACAAAACTTTAGATTCATGATATAACTTAGAAGACTAGCTATGGTTCAATTTTTTTCAAAAGAAAAATAGTTCTTTTTTCCAAAATCAGTGTTGTTTCCATTCAACATTTGATAATATGCCACGGTAGAATCCATGAGATGATGCACTAGCAAATCGAACTGCAGCTACTATCCATGTAACAAAGGATGTTTTTTTTAAAGTTTCATTTTTACAGGTTTTCTGAAACCTTTTCTTTATTAAATACACAATCTGCCTAAACAAGACATCACTTAGTTTCAGCTCTGCAGAACGGAAGTGATTTTTCATTGTAAAAGAAACAAAGTGGTGATAAAAGCTCCAACAAAATTAATAATAAAATTTGCTCCCAACTTAAACAAACCTTTGACCCAGAGAACACCACTACTCTCTCTTGCTTATATGGTGGTGGAGCACGTGTGTTTACTTCTTTGGCACTCTTGAGACCAGGAAGATTGTGGCTGCTCTCAGGGATAGACCTGGGCAAAGGCATCACTTCAGAGGAAGGGGAAATGGGTGCTTCCTAGTGGTGATGTCTTGCACCCATCAGCACTCCAGAGGCAGTAAGGCAGAGCGATGCTCACCTTTGGGGTTGCCTTTCTAGTCAGCACAAACATCTTTGCATCTCCTGAACACCTGTTTTGGTCTTGGACAAGTGTCATCATGGAAGTCTTTTGGGGTAGATACAGCAGCTCAAATGACGCGTTTCCTCAGCTGCTGTAGCAGAGCTTTGACAGTCATGCTTGACCAGGGTGGCATGTCATCTGAGCAAGGAAGTTCTTTTTAATCTTTAAAATATGCACTTTATTTTTAAAAATGTGATGGGAGAATCACTTATTTACTAAATAATGAATTACAGGCTGTATGGTCGCCACCTTAATCACTCATACCTAATCATTCTTACTAGCTCCATGGGTGTGACCTTTTCTAAAATAATTTCCATGCAGTAATAGCCATAAGATACTTTAGGCAGTGCATTTCTGGGAATCGTTGCAGTTCTCAGGTGACTGTAGTCACTCATTCTTCGTCCTCATGCTTCACAACACATCTGAGGCATGAAATTATTCCCTTCCAATGTGATGCCTTCTGCTATTCTTGTTGCTTAAATGATTTTTAAGGATTAGTGCATTAAAAGCATTGTGAGAAATTCAGAAAAAAAAAAAAAAGGGAGAAGATAATATTTTGCATTAAAGTTATCAACCTGATTCACCTTTCAGTGATTTTGTTCCAATCATGAGAATCTGGACCTAATACACATCTATGGTATGTGCTAGCAAAAATATGGAGGGAACAGTATCTTTCTTAACAGTGTGCTGTAAACAAAAAATTGTGTCATATAGAGCAGAAGCTGCTAGAATTGTCAAGGTTTTGTATTCACAAGAATGAGGAGAAACGTATTTCTCTGTCCATTGATGGGTATTGCCAGCTGTCTCCCGTGTGCAGGTACCATTCTTTGTTCCCAGGATTTTATGCATTCAGCTGTGATTTCTCTCTAAATCCTTTCACCATATCTTGATTGATTTGCAGACAGAATACAAATTCTCTTGAGACAAATGTATCATTACCATTTTAAATTGTAATCTTTTTCAGAAGATGTTGTTGGTTTTTTGCCATTAACATTTGAGAACAAAAAGCTGGAGTTTTAACATTTGTTGCAATACTGACAAGCTACAATAGCCACCCTTGGGTCTTTTTTTCCCATATAAGCATCTAGTTGCAATACGAGGAAACAGCATTTGTTTCATGTTCTCTACAGAGCGATGTGTACAACACAATCACAGAAACATGGCTTCTGTGCATTTATTTTACTGTGAGCAGGGACCATAAAAGACCAACATGCATTTTAGCTAGACTAGAGAAGTAACCCTTCTTTTGAGGTCCAAAACCTCTCTAAAGCCAGTGTTTGGAAAATGGTGTCTTTTACTAAGTCATCACTTAGTAAAGTCCTTATTTACAAAGCTCCGGTGAGCACTACACTCAAGCTTACAGTTACATACGTATCTGCATGCTCTGATGAATCAAAATTTTAGCTTCTTCCATTTCTGCCTCAATGACAAACTTCATATATTGCAAGAAAATGCTGGAGCTATTAATAAAAATAGAAGATCTCTTCGACACCCAAAGCCACATCACCGACCTGACTGTTTCTCAGTTTGAAATCATGTATATATGTAATCAAATATTTATCAGTAATACTTTACACCAAATGCAGCAAAAATAATTTTACACTCTCATACAATCCATCATTCATATGCACATAGCAAATGACATGTGATAGATAATATAGAATACACAATGTATACAGGTTCTCTTTAAAAAGTAATTTTTCCTAATAATATATTATTCTTCTCTATTCATACCCTTCTCTGTCCTCAGGAGTGCTGTACCCAGTCACAAATGGGTAAAACGGCAAAAATGAGGTGAGAAAACATGATTGCCTTTCTGTTTCACTAAGTAATTGCCTTCATTAAAATTAAGATTTATCTCCCCTCCTTATTTAATGAGATGTGTAAATCTTTATAACTTGTATTTTATCTGTCTTGTATTTGTAAGACATGATCACTGATCTACTTATGGCATTTTTCCTCACAAGAGAGATGAAAAATGTAATTCTCAACATCAACAAAATGGTCTCTTGTTTTTCACAGGTGAGAGAGTGCATCCCAGAAAAGGCAAGCTAACACAGGTTGTATGTGCAGTAAGTTTTATACGTACGTTATATCTTATGCAGATAACATGATAATAATGGCTTGTAGAATAAAGTTAATTAAGGGCAGGAGAATTGTCAAAGTTCTTTTAAGTTTGATCTCAAGTTACTGCATCAGATTCATTCCTGGGAGTCTCACTGAAAAGTTCATGATGGTTTGTTTGAAACAACTGCTGGTGTCAGTTCTGCTCCCAGTGGGCAAATACATTGTCTTTTACCAATACTGAAGGGACTGGGAAATAAAGAGCATACAGGGAATAGGTTGTCAAGAAGCAGGAGAGAGTTGTAGGGTTGGGGAAGGGAGGGCCAGCATAGTATTTGCATAATTTTCCCCATTTCTGATTAATTTTTGAACTAATAGGTTAGTCATATCTGTAGGCATATGAGGTAGCCTGTGTGTGAATAACAAAGCCACTGAATTTCAAGCAAACCGTACTGTTGTGTATTTTCAGAAATTTTCATCTTTTTTAACTCACTGGTTTTGAAAAGTAATCCATCCTGCTTATGGTTCTGGAAGTGAATGGATTTCTTACCAGAAAATATTCTCGTCTGATGTGCTCAGCCTGAATATTGGGAATAGATAGTAATGAGAAACTTCACAAGCTTTCTGTTCCCACTCTGCTGACCTTAACGGTTTAGATAGCTTGGAAAGGACTTTCATCTTCTAGGTCCAAGCTGAATGGCAGTTCTAAACACTATGAATCTGAATCCTTTGCCTCTTACTGCTCTGAATGACCATAGTACTTAATATGCTGTGGGTTGTGGTGTTATGAAATGAATGCAATCACATATAGCTAAGTGGTTAGTTTCTGTGTTCACCTGGGAGAGGTTTGGGAGAGATATACATGTGTTTCACATCTGCTGGTTTCTGGAATTTTGATGCAGTGGTCTTTGGCTTGTTCTTTGCCCATTCATATTGTACCTATTTAAACTCCAGATGTGAACAAGAAAAATTAATTTCTTCCTATCCCATCTTTTAATACTGTCAGATGACTGTGACTCTCAGCTCTCTGGAATATGTTATGCATAATTCTTATTTTGGTTAGTGATCATTAATACTTCTATAGCTGTGAATGTATGCATATTTTTATTTTAAGCTCTTCACAGTATATTACATATCCTGGGATGTGGATTTCCTGCATATTATTTTATAATTAATAGTGGTTATTGTTTACATTTTCCTTCTGGCCATTTTTGTATAATATGCTATCCATTTTATTATTCCTAGCTAGAAAATACCAGAATAATTTTATTTGAAACAACTGACATTTTGATAGAAAAAAGTACTTAGTTAAGTATTTTTAAATTATTCTGGGTTTGTTTTTCTTTTTTTCATAATACCAGACATCACCTTTGATTAATAACAATCATATATAGGCTTTGTTCTTCTTATCTGGGTGTCAGCAGTAATTGGAATCCATATCCATATCCTACCTTGCAATCGTGCTGCAAAAGGCCAATAAATTCCCGCTGAGTGTGTTACTTGTTAAATTTAGTGCATTACATTCAGGGTAATGAATAAAAGCAGTGGGCCGTTACTGTCTGGTTGGCAGAGGAGGAGTAGGAACAGCCAGACTCCCCTGGGGCCCCGAGCAGGCTTAAAACTGTGACAGGCAGAATCAAGGGACTCCCTAAGCATCACAGTTCAGTTTGTCTCCCTTAATTTCCTCTTCTACCAAGATTTTAGAGGAAATGGAGGGAGGTGAGGTAATCTTCTACAGAAATACAAAATACACTGTGCTTGTATACCAGTACTCCCTAGTGCAGATTCTCTTCTAGGCAAGTGTGTTTAAAAGTAATATATCTGTGTTAAGCATTCAGCTGATGACAGGTTTGACTTTGCTTTAAGAAATGCATGTATCATGTGTGTATATATATATATATATATATATATAGTGTAATGTAGTTTTTTATATGTATGTATATTTATAAAAACTATACAGATAAAAGTAGGATTATAATCGACCTGTGTTAACCCTCTGTTGGATTGCTGACCGATAGAAATAGACTCTCAGACTTCTCTTTTGGATGTCTGAGCATTGATTTGGCTGATACAGAAATAGCAGTGTGTCTAACTGCAGTTAGAGACAGTATGTACTTTGGTTCTGAATTTCAGTTCCTCCTGGTATGCAAATTTATGGTGTTAAAATGATTAAAATCAGTTAAGTAATGTTATGGAATAACTGAAGTAACAAGACATAATAGAGTCTCATTGAAGGGATGTGTACATCTGTTTTGATGAGACTGGTAAGGAGTTTCTTACTCCTTCTGCAACCTCCTTTTGGATTTTTTTGTGCCTCTGAACAGAGAGACCATGTGAGTGCACTTCCCCATCTTGAAAGAGAGACTGTCTTGGGCCCTTCCCACGCCTATGCAGGCACCGAAGTTTGGTGTGAGGAGAACCTTACGTGCCCACACGTGGCCCTGCAAGAGGGAAGCGGCACATCCAGGGGACCCATCAGCCCATCTACAGTTGGAAAGATGCTTTGGAGCCTTTCTCCCTTACCCCCATGCCAGCTCCCTATTCCTTTGGGAGACCTTGAAAGCGAGTCTAGGATGATCACATTCAGACTCAGTATTTTCTGGGCCTATGAAACTAAGAATTTTGGCAAGATTTGGACTTTTACTGAAGCTGCACTCCTTTCAGGGAACCTGCCAGGGACAAAAATCTCAATAAATCTCCTGAACTGGAAATACTGAGTAGCAAATGAATCAGGTAAACATGTCTCATGTAGATCCCAAGTAAGTACATGTTTTATTTTCAAGTGAACTAAAATCTAACAAACAGAACAAAATTACGGGGGAGATCTTATCTCTGCTGCAGTCAGAGACAAAGATTTTACTTCTCCAGGATATTATGAGTGTGGAGTTGCTTTATTAAGTCCTCCTGAAGTAGTACATTTTTTTTAGTAAATAAAAAGTCTTCCTCTTATCCTTCAAGAGCAGGGGCAGATTTTCAGAATCATAGAGGAAGCTCTGGACTAAATCCACCACAAGATTAGGGTTATCTAGCTTTCCTTCTAACTATTCCTGGAAAAATCTAGAGTTAAAATTCAGATCTTCAAATCATCCACGAAATTAATGCTTAGCCTCAAAGTGCTGGAAGTTTATACATACTTGCATTTCCATCAGTAAAGCTGTTTATATGACTACAGCTCTGCTTCTGAACATGTCTTGACTGTGTTGAACAGGTAGCCAACTTGGCCAACTTTGCGAACTACAAAGTGGGTGTTCTTGTCTCTGTATCCCTTGCAAACACTGTTCTGATATGCGCAACACACCTAGGTAAGGAGACTTCTGCAAAACACAGGCAGAAGGTGGGGTGCTGGGGAAGCATCAGGTTCATACTGTCCATGGGTAATGCTCTGATGGTCTTGGCCAAATGCTCTGAAAGAGCATGGGGTTTCAGGCAACATGACAGGAAACTCCTAGCAAAACTGCAGCAGGCGAAGAGGTATGGGCAAATGGTACCTGCTTCTATTTGACCACTTACTGGAGTTTAATTTTTGTGGTTTAATTTTCTTGGTTTCTTTTTTGTATTTTTAGTAATATTGTAGTTTAACATAATTTGTTTCACAATTAGAAAAATTTTAATAAGAAGAAAATCTGATGGAAGAAGATGAACCATACCTTGTCTTCAGCCTCCATATCTCCATGTAAGACATATTAGGGTGTTCCTTTCTTTTAAGGTTTTGAAGAATCTAGGTTTAAAGTCACATTAATTTGTTTTATAAAATGACAGATATGGGATAGCTGTCCTCTGGGATTGGACTGTATATTCAATTCAAGAAGAACCTGTTTTTGATAGTTCAAAACCAACAAAAGCCTCAGTCACCACAGTGAAAAACAAGATCCTCATAGTTCAGAGTACTGCACCAGCCCAGGTCAACAGAGCTTAACATAAACCTTTCCCTATATGAAAAACAGTATTTTGTTTTAGAAAATTGTAATGTTTTGGTATGGGTGATCTCATACAAAATGAAATATCTGGTGTAATCTGATGTTTTAAGAAAGAACGTGGCTCGTGCTGCTGCTAGGAAAAACTCTTTCCTGAAATTGCCCTGTTTATTATTCTAACCCTACAGCATGTCCTAGTTCTGTCTGGCAATCACATTAAAACCTAAAATGACAAATCAGTATTTCTAAAACACAAACACACGTGCACGTGGTTATGGAGCATGCCTATAGAGAGGGGTTTTAAGATCCGTTCTTTAGGAGAATAGTTCTCACTTCTGATGTGGTCTTGTGGGAAGTGTCCTAAGTAGTTTACATTTCATTAGGGAGTTCAAACAGGTCCTTGATTCTCTCCTTGTTGAACTGGAACATACTGCAGATGAGTCCAGATACTCCAAAGAAATCCTTCTGAATCATCACAGAAAGGAGGTTAGGAATATCTGCTAAATTCTGAATATCTCCACATGTCTGAGAACTCCAGTCCCTGATCTCAGGTCAGGCAGTGGTTTTACTCTGTGCCAAGCATCGACATTTGTTGATGATGGATTTTTATTTCACCTTCTCATGTTCAACATTCCTTTGAGCTGGAACATTTAGTTTAAGGCTGTCTGGGTGCCATGGACAGAATCATCTTTAATCTTCTTACCATCAGAAATTCTGCAGGAGCAGATCCAGGTGCATTGGTTGTTGACTGGTTAGAAGTGTTTTATATCAACCCATTAATTTTTGCAGAAGGTTTGTGGGTTTTGTTTTTCTTTTAATCTGTGCTATTTTGTGCACTTCTCATCTCTACCTTTTTTCCATTGCTCTGGGGGCAAAATAAATTATGACAACGATGTTGAGTGTAAAAGCTCTATGTAAATACTTTGACTGTTTTAAAGGTCCATTATCTGACATGAGGACATCATGTTTCTCAAGTATTTACTTTCTGGACAATGTGTGCCAGTGAGGTCTATATAAGTAAAGCCAAACCGATATATCTGGAGAAGTAATCAGCCACAGTACCGTATTTGTGTCCTTTCCAAAAAAACAAGTCTGTTGCTTCTACTGCCAAGATCTGGCAGGTAGCTTTGAGGAGATTAATGGCCCTGGTGGTTGTTATTATTGGTGCCTTTTTTTCCTTTCGCCACCCCTAAACTATTACTTTCCAAATGCTTATTTGCTGAATAGCCTGAATGTACTGAAAAAAGCAAACTAGCATATGAGATGTTGTGATCTGGCCATGTATTTGTTTACAACTTCATGTTCTTCAAGTTACTTGGGGAACATAGCCCTCTAAAGTACTCAAGGGATCAAAATCAGCTGTCTTTTCAGATGCCGTCTATCAGTCATATGAAGGTTATTTCAGTCCTGCCAATATGGTAATGTATTTGCTGGAAGTTGACTCACTCCCCACCGATGAAGGTGGAGTTGAAGTTACTGGCAAGTGTTAGTTCTTCATCTCTGACTTTCTTTGATCAACTAACATTCCTGCTAGGATGAGGTCAGATTGTTGTTATCATCGGCTTTTCTTCTGAATTTAGTGGTTTGTTACCAACTCCATTCTAAATAATCTGGAGTATTTTCTCCTATGAACACTTTTGTGTGATAGGATCATAGTGTGGGGAAAAAAATAGATTAAGTCCTGTTATTTGTATCCTGGTTGAAAAAATATCCAAAGACCTGTGTTCTGTTTCTTGTTAAAAACTAAGATGAACAAATATGCACTGAACCAGTAAATAGGTCTGTACAAGTACCAGGAGTTCCTCTTCTATTTCAACATACTTTTTGCATGGATTCTTGATGTGGTGGAAAAAGACTTTGTTCTCCTGGAAGCCTTTGTGTAAGCATATTTCCTAGGCCACATGAAGATGTGTCTGTGGCTACTGGCTGAATAGTTTAGAGAACAGTGTTCCGAAACAGGTGGAGGTATACTCCGTGGTTTTTTAAATTAATGCATATTTCTGGGCACTTTTCCATCAAGCTTTACATATTCAAATCCTTAAAGGACAGTTTTCAGAACTTCAGTTAATAGTTTCCAAAGCATGGTATCTTACTCAAGGATCTTCTTCAAACTTTTGTCTTGAAATCAACACAAAGCTAGTAAGGTCTTTCGTTTCATTATTATTATTTCTGAATCTGGCTGAATTCTGTATTTTCTTATTATTTAATCTATGTCAGGGCCCTGAGTAGTCCTTAATGGCCCTTACCAGCCCCACCTGGGGCCTTCGTCCACACCCCCATCTGTGGACCCACCAGTTATATATAAGCTCATGCACTTAGTCTGGGTGACCTTTGCAGTCTAGAGAACTTCTGGTGCTGGCTTTTGGTCTATTAAAAGGATGCTAAGGGAAGCATTACTTGCCACAGAGGGTGGTAAGTATAGCTCTGTGTGTGTGTTCTTTAGCAACGGGAGTTTGCTGACAGCATGTTCAGAAGTCTGGTCTGAAGAATACTTTCATGTCTAAGAACTTGTCTGCAGAAAATAGTTGTTCTCTCTGTAGGTGCTTTTGCTAAGTTCTATAGAAGTGCTATGTATTCCACTACTCTTGTATGATAATCTTTGAATCTTCTGTTATAGAGAAAAAATGAAGGAAAATGTCCTCCTATTTTATTTAGTTTTTCTTTCCCTTCCTTGTAGGAGAAGTTCAGGACAGCATGAGGATTGGTGATGGTACACTATTTTAAATATCTTGCTTTTTGTGCACTTCTATTTTTTCCATATACATTAAGATATTTTAGGAAACTAATAAAATAGTATTTCACTTTGTTTATGAGAATATCTGATAGAAGTCTGAAAATGTAAAACAGAAGGCAAACACAGATGAAGGGACATTTTAATAACTCAGAGAATTGCTGTTAACTTTAGATAAGTTAAATTCTCCCTTGACAAATTTAAATACGATCTAGTGTAGTTACAGACTTGTTGGCACCTATTAAGTAGCCTAATAATATAGGCAAGGGTTAGGAAAGGGCTCTCAAGAATGGATCTTCTAGATTGTTGCAGCCTGTGCTGTCAGAAGAAATAGAGACCCTGACCCTAAAGAAGCAACAATTGAAAGATCCAATGCCCCCTGGCTGAGTAAACTAGGAAAAGAAAATGGTAAACAGAAGGCTTGTGAAAACCTGAATCTGGAAGAGCACCTAAATATACCTCTAAACATTAATTCAATCTATGGCTGTAGAAGCTGAGCTGGAGAGTTCTGATACAGGTTTTGCAGAACTGGAAAACTTGAGGTGTTGAATGGCTTCTGGCCTAATAGAGAAAGCACAGATATGGTCTTTAGTTACCTATGAAGTCATCATCATTGATGCTACTAATGATTCCTCTTCCAGCTGGTGAGGAAGAGAAAGAATGCAGCACAGGAAAATAAGAGATTATTGGGGTTTTTTATGTCTATCTCAAAAGTAGCATGTTTTAGCAAGAAGGGGAAAAGAACTGAACAAGTCTTTCTGAAAAATATAAATATGGAATAATAAAAAAATATTACTGAAAGCTAGGGAAATTCTTTGAGACACTCTTGTTAAAAGATGGATTCATCTAAGCCTAGGTCTCATACCAGGCTTACTTTCAAAACAGGGATAGGAGTCCAAAATGGAGAACAAGTGTGACAAAGACTTCATTTCCCTTGGGTGCACCAGGCATCATTTCTCTGTGTAGATGAGTGGTATTTTAATTAGTAGGCAGTGTGTGTCAGCAGTGTCTCTAACAAAATACTACAAGAAAATACATGTCAGTATAAGCAGAGATGGAATATGTGCTTACAGTTTATTTATACCATCTATCATTACAATGATGATATGTGTATATATAATGGAAACCATAATTTATCCCTCAAAGATAATTGTATAGAGTGAATTTAAAGGACAAGAACAAGGTTAATTTGAGGAGAGAAAGAACAATATAGATATCAAGTTTTGATCTGTGATTCCAAAAGTTTGTTTATAATAGGAAATACCATGATGGAGCTGGCTAGACTTGGGACAGCTTTTTGGCTTAAATACTATTCTTCTGGCTGAAAAGCTTGCTCAGAGAGGGGAACAACATTGAAGTGGAAATCAGTCTTGGAACAGGAGGCTTAGAGTTTTTGCAAGAGCTCTGTAATCTTTCTTCATAACAAATGAGGAGCTGGGTTGTTTGATTACTTGATTGTGAGAAGATTGTTAGCATGGTTGATTTATATTTGCTTAAGCTATGATTGTCCTTGTTGTGGAAATCTATGAAGGAGGCTACCCACCAACTTGAAATGTAGAGATTAGGCCTTGAGAAATATCGAACACTTATAGCAAACACCTGGCAGAAATAATCTGCTCAATATGATATTATTATCTTGACACTTTGAGTTTTCATAACATATGCTCAGCTATAGATCTGGATATATAATATCGTAAATTCAAATGTTTTCCAGTATCTTTTCCTGATGAAAATATCTAAAGCTATGAGGGATGGTACTGGTGAAGCCTAGACGTTATCTCAAACTTACATAGTAGTAGCTGTTCACTACCAAAACCCTCAGTGTGGCATTGCAATTGTAACTGAAAGCTCTGCTCTGATGTGGCAGGGATGAGGGAATGTGTTTTGTTTCCAAGGTTGCTGTGCAGAGACACAAATGATCTGCTGCACAACTGTTGTACATACAGATAGAGCTGTCAGATCATGTAGTGAAGGCTTAGTCCAGCTGTCTAGATTCTGGAAAGCATTAAAGCACAAATAAAACTATATGGAATATGTTCCTCAAGTTCTTGTTGAGGTGTATGGTCTCATTTGGGAGAGTACCCCATTCATGAGACAATATTTTCTTGAAGCTGTGTTGTATACTGTCAATGTTTGAGGATCCTGCCTCATTAGAATAGGATGAACCCTTATGAAGACTATCCATATTTAAATGAAAGATTCTTCTTAAAGTAGCATTTGTGACACAGCAGGAGGCAGGACAGACTTGTTTGAAACTCTTAGCATCCACACTGAAGTGAGAAACAACATTTCAGCTGGAACCCACTCAGTAATGCATTTAAAAGGTAGTTTAGTTGATATAGTCCAGACTCTACAACAGAAAAATGAGAAATGTCAAAAGAATGGTCCTGGATCCAAAGTTTACTGCCTATATACTGCATTGTCAGCAAAAAACAGAATCAAGAGATAAATCTTAAGACAAATTCTTGAGCTAAATATGAAATGTAGAAGGGTATAACCAGCTGTCAGTGGTTCAAAATTGGTCGATAAGTTGATGAAAATAGTTGGTAATGAGTGTGTGTACTTGGTGAGTAAAATAGAGAGCAGAAGTGAGCATGTTTAAAAAGATATAATGATGTAGTCATATTGGAGAGGAATAATTGAGAGTTTAACAGAATAAAAGAAAAGGAAAGTGTAAAAGAACAAAACATTAGAAGTGGACTTCTACTTGCTGCCTATTACAGCAAAGCTAAGAGAGGTACTGAAAAGCGTAATTCACAGTATATGCCAATAAAGAAAATTAAGAAAGAATAAATACTAAGGCTTTGGTGAGGATGCACAAATACAATGCTAGCTTTTCACATTTGCAGATGGAAACAACCTCCCCTGTATAGAGTTGCTTCACATCCCACAGGTTAGCACTCCAGAATACCAAATGCCTTACAGAGGCTCTATGCTAGCAGAAGTCTCTACTCTTGAAGTACATTAGAAATGGAAGCATGTGGAAATGGGTCTGTCTACATCATCAGTTAGGTGCTTAAATACCCCTTTCATTACTGATTTGATATTGGTGAAACCCCAGCAAATAGGATTTACAAATGTTACTGCTTAATTATACAGTTTTGACAAGTTCTTTAGAGGAAAACCATTCCACAGCATGTACTGGGAAGTTCACTAGGAAAGCCTTCACTTCAAAATTCAAGTTTTACTTTTCTGTTTCAGCAGCCACTTCACATTTTTGAGGAATATGAATGGATGTGGTGGGACAGCATGGTCTGATGGTGTTTAAGGTAAAGGGAGGCAACAGATGTAAATAAAAGGTAACAAAATATTTTTAACAGACCTGTCTTTCAATATAACTTACCCAAGGCTCATCAGTAGCTGTTTCCTTGGTTTTTCTTTTCATGCATTCTTTGACAAGGAGTCATAAGATATATGTAAATGATTTTACTGTTGTAGAGACATTTAAAAAAATTATTATTTATATGATTTCTTGGGAAAAGTTTGATTATTAGGGGTTAAATTGCTTAACCTATCCTTCTGTCTTCCATAGAATCACTGTAGCTGTGAGCACTGCTTGCTGTTTCCTGAGATGAAAGCCTATCTTCTGTCATCAAGGTCTGGACAAGATCTACACTTAAGTTTATGGCAAAAAATAATCTTAAGAAAAATGATACTGAACTGCACAAGTCTTGATGACACGTGGGTTTTTTTCCCAACCAATAATGCACTACTTATATGCTTATTTATTTTGAGCAAATAAAGGTTGCATGGGACAGCTGGTGAAATGAAAAAAGAGTTAAAGGCATGCGTTACATCTTTTCATCTATCAGCAGGACAACGAACTCTGGAAGTCCTTAGATTTTCATGCATATTATCTTTGTTGTATAGGATGCTACCTGTTTTGGTTTAACCACTCCATTTTCTAAAACTTCCCTTTCCCCTGCCCGGGGAAAGAAATTCATAAATAACACCTTAGCATTTAAAGAATAGTTTTCATCTTTGCTGGTAAAGAATGTTAAAAAAAGATAGTGAGCATCGTTGTGTCCATAATACAGGCAGAAGATCTGCAGCAGATAAAGGTTAAATGACTTGCCAGAAGGCACAGAGAAAAGCAGAAGTAGGAGTGAAAGACAACCACCTACAAGTCTAGGGATAGTTTCTGTCCCTTAGTCAGTACTGTAGTTCTGAAAGGCAGGAATAGGAAGTACTAGATAACCTGTTCTCCTCTGCAGGATGTCTTTTCATAGCATGGCTAGGTTTGGCTTTCATTGTTGTCCCTCCTGCTTAGCTAATACAGTTCCAACTTTTTTAACCATATGTGACAAGAGCTAACCACTTCTATAGAAAGAGCTACTTTAATGAGCTTGTACTGATGTTATTACTAAAAGAAGAATTTGGAAGACCCTCGTTGTTGACTCTCACAATTAGCTGTACCCACAACAGTAGATAAAGTCTCTTCCTAAGCTTAATTGCCATGGAAGAGAATAAAAACATTGGAAAAAACCTATCATTTAATGATTTAAATGAATGTTTGCAGGCATAGGATGAATGTCTGTACAGACAATTGTGAGGTGCAAAACTTAGGTAGCAATAATTGGGCACGCAAAGGCAGGCAGGGAAACAGTCAGGTAACTTCCCTATGGAAAGGGATCTGCAAATTACTGAGGATAAAACAAGAAGTAAATATTATGCTATTGAAAACCAGGAAAAGATGTGCCAGGGTGTATCAGCAAGTTTTGATTTACGAGATACGTGCATCTTACAGAAAAGGAAGAACCACAACCGGATTACTGTGTTCAGTCTTGGGCACTGCTCTCCAAGACATGTTGAAGAGAGTCTGGAACAGAACAAGGAAAATTAAGAAGTCTGGATGACTTGATTTGCAGGGTAAAATTATTTAGTTTTAAAGAAGAGGAGTATGGTAAGAAACATGAGATTAATCTTTAAGTATGTTAATGTCTAATGCACACAGAAGAATGAACTGTTCCTATTTTCATGCAGATATGATAAGAAGTAATGGACTTCATGTTCAGATCAGAACCTTAAAGTTAAACATTAGATAATCTTTCTAGCAGGAAGTATGTCTCTTCCCATTGCCTCAGTTTTGGTGTGTATCTTCATGGGCATACCCCACTGAAGCAAGTGCATGGGTAACTTTCATATGCTTCTGTGAGCTGGACTTGGTACACTAGGTTATTCCTTGCTTTCTTTGGACTTCAGTGTAAGGAGGCTGATCTATCAGCTGAAAATATGATGTTTTATTTTTAATGTTTAAACACACAAATAATTAATGTTCTTGGTTTAATCTGCTGGGACACTGGGCTTTAGTAAAAAACTTGTGTAAACATGTCAGGACTACTGGCTACCATAAGCAGTGGAAGGTGAGGGAGAGTAACATAAAGAATGCTTTTGAGAAGTATATTAACATCTTGTATACATTTTTGCGAGGGATTTTAACATTAAGTTGTTATTGAACAAATAAATGGGGAGGTTCTTTCTGTTCAGAAAAGAAAATTTTACTCATTTTTACAGATAACTATTCTGTTTCTATAAAGTTAATAGGACACTGTCAGGACTTTCTTCCCTGCATAGGTTTGTTGGCATGTTTTCATTTCTCCAGTGGAACACAGAGGGATTATCTACAGCAGGATGGAAAGGAAACTGGTTATGAGTAAAATTTCTCAAATGAGCT
This sequence comes from Leptosomus discolor, assembly GCF_034619465.1. NCBI lineage: Eukaryota > Metazoa > Chordata > Aves > Leptosomiformes > Leptosomidae > Leptosomus > Leptosomus discolor. The sequence goes on along the minus strand of NC_141391.1, from coordinate 109,775,929 downwards.
TAGTGAAGTGAGCTGCATTGCCAAGATGCAGTTTGTAGTACATATACCTGACAAGATACTGTTTGTTAATAATGAACAAAGTTGGTCTATCTAATATTTTGGCATCCCTATGTTGTTACTGCACATTGGTTTATGTCCCACTAGGACAGTCAGTCTCCTACCACTTACTTGGTTATCTTCTCTTTTTAAGCTGAACCAGGACCACTCTTTTCAGCTAGACTCAGATGAAGGGACAGTAAAACCAGCTTGTTGGGAGACTTGGCTTTCCTTAGGCTATCTTGTTTCTGGTGAGATGGGGGTTCAGGAAACTACAGTAGAACCATTTGTTACATGTGTGCAAGTGTGGGCAGGTGCCTACATGCGTATGTGGCCCCTATGCTGGCCCTTGCACTCAGGTTGTCCATTATCTTCAGATGAAAAGCAAAAGTCTGAGAATTCAGCTTGCAGGGATGCAAATCAGTAGCTCTCCCCTGTATCTCTAGTATGGTTGGTTTGTTTCCAGCAGTAAGAAGAGCTGGGCAGTGTTTGGTGCTGTCACACCAGTGCTGGGCTACAGTTCAGAAGCCTTTGACATGGTCTCCCACAGCACTCTCCTAGAGAAGCTGGTGGCTTATGGCCTAGACAGGTGCACCTACAGTGGGTAAAAAAAACTGTCTGGATGGCCAAGCACAGAGTTGTGGTGAATGGAGTTAAATCCAACTGGTGGCCAGTCACAAGTGGTGTCCCCCAGGGCTCAGTATTGGGGCCAGTCTTGTTTAATATCTTTATCAATGATTTGGATGAGAGGATCAAATGCACCCTCAGTAAATTTGCAGTTGACACTAAATTGGGCAGGGGTGTTGATCTGCTTGAGGGTAGCAAGGCTCTGCAGAGGGATCTGGACAGTCTGGATCAATGGACCAAGGTCAGTTGTATGAAGTTTAACAAGGCCAAGTGCTGGGTCTTACACTTGGGTCACAACAACCCCATGCAGCGCCACTGGCTTGGGGATGAGTGGCTGGGAAGCTGCCCTGTGGAAAAGGACCTGGGGGGTGCTGGTCAATAGCCGGCCGAACATCAGCCAGCAGTGTGCCCAGGGCCAAGAAGGCCAACAGCATCCTGGCCTGTATCAGAAACAGTGTAGCCAGCAGGAGTAGGGAAGGGATCGTGCCCTTGTACTCAGTACTGGTGAGGCTGCATCTTGAATACCGTGTGCAGTTTTGGGCCCCTCACTACAAGAAAGACACTGAGGTGCTGGAGTGTGTCCAGAGGAGGGCAACAAAGCTGGCGAAGGGTCTGGAGAACAGGTCTTATGAGGAGTGGCTGAGGGAACTGGGGTTGTTTAGTCTGGAGGAGAGGAGGCTGAGGGGAGACCATATTGCGCTCTCTCTGAAAGGAGGTTGTAGTGAGGTGGGTGTTGGTCTCATCTCCCAAGTAACTAGTGATAGGACAAGAGGAAATGGCCTCAAGTTGCACCAGGGGAGACTTAGATTGGAAAAATTTCTTTACTGAAAGAGCGGTCAAACATTGGACCAGGCTGCCCAGGGAACTGGTGGCATTACCACCCCTGGAGGCATTCAAAAAAGAGATGATGCATCACTTTAGGACATGGTTTAGTGGGCATGGTGGTGTTGTGTTGACAGTTAGACCTGATGATCTTGGAGGTCTTTTCCAACAAGGGCAGCAAGTTGGCTGAGGGTGGCCTGGACTACAGCTCCAAGAGGGAGAAGCAATGAAGGAGGGCCTCTTGCAACAAAAAACCTGAACTGAGACAATAGGAGCTTGAAAAGGTTACTAAGAAACAGGTTTCTAAAGAAACCTTTTTTTGGGATTACAAATATTATATCATCTTATGAACCACACCTCAAAGTATCCGTGAAGCAACATGCAAGGTATTTCCTGGAGCATCTAGTCACATGTAGATTAGGTCATTACAGCTGTACAAAGGTATTTCATTTTTGCCCCTAAACAAAACTTAGTATTGCTCTTAGGCAATGAACAGTAAGGAAAAAAATATTTTGTGGAATATTTTAATGAAAATATGTATCAGTATGGAGATATTGTCAGCAATCATTTCAAAACTCCATTTATTTCACAGTGAACTTTATGCATGTCTGCAAGGGGTAGAAAATGGAAAGACAGGGAAAGCAATTTATTAAAGCCAAACTTCACTGAGCATAGATGCCTTGTCACCCATCCTGCAATGGGGAGTTTTGCCCTTCCACTTATGCCAAATGTCACAGTTCTGCTGAATGACAATATATACAGTGCTGAGTTCACTCTAGTCTTCCTATAGAAACTTTCTCTGCTCCCTGTTCTCTTTACTGCTGCTAAAAGAGATGCTTGCAGAAGTGGAGATATAACTGTCAGCTGGCTCGATAATTGGCCCTCCTTCTCCCACAACCCAATCCTAAACAGCTGTGTATCAACACACCTGTTATCTGTAAGAGATACTCACTATTTCCTCAAACTTGCTGGGTGCATATGAAGAGTGAAGGGCAGTGGATCCTCAAGCATGCTGGAAATGAGACAGAGTGGGTGCGATCCATCTTGCCTACCTTCAGGCATTTACATTGTGCACTGTGAGGGTGTAGGAAAAGAACAGCAAGTTAGCTTGGGTTTAAATGTCTGTGCTGAAGATGCATCCATAATCTCCCGAAGTGGTGACAAGATGATGGCTTTGCCTGTCTGAAAATGAAGCAATGGACCACTGCTGTTTATTATTGAGCTATATTCCATGAGATCTGCATTTGAGTGGGCAAGATTTGAGGAAGAAGAAATGAGGAATATTTGATCAGTTCCTAAAGTCAGGACATGAAGACAAGGAGTTAATGTGATTTCTTCCAGTTGAGAGATTAAAGGGCTGAGAAGACATCAGCAAAGTTTCTGTCCACCTGTCTCCATGGGAAAGAGGGAAAGCTGTGGGAACACAATAGTCTGTGTCCCTTATGTAGAGGTGGGACAGGACTGAGTGTGCATATGAGTCTCATTTGCTGTAGAGCTAGAGTGTACATGGCTGCTTTGTTGAACCTGGGATGTCCCATGATGGTTGATGGGTAGAGTGGGCAGACAGCTTTATAGAAAGAAGTGCTCTGTCACATCTCTTCCTCCTCTTCCTCGTGCCTCTGATGTGAGATAGCAGCTGTATGTAATTTCTTTTCTGGCCTTGAACAGCCTAAGGGGCTCTTTGTGGGGAGGCTACCATTTCCTATGCCCAAACAGTCCTGTGTCACTGCTAGTGATACTGCAAAGACATCAAAAGCAGTGGCCCAAGAATCCTGTTTCAGTCCTCCAATCCAGCTGTGCTTTCTGGCACAGGCTGAACAGGTACAGTAGACTGACACTGCGTGGCTGCAGACTAAACTTTTCCTATTTTACATAGGGTTTTTTTGAGTCAAACTCCCACATTGTACTCTCATGCAGTATTTATTTCATTTTTTGGGTTACGCATTTGTACATTTGTATACGTTTAATTTCAATAATAAAATTAGTTAGGCACTTTGTTGCAAAAACAAAGCATCATTTTATTTTTAGATCATAGTCTTTCCATAGTAGGACTTTGTGCAGAACAGTTTCTAATCCTGTATGTCAACTCACACTTAATTTTCCTCTTTGTTCAGTGGACAAAGATTTAAAAAAGGAGTAACATGAAAATATTCTTACCCAAAACATTAGGAGAGAACTTTCCTTAACATTCTGGAAAAACCCCTTGAAATATTCATTTTGCATTGCATAGACTGTTCATGAAATATGCATGAAAAATTATACAAGGTAAAAGAGAAAACATATACCACCTGAAACTGGATTCTTTAATTTAAAGACAAATCTTTATCTAGCGAGTAAAACAAGAATATAGTAAGAACTACATGTGACCCTAGTAACCGTCATTTTGGAGAAGGCTGACGGCTGGCTGCCTCTAAATCTGACTGAGCCTGTGTCTTCCAGCCACCAAAGAGCTGCTTTCTCATGCTTCCACAGGTGTTATGTAATATATAACATACCCTTAAAATACCAGGTGGAGACATTGCTTAGCAAGCACTAACCTAGTTGTGAAAGAGCATCAGTTTCACTTCATTCGGCCAAATGTAATTTCTTTGCTGACTGTTAAACCATTCTGTTGAATATTCAGCTGTCCAATAAAAGTTGTCATCAGTCAAGACAGGATCTGACAGGTACCTTCCCCCGGAATAATGAGCATAATGTCCATACCTTTGCCATGCTTTCAAAACAAACTGCATGGAAAAGGTTATCCTGCACATTTAGGACAGGTTCTTCCCAGAACTACAGGAACAGCAGCAGAGCAAGGGCACCACTGATGCCTCATTCAAGAGCATGTGGTTGCTTTTACCCCAAAATGCCCTCCTAGTTGCTATTAGTCATTAGCCAGATAATGAGGGTAGATTCATTGATAGGAGACATGTGTTTCTATTAAGAAGTCCTCGTCAGCATTAGATGATAAGGCATGTCAATCTCTAGGAGACTACTGATGAGTCTGCACAAAAAGTGGTTCTCAAATTACACCAAGGCAACTCATGATATCTGTATCATGTTCTCTGTACAGTTGTCTTCCGTCCTCTGAGCTCACAAATTTTCTAACCTGTTGGTTGATCTGCAAAGGCCCACATTGACAGGATGAATTCAACCCTCTTTTGTTTAATTAGGAAAGGCCAGATTTTCTCACCTACCTACTATCATGGAAAATAATGATGCTCTTATTAAAGTTGTCCATGCTTACATCTTCTGATCTTTTCTCAATTCTACCACTCCGGCTGATGCATGAGTCTATGTTTTGCTGACAATCTGCAGACAGCCCTGAACTTTGGGCAGTGACTTCGAGAGAAGTCATCCCAAAGAAACTTCCTCCAGCTTTTTTTGTGCCTTGTCCCCTTGTTGTGGCTGCAGATGGGTCGGTCGTTGTTCTGTGACCAGGCTTTGGCAGGCTGGTATTCTGCAGCTGCCCTGGGCCCTGCCAAAGTGCCAAATGTACCTCCAGATGACCTTGTGTTAGTAACCACAAATGCAGCACACAGCACAAATTCCACTTGGGTGACTCGTCTGGGTAGAGGTACTGCCAGTATGCGAGGAAGAGATGGATTATGGCATGGCAAGAGAACAATCAGGGGAACTGGTAAATATATGGGTTTTTTGTTTGTTGCTGTGATTTACAATATACAGCAGGTGAAATTCTGCAGTGCTGATGGGCTGGTAGGGGGAAAAGGAACATGGAGTATGGTTGTGTAATGCTTAATATCAAGAAAATCCCCACAAATATGGAAGCAGTTATTTGCACTGCAGATGTGAGCCAGCTGGCTGTGTGGTCGTGGCTGCAGCCTAACATTAAATATGCAGCAGTCACTGAGCTGCAGCTCACTGTGAATGATATACCTCCCCATTATCCCTTCTTGTGTAGACAAACCCATAAAGCAAAAAAAAAAAAAAAAAGGGGGGGGGGGGGGGAGAAAAGCTGAGCTGAGTGTACACTCTACTTAAATGCTTTCAAAAGTGTGCATGCCAGTCTGTTTTGGGCTTCAAAGATTTTCAATTTAAATGTCAGATTTTTTTCTCTTATGTTTCCATAAAGAAAAATTATATTAGGTTGAGACATATGCAGGCAATTACAAGCTCCTTTCTAGATGTCTTGAGATACATACATACAACAGAATAGGAAAGCTTACCATATTTAGGTGTAAGTTACAGTCCTCTGTGCATTATAGAAGTATTTTCCTTATGATAAAGAAAATTGAGTACTGAAGAATATGTATCTCTCTTTTTCTACTAACTGATTTCTTTGCAGACCAAGATATTGCTTAGATTAAGAAAATGATGTATGAAAATTATCTTACAATCTGCTGATGGGAAAATAATTTTTAAAAAGATTATACAGCACAATGGCATGGTTTCATATACTGTTATTGTAGTTACACTCATTCTGAACGTAGAGCTGTAGTTGTGGCAGAAAAGAAAAAGACAAGGGGAGGATAAGATTATGAGTTTTCTTGGAAATTTTGTGGTTTTGTTTTCTCTTTGTGGTAAGTTCAGCCATCACTATGATGCATTATAACAGTATGTGATCAGTTTTCTAAAATTTAGTAAATTTTAAGATCACATCAGTCTTCACATCTGTCTGAAATGCTTTACTTTTCTCTTGATAAAGGTAATGGTTATATCTAATAAGAGGAGGAATTATTTTTTCCCCATTGTCAACATTTTATACATAACCAATTTCAGTGGCTCCTATTTATATTTTGTTATGCCTTTTTTTAAAAAAAAAATTTAAATTACTACTGCTAGCATGTTTTTGGTGTAATAAGGAATATACGTACCAATGTCATTCTTAATATAAAAAATTTGCAGAACTCAAAAGCCTATGTGATGATTGAAACTACTGATAAAGTTTCAGTCTGAAGTAAGTAAATATTTGTGGAGGCACTTCCACGTCGGATTATAGTTATCTGGTTATTTCACTGAAATTTAAATAAATTGCCTGAAGGCGATTGTATTAATATGCTGTTTAACCCATAATGCTCCAAGCAGACCCAGACCAGTGCCTTTCCCATGGCAGGGCACCACAGCTGAAGACAAGAGCAATCAGGAAAGAAGGCAGAGCTGTCTGAGCAGGGCTTGCAGCAGATGGATGAGGAACTGGAGCAGCCAGGAATATACGGACGGGGCTTGCAGCAAAGTATTTCAGAGGTGGGGTGGGGGATAAAGTCCAACCATGCTCTCCCCGAGCTCACCCCCAGCCCTTGCTGTCTTAGTGAGGTCAGAAGGTGACTGAGTGGCTCCTCTCCCAGCTTGTGTCAGGGTCCACTACTGAGTGCGATCAAGCAATTGAAGGTGCTCAGCTGCCGTGAATAACTGTTGATTTTATGACACCCTTCCCACACTCTTTCCTCAAAGCAAGCAAAGGTTGGGGTGTTGGTAGGACTATTATTAACTTCAAATTTGAAAGCTCTTGGTGAATAGGAGAGGTGCCTGAGGACTGGAGGAAAGCCAATGTCACTCCAATCTTCAAAAGGGGAAAGAAGGACGACCCAGGAAACTGCAGGCCAGTCAGCCTCGCTTCCATCCCTGGAAAGGTGATGGAACAGCTCATTCTGTGTCATCTCTAAGCATGTGGTGGAAAAGAAGATTATCAGGAGCAGTCAGCATGGATTCACCAAGGGAAAATCATGCCTGATCAATCTGATAGCCTTCTATGATCATGACTGGCTGGGTAGATGAGGGGAGAGCAGTGGATGTTGTCTACTTGACTTCAGCAGGGCTTTTGACACTGTCTCCCACATCCTCGTTGGTCAGCTTGGGAAGTGTGGGGTAGATGAATGGACAGTGAGGTGGACTGAGAACTGGCTGAAGGACAGAGCTCTGAGGGTTGTGATCAACAGCAGAGTCCAGGTGAAGGCCTGTGACTAGCGGTGTTCCCCAGGGGTCGGTACTGGGTCTGGTCTTGTTCAACGTATTCATCAATGACCTGGATGAAGGGACAGAGTGTACCCTCAGCAAGTTTGCTGATGACACAAAACTGGGAGGAGTGGCTGACATGCCAGAAGGCTGTGCTGCCGTTCAGTGAGACCTGGACAGGCTGGAGAGCTGGGCAGAGAGGAACCTAATGAGGTTCAACAAAAGCAAGTGTAGGGTCCTGCACCTGGGGAGGAATAACCCCATGCACCAGTACAGGCTGGGGGTTGACCTGCTGGAAAGCAGCTCTGCAGGGAAGGACCTGGGAGTCCTGGTGGACACCAAGTTAGCCGTGAGCCAGCAATGTGCCCTTGTGGCTAAGAAGGCCAATGGTAACCTGGGGTGCATTAAAAAGAGTGTGGCCAGTGGGTTGAGAGAGGTTCTCCTTCCCCTCTACTCTGTCCTGGTGAGGCCACATACGGAGTGCTGTGTCCAGTTCTGGGCCCCCAAGTTCAAAAGGGACAGGGAACTACTGGAGAGACTCCAGCGGAGGGCTACTAAGATGATGAGGGGACTGGAGCATCTCTCTTATGAGGAAAAGCTGAGAGACCTGGGTCTGTTTAGCCTGGAGAAGGGAAGACTGAGAGGGGACCTTATCAATGCTTATAAATATCTAAAGGGCAGGTGTCAAGAGGATGGGGCCAGGCTCTTTTCAGTGGTGCGCAGTGACAGGACAAGGGGCAACGGGCACAAACTGGAGCACAGGAAGTTCTACTTGAATGTAAGGAAAATCTTCTTTACTCTGAGGGTGATAGAGCACTGGAACAGGCTGCCCGGAGAGGTTGCAGAGCCTCCTTCCCTGGAGATATTCAAAACCCACCTGGATGCAGTCCTGTGCAACCTGCTGTAGATGAATCTGTTTTAGCAGGGGGGTTGGACTAGATGATCTCCAGAGGTCCCTTCCAACCCCTGCCATGCTGTGATTCTGTGATCAGTGATGGTGTGAGTGCTATGTGAGTGTGGAGTCAAGACTTACTGGCTTTTTTGAGGCACAGGGTGAGACAAGTCTCCAGTCAAATTTGAAAAGATTGACACATTAAATAGTACTTTTCTTTCTAAAATGTGATGTGTTCATGTACAGCAAATGCTGCTCTTAAAATGTGAAAGCTAGTTAACTCAGTGTTTGGTAGTTTCTTGCTATTATTGCTATGTAATAGCTGAGTTATGGCAGGACAAGTGCTGGCAACAAAATTTTGTTTCCACTTGCATAACTGTAGGCGTCATAAATTGGTGGAAAAACATTTTACTTTTTTTTCCTCTCAAGGGAAGATCTTTCCTAATGCCCCATCTAAAAAAATCTATGGCAAGGATCTTAATGATTTCAGAGGAAACTAGATGAGGCCCCTATAAATCTCTTAAAAATCCTTTTAAAATGTTTTTAATGTGTATCTGTTTTGGTAATGGCCCTTCTGATAGCTTTTGTCTTGACTGGAAATATGCATTTTAAATGACTCTGCGTGAAATTAAGGTTATTGTAGACAAAGAGAAATTGGATGGTTTCATCTTTCTTCTATCAGTAAGTATGTCCTTTCCCTAGGTGTATGATCTTTTAAAAAAATCTATCCCTCTGTCCCTCCTAGCATCCCCCCCTTTTTTTTTCATTGCATTGAATACTGGTTGGCACATGAATAGGGCACTGCATGTGCCCTACCAAAGACTCACCCCTTTCCTAAATTGCAATGTAAAAAATCCAACTGAATCTGTGACTTTTATGTCATGTCAATAGACAGAGATGTATAATTTTTAGACTAGAATAGTGCCTTTATTCTGCAGTTTAACATTGAGATCATAATTTGGTCAGTAGCTGCCTATGGTCTAGGTTATGGTGAGGCATGGTATATATTCCATATACCTGAAGCATGTAAAGGCTTAACAGAGCCCCTAATTACTCTCCCATCTCTTGCTGCACACTAAAAGCAGCAGTTTTAGAAGACTGTAACTATGACTGTAGGAAAGGAAATAAAGGAAGGTCAGGAGAGAAAGAACAATGTAGATAAGTAAGGAGAAGAGGCTAAATCTAGGCAGTTTAACATAGGTCTTGCGGTCTGGTGAAATAAGATGGGCTTTGTTCCCTTATCTTTCCTCATGTGAAGCAATCACAATAGGAGTTGAAAACCTGGTATTTCTCCTATCCTGCAGTCTGCAAGGCCATATATATAGTCTTCTGAGCTTTGGGTATGAGTATAAATTTTTTTTGCTAATCTGAGATAGGGGAAGCTACTAACTACATTGAAGGAGAAAAAAGAATCACAGGCAACGAAAGATGAAATACAAAAAACTAACTTGCAGATTGGGCTAAATGGTAGTTGGATGCTCTTTGAAATGTATCTACCTGGTGTCATCTTTAAGGCTTTAGCTTGCTCTAAGAGGCTGAATTGATCCTTTTCCATACAACAGGTGAAATCAGTCGGAAGAAGGTACTTGCTCCCCTGTAACCCTGGGTCAAGTGCCAGATGAGTGTGTTGTGCAGATTGTGTCTAACCATGGGAGCCTTCACTAAGTGCAGAAATACCTCTGTCCTTATCTCTGAATGAGACTGAAAATCAAAGGCCAAGTTCTTCATCTGATGGTGCCTATGCTGTGGGCTAAGGAGAGAAGTAGGACGTTGGATTTCAGGAAGTAGTTCTACCAAAGGGTTTGAAGAAACCTACATGGGCATGGTGTTAGCACAACTAGGAGGCCGAGGGTCAAGCCCTGCTTTTGATTATATTACAACAAACTCAGTCCAAAAGAACTTCAGTGTAAATATTAATTGTGTTCTTGATCTCTCACATTTTCTGTAAAATACTTAGGTCTTTATCTCCATCCTTTGTTGCCTTCTGACTAAATTTTTATTGTCTTTGCCCATCTTAGATGTGGAATACACTAGGACAGAGAAATTAGTTATAGAATTAAGTACTGGATCTGCATAGTTGTAATTCTTTCCAATTTCCTTGTCTTTTTTTTTTCTTTAATACTGAACTGTCCAGACGTGAATTCAATGTTCTGAACACAAGAAGATTACATGAACTTCAAACACATTCGCACAGTTCAAGTCAAATGAATGTTACATTTGCATGGCTATTAAAACAAATTTTTAAAAGTGTAATATTCAATGGTTATAGATCTACCAATATTGGATTCTTTACTATATGCCTCCACAAAACATGTCTAGTAGAGAATAGTATGTTTCACTTCTTATTTTCTTTTATTACACTGAAAACACAAATAGAAGCAGCTAGTCTCTCAACTCATGGTTTCCTGCTGTATTGCACGATACCATGGATATAAGACCAGCTTAGAGGAAAAGCAAAGTTTCTTAATGATGACAATAAGAACTTGGTTAGAAATCACAAAATAAGGCAAAGATGAGTGCTGAATTCTGTACTAAGGCAACTAAGTAAAAGCCCTGCTCTTGTTTACGGGATTTGAGGGAGGGCTATTGAACCATTCAGCTCAATGGGACTTCATACAAGTACAACTGTGCCCCCATGTGGATATCAACACAGCTTTAGAGCTCACACCGCCTCTTTCAGAGGTGCCCAGACCCCAAAACTCTTGCTGGTTTTAGTGAAGGTGGAACCATGTCTGAAAATTTCTGCTTTGAAGAGTCCTTCAGGCATAGACTTTGCTCTGTGCTCCGGATGCAGCCAAAAGACAGAAGACTGTTACACAAAGAGAAACAGGGTTTTTCTTTTTTTGATGTCTGTACTTGCTTTCCACTTTAGATGCAGATGCTGGTGTTCTTTTTATTTAACCAAATTGCTTTTTTCCTCTAACTCACACTCTATACTTTCAGTGGCTTCTGCTTCATTTCTTAATAATAGCCCAGCTGCCTCTTGTTTTTATGTGTCTTTGTTGATGCATTACCTAGTTATGCCTCCTGAGAGTTTGCTTGCTGAGGCTTTATAATACCCGATGGAAACAGTTTTAAAGAATATATCACTTTACAGAGCAACACCTATTTAACTTCCATCCTGTATCACTGAAAGTGCCCTTTGAACAACTTCAGCTTAAAAATAAATTTAGAAGCAGAGAGTGTGACATTAAGTTAAAGAGTGAAACAAGATCTCGCCCTGGAATCTAAAAATACGTATATAGAGATAAATTCAGTGGGTGCTGTGACAGTCTCTGTTAACAACAAAGTGAGGACAAGATGACCCCCACTTACATCCTTGATGATGAACATGACTAGTATCAAGTTCCAAAGTGTACTCCCCTTATCTTGACATCTATGTCTGGATGAAAATAGCAGCTGAGGTTTTGACTGAAAAACCCTCCAAATTGGAGCACTGTAGGAATGATGTTAGAAAAATCTCAAATCTATGGTGAACCATCCTACACCACAGTCTTTCAAAGGCCTTTTATTTAAGTAAAGAGTAAAGCTGTGAGCTTTTGGAAAAACCTGCCTGGAGAGCAATTTCTATTCCTACTACAAAGAAGGGGAGGGAGAAACCCCTTTCCCTTCGGACTTGTGAGCCTAAAGGGAGCTTAATTAAAGTAAATCGAAAGGAGAAATATGAATAAGTGGTAAGAGAAATTAAATATTTCTCTGTACTTAATACAAGAAATGTCTTCATTTTCGGCTTGCAAACTTTCCCCTGGTACGATCTTGTTCTCGTATAAAACTATTGAATTTCCAAATATAAATAGATAACTATTGGCAGCATTCTGATATGCTTTTTTTATCCTGAGCCTAACAAGTGAGTGGCAGTGAATATATGAGCTTTTCTTAGACAGCCCAGAGGGACTCCTTCAGTGGGGTTTCAAACTCTCAGCAGCTTTGTTGACGTTCCTCCAAAGAAGGCCATCTAAAGTACAAAAGGGCCTATGGATTTGGCTTAGAACAGAATTGATTTCCTTCCTTGCTTTATTCACAAAGGCGTTATTCTTGCTCCTGTTGAAGTAATTGGCAAAGTTAATGCAGATTCCTGGGAGAGCGGGATTTGGCCTCAATGTAACCCTCTGCCTGCATGGGGCCCGGTTTGAGCACACCGTGCTGTTTGAGCATGGTAGCAAAGCATGCATGTAACTGTAAGTGGGTATATCAGCATGGTGCTGAATGGATATAGGGAAGTCACCCCCTTCACTTGAAACAAGGAAGACTTACTTCCCTGTTCTTGTCTAATTTTTGGGTAGAAATGACTGCACACCAGAAAAAAGAGGAGAAAAGCGATAAAACATGTCTTGGCTATCTTGGGAGAAAAGGAGATGAAATCTGGCAGATATGAGCACCATATACATATACATATCCTTGGACAGTGTCCTATCTATTGGGCTATTAGCTGCTATGGACAGATGTGCTTTTGTTATCAGGTTTCAGTCTCCTGAGGAACCGAAGAGAAAAACGATACCATATATTTTCAACTTCAAGTTTTAAATAGAATGCTTCTGAGGTACTGAAAACTAAACCAAATAACTATTTGAGACCCAAGGAAGACAGAGGCCTCTAACCTGTGAAGAAATAGCATTCCAGGTGAAATAATGTAAAATAACCCTTGTCCTCCGGCATGAAGGGAAGTTGATTTTTTTTCCCCAACCCCAGAAAATCAGTGCAAGCGGAATTGTGATCATGCCAACCAAGATGACTACATTTAAGTGTGTAGTCCTATTTCTACTTAGATGTCCCCTGATGGTCAAATAGTTACAAAACTATTTTTACTGGTCTATTGTAGCACAGTGGATTTTACTAATCCTTTTGGAAACAGCAGGTGAATGTCTGTGACAAAAATTGTCAGAATCGATGTACATGACCTGTCTATTTTTAAATTTCTTTCAACTGTTTCTTGCTACCCCAAAGAACAACAGTTTGAACAGTCGATGATCTGGAGCAGTATTTGGAATGTAATGAGAATTTCCTTATGCTAATTTTCAGTAACATTTGCAGTAAAGGCTGGTTGAATATGTCATGACTTAGACTATAAGGGTAGAAGCCTTCTGCAGCAGGTACTGATTGCATTATGTTAACACAAACAATGTGTTTTGTTAGTGATGGCTTTGCAAACAGCAAGTTTGACCAAAAAGGATGCTTCAGTCACCCATGTGCACTGAGAAGGTTCCTCACTTTTTTAAAAGCTTAACCATTCATTGGTAGGACCCTGCAACTCTCATACTATCCAGTTGTTTCCCAGTTTTAAAAAAGTGGTGACAGATGATATCTCTTTACCAATAGTTTATAAGCACTGAACTGTATGTTATGCGCTGTGAAGAGTGTCATGGGGCAGCAGAGAAATCTGCTTCCTGGTGCCTTGTGACAGTGTGCTGGACCAGGCAGAATTGCCTACTGGATGGTGGAAAACTTGTAGTTTGAGAGCAACCTCAGAGTCATTTTGAGACAAAACTAATACCTGGGTGCCCTAGCATTTTCAAGACAGGTATACAGTAGGGGTCATTCCTCAAGAAAGACAAATCTAGTCAAGTACAGAGGAAGTAGGAAGAAACATTTTTTTAAAATCTTACAGTGCCTGTCTGGAGGTTGTTGAAACTAAACAAACCACCGAAAGTAAGCCTGAGAAAAAGGGTGTGCCCTGTAGAGTAATGATGACAACAGAGATCTCTTTAAAAAGTTTTTATCTCATTTTCTTATGCTGTAGACATTAAAAACCTTTTTCATATAGGATTTTTTGCTTTTGAGGCGTTCCTTTAAGAAAAGAAAACAAAAGCATCCACCTCTGGTTGCCCCATGATCACATCCTAAAAGTTATCAACCTTCTCCCACTATTTTCTACTATACTGACAAATTCTAACCAGAAATCTTGTCCTCAACAGAACATACCAGAGTCCAGTAAGCACATATGCTTTGTGTAATCTATGAGGCTATGTAGGCTTTCCCTTATGCTCTTCTGTTACCCATTCACCTGGCACTTTATCTTAAGAACACTGGTGTGTCAAACGGTTTTGTATGTATCATAAAATTGCTTGACACACCAAGAAAAGCTATGAAAGATGGAGGATTGGGGGAAGAAGCTGTAAGGGTTGCTTTCACGTTCTCTCGTTTTCTTTTCACATCTGATTTTTTCCCTTCCATTCTCTTTTCCAGTAATCCTGCACAGCCAAGGAACCTGCCAGAGGTGGTCTGTGTTCAGGCACTGTCACACAAACCTCTGCAGCATGTAACTGATTGTGCAGGTGCTTAAGAGAACCACACAAAGGTAAAGAGCATGCAGCTTTCTTCCCCAAACATAACTATAGTTATTAACAATCCAAAATAATTAAGCTACTACAGAATCTTAAATGCTTATAGATACCCTAATGTCAATCTCTGAAATGCAGTCCTTTGTTGTGCAGACCTGCAAGTGTCCAGTGATGGAGATGAACTGCAGTTTTAAGTCTTTGATAACTTTAGTCTGGGTATCCTCTGTTCTGAGATTCACTTCTTTCGTTACCATACTTCTTGGATCTTCTTTGCGGAAACAGTTAACTTGCCACCCCCTCCCTTCTTTCTGTAAAGATGCCACCTACTTATTCACAGAAAACATCTACTTGTCCAAGGAAACTTTCTTGTGACGGTGTGGTTTCTTTTGTGGTATCTCTGTAATTTTTTTTTCTTGCTGTAGATATGGGCTTGCTGTTAGTTCAGGAACATGAAAGCATATCCTACGGCACTGAATCATTCAAGGCTTCCGATTTTCTGCAAAAAAGAAAAGTCAGCAAATCCTTCAGTCATGTCACTGGAATTCAACAGGTTATAGCAAAATCTGTAGCTCTTAAATCTATATGCTTTATTAATTTAAAAACATTTTCTGCTTGTCTTATGGGTTAAGGATGATGAGGTCTAGCTGTGGCATGCCTGATCTGTACTTTACTGCTAAGTGCCCCTAAATAAGGGTCACTATGAAATGCTTTTTCACTAGATGTATTAAGTGAACAAAGGCTTTTGTCTAACTGCAGTATGTACCATTACGTCTACCTTAGAAAAGGGAGAATACTAATGTAGGGTAGTCATATCTATGCTTTTTCCAGCCATTATAAACCAGCTCTAAGCCTACTTTTTGTCAGGATAGCCTTTCCTTCACTATTTGCATAGGAAGTTTTTCTCCATTTGGCTTGCACTTCGACAAATACTCCAATTTCACGGTACCATTGTTCCCTTTTCTCACCTCTTCTATTTGATTTTCTTTCAATTCTTACATGGCTTTTGCTGATCTTTTACACAAAGTAGCAGAATTGTTCTGTCTTCATGTGGTTAAAAAAAAATGCTTTTGGCACTGAAATCTTCTCTTTTAAGTTGCTAATAGAAGCAAGAAATATGCTGATCCAACCACCTTATTTGAATAACCATGATCACTTCCTGGAAGTCATCTGGCAGAAGCTTTGATAGTTTATCTTTGACTGGGCATGCCCTTCCTCTGCCTCTCACATGGTTTGTTTCACCGCTTTTGCTTTCATCCTGTCAGAAGCTGTTGCTGCATGTGCATCCTGTGGAATACAGTACAAGTGCTATATGGAGGAAATGGCATACTTGCATTTTAGGGGTTTGATGGGAGTATAGATATCTTTGTGTTTTGCAAGCTGTATTAATACAGCCAGCCTTTCCAAATTCCTTTTTAACTTGTGAATAGTGAAATTATATCTTCATTACTGCTTTATATTCACTTGCTGCTTACTTAAGCAAAGTTATGTGCAATATTTCTTATTTGTTAGACTCTTGTATTATGTAAAGTTGCATCAACAGTGTGTCAGCATGATGTGAATCATGAGATGTTTCAGTTTCTACAGCCCTTCTAGTCTTTCTGATGAATTTCTGCTTTTCCTGAACAATGTCTTCAAATTCCTCAGTTGTAGTCTGCTACCTCTCTTCAAATGCAATCTTGTTGCAATTCAGAATATTGTTATTGATTAGTAATTGTTAACTAAGTGTTTTTTCAGTCTAATTGATGAATTGCTCTTTCCTTCTGATAAAATTTTCTTCCTGTCTGGTTATCAGTACACTGGATTCTAGACTTAAATCCGAGGGGAAAACTGGCTAAACATTGTAAGCCCTCAATTTTATTTACTCATTTGACTGAAGTATAAGATAATATTTCTGATATTAGGCTTATTTGGGAACTTGTGTTCAGCCTGAAATGCATAAATAACCACCACCTTTTTTGGCTAATGACCAGACAAACTCAGTTGGTGTGCCTATACTCTCATGTGCCTATACTGTGCACATGAGCATCCTTTCAGCTCTTATCAACTGTATCTTGGCTTGTGGTATTGCCTTGGCATGTGCTGCTCCATATGGTGATGCTTGTCGTTTGAAATGTACCAACTGCATGCTTTTTGCTTCTGATTTATTTCACTGAAACCGAGGGGAAGCTAAAATACAGACACCAGTATTTCTGAAATACGTTGTTTATTTCCCATGAATACCAGTTTAAATGCATCTGTTACTTTGAGGAATGGTTAAATCTGGGTCTTACAGTAGTTTCAACTTCCAGTAGCCTTGTCCCATCTTCCAACAGGAGTTAAGAGGAGAAATACTGTTTTTTTAAAAACAAACACCCTCCCCACCAAATCCCAAGCTCTTCTACCTGTCCTACCATTTGCAGAGACATTCTTAACTCCTACATCTCATGTGCTCAGTAAATGATCAAACAAATCCCCTCTTTGTGGTCTTCTGTAATCACTCACAATCAGTGAGCCTTCAGGAAGTGTTTCTTTTCTGAATGGTTAGAAGCTTAACACTAAATATTGTCGTATACTGTAAGGCTTTGTTTTATACCTACTATCACCCTTTGTTGGGACACCCTCTTACAGGTCCAAGTCTTGATTAATTGGGACATCGTAACTCTATAGTAATATTCTAGATAGATGATTTAGCTAATGATAATGGTTGCTTATCATATCCTTTACTGTATCCTCTCTACAGGGATTGCCCATTGACTTGATTAGCCCTAAATCTGTGGCAAAATCATCTTAAAGCATAAGGCTACAATGTTGCAGTTTTTGATAACTTAAATATTCTTGTTCTGTAGGTATTGCAGACTGATATACCATCATTGACAGTTACGTAAAGAGCCCTGTGAGATTGTTAACAAGGGATTAAAACAGAAGAATGGCTTTCCAGCTTTTGATTGGAAAACATGTATCTTTATCCTTATATTTTTAGTTTGGGGTTTTTTGGTTCTGTTGTGTTGGATTTTTTTTAAAAAAAAAGCAGAATTGTTATCTTTTTGCAGAGCAATTTGCACTACATGTTGGAAGCTCTGAGAATAGGTCTGTGATTTCTCTGGTAGCAATTATTGGTGAGGCTTCACCAGCAGCATCACTGATCTCCAGTAGTTAATAGAGTGCTTTATTTTTCAAAAATGCACTGCCTGCTTTGGCTTTCCTACAGAACTTTGATGTTGCTCTGTTGTAAGTACATAATCAAAGATTTGAGGCACCAGGGGAAAAGTGGGTTGGGAATAGGAAGAAATGAAGTGTACTGGGGGTGACCCTGCCTTCCCCTGGCAAATCTTGTCCACCTTTCAATTTTTCTTGCCTTTGCTGGGAGACGGATGATTTGAAATTCAGAGGAAGAAAATGGAGAAAAGAAGGGCTAAATATGTCTTATTAATGATTTAGAGACAGACCTCAGCAATCCTACTTGGTAGTGGGAAGTGCTACCTTTATACGATGCTGAAGCAGAGCTTTCTGATCTGACAATTCATGCTGTGTGCCAGGGGATCAGTCTGGGTTTTGTCCCTAGAACAGTTGTGTCTAGAATAGGACATCTAGCATGGTCTTTATATGTTACAGCAGCCATAGCTGATTGATCTGCTATCAGCTTTTCTCCATCTAAAGCATCAGGTAATGTCCCTCACTTGCAAAGCACAGGATAGCCTTTTGTAAGGCTCATGGGAAGTGCTGTACTAAGGAGAAGGAGCCAGTTCTCCCTGATGTCCTCAATTAAATAAGCAGATTGATTTCCTGCTGAGTTCAGAAGGGAACCTTTGACAATCACATGTGCTTGTCATTCTTGCTTTTGCAAAGTAAGTTGACTACATTTTGAAGCTGAAAGTAAAATTGAGTAAACTCGACATCTGAAGTGCGATCAAGTTCACCCTCAGCAAGTTTGAAGATGACACCAAGCTGAGTGGTGCGGTTGACATGAAGGAAGGGATGCTGCTCAGAGGAATCTTAATAAGCTTGAGAATTGGGCCTTTGTGAACGTGAATGAGGTTCAGCAAAGCCAAGGGCAAGGTTCTGCACCTGGGTTGGGGAAATCCCTGGCATCAATATAGGCTGGATGAGGAAGGAATTGAGAACAGCCCTGCCAAGAAGGACTTGCAGGTACTGGTGGGTGAAAAGCCAGACATGAGCTGGCCGTGTGTGCTCACAGACCAGAAAGCCAGCCAAATCCTGGGCTGCATCACAAGAAGCATGGCCAGCAGGTCGAGGGAGATGATCATCCTCCCTTACTTCACTATTGTGAGACCCCACCTGGAGTACTGCATCCAGCTCTGGAGTCCTCAGCACAAGAAAAATATGGACCTGTTTGATCAAGTCCAGAGGAGGGTCACAAAGATGATCAGAGAGCTGGAACTCCTGTCCTGTGAAAAACGGCTGAGAGAGTTGGGGTTGTTCAGCCTGGAGAAGAAAAGGATCTGGGGAGACCTTATTGTGGCCTTTCGGTACTTGAAGGAGACCTATAAGAAAGATGGGGGCAATCTTTTTAGCAGGGCCTGTTGCAATAGGACAAGGAGTAATGGTTTTAAACTAAAAGAGGGCAGATTCAGACTCGATATAAAGATGAAATTTTTTATAATGAGGGTGGTGAAACACTGGAAGAGGTTTCCCAGAGAGGTGGTAGAAGCCCCATCCCTGGAAACATTCAAGGTCAGGTTGGATGGGGCTCTGAGCAACCTGATCTTGTTCAACATGTCCCTGGTTACTGTGGGGGAGTTGGACTAGATGACCTTCAAAGGTCCCTTCCAATCCAAACCATTCCATGATTCTACAATCTAAAGAAAGAAATTAAAGGAGGACAATATCATCTGAAGCAGAGTTCGTTTCTGCCCTCAGCCAAGATATTTGGTATCTCCCATATGAATAGCAACAAATATGGATTATAGAGCTAGCAATCCCAGCACAGCTGTTAAGCCTGTATTTCCAAAATCATATAAATATATACTATTTATCAAACAAATATTGATTTTGTTCAAGGGTACTTTTACTACTGTAAAAGACATTGGTCTGATGTTGATGGCGGTATTCAGTGAGCAACATTTACTCTGAGATCACTGCTCTTACAAGAGGTTAATGCTGAGTCACCCCCAAAAATAGTAGGTTTATTACATATTTAGTTATTATTTTCACCAGCTCCTATTGCTCTAACTTCTCTACAATTCCTCCTTTCGGTGCATCTCAGGCCTCTCTTGGGGTACCTTGGAGAGAAGTTTTCAAAACATGGATGGGATTTTTTTTCCTTTTTGTAAGACAACCCCCAACTGCCTTCACAAACAGGGAGATTTAAGCCTATCTGCAGGGCTGAACTAACAGAGAAATATGAAATGTTGGGTTTCTTCTTGGCTTCGATTCTGTGCTGTAGTGAGGGACTTGCTAGAGAGAAGTTTGTTTGGAAATAGGGATGTTGAACATGTGGCACATATGTAAGTCATGAATGCTACAGTTGGTTCACGACCTGTTTTCTTGAATGTGTCTCTACATTTCATAAAATCATAGAACAGTTTTGCTTGGAAGAGACCTCCAAGATCACTGAGTCCAGCCTTTGTCCTAGCTCTACTAACACCACTGAACCGTGTCCCTAAGTACAAAATCTACCCATCTTTTAAACACCTCCAGGGATGGTGACTCCACCACCTCCCTGGGCAGGCTGTTCCAGTGCCTGACAACCCTTTCAGTAAAGAATTTCTTCCTAATATCCGTCCTGAACCTCCCTTGGTGCAGCTTAAGGCCATTTCCCCTTGTTCTATCGCTTATTACTAGGGAGAAGAGACCGACTGCCGCCTCGCTACAACTTCCTTTCTGGTAGTTGTAGAGAGCGATAAGGTCTCCCCTCAGCCTTCTCTTCTCCAGGCTAAACAGCTCCAGAACCCTCAGCCACTCCTCATACGAGACATGCTCCAAATCCTTTCCTAGCTTGGTAGCCCACCTCTGTACCCTCTCCAGCACCTCAATGTCCTTCTTGTAAGAGAGGGGCCCAAAACTGCACACAATATTCGAGGTGCGGCCTCACTAAAACCAGGTAAAAGGGAATGATTACCTCCCTACTCCTGCTGACAAACAGATGTTATACAAAAACATCTGTAGAATGTCCTGTAGAAAATGCATTTCCCACTTCAGGCACACGCCACATCGCTCATGTAGTGTAATAGCTGTAGGTGGTGTTCTTGAGTTGGGGAGCCACACTGAAATTATATGAAACATGATTTTCTTCTGTTCTGGTAAATATGGTAGATTTCAGGCCTGGGATATGAGAAGATGATTGGAATTCCTTTTTATAATTAAAAAAACCCAAAACCACAAAAACCCAACAAAACTTCTAACTACATCTTCCAGATTTTGAACGCTTTTTGGCTGCTATGTTTTCTGGTTCCCTCTGGAAACCTCTAAGTTATGAAATCGTTGTTTAATATTTGCTTCAGGTGGTATTTAGGTAGGTCTTGCTCATTTCACTAAAGCTTTTAAATTTCCACTGAACACAGAGTGGTGTTTTCTTTTATACTGCTGGAATTATGATATCATGGCATATGTGATCAGCAATTCTTTAACCTTAGAGATTATTTCACAAAAATTAATGCATTGTTCAAGAAGTTTCAGCTTTTACTGGTGGGTCTGACATGCTGTTCACTGCTAAGATTTGAATCATTATTTGGAGGGAAAAAAATGGTCTTTGGGAAATTCAGTTAAAGAATTAGAACAAGTGCAGCATATGAAATTGTTCTTAACTTTGTATAACATCTGTTTCAAAGCAATGACATCATTTCAGTAAGGTAGAGCTGAAGACTGGTAAGTGTTATCTCTCTATATTCCTATACATTTTAATGTATACAAGAAAAATATGTAGCGCAATTAGAACACTGTTGATTTTTTTTTTCAAATGTGGATGAATATAAAGGTGATTACAATTGCCACAGAAGTTGAAAACATATTTTCATTTCTTACTCAGCTTTAGCATGAATGTCCCCAGTGGTTGTCTCCTATCCTCTCCTTAGCCTGCTTTCTATTCAATACACAGATGTTTCCTATTGGAAACAACTCTTAAAACAGGTTGTGTTATTCTTCAAGATTTGATATAGAAGCTAACTGGAATAACTATTTCTTGGCTTTTAAATAGCCGAAAAACTTATCTGGGTTATCTTTGTTTCCTATATTTTAAATGAGAGGAGATACAATACAATTCTTTTTTTCCTAATTATTATTTTTTTCTTTTGGGTGGAATAAAGTGGAGGGAGAGTAATAAAACCTTACTAAGTATTATTTTAATCATCAGATTGCTGATGCCTACTTTAGAGAAGTCCTTCTTGGATTATTTTTCTTAATATGTTTTTTTTAGGTACCCAGTGGAGTCTTTGTCCTTGACTCATATGTTTACTCAAAGGACAAAAGTCTTCACTCTGGGTGAATTTTCTGTTCAGCTTTGAGAGCTCCTCCTCAGATTTGGCTGATCAGATTGATGACTTATCAGCATCATGTATACAAATGAAAGGTCCGTGGCATTGGTCATTTACAGAAGCGCTTGACAGATTCTATTCACTTAAACAGAAAGACTAAATTTCACACATATAGTTACATACTTTATCTTACTAGTATTTTGCTTGGTTTTTTCCCCCCCTTCTCTCCCAAGGTATATTATGCTGGTTTCCTGTGCAATAAATATTTCTTTTTTTTATTTTCCTTGTTTAAGTCTATATTTAATTTGTTCCAGCCTATGCTTTTCTTCTTCTGCTTTGGGAACAAGAGCCATTTCTGTGTTGTACTTATGCAATGGTTTCAGTTGTTTTCTACTGTCGTTAACAACCACAGAAGTGAGGTGGCAAAGTCAAGTTAAAGATGGGAGAAAAAGGAAACAGACCAGAAAATTGTGATCTCTCAAGTTTACCACAATCTCAATTGCATTTCAAAGTATTTGTCTTTTGCTAATAGGAGCTTTATCTAGTTCTAGCTTAAATTTCTTCATGTACATTAGTTTACAGCTTTGATCCCATTTTCAGGCCTGCATACCAAATAGATGGAACTGTCTCCACTAGTTCTTAATCTGCCAAGGGATACATAAGCTGAAAACTTCCAGTGAAGAAACATATTTCTTTAGCAATTTTAAGTTTGAATATAGGCTTGCTTTCTTAGTTCTTGCAGGTGGAAGTAATCTGCTGACTTCTGGAAGTCCATGGTTAGGAGCTAAGAATTACATCCACCATCTAATGGTGTGTGGAGTAATAAACAGTAAATGTGTGTGCATCTTCAATTTCAAGTGCCTATATTAGTATATAATATAGGCATAGTTTGCCTATATTTTTATGTATTTGGAGTGCTCTACATGCTTATCTTCTCCTTGACAGATTCTGCTACTCCTGTGGAAATCAATAGAGGGACAGTAAACAGACTTAGGCCTTCTATTTTCATCAGTTTGCCTGTGAACTGTGTGGTTGATGTATTCATCAGCTGTGTAGTCAGAGCTACAAAATCTTCAAATACCATAGTCTGAAAACATTGAATTTTATCTCTGTCCTTTGATAGCAGAGAACATGTTGTGTTTGAAAATAGTCAGATGTCATAATTTCTCTTGCTTCTTGGAAGACCTTTTGTTGGTTTGTACACAACGCTAAGGATATCCAGGCAGGTGCTTCATGACTTTGTCTTATGAATTACCTCTTGGTAATTAAGGTTAAAGAAATAATGCAAAACTCTGATTTTTACATTCTTGGAACAAAACCTGAGGTAGAGGGGTTTTTACTAGTAAAATTTATCATTCTTGTCCTGCTATTATGTTCCATGGGAAACATTAAATGTGTATTAATTGTTCAGAAACAATTTTTCAGAAAGCATCTGACAGTTGGTTTTTCAATATATAATAACTTCAGTGGGGCATGTGTGGCAATGAATGTATATATTCTACTTTTTCATAAAACAAAATCTACATGAAGTTTAGCTTTCAGCAACACACCTGGGAAACCTAAATTTTGGTTTTGTTTTGTCCTATGGGTATTTTTTCCAGAAAACAAGCTCTCTAACAGAATAAGTGGCATAGGGTTTCGAATAGTCTTGGTCCATAGGACAGAGCTGATCCGTGTCCCTTGTTAAGCTGGGTATTTGTGTTTTGCCCCCATTTTACTTCTGACCAGGTAGGAACCTGCAGGAGAATGTGATGTGGAGAGCCCTGTAAGGCGTCAGGGGTTCCCACTGGGTGTGTGGAAGATGCAATCAGGGTGAAGTGAGAGGGTGACTGTCTTTCTGCTGAATTGTCAAAACAGCCTTTCTCTTGGCCTCAGTAAATACCATTAGTTTTTGTGGTGGTTTGACCCTGGCTGGATGCCAGGTGCCCACCAAAGCTGACCTATCACTCCCCTCCTCAGCTGTACAGGGGAGAGAAAATATAACAACAAGCTCATGGGTCAAGATAAGGACAGTTTAATAAAGCAAAAGCAAAGGCTGTGCACGGAAGCGAAGGAAAGAAAAAGATTTCACACTCTACTTCATCATCATCAGGCGATGTTCAGCCACTTCCCAGGAAGTAGGGCTTTAGTACATACAGTGGTTGGTCCAGAAGACAAATGTAAAAATTAATGCCCCCCTTCCTCCTCTTTTCCACTAGCTCTTACTGCTGAGCAGTAAAAATATTCCATACTCATATGGTACGGAATAACCCTTTGGTGGTTTTGGGTCAGCTGTCCTAGCTACGTCCCCTCCCGAGATCTCGCCCACCCCCGGTCTACTGGGGGAATGTTGGAGAGACAGCCTTGATGCTGTGTGAGCCCTGCCCAGCAGTAGTCAAAGCACTGGTGTGTTATCAACACCTTTCTAGCACTACAAAGCACAGCACAGTGAGGGCTGCTATGAGGAAAATTAACTCCATCTCAGACCAAATACAGTTTTCATTCATGCTTTGTGTACTTTGCTTATATGGATAACAAAAACACACTGGGCAGGGAGACTGTTCGTACAGCTTCCTGCAGCAGGATACCTCCTTAGGTGTGGCATCTGATATTAACATTTAGACCCTAAAGTGAGTAAGGACTGAATTTGGTATAGCCTGTTTTAACCAAATCCAGATTTGTTTTACCAACTTCACCAGTTAAACCTACAGGACATATGAGAACGCAGCTTCAGTGGACGTATGGTTCTTCAGTCCTAGCAGACCTCGGGTGCTTTTCAGAGCCTAATAGTGTGTACAGATCCAGTAACAGGGGTTTTGTCTATAACAGTTGCAACATGGAGATGGTGAACAGAGATTTTTCTGAACCGCTGTTTGAGAAGGGTTGAAAAACTACTGGCTTGCTCTTTTCCACCCATCTTTTTTTTTTGTTTTTAAGTTGTACATGTTTTTGTATCTGTAGAACACTCTCTTCGTTTTTTTGATTACTGGATGTCTGGAACATTACTACAACAATTCTATTTCAAATTTGTTTGTGAATGCAAAAAGGTCTAGTCTTTATAAATACTCTTTTCTCTTTTATTTTGTCTTTTTTCTTCTTTTAAGATGACAGTTGTGTACTTTCTCCTTGGCATCTTATTGAATTCATTACTAAGCATAACTTATTGGTGCTGAGCCCTACATTCCCCAAGCCTGCTATACAAGTCTATGAACTCATTGTGTATATTTATTTATGGTAATGAATATCAGCTAAAACTAGATAATGTTTTTTTATCAAAATACCACTTAGAAACTTTATCTGCTAAAATAAAATAGAAAGAACGGTACATGAACCCCATGTAACAGTGTAATAAACTTTCTTACATATCAAGTATATATTGAATTACCTTGAGATGATCATCAAGTTGTATTGAAACAAGTTGCAACTATTGATTGAGTCAAGGCTGAGATTAATATTTACCTGAAAGGTCGATAAATTTTGATGTTGACTGAAACCTGAAGTCAATGTATATATTGTTAATACATTCTGAATGCATTCAGCAGAAATATCTAGAAATCTATTCTATAACCCTAGGGATCCCAGGGGACACCTTCCTTCCAGCTAATACTGCAAAGGAAAAATAAGCAGTGAAAGAAAGTGACACACTTCTAATTAGTCAGTCAAATACATATGCCCGCACACACACTCCATACCTGATGGATTAGTACAGATGGAGCAAGAACTTTCTAAAGGGTTGGCCCAAACATATGCAACATCTCTGGGGACCACAAAATTCCCCTCCCCACTTTGACTTCAAGCATAAGGTGTGCTTATTTAACTGTGCTTTATATACTGTAAATATAAGTGAGTAAGCATTTAAAAAGGAAAAAAAAATCTGAAGATCCTCTGCCTTCCTTCTTGAATACTCTAGTAGATACCACTGTCTCTGGAGGCTGAAGAACGTGACAGGTTGATGTCATGTTCTTCAGTGTATTATTGGCAATTGAACAAGCACTACAGTGATGAGCATTATGGCAGAACTACTGTAGATGTTATTCTTGACAAACTCCAATTCAGCCAATCAAGATAGTTTTAGCCCTTTGGTTCACATAAATAACTAGGGAAAAAGACATTCATGGGGCTGATTTGAATGAAATTGAGACATAGTCATGTGACGAGAGAAAAGAAGAACTACCCTTTTCCTCCCCATATGGAAAATGAGTTGGCAAGTCCAAGATTTGCTGAATCTACTTGTGTGTGAGATCCTTTATGTGCCACTTTTTTTTCCATGCATCTGTTTTGTTGTTACTAAACAAAAATATCACCTTTCATAAAGCTCGTTCGATCTTCTGTTGGAAATGGGCATTTGTCCTATGCATAGCTTTGGAAAAATCCCAATCTGTTACACAGAATGGATGTTTTTTTTCCTGGAATCACGGTTTTGATCAAGATGAGGTACAAAATAAACTTAAAAATACCTTAGAAATAACATTTCTTATGTGAGGTTTAAAATACTAACGAAAAGAAACTGAGTTTAAGTCTTTGCTGACCAAACTGTCTCTCGTTCTTGCAAATCATGTACTCTGTCTGTTTACCAATGGGATGTGATAGTTGCAGTGTGCAGGCACAACTGAAGAGTTAAAACTCAGCTTTGGCTTTGAATGACTCTGTTCCTAAGGTTGTCTGACACAAATCGTATTTTTATAAACACTGTGTATCTAATACAGTTTCATGTGAATGAGCAATGTAGCTGTGTTATTACAACATTGCCGAATATTTCTGTTATTCCCATCTCTCATTAAAATAATAAAACCTAGTCATAAACTGTTGCTAAGGACAGAGGTTGGCTCAGAGTGAGATACTCATTTAGCATTTCAAGAGTTACACTGCACCAGAATGGCACCACATTCCTTGCAAAAGCAAGAATAGGCAAAGGAAATGTTTGAATCTTGCTTGTGCAGTGCACGAAGTGTAGTGTAAGAAATTAGTGCAGTTCAGAGACTCAATGGGAGATGAAGACTAGCCTGCTTCTGCACAGTGAAAAGCCAGAAAAAAATTCAACAACAGTAGTCTTGTTAATATTTTAACTTGTTGTTGTAATGGATTGTAATGGAGCTGAAGGTCCCAATTTTCAGGGTTTTTTTAAGAACTTTTTGCTTTGCTTTCAGCTGTTGTCATTTGTTTTCATCTTAATATATGTACTCACATTAACAGTTAAAAGAGACTCCTGACTTTCGAACATAATTGTGTCTTGAACTATGTAGCCAAACCTCCTTCATTTAAAACACCAAAGGATTTCTGTACTTCTGTCAACTTAACTGGACATATCAGAATTAGAAAAGGAGTTGTTCCTTCCCCTTATTCTGTTATGTTACTTTGCTGGAGTTTCCAAGTGTAGAACTGGGAATCTGTCCAAAGAGTTAAACCAGTAGGAACAGTCAAACTCATTTGAATGTTGTATGTTAATCTTCTACTCCTAAGTTGAAGTTTCTCAGTTACCATTCCTAAGATAGTAATTTTAGTAACACAAGAACTTAACAGCAGAAAGGTCAATATTTCACTTGTCAGTCCATTTGCAGGACATTTGGTGTCATCCTCCTTTGTCATCTTGCTGTGAGTGTCATTCATTTTCCTTCTCCAAACTGTTCTTTTGTTGTCTTATGGAAAAGTTAGTATTATTGCTACTTGCTACATCTAGAAATTCAATTTTTTTTCTGCTCTTCCTCCTTAAGTTTTTTGTTTGTTTTGAAGTTAATGGTAGTTTTGCACTTCAGTATTAACTTGCTATTTTGCACGTCTTTTTAAAAAGAAGACTGTCAAGATATCACTGCTCTAAATTAGAACTATTTTCAGTTATGGTCAAAAATAACTAGTAACTAGAGCGTCTGAACTTCATCTGTTATCCAGAGAGCATTCAGTTTTTTGATCCCTAGGTCTGCGACCGTAAGCATCCTGTTTAAGGTTTTTGTGGTTACGATGAGTTGTTGAATGTAGATCATAGGGTCATGTTGTTATGATTTAGAGTCAGAGCAATCACATCTCATAAAAATGTAAGATAAAGAGACCTATGAACATAAGGGGCAACTTTTTTGCCTTATTCTTGTTGGATAAAATCCTGCAAGCTTTTCTTTCAGAGTCCATTATTTGAAGGTGGGAAGTGGACCTGACCTGTTCACATACAGTTTGTGCAAACGCATGCCTCCTAGGACCAATGACCTCTCTTCCTTTATGCAGCTAACTGTTTTTAAGGACTTCTGTCTTTACTCCATGTTTTAATTTCTTGGTGTTTGCCTGTTATTTGACTGATGACAACATAACTGATACCTCCATCCACTGTGCCTATTGTGAAGACTGAGGTATGAATTCCAGCAACCTTTGAACACACATTACCAAGCTGTGAGGTTTAGATGGCTTTAAAGAGTAAGATATTAATGCAATTTCAATTTCAACATATACATCTTTACTTAAAGCAGAATCAGCTTTTTGTGTCATTCTATCTCTTTTAACAGTTAGATCAACACTTCCCATAGACTAACTTTGGTAGTGTGTTTTCAGCTCAGTTATAAAGGGAAGATGAAAAGCCTGCATCTTAAAAGCAATTTCCTTCCTAATCCCCAGGTAGTAGAACTGTTGATATAACTTGTCCGGCAGCTAGCTTTTCTAGCCAAGCTGCTAGATCCAGAGGACAATTATCCTAGCTGACTGACTTCTCCAAGAGAGAAATCATGGGGGGATACTAAGGTTTCCTAATGATGATTAGTAATCTTCCACAGACTTAGCAACCTAGTACAGATAAATGCTTTCCATATGTGAAACTAGCTGGTTATTTTCTGGTTTCAGCTCATCTTTTTTTTCAGTGTAAACAGTTCTTTTGTGAAAAATTGAAACTACAGAGAAGTCCCCAGACCATCTGACATTGTTTATAATGCACTTTACTTTCTGTAAGTGACAAAGTTCAATAAGAAATTCTAGATGAAAAAGTCAAAAGCTTTTGCTTTTACAAGGCCTTGAGATCCTATCTCTGGCATTGGTTTGAAGGAAAAGAATAAAATCAGGTCCTATGAGAAAATAGTGTTCTTGAAGTTGGAATGTTACCTCTGTTTTAGTGATCTAAATGCAACTTTTTTCTTACTATTTAAGTTCAAATAATGAAGAATTACACTGAACTTATGCTACTTATTTTAGACTGGTTAGGGTAGTTTCAACCTTCTACAGATGTATTACACTGTGGAGTAGGTGTGTCTTCTGATTGATTGAGGAGGAGGAGTAGAAAGGGCATGGCATGTGTTTTTGCATGAAAAAATCTCCTGTGTCTGTACTCAACACTGCAGCTATGATCTCCTGCAGGAGCTGAGTGAGGACACTGACATGATCAATGTGATCTAACAAGTGAACCCTTATTTCCGTGTTTCCAGTGCAATTTATAACCCTCGACCACACCCAATAAATACTGATTGGCTTCATCGCAAATAACGGCCCATAATCCAACCTGATTGGCCACATTGAGAGTCATTTTCAAGTCACATTCACAAATGTTCACACCCGTCTTCTTCAAGAAATTAAAACTGCGTCATTACTGGCGGCTGTCTCTTCTCCTGCACCTGTAAGATGTTCATGCCCCCTGCACCGGAAGTTGTTTATGCTTTCAGCAGTTCCGGTATGTCCCAGCTCAGATTCTCTGGAAAGGCTGGGTTGTTCACGTGTCCCTTATTTCGTAGATATCCTTCCACAATCTCCTAGTGCTCAGGTGTTGCTAACCTAATTTTTCCTTCTAGTGAAACAAAAGTACACTAGAAATTGCTTGTGCAGAACTTCTTAGGACATACCTGGGTCATCTGTCATCATCGAAAGGGATGTTTGGTGAAGAAATAGTAGATAACATTTGAGTAACTTTCTTAATTTCTTCTTTTCTTGTATTGGTATGTCACTTGCCTGAACACTTTTGCCAATCACTCCTGCCTAATGTCCTAAAGAGGTTTACAATATTCTTGTAATTACCAGGCACCTCTAAGACTGATCAGTTTGTCAAAGAAAAGGATCCACTGCTTTAACAATAAATTCTTCTTTTTTGCTACGTCAGTAATCTCTTCAGCATGCTTCCACATAGCTAACTTACGCTATTCATCTTTCTTGTCTACTATGTAGAGGGCAATACTTCTACAGATTGGTGATAGGGTTTGCTGTAGCTGCTTGATGTGCCAGAGAAACCATATTCCACTTTTTCCAAAGACAGAATGTGGGAAACATCTGCGTACTAAAAGTAGTAAGATATGTGCTAATTTTTGTCTTTTATAAAATATTTTAGATTGGAGGAAACCCTCTGTTAAATGTAGGGCCAGCTTATATCAGGTTGCCCAGGGCCATCTCCAAGTGAGGTTATGGAATATCCATGGTTGGAGAAGTTCAGACTTCTTCAGCAACCTGTTCCTATATTTGACATGCCTCATTACAGAAACTTTTTCCTAGTATCTCTTTGGCAAATTCCCTGTTGGAATTTATATCTGTAGCTTATCACTGTGCACCTTCAAGAACAGTTTGACTTGGTCTTCATGAAATATTATGATTAGATGCCTTTGCACAGATAAATTTCATCAGCAGGGGCCAAGAGTTTTGAAATGATATCTAGGATCTCACAGCTGAGAGGAAAGACAAAGATCTGGAGAGAAAATATAGATATGAGAAAGCATTTCTTGAACTTCTGTAGCTCAATCTGTGACTTTTTAAGTTTTTGTACACTATAAGTTGATAAATGTAAATACAGACACATAAAGCCTATGTGTATCTTGTTCCAAGATCCTGACATGGAGTGTGTGCCAGGGAAGCTGATAGAGCAGATCATCCTGACTTCTATTATGCAGCACATGCAAGACAACCAGGTAATCAGGCCCAGTCAGCATGGGTTTCTGAAGGGCAGGTCCTGTTTAACAAAACTGATCTCCCTCTATGACAGGGTGACCTGTTTTTTGGATGAGGGAAAAGCTGTGGATGTCATCTACCTCGACTTTAGCAAGGCGTTCAACACTGTTTCCCCCAGCTTTCTCCTAGAGAAATTGACTGCTCTTGCCGTGGATGTGCATACGCTTTGCTGGATGAAAAACTGGTTGGATGGCTCCAGAGAGTTGTGGTCAATGGAGTTAAATCCAGTTGATGGCCAGTCACGAGTGGTGTCCCCCAGGGCTCAATCCTGGGGCCACTTCTGTTTAACATCTGTATCAATTATTTGGATGAAGGGATGGAGTGCACCCTTAGTAGGTTTGCAGGCAACACCAAGCTGGGTGGAAGTGTCAATCTGCTTGAGGGTAGGGAAGCTGTGAAGAGGGATCTAGATAGGCTGGATCGCTGGGCTAAGGCCAACTCCATGCTGGGTCCTGCACTTCACCTACAACAACCCCCAGCAGCGCTACAGGCTCAGGGAGGAGTGGCTGGAGAGCTGCCAGACAGAGAGGGACCTCAACATGAGCCATCAGTGTGCTAAGGTGAGCAAGAAGGCCAACGGCATCCTGGCCTGTTTCAGGAATAGTGTTGTCAGCAGGAGTAGGGAGGTGATCATTCCTCTGTACTTGGCTTTGGTGAGGCCACACCTCGAGTACTGTGTGCAGTTTTGGGCCCCTCTCTACAAGAAGGACATTGAGGTGCTGGAGAGGGTACAGAGGTGGGCTACCAAGCTAGGAAAGGATTTGGAGCCTGTCTTGTACGAGGAACAGCTGAGGGTTCTGGGGCTGTTTAGCCTGGAGAAGAGAAGGCTGAGGGGAGACCTTATCGCTCTCTACAACTACCAGAAAGGAAGTTGTAGCAAGGTGGGGGTCGGTCTCTTCTCCCTAGTAATAAGCAATAGAACAAGGGGAAATGGCCTTAAGCTGCACCAGGGGAGGTTCAGGACGGATATTAGGAAGAAATTCTTTACAGAAAGGGTTGTCAGGCATTGGAACAGCCTGCCCAGGGAGGTGGTGGCATCACTATCCCTGGAGGTGTTTAAGAGATGGGTAGATTTTGTACTTAGCAGTGGTGTTAGTAGAGCTAGGACAAAGGCTGGACTCAGTGATCTTGGAGGTCTCTTCCAACCGAAACTGTTCTATGATTCTATCTTGAGGTTAATTGCAAAGCTTTTGGGACATTGCAGAATGACATGTTGTTTTTCTTCAGATAATAGTACCCTTTCCCTTTTGTCAGATCTTTATAACATTTTTTTGGGAATCATGACACAGCAGGTGAGGGAAGTTTATCAGAGGATACTCATGGGCATTCGAGTGTCTGTCTGATCTGCATGCCAAAGTCCTCCTGAATCAAGCCTATGCTCGGTTCCATGAAACACCAGTGTAAAACTTAGCTTTTAAATTATCAGTATACATAAAAACTTGAATTATATATTTTAAGATTATTAAGTGCTATTACATATTATTATTGTTATTAAAAGTTAATAGTAATTATTATAATTAATTATTATAATATATTTATAATATAATTATAAATAATTATTAATAATTAATGTTATGTAAGAGGTGCACTTGGTTGGAACACAGGAGATGAACTTAATATATGGATTAACTACCCCCAAAAAAATCCAGCTACAGCTTTAATGCTGTTTCAAAGTTAAAGGATGGATGCCCTAAACTTTTATCTGCTTGAATTAGCCAGTAGATGTAATTTGTTTCTTTGAAAAAAATATAGCAACATTCCTTACTGGTTTTGAATTCAAAGCAGTCACCATGTAATTAAGTAGGATGTTCTGTTAGATGACTGTTTTCAGCACACCGGAGTAGCAGAAAATATTCCACATTAAACAGTTAGGAGACTAAAAAAGAGACAACAGTACACTGAATCTATCCAGAGAGAAACAAAGTATGAGAATAGAAACGAACGTAATGGAGACTGTTAAATTGTTTGTAATTGCATCAAGAGAAAGTTTTAGTTTGAGTAGTAAAGGAGATACTCCAGAGCTGAGTAAACTAAAACTTCAAAGGTTTTTTTTTCTTTTTAATTTTAGAAGGTTTGCTTTTCAAATAGGTGGGTTTTGTTTTGTTGTGGTTTTTTTAGCTTGGTCTGAATTTTACACTGTCATCGCAATTCATAACTTTAAACTCATGGGTTTTAACTAGATGTAATGGTCTCTCTATTTCCACTTCACACCAATCCTAGAAAAAAGGAAAAGCCAATGGTTACCAAAGGCTGGTCCTTGTTACCTCTCACCTGGAGAGCATGAATTTCAATACAGTCTTCTGCAAAGATATTGCTGCTAGTTCCCAAAGACAGGCATTATAAATATTTCTGGGTCCAGAAGCACCAGATAGTATTTAATGTCTTTGGGAGCCATAGTGAAATTAAAGAACATCAACAGTATTTTTGTAACAGATGTAACTGTATAAACTACTAGCGCAATGTATACCCTGAGGCAATATAGACAGTCTTTGAATGACCTGTAGAAGAAGCTTTTCATACCATTCGGAGGACAGGGGCAGCTGAAAATAATCTGTGACAGTGTGAGTCTGTCACTGATCTTCAAATGTATCAAATTGTCTCTACTGCTCAAGCCTGTCTCTAAAATAAGGTCACCAAAGACTTCTGAATGTGTTGTAGTGGTTATTTCTTTTAAATATATGCAGAATTTTCAGTCATGAGAAATACGGTGGGCTATGCAATATGACCATATGTAGTTATGGATTGATCTCTAGCAGGAAGAAGAAAGGTGGGCATGAAACAGCTGCACAAATAGGGATGCTTTGGAAACTAAAACATTATATTGGTGTTGAAATGCAAAATAAGCTGATGAATGAAACAGTTGTGTTTGAGTGTGAGACAGCTCCTGGCTCTGTTTAAGTTGAGATGAGCTAGGATGTTCAGTTTAGAGCATGAGGCCATTTCTGCAAATCTTTGAGGCAGTTTCTTTATTGCACTGACTGGATTCTATATTTTTTAATGTGGTGATTCAGGATGGATAAATATTATTTGCAAACAAGGCTTAATGATATATACTGAAATATTCTATGAACTACATCTCTGATAATAAATTACTCAGAGGTTTTTCTAATAATTTGTGCTGATATAGGGAGTTACATAGGGTTAGCGTGCAATGAATGCGCAGAGAGATACGTGTAGAGTACTGTGTTCACATTCTATGGCAGTATTAATGTTTTCTTTAATATTATTTTCTCTGATTCAGGACTGTTGAAAGGAAAAACTATTATAGAATCAGGCAGTTATTTTCACTTATTTTTTAAAACTTAGCCTTCAAAGTGCAAGTACTAAGATGAATTAAACAGTCTTTAAATCTATAGTGCTAATTCAACATTTTCAGTATCTTGTAGTGACCTGAATTTAAAAAAAAAAAAAAAAAAAAGCCCTGTACTCTTCCATGTGATGGTTTAAACCCCAAATCCAACCTGGGCTTAAGGATTAGTGAAAAGTGTTCCCAACGCATCATTGTAGCCTCTTCCAAGAAAAAGTCACATTGCAGTTTTTTAAAACTACTGGTGGGATAAGTCTTGCTAATTAGGAAATTTTACAAAGGAGAAACTCGTGCTAAACCAAACTTAACTAAGCATTTTAGGTTGATGTTTGCATTCTAAAATCAGTTCACTGCCCAACACTGTGAACAGTAGGAGACATCCAACTGTGGGTGTGTGCTATCATACTTAATTAAGTTTTTCCTTTCATCTGCATTCATTGCTGTACTCAAGGTGTCACATTTCTATTATAGTCTTTAAATTCCTGTAAGAAAAATTTTAGGTCATAGCTCAAAAGGACCAAATTAACCTCAAATGGACAAAGCTGTTTCCCATATAAGACTGCCTTCAGAAATTGCAAAAATGAACCCATGTACTTTAAGTATCTCTTTCTGTTTCTGTCCAAACCTGAATTTGTAACACTGAAGGTCCAAGTTAACAATTTTTCATGAAAAACATAATGTGCGGCTCTGGTTGGTGTGACTTTTGTATGCATCATACTGACATTGGTGACTCCAAAATTTTCCAACCATTTCATTGTTTCTTTTAATGCACACAAGATATAAATTTCAGCTAAGCTGTGATCTGCAGCACTAATGTTTTTAACTGGCCGGAAGGAGATGAGAATAACAAATTTATTTCATGTGATTTTTGCAGCATTGGTGCTCATACCTCATACTAATCCATTTATTTCTTGTTTCTGTGTGATTTGCCTAAAGAAACTGAAACTGAATTCATGATAGATTGACTTTTTCTTAAATTCTCAAAACCTAAAACAAACCACCCCAAAAATGCAAGTACCACTGTTCTTGCAGTACTTCAAGCTTTACAGTTCAGAATAAAAATTAAACGTGTTATTTGCTAAATGTGTGTAAAGGACATGGTTTTCTTTCATTTTGTTATCTCACACTATTAAATGTTTACAATGTGGCATAATCAGGGCACATAAATATATATATATTTGCTATTCTAATTCAATGACACAAAATTCAAGATCCCTGAGGTAAGGTTATGCAGGAGCTCATGTAGTCAGGGTTGAAATTCAGACACTGCAGATATAATCCATCTCCCTGACACATGCAGTGCTTCATTGTGAGACTGCCAGACACAGTCTGTTGAGATGGGATTGTCACAGAATACCAAAACAGGGAGAGACGCAGTTTTGTTCATCATTGCTTTTATCTACGAATATCCATCTAACAGTCTACATACATAGCTGTTGCCAGACAGAGAAATATGAATGCAGCATGGAGATGCGTCAGCTAACATTCAGAGAAGTACATGGAGCATATGCTAGAAGCTTAGAATTACCTGAAGATAATTTGGGTAGTTAATCAGGTTAATTGCTTATCTTTAAGGCACTATTTTGGTGCAGACGCTGAGTCACCACCTTGGTTGTCTAGCAGAGATCAATGACATGCCTGGTTGCCTACATCTCTGGGTGAATTCTGAACCTAAATGACAAAAGGAACCCTGAAGGAAGAGAAAGTGCACTGTCATCACTAAGGAGGCAGGCAGGAACTGCTGCAGTGGCAGAAAGAAAAGAAGCTTTATTTGAAAATATAAAGTGCTACTGGTCTTGCAATTACTTCTTGGTTGTTCCCACTCCATTATGCATTTGAATTTTCTATGCTGGGGATAAAAGGGGAAAAACCCCGAACCAATTTAGAGAGAATTAAGGTTCCAAAATGATAAATGCAGATGTATGCATATCTTAGATATATGTGTAAGTTTGGTCTTATGCAAAAAGAAAAAAAAAATTGACTTGGCTGTATTGGCCAGTCATACAAATTTCAGTGGATTTTCAAATGCCCGTGTCAGGCAGCAGAACACTAAAAGTGTTTGAGTGCCTGGCTTGTAGCAGTTTCAGCCTGGCATGAACATAGGCAGTTCTGTAAACTGTTGAGGTCCCTGTGTAACAGTGGCTCTAATTAGAAAGGAAGAAAACTTCTGGGGCTCTGAAAAAACACACCCTTGCCATAGACTCGGCAGAAACCAAGCTGACTGTATGACCAACATAGCTGGAGAAACATGGTTGTCTGGGTTTATGCCTGGAC
Source organism: Leptosomus discolor (assembly GCF_034619465.1). Taxonomy (NCBI): domain Eukaryota; kingdom Metazoa; phylum Chordata; class Aves; order Leptosomiformes; family Leptosomidae; genus Leptosomus; species Leptosomus discolor. Next base: position 109,739,515 of record NC_141391.1, on the reverse strand, counting down.
ATATGGCAAGATTAGCATTGTGATTAAGTATGGCTGACTCTAACTCCAAAAGTGTGATTTTACTTGAAATAGGGTATCCTATTCTAGATGTACAGAGCAACACCTCTGTATAGGCGTTTTCCTGCCCATTTGTAAAAGGCAGCCTTTAGCTAAAAAGCATCACTGTGGCATGAATCAGCAGTTCAGTGACAGCTGAGGAGCTTGGAGGGGAGGGAGAGATGAAATTAAAGCATGTGTATTGAAGCTAGAATATAACCATCATAGGGTTGCTAATAGTTCCCAGGCTTGTGGCAAAAGTTCCAGGAGGAACGTGCAAGCAATTAAAAGTTTAGGAGAAGATGTAGTAGGTGGGCCATCTGTTGGGGAAAAGGGAGCTAAAAGTTAGGTTAGATATTTTGGCATTGGTTTAGTGGCTCCTTCCCTCCATTCCTGTGATCAATCATTTCACTCTGTCTGCATCATGCTAGTTTTCGGTGCATCCTCTGAATCCCTTCCTCCATCCGAGTATGAAGCACTGGTCTTTGCAAAGTGGTCTGCACTACCACGGAGCAAACACAGTGGATGAAAACTTGGTATTTCAACATTTTTTCATGACTTCTCTTTTTGGTACTGGGTAAGTTTTCTCTTTTCATTATCTTGCTCTAAATCCTTTTCTTACCTATTATAACCAAAAGTGTCAGGGTTGCAGGGAAACACCGTCGTTTTACCTCAGCTTTCTAGAACATATCACTTCTGAGGAAAATAGTGAAGATCATGACAAGAGAAGAAAGTTGTGCAGAGTTAGTTGTCTTCGTTCCTGCACGTGCACTAATCTCAGACAGACCTGTGATCTCATGTAATAAGAAGCTCCTAGGAACCTCACTTTGCATGTCTTCAACATTAGCATCTCCTCCTGCATATTTCCTCAGAAACATACTGGTACTTTGAACTACTAGGCATAAAGATTAGAGGTAAATCTGACCACTACTGTCACTTAGAAATGGTTTAGACCTATCTGATGTGCTGGTCTTATGAAACAAAGCTTAATATGTCATTCAGTATTCATCACATATCCTTACATTTTGTGTAAGTCTGAAATTTTTTTAGGTGTGGAAAAAATAATGTATTTCTGTGCATCTTCTTTTTTACTTCCATATTTAGCAAAAAATATAGGAAAAGTCTATGTGATATTTCTAAGCAGCTGACAGTGAGAAATATGGGTATCATAAAAGAGTTTGCTTTTTTTAATCTGTTACTTCAGGGAATCAGAGAAAAATATTTTCATCAGAATTTTATAGATTAAAGCAGTGACATCAGCTTATCAGATCTGTAAAAGTTTCATTTTGTCATTTTGTTTCTTGGAAGAGAGAAAATTTGGGGCAAAAATGCATATTTTTTTAATAGATTAGATTTTTTATGTATTACACTGGGGAAAAAAGAATTTCATTTTCAAATCTTTCAGTAAAAAATGAACACATTTTTCACAAATACGTGAAAAAGAGGTCCTGTTCTACCAGGTCTGTTAATTGATTTTTTGTTTGGTTTTTAACCCCTAGAAGAACAGCCACAAGCAGTTTGAAAGCTTATGGATAAGAATTAGAAACCAAGGCAACAAAGGGGACCTTGTAGTTGGGGACTACTAGAGGCCGCCTGATCAGGGGGAGCCTGTGGATGAAGTCTTCTTACTCCAGCTACAGGAGGCTTCGCGTCCTCAAGCTCTTGTCCTGCTGGGGGACTTCAACCACCCCAACATCTGCTGGAAAAGTAGCATGGTGAGCTGTAGGCAATCCAGGAGACTCTTAGAGTGCACAGAGGATGACTTCTTAAGCCAGGTAATAGACAGCCCTACCAGAAGGGATGCGATACTGGATGTGATGGTCATTAATACAAATGAGCTAATCTGTGATGTCAAGGTTGGAGGCAGCCTAGGCTGCAATGATCATGCACTGGTGGAATTTGCAGTCCTGAGTGACACGGGTCGGGCAAAGAGTAAAGTCAGACCCTGAATTTTAGGAAAGAAAAATTGTAGCTGTTCAAGGTGTTAGTCAATAGGACCCCCTGGAAAATGTCCTCAGGGACAAGGGAGCAGAACAGAGCTGGCAGATCTTTAAGAATACTTTCCATAAAGCAGAAGAGCTCTCGATTCCCGGGTTTAAGAAATCAAGAAAGGAAGGCAAGAGACCAACATGTCTGAGACCTTGTTGAGCAAGCTAAAGGGCAAAAAGGAAATGCACAGGCAGTAGAAACAAGACAGGTATCCTGGGAAGGGTATAGGGACACTGTCCAGTTGTGTAGGGATAGGGTCAGGAAGGCCAAGGCGCAGCTGAAGCTGAACTTGGCATGGGATGCAAAGGATAATGAGAAGGGCTTCTACAGGTTTGTCAGTCAGAAAAGGAAGGTCAAGGAAAGCAAACCCCTGCTAATAAGAAAGTCTGGCAAGCTGGTAACAATGGACGAGGAGAAGGCTGAGGTACTCAACAACTTTTTTACCTCGGTTTTCACTGATGACCTCTGTTCCCACACTTCTCGAGTGGATGGACCTCAAGCCAGGAACTAGGAGAGCAAAGTCCCTCTCACTGTAAGAGAAGATCATGTTTGTGACCACCTGAGGAACCTGAAACATGCAGAAGTCTATGGGACCCGATGAGATGCATCCCAGAGTCCTGAAGGAACTGGCTGATGTAGTTGCCAAGACATTCTCCATGATATTCGAAAAGTCATGTCGGTCAGGTGAAGCCCTTGATGACAGGAACAAGGGAAACATTGCATCTGCTTTTAAGAAGGGTAGAAAGGAGGACCCTGGGAACTACTGACTGGTCAGTGTCACCTCTCTGCCTGGGAAGATTATGGAACAGATCCTCCTAGAAGCTATGCTAGGGCACATGGAGGACAGGGGGGTGATCTGAGACAGCCAGCATGGTCTTCTATGATGGAGTGACTACATCAGTGGACAAGGGAAGAACTATAGACATCATCTGTTTCGACTTCTGTAAAGCCTTTGACATGGTCCCCCACAACATCCTTCTCTACAAACTGGAGAGATATGGATTTGGTGGCTAAACTGTTTGGTGGATGAGGAAGAATTGGTTGGATGATCACATCCAGAGGGTAGTGGTCAATGGCTAAATATCCAGGTGGAGATCGGTGACAAGTGGTGTCCCTCAGGGGTCTGTACTGGGACCAGTGCTGTTTAATATCATCATCAATGATATAGACAGTGGGATTAGGTGCACCCTATGCAAATCTGCAGACGACACCAAGCTGAGTGGTGTGATTGACATGCTTGAGGGAAGAGATGCCATTCAGAGGGATCTGGACAAGGTTGAGAGGTTGACACTTGTGAATGAGGTTCAACAAGGCCAAGGGCAAAGTTCTGCACCTGGGTCGGGGAAATCCCTGGTATCAGTACAGGCTGGGTGAGGAAGGAATTGAGAGGAGTCCTGCTGAGAAGGACTTGCAGGTACTGGTGGCTGAAAAGCCAGACATGAGCTGGCCGTGTGTGCTCACAAACCAGAACGCCAGCCGAATCCTGGGCTGCATCACAAGAAGCATGGCCAGCAGGTCAAGAGAGGTGATTATCCCCCTTTACTTCGCTCTTGTGAGACCCCGCTGGAGTACTGCATCCAGCTCTGGAGTCCTCAGCACAAGAAAAATATGGACCTGTTCGATCAAGTCCGGAGGAAGGCCACAAACGATCAGAGAGCTGGAACTCCTTTCCTGGAAAAAAGACTGAGAGAGTTGGAGTTGTTTAGCCTGGAGAATAGAAGGCTCTGGGGATACCTTATTGTGGCCTTTCAGTACTTGAAGGGAACTTGTAAGAAAGATGGGGGCAATCTTTTTAGCAGGGCCTGTTGCAATAGGACAAGGAGTAATGTTTTTAAACTAAAAGAGGGCAGATTCAGACTTGATATAAGGAAGAAATTTTTTATAGTGAGGGTGGTGAAACACTGGAAGAGGTTTCCCAGAGAGGTGGTAGAAGCCCCATCCCTGGAAACATTCAAGTTGAATGGGCTCTGAGCAACCTGATCTTGTTCAAGATGTCCCTGGTCACTGCAGAGGGGTTAGAATAGATGACCTTCAAAGGTCCCTTTGAGCCCAAACTGTTCTATGGTTTGATGAACTCAAAGAGATCCCACTGTAGCTTTTCAAACTTAACCCTAATTCAGCTTATTTTTTCCAAAAGCTAGGCTAAAAGCCCCTGGGGTTTGTATTAATAAAAAAGAATAAAATTGATGCTAAAGATGTCCTCTAAAGATTTAATTTCTTACTGTTGATCTGCTTCATTAGTAAAGAATATCAAGTACAGGAAATTTTGACCTTTCATTTAACCATCCTGTCTACCATACTAACACTTCTGACAGTTAGTCACTGCCTTGTTCTGTGTCAGCGTTATCTTTAAAGAGTAACCTAAAGTAGTTTTGAGTTTGAGCTGCTAAACAAGTATTTAGACCTATGAAAAATGAATTGTTATTAAGGGTTTTTAGAGTTCTTCAGACATTAGAAAAGTTTGCCACAGAGCTTTACGTTCTGTAACTTCTGTAAATTCGGAGTAAAAACTTCAGAGTTTTGGTTTTGTATTGTATGTTTTAGTTGAAGTTCATCTGATTTCCTGCAATGCAGTGTTCTCTAAATGTAGTAGCAATGCCTTTTCCCATGTTGGTTGCTTGTCTGGAAGTAGAGAATCAAGTTTGCATACATATATGGCCACATTAAATCATACATACGAATATATAATGAAGTTAATTTAACAAAGAATTCAGTGTGATTTCTTGATGTGTTTGAACATGCATTCTAGAAAACTACAGAGATTAGAAGTTATGAAGGAAAAATCAGGCAGCAAAGACATTGCCAAAGTGACAGCTTAAATCTGTGCAGATCAAGTGTTGATTCAAGAATTTATGCAACCACTCTGTCAAAGATCTGTAACAATTTTTGGTCCACACTATCTAAAGTGCTTTGAAACTTCAATTAGTGCTGTTAATTGTTAAAACTTTGTATTTCTGCTATATGATCCACATCCTCTCCAAGAAATTCCCTTCAGGATGTGCAGAGATTTCAGGCGGCTTTGACTTGTGGCATTACACTTCAGCTTGGTTGCTTTTGATTTACAGTATTGCACTTAAAACACAAATGGACATCAATAATGTCACGAGGCTCCTTTTTTGTTATTAAGTTCTCAGATAAGAATATTTATTAAGAAAAGCTCTGATGCATCAAAAGAGAGCATGCTCGTTGGCCATTGGCTGGTTTGGAAAGTTCAAGCCTGTATGCAGTCTGTCAAATATTTCACCCTTGTGAGAAAACATATCTGAAACGCCATCTTGCTCCTTGTTTAAGATCAGCCTGTTTCTTCAGTCACACAAATGCTGAACAGCCAACAAAATGTCCATACTTAAAAATAAATAATTCTCTAATACCCTGCTGGTAATTTTACTTTTTAAAAAGCTGAAATTGGATTGTAACTATGTTACCAATTTCCAGTTCCTAAAGGAGATCTAATCTGGGTAGAAAAGGGAGACATAGACAAAAAACAGGACAGGACATTGTTCAATTGGGTTTTGAAAACCTCCAAAGACAGACACTCCTCTTCCTCCTGAAGTGGTGTTCTATGCGCTATTTCTGCAAGATTTGCATTTAATGTTTCTGTTTTCACTTGTAAGATCACAACTGCCCAGGGGAGAGAGAGAGGGGAAAAAAGAGAAAAAACAATGCCCCCAAACAGACAAACAAACCAACCCCGACAAAAGAACCAAGCCGACGTGCCTCATGTCTTTACTTCAGAGTTAGAATGGCAATGTCTCAGTTACGTTAAATTAAAGGGAATTTTGTTCTGCCCTTGACAAGAACTCTTAACTAGGATTCTCAGAAGAGTCACTTGATACAAGATTGTACCATGAGAAAGGAAAAGGCATTGGAAACTGTGTTTTTTTAAGTCTTCTTGCATAATCTGTTTTAATTTTTCACTTAGCTGATATTGCCAAAATTATTGTTTAGTACCTAGTTTCTCTGCAACACAAGGTTATCTGTATACTATAGTGTTATCAACAATATACAAACCCTCTACCTCTCAACATTTCTCCCGTTTTCTTGAAATGTACTGGCAGTCTCCCACCCTTTTTGCTTTCAAAATATCATTATTGGTCTTTACCATTAGATGCGCAATTACCCCTGTTCACTTGTTGTAAAGCTGTGGAAAGGCAAAGAAATTGAAATTGTTGCTGAGTAGGTTTTGCTCTAATTATCACAGTTCGTGAAATGCTGGATGTGTCTAATAAGTATTTACAGATATTTCTTTTTATGCATTTTTGTCTTCTCAGTCATACACAGGTTACTTCTTGAAGGAGCTTTTATGGAAAGAGAGATAAGTAAAACAGCACCAGTAAAACGATTAATAGCTCTCTGAAAAAAATTGTTAAAGTCATCTTGTCTGCAAGCTATACTAGACATAGAGAATTACGAAGGTCCACTTGCACCATGTCTGTATCTTCCTTGAGTGGAAGGTGATGGTTGTATTTGTGGTGTGAATATTGACATGTTTTATCAGTAGGATGTTTTCTTGAAAGCAGAAAGCCTGGACCAGAGCATAATTCTGCCGCAGCCTTGTTTGTGACCCTGGTACATCTCCCTTTCTGTGTCTGTATGCTCTCTCTTGCTCTTGCCTTTTCTGTTGATAGCCTTGTCCAGTCAGTGTGGTGACAACTCTTGCAAAGCATTTCAATGACATCTTTTGGAAGAGCTTCTGGTTTTGTTAGCTGCTGTGTTGCTGCAATGCAGGTAAAATAAATATGTACCTGTCTTTTGGGGTGGCCCCATATCATTGTGATTTTTACTCAGGCAAGAACTCATATATAATTAAAAATATTCGTAGGTTTGAATATTTTTTGCTAATTGGTTTTCCCCCGAGCCCCTGTTGACAGCTAATCGCTTCATGAAATTACACTGGACAGTATATTTAAAGCTGATAAGGTGAGGTACCTTAATAGAAACAAGGTTTGGAAAAGGGTAGAAAGTTAAAGACAAAGCATCAATCTACTTGTTCGGTGGGACTGGAGCAGCTGCTGTGTCACATGAGCCAGCAGACGCCAAGGCCTTAGACTCAGAGGAATTCTGCTGTAATTATCCTGACTCATTCCAAACTTCACCTGGCTTTAATTCAGTAACGTAACTTACTGAATATTTTTCCGTTAAGATGACTTGTGTGTGGAGGCACAGCAGGGATTCATTTGGGGACATCTGACTTTTTTTTCCACTATCCTACACTCTTTCCTCTTGTTACCCTAAAGTGCAATACAATTCCTACACATGTGAGCGTATCCATCACATGAATACCAAAAGAAGGCAACATGGTCTTTTAGAAACAAATGTCGAGTAAAGCAATAATGATTTGCTGCTTATTGTAAAGCTTTGCCAATTTAATTATTAGTTCTGCTCTAAAGATTTACATGGGATTCTCACCAAGACTTTAGAAAGACTAGGAGCAGCGTAGCATGTTCATCCCTTTCTCTCTCTGATCTTCCTATGTATCCTTGACTCTTGTGCATGGTTTCCATGTGCAGTTGTCTAAAGTACACTATTCTGAGGATGTCAGCTGGTCTTTGTGCAACCTTAGCTACTTTCTAATGTCATTTTTGGACCATGATATAAAACTTTGAGCTGTTTTATCCTGCAATATCACTATTAAATTAAGTTTAAATAAGATGTTAACTAGCTCTTAGTTAAACATCATTATTTTTTGTTGCTCTTTTACACCACTGCTGGCAGCTTATTTTGATCGCAGACTTGCATTTTGTGGATGTAAAAAGGGGTTGCTTTGTTTTTCTTGCAGTATATCTCAACACAAAGTATTTCATTTATTTAAGAGTCCTAGAGCAAACAAATCTGGAGTTTGAGTTGAATTAGATTTAAACTCTTCTGTAGAGGACTTGGAATATAGGTACTTGGCATGACAATTTATGGGAGAGAGATTTTAAAGGAAGTGTTACATATATTAATGGATGTTGTAGTTTTAAGAGGTCTGAGGGTTTTTAGCTGTTGCATTTAGATTTTTGTTGTGAGTTTGTTTTTTGTTTTGTTTTTGTTATTATTTTAAATTCAGCTGAGGATAACCGTATATGGGTTCCTAAGGAAACAAGTAATAACAGCATAAAAAATGTATTATTTACAATTGACAGCTAACTTGGAACAGGTTGTACCTCTCAAGTTAGAAATATCCTCACTCATCCTTCCAGTTAACAATAGCACTCAATGGTAGTTCACAAAATGTCGGTGCAGATATAGTAACTGTCTTTATATTTGCACCTTTGCTATTAATATTTATGACTCTTCATTGCATGTGTCAGGATAATTATATTCTGGTTTGCTTAATAACATTACTTCTTTTTAATTAGTTATTGATAAGGTAAAAAAATTTAAAAGCTGTTTGAGTGTTGGGTCTATTTCTTTCATGCATTTGTGAACCTGTGGTTCAAAGTCCACTGAAGTCAGTGGAAAGACTTAACAGACCCCACTTTTCTTCATTCCCTCCCCACCCTGACTGGATCATGAAGGCATGAAGTTTTGGTAATAAGTAATGGGAGTATTCATGCAAAATTGAAAGAAATAAGAGGGGTACTGGCCCTTATACTTTTGTATCTGAGATCTAAGGCTGTAAAAGCACACAAGAATTGAGCTATAAGCAGAAACGCACCAGCAAAGTCTGATGAAAAGTTGCAGAAGAGACCCGTGGAGCTGTACAGGAGCTGCAAGTACTTAGCACCTCTCCAGCAAGATCCCGGAGACAGGCATCTTTTCACTGGGCTGATGGCACTTGACTGCTTAAGAAGGGTTTATTAATTCTCCGAGTACAAAACCAAAAGTGGCCAAATGAGAGAATACCAAGGTGCTCAGGTTGCCAAAAGGTTTTGATTTCAAACATGTGTCTCTAGAGTGGTGTGGACTTTATGGGGAGGTTTGTACAGCTGTCAGATCAGCACCAGGTCTGCTTCTTTTTCTTCCTCACTGTCGCACTTGTTTTATGTTACGCTCAGTGGTTGGCATTAAAATCTTTCGTATTGTTCTACACCTTGCACTAATTCACTGTGACATTAAAGCTAGAGAATACTGTAATGCTACTAATTAGGCCAAAGGAAGAATGATGAAGATTTTTGTAGTTACTGTTGCAGATAACTGCTGCAGATAGAAGAAGTCTTTCAGTTGCAATGAATTGTTAGGGTGTAATCTGACCTCCTTCCACTCCCTCTCCTAATATGAAAATTACCATTTTCATATTCAAGCTTAACAGGAAGGAGTTTGATTTAAGTGTATTTTTATTTATCAGATATCATAGTATGTACAAAATCTTCACAAATATTTCAACTTATCCTTTCATAGAAATCTAGAGTTACCTGAAATAACTACAAAAGTTTTATTTTGTGCGCTTTTCTTGAAATATTTTGGATAATAATCCACCAAGAGGAGAGACAGATTGAAAAAATCTAGGAAAATATAAAAAATCTTTAGCACTGTTTTTTTCTCAATTTGGGTTTTCAAAGACAGGTTATAATTTGTAGAGACTATTCTGATGATGGCCTCTTGTCAAGAGGGTAGCTATGGGGCAAAGTGGATTTGCATACAGGTTAATGCTTGTACTGAAAGCAATTTTGAAAAGTATGTCTGTTTTGGCGCCTTGTTCCTAAAACGTGCTAGATGCTAACATGTTAGTGCTCTAGAGTAGTATCTATTACTGTTATTTCCAAATTAAAATAAATAGTAATTAAAAAAATCAAGTTTTTCTTGTTTCAGTGGGTAATTTTATTTGAGAAAACAAATATTTCTTCATGTGTCATGATGCAGCACAAGTTCCTCAGAGGAGATGCTCTGTTTCTACTGAAGAACATTAAAAGTAAATGCTGTTCTTTATCCCCAGATTTAACAGACCTTTGGCTGGTTCCTTCTGTTTTGTGGGACAGAGAGACCTTGGAAAGATTTAAGAGGAATTATGGGAGTGAGCGTGGTTAAGGAATAAATACTGTCTGGTTCGTCTTCATTCAGGGATGTTTATTAGAAACAGGAGTGTGAAAGACAGTTCAGGGCTGCAGAAAAAATAGAAAAGGTGGTGAGAGAGTGATGTGGTAAGTCAACCTGTAAAAGTAAGCATATGGCTTGAATATGTTCCGTTTCATGTCCTAGTTAATGCTGGATTGTCTTGGAAAACTGTCAGACACACAGAAATAAGTCAATGGTGAGACTTTAGAGTTACAATTTACTCCAAACACCATCAGCAAGAATGGGTAAATAAAAAAAAAAAAATATAAAAAAATAAAGCCAGATCAGCTTTTTTAGGCATTTAGTTTATTTTGTTTAGGGAAAGAAGACAACTGGCAACTAAGGTGCTGCAGGCACCGGTGTTCTCTTATTTAATCTTATGTGCACCAGCTACATCCAGTTTACAAATAGTCTTGAGAGGGTACAAACCATCATGCTAATTCCTTTCTGACACTAGTGGATTCCAGGAGGGTTAAACAAGCAGAGAAGGACACATACCCCGGGTTCTGTCAAGGCTCTCAAAGTATGCTTGTGCTTGTTCCTGTGTGTATTATGCCCTCAGACCTTTCTTTTATTTTCCTTTAATCAATGTTTCTTGCAGAAAATTAATTTAATCAGGGTAAAGTAATGATTTTTTTCTTTTGTTTTCAGTTTTTTCCTTCTACCCTTCCTTATCAGTAATTTCATTCTTCCTTTATTATTTGTATAATTAGCAAACAGTGGGTGCAATAGACCAAAATGTCTATGTTAGTCTGAGAACTGAGAAAGACACCACTGGTTCATATAGTTTCTGTTCATTCTGTTGAGTATATGTCTTGTTTCTGAATTACCTTTAAGTTTTTAGGACTAATAACAGGGACAAATGCTTGCAATTATGGAGGAAGATCCCAAAGTTTTTTGGTAAGGACTTTTTTCCTGTCCAATACATACTTTCCCTGAAGTTAGTGGAAGTTGTATGCATCAGAGGTAGAATATATCCCCAAAGGTTTTACTGGAAAATTTGACAATGCTAAAATAAACAGAGGGTTGTGGCAACGTGCTTCAGTGAAAATAAATGCTCACTCTGTTAGCTCAGCTGCTCTGGTGCAGGAAAACGGTTCTCCTCCAGAGGCTCTCTTGCCCATAGGACTTTGGCTCATTTACCGTTTAACATTTCCATTGTGCTTGGCAGAAAAATCTGCAAAACTACCAAAATGTGATCAGATATCGAGGAAGTCTATGTCCCCACCAGTCTCTTGCCTTCTCTTGAAGAGTCTGAGTCAGGGCAACCTCTACATGGATTAGTAGAGAATAGAAGTTTGAATAGGGTCTGTGGTTATGTATAGACAAGAAGTTTATCTTTTCTTTATTATTATTTATCATGACTTCATTTTTCTCCAGAGACCAGCAATTGTGCAGTAGTATATAAGATATTGAGGAGGGGAGCAGAGACTGAATCTTCCTTGTTTTCATTCAGATGCATTTTGGTTGCTCAGAGTTCCCAAATCATACAATGTTAGGGGTTGGAAGGGATCTCGAAATATCATCTAGTCCAGCCCCCTGCCAGAGCAGGACCACCTAGAGTAGATTGCACCGGAACGCATCCAGGAGGGTTTTGAATATCTCCAGAGAAGGAGACTCCACAGCCTCTCTGGGCAGCCTGTTCCAGTGCTCTGTCACCCTCACAGTGAAACAGTTTTTCCTTATGTTAATGTGGAACCTCCTGTGCTCCAGCTTGCACCCGTTGCCCCTTGTCCTATCATTGGACATCACCGAGAAGAGCCCGGCTCCATCCTCCTGACACTCACCCTTTACGTATTTATAAACATTGATGAGGTCACCCCTCAGTCTCCTCTTCTCCAAGCTAAAGAGACCCAGTTCCCTCAGCCTTTCATCAGAAGGGAGATGTTCCATCCCCTTAATCATCTTTGGGGCTCTGCACTGGGCTATTTCAAGCAGCTGCCTGTCCTTCTTGAGCTGAGGGGCCCAGAACTGGACACACTATTCCAGATGCGATCTCACCAGGGCAGAGTAGAGGGGGAGGAGAACCTCTCTGAACCTACTGACCACCCCCTCTTCTAATACACACCAGGATGCCATTGGCCTTCTTGGCCACGAGGGCGCATCACTGGCTCACAGTCATCCTGCTGTCCACCAGGAGCCGCAGGTCCCTTTCCCCTACGCTACTCCCTAACAGCTCGGTCCCCAGCCTATGCTGGCACATGGGGTTGTTCTTTCCCAGATGCAAGACTCTACACTTGCCCTTGTTGTATTTCATTAAATTCCTCTCCGCCCAACTCTCCAGCCTGTCCAGGTCTCTCTGAATGGCAGCACAGCCTTCTGGTGTGTCAGCCACTCCTTCTAGTTTTGTGTCATCAGCAAACTTGCTGACAGTGCACTCTGTTCCCTCATCCAGGTCATTGATAAATATATTGAATAGTACTGGTCCCAGTACTGACCCCGGAGGGACTCCACTAGATGCAGGCCTCCAACTAGACTCTGTCCCATTGATGATAACTCTCTGACTTCTTTCATTCAACCAATTCACAATCCACCTCACTACCTGGTCATCCAGACCACACTTCCTCAGTTTAGCTGCGGGGATGCTGTACAATGTAGTGGAACTGGGCATTTGCTCTGTGTGTGCCTTGGCTTTCTGTAAAGATGGCATGCATCTTTATAGAAAGATGTGTTCTTTCACAAAGGTTATCTCTTTACCTTAATCTAGTAATTTCAGATTGAAAGTCTGGGATTGCTTTTTCATTTTTAAAGCATAAAAAGGGTGGAGGTTTGGGGTTAAAATAGGGAAAAGTGAAGAAGGAAACAGAAAAGAATGAAGAAAAGTAATGTTTTGTCATTTCCAAAGAGACTGTTCTCTTTCTTTATTTCCTTTCCTCCTACAACACTAGCATATAACGAATGCACTATTTAGGTGAAATAGACTTTCTGTACCTACTCAAGTATACTGAACAAGTCAGAGTTGGAGTAGGTATAGTTAGGCTTTTTTTTTGGGTTTTTTTGAGATACACCACAACACTGTCCTGAAGACTTGTTGGCAAATTTTCAGCGTTTACAGGAAAATTGAATACTTCTCTGTCTCAAAAGTGTTACTGGAGTAAGTGTATGGAGCTGCCGCCACAGTACTGTGTGCCAATATCTAGCTCACTAGACAGTAGGAGAAAAGTCAGTGTGTTCATGGAAACAGTGCTTCCTCAGGCAAGTAATAATCAGCGTAATGTCAATGTCATGCTGCAATCAGACTCTGACAAGGTTTGCAAATATCTTGAAAGAAACTGCTCATCTTTGAGTACTGTAGATCAAAGCCCAACAGGAACAAAAACCAAGTATAATGCATGTCAGCTGTAGAATTTTGTTGATGAGCGCAGCATGTATAAGCAAAGGCCACCACTATCATCACCGGCAGGACCAGCCAGATGGACTGGGCTGATCAACTACTTAAAATCTTGCTGCATAACCACAAAAACTAAAAATTAAGCTTAAAAACCCATTACACATTTCCAGAGCCCCAGAATGTCTTTTTAAAGCTTCAAGTCCATTTTTAATCTATGACAAAGACTTTTTTAGACATATCAGTTCTTAGGAACTTCTGTCTGGTTTTTGCCATTCATGAGAATAGAATTTGTCCTGGGGAGGGATAGGATGTGGGACAGTGGTTCAAGCAGAGGGATTGTCTATAAAACTTCCCAGCTCTGCCAGAGATATGCATACTCTGCAACTGGGAAAGTCATTTGCTCTCTGTGTGCACTTATTTTTCCAACTGTGAAGTGGGGGCAATATCTCATCTATAACTGTAACAGAAGGCCTGATTCATTAACATGTTTCCACTGCACTTTAGGCTCTACGGGCTGAATAGCTAGCACCCTCTGGGAAAAACAGACAGCCAACAAAATAAAATATAGTTTGTGTTACACTAGACTAACCCTTTGGATACTGTGCTTTAGAGGAAAAATGATGCACCTTTTTCTGCTGTAGTGTCTGTTATCTCTGGAGATTAAGAGGCTGTGGAAGGCTAAAGCCGGCTTCACCATGCATTGACACCTCTGCAACCATTGTGGAGTGGTGAAGCCAGCCAGCAGTGGAAGGGGCATGTCATATGCATTACATCTGCTTGCACTATGGATCTGACCTTCAGGATGGCCATATTGGAACTAAAAGATGTCATAGCCAGAAAGGACCTAATCTGGTGGTGTCTGCACCTGAGGCTAGAGAATCTTTCTCAGTGGTGTTGTGCAGATCTCCAAAAGCCTGTGTTAGATGTACATTTACTTCTTTGATGTGGAGGGAGGCAGTGGCAGCCTGGCTGGCATGTAAGGCAGGGAAGCCTATGTCTTAACCTATGAAACAGAGAGAATATTGCTGTATGAGATGACAGACTGTAATGTTATTATCTGACAATTTTAGGCAATTGGTTTATTCAGAGTACAAAATAAAAGACAAAGAAAAGGCCCAACAGATAAAACTGTACATGAGGTTTGTCGTTTTGTTTTGGTTTTTTTAAAGAGACTTTTTTTCCTTTTCCCTAGACTTCCCTTGCAATGTTTAAATATAGAAGTTATGCAATGAGAACTTTTCTGTATCAGAAAAACATAAATCACCTAAGAATCTCAGACGAGAGCCTCTAAACCATTTTTTTTTTTATTCTCTGTAAGTTAATTCTTCACTCTTTACCTTGCAATGAGCCCTGTGGGGTTACAGCTGATGGGTATTTCCATTTGGGCATGTTCACAGGTAGAAGACCTTCCTGGAGCTTGCCTGGTTCCCAACTGAACCCCCTGAAGCATTGCTCTTGTACTACGAGGTGATGAGAGAGTGAGTACATTTATTATTACCTGGAATATAGCTGTGTTTTCACACCGCATCGGTTCTTATAGCCTAAAAGGAGCAGAATCTACACAAAGGCCTCCAAGCCAGATAGACAAGGGAAGCACACTCAAAGAAGTGACATGGATATCCAAAGCCACATACCCACTCACAGAGAATACAACATGCACAGAATCCATCCTCTTGTTCTGTTTTGCCAGTCAAAAACCTATATTTAAAATTTTGCCTAGTACTTTCTGTTGGATTCAGAGCCAATAGCAATGAATGTCAGGTAGTCTTGGAAAGAGGTTAACTGTGTCTCAGGAGTTTAGTGACAGATCCTGTGAAATTTGAATTTGTATCCCCTTGCAGATCACACTAATTTTTAGTAATCTTGAGAAGAAAAAAAAAAAAAAAAATTTGCATAACATAACATTCCACTTTATCTCACCTAAGAAAGCATTTTGATGCATGTCTTTTACTCGTAAAAATGAGCAGATGTTACGGGGCAGACTTTCACCATTATTACACTGATGTAGATCAAGAGTCACCTTTGAACTCATTTTGTTTATCTGCAATGTTCTTGGTTTTCATGTGGTGCTTTGGAAAAATAATTTGCAACTGTCTGACCTGAAAGTAGTTTATGAAAGGTTTAAGGGTGGGAAAGAGTATCTACTGAGTTAACTGCAGTTATTTTTCTGTTTACATTCATAAACAAGGGTAAGACTTCAGCTCCATCTCTTTGTGGTGAAAGAGATCAAATTTGATCTGAAACAAGGGACAATATAAAGATCTGGAATAAAATTAATAAAAAGGAAAGAAGAGGCACCCTAGCAGAATTAAAGGGCATAGTGAAGATGAAATAAAATTGAACAAGCTTTATCTATGTTATTCTGTAATTTCTAGTAAATATAGGTTTTTATATAATTATGCTGAAAACTAGAGTATTTCTGAGGTGACACTGAATACTGGCCATGATTAGTTTAAGCTTTTTTCACTAATTTATTCCTGCTAGGACAGTAGCGTAATAGAAGACTTAAAGCTTTTGTGCATGCTATGCATCTTGTCTGGCTCAGGAGAGCAACTTAAACATCTTTGTTTTACCTATGCTATCTTCCTGACGCCTGAAGGACTACTTAGTTATAACTGCCAGAAAAATGTATTCCAGTACATATATACCTTCTCTGTGTTATATCCGTAATAGAAAATGACTGGAAACTGACATACACTGACCTCCGGTAGATAATTATCTGATAAAATTGATACTTCACTTCAAAATGCCTAAAAAATTATAATGTCAGGTTGATGTTTATTCCTAAAAGCATTCTGGAGAACTTACCCTTGATCTTAGATCAGTCCATTGTCAAATTCCTTAAAGGCCACATCATTTATAAGTAATATGAAGTGCAGATGTATAATTCATGTGGAGCATAAAATAAGGTTTAAAACATTTGTATTAAAAAGGTAAGGTGATCCTATATTAAATCATATTTATGGTCTAATTTTAAAGTACAGAATCCTTCTGACTGAAGTTTAGCATGTCTTTTTTTTTTTTTTTAGAATTTATTAAAAAAGAAAAGTAACTGTGACAATGACGTTGGCAGACAAATGGGCTCTTTTTTAAAATCCTTGTGTTGATCTGTCATATTATTTTCCATTAGCTACCCCTGCACTTTCTGCAGATTGCTTTCAGCTATATTTTTACTAAATGTTTTGGAAGTGCAAAGAGCAATGTAAACTGCAGATTCCACCATTACTGCTTTGACATTGCAAGCTCAAGGTTAATGGAATTTCTTTGTGGATAAGAAGAAAAATAACTACATTTTCAATTATTTCGTGGGTATAGCCAAATTGCAGGAATCCTAGAAACCATTGTCATTGTAAAAACCAAAAGAACTCCAAGATTTAAAATTCTGGGTGCATTTTGCTACTTATTTTCTTCCTTCTTACTAAGGATTCCTCCTAAAAGTTTGCATTTCTTGTCCAAATTTGTAAAACTAACTTTGCTCATATCATGTCTTCTCAAACATCTTTCAAGACATTTTGAGAAGTGTAATGATGCTGTTTGATATGATTATCGTCTTCTTGTTGTTAAAACCTTAGCCTTGATCTCATTAAACTTTTACCAATACAAACAGAAAGAAAAAATTGACATATAGTGTCTGGTTCAAATGAATTGGAAATTTGCTCCTAGAGGCCTCTTTCCAGCAAAATGTAAAGATTCACCAGTGTCTAAGTTCACAAATGGCCTTAACTATTTAAAAGCCATGTCTTTAATTACACCTTTGAAGATCTGACAAATACTTAGTAAGAAGACATTGAACAGTGTTTTGGCAGTATTCTCCCTGAGATCTGTTTTCTTTGAAGTGTTAGCTAGACTTATGCTGGCTTTCCTTTAATAGCAAAGAAAAATTGCGGCAATAATTATTTCCATATAATACAAGATAGACTTTTCTTTCCACTTTGCCTTAGTGATATAAGTTGTCCTAAAGTTTGCATTTATAGTTTGTGGGCCCTAGAATTAATAGTCATAAGTAAAAACAGGCAAGATTTCAGAAAGATTAGTTGCTTCAAAAACATGTCTTACCTGACAAACTTCCAACGCAATTATTTTGTCCCTCTCTAGGTATGCACTTGCTCACACCACGTAGAAGTGGACACAGAATGTTGCCGCATCACTGGCACGCAGCTTTCAAATGCAAGGGAAAAACAAGGCTGCTATTGTAACTCTGAATCCAGCAACACACTTCGTTTAGTCGAGAAAGAATTTTCCCCTTAAAAAAAAAAAAAAAAAAAGGTTAACTCTCCTACTTATACTTTTTTCCCCTCACTCTGCTGTGTTACAAATCTTGCTCTTCCTAATTCCCAGAACAGCCACTCATCTTATTGTCATGTTCTGCCTTTTCACACCACCACCCCACCCCCGACATGCTGTTGTCTTGCTTTTCTCCTCTGGACAGCTTTTCACTCTTGTCCCAGTGGGACATGAAAATGCTTTTCCTTTCTTGTCCCAGGAGCAGCTCCTGTTTCTGACCTTCCTCTTTTAAGTCACTCCAAAATAGTACCTCTCCCATCTATGGCATAGTGGCCTTGGAGGTCTCTGCATCATATTCATACTGCTATCGTGTTGTGTTGGCACTGGGTAGCTTCTTTCACCTCCTGTGGACATTCAGGCAACAATCCTCATTCTCTAATGCTCATGGAACTGACGTCATTTCTGATATATCCTATCAGCTATGCACTTGAAGAAGGCACACAAGAAAATGAGATGGGAAACACCTTCTTTTCAGATTCTGCTTCCTGGTTTTCTACAACTCTGAATCTGATCATGAAGCTGGAAGTTGTGTGGGTCTCTGGGATGTAAAGTTGGGGAAGATGCACAGCTCCTTTGAGTAGAGGCCCTGAAGACTAGATGGGTTAATTGTAAAAATGAAGAATTGCCTGGGATCGGTGTGTTGGTGAAGGCAACACATAGGTAACCTACTGGGCATATCAGGGAGCTGAGAGTAGCCTCAGGAGAGGCTGCATCAAGGCTCACAAAAGAGAGAAAAGGCTGTATTGAAAATAGATATCAGTAAGTAAATCTTCTATGGAAAAATAGTCACTGTAGCTGAATGGAGGCCTGTTTCTGAGTGTGTCCAGTCCCAGGACAGCTCTGGAGTAACCCTTAGGGCATGCTCAGTGCTGCATGTTTAGACCAAAGTTGGAAGTGCAAGGTGCCAGGAGATCCTGAGCTACAGTTTGGGAAAGGCGGTGAGGGGAAAACTACAGTGCTTTGAAAGCCCGTATAAGCCTGACTTTGACCAATCCTCAAGATGGAGTTTATGAGACCTGGGGACCAAGAAACATCCTGTTTGGGAAGCGGTGGGTGGGAAGGTGTGCATTTGCTTTTTCAGAAGTACAGCTGTTGCCAGTGGAAACACCTGAGGAAACTAGTTTGGGAGGCTGCTTTATAAATCACCGGCCCCTGGCAGGGAGAGCTGGAGAAGATTCCAGTTGATTTTGTAAACTTTCCTCTCAGTAAAGAATCAGGATGCCCCCTCCAGGCTTCTGTGCTCATGTTTTAGTGCTGTCACATAAGCTCCCTGTCAAATATCTACAGAAATGTGTCCTTCATGCCATCCATGCTCAAAACTCTTCTCTGATGCAGTGCTGCAAGAACTCCGCAGAAGTTAGGTTTTACAGTCACCTCTGTTTAAAAATGGTCATCTCCTTGGTTTCCATGGAATCCACCTTTTGCCGTATCTCACACATAAGTAGTGATTATGGACCACTCTTTTGTTGTTAAGATGCTTTGCAGAAGTGCTTCCCAGGGGATAATAAGAATCATAACAATAATGGTTTTAAGGATGAACGTTTAGCGGTTTAGACATTCAGGTTTCTCTGTTTAAATGGTACTGCTGCATTCGTAATTCAACTGTGCTAACCAGTAATAATACTTGGGTTAGAAAATGCAATATGAAGAAGAACCAACAATGCAGTTACCCTTATTTAGTTTTTACAGGCGTTTTGTTTTTCACCATACCTCTTGAAGAAACTGTACTGTTATTCCTAGTTTAAGATGAGAGGCCAAAATATTTGAAGTTACACCCACCAAATTCTTAATCTGTCTCAGTAACTTGTGCCAATATAATGAGGTTTTTTTGAAACAATAACTGAAATATGGCACCAAATAAAAGATGGGATATATCGCTGCATGTGTTTATTAAAGCAAGATCACAGCAGATAACCTGATTATTTTCATTACATTAAGATTTTAAGTAACTGATTTTGTAGGCAAGAAAAAGCATTAGATTTTAGTCTGTGCGGACTTCTGTAATGAATTTGAAATACGATCACAGAGAATATTAGCTGTATTGGAGAAGATGGGGATAAGTAGCAGAAATCTGAGATCAATAACGAATTGGAAAAGGTTTGGTCTTGGAGCTGAAGAAGGTTACAGATGAAGTTTCCTTAGGACCACTCCTGAGGTTTTTCTTACTTACAATTTCTTTAATACTTTTTGCATAAGGAGCAAGCTAGTGAGAACTGTTCATGATACAAAGTGGTGTTGGCAGTATGCACGAAAGAGAAGATTTCATACCAGAAGACCTGGTTAATCCCAAGGAATGAAGAAACAGAGGAGGGGTGGACTTTATTATTGCAGTATGAAGGTTATGGGTTTTGGGACAAATATAAAAGGAATTCTTGTTGTCAGGTAAGAGTTCACCATTTGGAAGTAATGAAAAATATGTGTGCACTAATCTTGGAGGCAAGTGTGTGCTGCCCTTGCAGTAAAACTACAAAAAAGGCAAACAGGACTCTAAGGCTTACAAAGTGAAGTGCTTGCAGTTGTGCCTGGGAAAATTTAACACCATAGTTCAAAGACCTGTAAGATTTAATTTGAAATAGCACTGAATGAGTCTAAAATAGTTAGAATTTTAGCTGCATGATTGACAGAGAGGTCACAAGTATTTGGTGAACGGTGCAAAAATATAGTGAATGCAATTTACTGGAAGCAAACTGGTGGTTATCTGTGGTGCTCGTGAAAGGCACCAGATCAGCTGAGCAGGTTTCCAAGTCACCCTGTCAGGACAGGTATGAAATACCACACTGATGTGGTATTGCTGATGACAGAGACTCCGTTCACCTCTGTGGTGCTCTGTTACCATGCCCCAGCAGAGGATATGTCCCTCCTCTCAGAGAACAGGAACACCCTGCTTCAGCCTGCCAAGTCCTGGTCTTGCCACAGGGCTTTATGAACTGCTTTCTAAACCCTTGCCTCATGCTTGCAGAACTAGACTACCTTTTAATAAAGAGTCTGTTTATAGAGATGTGGTAATTCTATTTTCCATTTAAAACAAGTAAATACAGACATTTTTTTTATGCTCCTGCAAAGGTGCTCTCTGTTTCTGGCTTTATAAAGGTGACTACACAGACTGTAGGAATGTGAAAATAATTTAATTTCCAAGGCCATTCTTCTCCTTTTCTTCTGATGCCTACTGCAAGAATTATGATTGGTGCTGCAGTAGGCTTCTACAGGGGCAAACAGACAGGTGACCGGGGAGACAATTTTGTACCAGAGCCTGATTCAAAACTACATTTTCACTTCCCTTAGGCTGCCAATCCTTATTGCTATAATTGACTATGGTCGTACAACTTGTATGTGGTTTGAACAAAACTATTTGTTCACTGTTTACCATGAATCTATTCAAACTTCTCACAACCTCCATGCCATCTAATGTATTTTAACAAAACAATATGCATATAAAGTAAATAAATGCAGGTGTTTTCCCAATTCAAATTAAGTTAATATTATGTACATTATGTATTTAAAGCCATTGCAGTTAGTCCTCCTTAAATGATACTTTTAATACTGTGGAAGATGTTACATCATGAGTAGCCTTAGGAGTTTTACCCCTCACTGATGAAGTTGAGAAGTGTCAGCAGCTTGAAAACTGTAAGGGGATAATGAGCATCTGGTGCTTGAGCAACTCTGCTGGCAATTCTGTGAAACAATTTCTGTGTCGGTTCACAAGGGTGTCACTGGCACTTCTGCTCTCTTGAACCTGCAAGGGTGATGTAACCATGAAAAGGGAAAAGCTGAAGAAAAATAGTGTACGGTTTCCACCTCTCTTCAAATGGTAAGATAGGGAACACCAAGTTCTCTGAGACCAGCCTTATTTCAATTTTGAATTAGACAGAAATTTTGGCTGTTTACAGAGCAGGCAGGAAGGCCTTACCAGTGCTGCCAAGAATAAATCATAGATAGTAATAATAATATTAATAATATATTGCCTTAATAAAGACTGCATTCTAGAGAGCAACAAAGGTTGGGTTTGCATCACCACCAAGAGACAACATGTCAAGCTGGCTTTCATGGTACATTTCTCTAAAACTTGGTCAAAAGGAAACTATATCAGGAAGCACCCCATGAGCATGAGAAAGACCACACTGGAAGAAGTGAAGTAAATAACACTATCTTGCTTAAGTATTCATGACCTGAATAAACATGTGTTTGGAAGAGAGAAACAAGCAGAAGACGGGCAAAAGTAACAATTATTTTCAATGCAGGTTAGAATCTGCTTATGGTTTATGCTTCTTGGAGTAGCTTTAAATGAGTAAAGACTGTACCTTTATCTTCCTCATTGTTTTCCTTCGTCATCATTCTCCACTTCCTCTTCTGTATTTAACAAGTCCTAAGTGTAGCTTAAGAGAGGAAGGGACCTTTTCCCTAGATCTTTGTATGGAGAGGAAAATTTTCTGTCAAATTCTCTTAAAAGCAGATCAAAGGAAAGGAATTTTGAGGGAGAGGGAATGAGTGAGAACATTAGCATAAAAATAACCTTCTTTACAACAGCCCCTATAATCATGAAGAAAATGTACAGATAAAATGCTTTGATAGCACAGGACCTGGGCTAAAACCAAACCAACATTGTTAAGGAGAGTTCATTCTGCTGCTGCTGTACAATACAAGCAAAGAAGGTTTGCAGTGATAAACATACCCTATGTTTTCAAATCAATTACTTAAATTCTTTTGTATTTCTTCTCTTTTCCGTTCTCAGCTCTTTCCGTTCATCAGCCTTTCTTCCATATGTGTATTAGCAGAGGGTTTTGCATCTTTTTTTTTCATTTTTTCCTGAATAAGGTTTGATTTTAGTGGAGAACTTATCCTCTGGATGGATTCGATATTCTTAGACTTGATATTGATATAATTGATAACAGATTGATTAGACCTAAAGCACTTCCTTCCCTGTTCTCCCAAATACACATGTAGCAGGACATTTTGTTAATTATTTAAAATACAGTTTTCATAATTTAAGATCTGGATTATCCTGACTTTACCTGTGCCCAGAAAAAGCCATTTCTGTGAAGCTACTGCCCCTCTGGATAGACAAACAGCAACACTGCCTTGCTTGTCCTTCTCCTGTGCTCTCTCCTCCTCCTCCTCCTTGCTCTAGGGTCTGGAGGCCAGTCGAGGAGGAAGAGGAAGACTGCAAGAGAGGCTTTGGGGAAAAGGTGGCTTATATCAGCATACTAGGACTGTTCCTTTATTTAACTGATGAAATGGGAGCTGAATTCATTAGGAAATTTAGCCTTTAACATATGTGGAATAATAATCCTTTCCCGTATTCTTTGTACATCTGAGCTCTTAAGATTATAATTTTTTACTTCTAGTTAGTATTCATGCAGTGTATATTGTTACGAGGCCAGACTGTTTTATTTTTTTATTCTCTACCCTGTTAGATTGTTTTATATTTTTTCCTCAAACATTCCTTTGAAGTTTCTGCAATCAATATGAAATTGCTTTCTATTAACTAAAACAATATATATATGAAATTGGTATAATCTGAGAACAATATATTGTTCCAGGCAGCAGCAACAAAAAAGCAAAGTATTTTTTACTGCAAGCACAATAGAAGTGGTCCGTTTGGCTCACATTTATTCAAATAGTGTTGAGAACACTTTGGCCAAAAGCAAATTTGAAAGGCAAAAGGGGAGAGTAAGAGTGACTAAAACACTTAGAAGGAGGGAAGAGAAAATACTGACAAGAGATAGGGAAGGGAAATGGGAGGTGAAGCCTTCTGAAAAAGGAAGAGAGGCAGAAGATGGCTGGTAAGGAAAAAGAAGGTGAATGGGGAAGAAAGAAGAGAATTTTTATATGTATGTTTTAAATAGTGTTTGACATGTAGCATTTAATTCTGATGCTATTGTCTGTATGTACACAGAAGCAGACATATATTATGCAGAATTGAGAACAGTGCAATGAACACCTAAAAATACCAGTTAATACAATTGTTGCTATAAATTTACAAAATGCTAAATTCTTACATAGAAAAAATGGCGTGAGGCAGAGCCTGTTAGCATTAATTAGAAAGAATTAAAATTGAGTCTCTATTTTTTGAGAGATTTTTATTTCAAGATGCCAAATCCTTCTTCTAGTGTACGGTTCTCCCCCTAATATCTCCTCCTTACTTCATTCACCCAGCCCTAGGCTTTTGACACTGTTTCACAGATCACTATTTCTTCTTTGCTTCTGACAGCAGTTTCAGTGGTGAATCCCTGGCAATAAACTCAACAGGCTTATAAGCTCATGTTCTGGACTGTTCTTTTCCAAGACTCACTTTGAGTGTTGGGAACCAGCCGATGGATATGTGGATCAGGGTGAGCAATAAATGAAGTTTTGAATCCTCTTCTGTGTAGACGTGGCTTCAGGGAAAAAGTATGTGTAGTCCTGAAGGTGAAGAAAAGTGTGAATATATTAGAGGGTTTGTTACAAGTAGTGGCAGGGAGCTGCTGCAGAACTGGCACTCATTGATTTGGTTTTTTTCCCCTCATAAACTCCCTTTTGAATGTTCTGAATGAGAGAAGTCTTACATCCATGTTCTCTGCTTTCACAGTTGTGGAAGCTTGTTCTTGATGTGACGATTTAAGAGCTGTTTGTACGTATTAGTCACTAATTCAACCAATCAGAAAATAAACATGCATGTGCACTCTTTCCTATTATATTCTGGGAGGAGTTTAGTTTGGAATATGTTCATGCAATCTAATTATATATTTGAGATTACCATATTTACTTAAACCATAACAGTTAACTAATTTCATAACTTTTGTAGGTTTTGTCCTTATTCTGTCCTTTTGTAAGATAGCAAAGAGGCCTTATATCACTGCATAAGTCCTGAAAATTAATTTTGAGCACGATGTCCTGTAGAGAATGCGTTCTTTTGAACACGAGGTTAAGAACCTGCCAGCGTGCTAGGAGTTAAATTATTAATAGGTATCTTGTTTGGTGTTAAAGCTTTTACTCATTATTGTATGAGGCATATATACTGAAAAATAATTGCTGTAGCTGTGGCTAAAATAGATAACTTCTCCAAAAGACATACCTGTTCAAATGAATTGGGGTCTTTGTGCAGAATTGCATAATAACACATTGTGGCTCCTGTTTGTATGCTCACTTCTGTGAGCAATATTCAACCAAGATCTAACTACATGTTTTTGTAAGGTGGTGTGTCTTGCTATTTGTATGGGGGATTGCAGGTGTTTTTTATCAGTCCTGCAAAATGATGAACCCATGATGATGGGTCATGAGAATCTTATTCGTGCAGGGCTGGGAATAACAACTAACCAATTTGTGAAATACAAAAGTTCTTGATCAGTTGCTAAGGGACTGACTGTGGGGAGAAAAGACGCTTGTTTTGGAGGAAAGGTTTACTGGAATTGTGGCCTTTTTTTTTTTTTATTTATTTTGGCCAGCTTTTGTGGCCATTTAAACCCTTAGGCAGAATAATAAAAGTAAAGGTGAGAGTATCTGCTACCTGAAAGTTAGCCCTAGAAATGCAATTCAGCTGAAATAATTGTTAATTTGGTACCAGGACTGATGTTCAGAGAGGGAGGCAATTGACCTTCGTTTGTACATGTAAAACTTGAGGGTTGGGGGGATGTAATTTTTTTTTTCTTAATGGATCCACATTCTGTAAAATGCCAGTTTTATGAAGAGAGACTTGTAGATAATTATATCTTTAGAGCTACTTAAATTTTTTTAGGTCAAGTCTGTTTGTCAGAAATAATTGTGATGAATAGGAACAGGTTAGATTTCTTTGTTTCCTTGCCAGTGTTGCTTCTTGGGCTTACTTAAATATTCCCACGCTGACTCTTAGCCTACTTCCAACTGAATAAAAACTGTTTGTAGACCCAGTATGTCAGAGTACATCAGATTTTAACCCTCTTTCTGGGTCTATGCTTAATACTCAAGGAAAGGAAGGAATTGTTTATGAAATTGGATTTTATTTCTTTTTAAAGATTGGTATTTGAAGCTACTCCAGATTTTTAGAATTTGAGAATCCTTTAGTGGGCAGAGTGAGTCTAACGTAAGCAATAAATTCAAAGTGTTATGTATTGGTATTAGGCATGCAGACTGAGGTTTTTCAGAGTGACTTAGGCAACATAGATATACAATATCTATAAAATGTAATGGGAGCTGCATAGTTGCAACTCCAGCAGAGTTCTGTAAGTGTCTGCTGTAGCGACTTTATGACACTATTTTGAAGCAATTTTGCAATCCTTCTGTTTCTTTCTGCTGCAGCTGATCGCAGACTTTTTCTTTGCAAATTGCGATTGTCTTCAACATTTCCACAGGATTCTAAATTCTGAGTCAAATTAAAAATGTAAAAATATGTAATTTCTGAAATGATGTGGCTTTAATAGCAGTAGAGGACAGGGGGTGGGAACAGAAAACAAGGTCATGACCTGGATTAACCATGCTTCTGATAGATTAAATTTGTTTAGCAGTCTGGGCCTCTCTGGAATGGAGACTAGAGATTTTAACTGGGTTTTTTTGAATAGGTCATATTTTCTGCAACTTTCATTCTGGTCTGTTTTCTTCCTGTCATCATCTTCTTGGTCTCAAGAAAGACTACCCAACTTGTTTATGTAAACTGATGACAGAATTTGGACAAACGGGAAGGTAAGGAAATCACTATGCTTTTAATTCTAGGAGCAAGGCAAATATAATCCATATTTCAAGCAACATTTGGCTTTCTACAAGGGGAAAGGATGTTGCCCAGACAGAAAGCAGCAATCATGGGGAAAGAATCAGAAAAGCAGAGAAGGTATATTCAATTCAATCCTTTGAGATTTATTTGTGCAAAAGTTAGCTTAAATGTAAAACAGAAACTCCATATTGCTGTATAATGTTTATAATGGTCATAGTATAGCCAAATCCCTGAGAATAAAATGCTTAAAAAAATAAGCAGCAAAAGAAATAAAATTAAAACAAAATAGTCTCAATTGCTCTGTAAAACTATCTTGAAGACTATCCAGAAAGTACATCTGTTGTTAGATGATGGAAAAGTACATGATAAACAACCACATAGCAGTGCCACTGACATGGAAGAGTACGCGTTCAGATAGTTGAGATAAAGTTGTGAAACATAATACTACCTACCTGTTGTGTTTGTAGAACTTAGTGCTTCACAGGTTAAAACTGAGAACAACCAAAATCCCTTTCAAGATGGAGAAAGCCAATGCACAGGCACGATTTACTCAAGGCTGTGTATTAGAGCCCTAACGCAGCTGGAAATTGAACCAAAGTCTCCTATGGCCTGGACTGATACCTTATTTGATAGGTCATATCTCTCCATGGCACAGTGGGGCAAAGCTCTATCATTTTTTTCGTAAGTGCATTTTCTTACCTCCATTTTCTTGGACGATTAGAAGGTTCCTTGAGAGAGAATGCACAAGTGTTTTGCTTTCTACCATCATGTAACTGTGCAAAATGATTAGGGTTATAATTAAACTGATTATCTGATTAGTATTTTTTAGGTATATAGAACAGCCCAATACCTGTTTCAATTCTTTTAGTATAGTGACAGTAAGATTAGTCCAATGCATGAGTGCTGGACGTTTAAACCTGGGAATTCAACTGGTGGAAGGGGATCATGGGAGGCAAAGAGTTAGCATGGCTGAATGTGTGTGTGTGGTACTGTTCCAACCTATCATCTCAGAGGGAAGTGAGGAGGAGCGTGGATGCATGGGCATAGTGTTGACAGGGTCTGAATGTGCCACAGCCCTCAGCGTGGTTGCAGGCTGCCCAAGCAGCCAAACTCCCACAGAAGTTCAGCTACTGGAAGCAGTGCTGGAAGCCCAGATCAGCACTTGCACACTTTTGGACTTTCCCTTTGAAACCACTTACGCAAACTCTTTAGTCTTTTCTCAGGACTGGGGGAGTGGGACATGGATGAAGGGTGAGTCTCTCCCTCCAATGTTCATTTCTACAGGTCAGGTGAGGCATTAGTGCAACATCTGTAAATATTTGAAAAGCAGGCACCAAAATAAGGAGTGTATGAAGACCTAATTAAAATTTTTGGAAGTTTTAGTAACACATATACGTTTTGTTTCTTTCAAAGGACAAGGTAGAGTTATTTCTTAACTGGAAATGGTTGGCTCTCTATGTAGTTAAGTCACTGCAGAACCACCTGCTGTCCCAGGGAACTTGAACTGTGAGTGTCCTTGTACCTTGCTCAGCACAAGTCGTTTGAGGGTCAAGACATGCTTGGATTACTATCACTGAAGCAAATACAGTTTAAATATATTGACTCTGATTGAGTACTGTCATAGACCTGTGTGTGAGCTATAACCCAAGTGTAGGCACCAGCCTTATCACTTTTACCATACCAAGTTGATGTTTACTGTCTTTGCTGGGAAGGGGCGGGGGGCGGGGTAAGAGTGAGTTGCATTTCGGTAGCATGTAACTATTTAATATGCAGACAGGCACAGTTAACTGGCAAAGCCAGAATGTTGTTGCATGTCAAGGTTTAATTCTCTACTGTACAACAAAATTTCTAGACAGCTTGCCAAAATTCACAGAGGAATAGAGCCATAAAGCTCCTCTAGCCAACAGTTGAAATTTGGAGTGACAACGCCAGGAGTCTGCTAAGTGTTAAGACTTCCTGTAAGATGCATGCATTCAGCAACCATTGTCTTAATTTTCTTACTTCAGCCAGTCTTCTAATTGTCTGTGGAAGGAGAAAAGATATCAGTAGTCTTTTCCTGACTCATAACTGAGATTCAATATTTCACCTAGCCAACAGCTAAACGAGGAAGGATCCGGACTTAAGCACTGTCTTCCCTGGATCCATTTTTACCTCCTGTGCCTGTGACAATGCAAAGGTGTCTGCCAGCAGTAACTATTTGATCTCCCGTTTTGAAGCTGTTCCTTTGCATGCATTCACTAAAATAGGACTAGATCCTGGTCTCCTGGGAGAATGCCTTCAGCAGCGGTCAAGTATAGACTTCCATTTTGCTTTTGCTTCAGGTATTTCTGTGTTTTAGACAGAGCTGAACAGTAAAGATTAAGAGCATGAGTGAAAGTTATTGAAGTATATGCATTAGGTACCTCTGTGTACATTACAAAGGAAATCTGAATGCATAGGTCCTGTTAACAGAGGCTTAACTATGCAGGGACTTTATGTGCCTATGGATAAGGATGTGTCTTAACCAGATTTTAAAGATTTAGGTGCGTATGGATGCAGACCTCAATTGAGAATCTTTAGTTGTTGTTTTTTCCCCTCCACAGGTGCATTTGGTGGATAAATATATTTCAAAATGTTGGATCTTGTTGTGCTGGCAAGTTGCATACATACCGTATCTACTGCCTGTGATACTATTTGTCTATTTTTTTAGTACTACTTTTAATGATTTGCACACTGAGTAGCACATCTTGCTGGTCTAAAGGAGGGAAGATATGCAGCTAGGAATGTATGCAGTTTATGAGTGCAAAGACCTATATTTTCAATTGGAAATTATTTGCATTCTTCCAGTAATTACGTGTTAATATTCAATAATAATGTATCATCGCATGTTAACAGATTCAATATTGTGAAACTTGTGCTCCAAAAAAATAAAGTTCCTCTGCTCTTTACCATGAAAACGGAAACTGTGTGTTAGGATTGGAGGAAGGCAATGATCAGATTTTATCACTATGAGTAATAAAAGCTGAATGACTTGGTTCACTGACAGTCTGGTCATCCTGAAGTTTTAGCATGTTGGTAGGAATTAGTGGCTTTCAGTATTTCTCAAGATTTAAAAGAACAAGAATAATAACTCCATATTCAGTGAAGTTACTCATTC
Source organism: Leptosomus discolor (assembly GCF_034619465.1). NCBI lineage: Eukaryota > Metazoa > Chordata > Aves > Leptosomiformes > Leptosomidae > Leptosomus > Leptosomus discolor. The sequence continues at coordinate 109,710,103 of NC_141391.1, read as the reverse complement.
AGGAGATTATGTTAGAGTAATTTTAAATAGCAAGCAAAATAGTCATATTCGTATTCTGCTGTCTCACTGGAGACTTGAGATACATGAAACAAGTAGGTGAAGAGAATAAGTTAAGATGAAAATGCCAATGTTGAATTGTAAATACATATCCTGGAATGTGATTTTTTTGTTGTTTTTAATCTCTCTCTGAATACATCACTTCCTGTTACTCAGCTGGGTTCTTTGTTTTACAAAATAAGACCAGTCCCTGCTTCAAGGGGATGGGAGAAAGGACAAGAACCCCACCATCTTGTGTACAATCAAAGCTATGATACGAAAAACTGGCTGCATGGACTTAGTTTCACTTAGTGATTGTACATTTGTGGTTCGAAGTCACACGTTACTTGATAGAGGAGAAGATGCTATTAAAATAATTGCTCGGCAATTGGAGACAAAAAAGATATAAAAATATTGAGAAGAAAGAGTAGGCAATGAAGTAGATGTGATGGTCTTGAGGTTATGACCATGGTTTCTGGATGTCTGAGTTGAATGCATGATCTATTCAAAATGTGTTAGAAGTGACAGAGAAAAAAGTTAGCGTATCTTCTAATTTTATGAGGTCTTTAGGTACCATGACAAGCACTCTGTTTTGTTAGCATGAAGATCATTTAACTTTGTTACAATACTGCTATTGCCCAGACATAAGTGCTAATGGATAACAGTCAAGCAATGCAAAAAGGAACTATATTTGGAACATCTTTTCATGGATTTTAGAGTGCTTGCACTTCCCTCCCATTGTCCCATTTCCCCTGTGTCTTTAGCAAATATTCCTCTGGAGTCTTCTATAACTGGAGGAAAAAGCTGAAGAGCTGCTTATTATCTAGTATAAAAAGAGCAGCAGTAGAAATCAACGAGCCAAAACCTCCAGAAAATAAATGAGCTGTTTATAGGTCAAATAGTAGTGATTTTTTTTTCCCTTTCATATTTCCAAATACCATCAGATGCAAAAAAAAAACCCAAAAATTTCCAGCAGGTTATTGTACTCTGCTATCGCTTGCATTTGTGGGTTTAATAGTTAGCTTACAAGAAGTATTAGACATAAACATGGAAATTGTCATGATTTATTCTGAACTGAGAATAAGCTATTTCAGAGTAAGAGCCCTGGGAAGGGTGCAAGAGGATTTTTTTGCAGCTATTTCTGATCTCTCTGAGCAACAAGAATGGGAGATTAAAAAGTGAACTGAAAAGGCAACCAGGGTGGTATTCTTGTATTTATGCTTTACTGTCACTGAAGGCTTTTAAACCCTATGTACAAGTACAAAAGATGTGTCGGTGTCAAAAGAAAAGAAATTCCAGTAGACACATCAGTGCAGTTGTGTTTCCAAGAAGCTAACATTTGAAATTGTTTTATTCTATATTGCATAGTATAGTAATATAGATTTGTAGGCAAGGTAAATCCTTACCTAGAACTAGAAGTATTAAGAATCAGGTTTAGGAGAAATAATGTCTTGTAAGAAGAAATCTATGTGGTTGGAGGTTGCAATAAAAGCTTAATAGAAAGTAAGAATGGATTATAACAAAATACTAGATTTTGGTTGTTCTGTGTTGTCAGAGACCTGCTGAAACTGAGTCCTTGACAATATCTATCTCTAGAAGAAAAATAAATCTGAATTTTAATTCAAGGCAATAGGAAAACCATTAAAATTGAGACTAATTAGAAGCTTTTATTTGTCTGTTTGAGACAGTATTTTTTAGGGCTCTTAAAAGGAGGTAATAAGAGGCATCTGTGAAAAAAAAATCAAACTTTCAGTAGTAAAACAGGCTTGTGGAGCTGAAAAATAATGAGGGGGAAAAAAAGGAAAAATCAACATCCCAAAAGAAGAGTAAAAAGGATAATAAAGGGTCTGGTAGAAACATGGCTTAAAATGTAATGGGTTTTTCAGCAGCAAATAGTTAATATAACAGATGCATCCATGGTCATGTGGTGCAGGACAATGCACTGCCTTCTGCTAGTGGAGGAAGACTTTAATGCCAACTGTAAACTGGCCTACCAAGCATGCTAATTTCTAAAAAATCAGATAATCTTTTAAGAGAAATTTTTCTTTTAAAAAACCCAAATTAATTCCTTCTAGATATCTAGAACTAGAAATGCAAAATATCATTGAAAGGTATTATTAACTATGTTTCTGGATAATAAAAGTGAGAATGAGGGTAAATTTTTCAACTGCTTGAACCAGCTCTGTTTCAGGTCAAAATATTTATCAAAACAACTCACTCTTTTTGTCTATAGCTGACTCATTACCATGGCTTTAAATACCTTTTTTCTGCCAATTATTTTCTTTTTAAAAAGTTCTGTTTAAGTTCTAAGTGAACATCAGGATAGTATGGTATGCTTGTTCTCTGCTTGTACTCTTTCTTTTGCATACCTTAGCTCTAGTGCAAAAGAGAGAGAGGTATCTAAAGTACAGAAGGCACATAGACATTTGATTTCTCAATCAATGTTGTAGGTCAACATCAAGACAATGTTAAGACAAGACACTTAAATACAGTTCTCAGCTGTTCAGATTGTGATTCTGTTGCTTCAGCTTTAAGTTCTATGCATAATATTAAAATGAATTTCTTGAGATTTATTTATGAACAAACTACTGATATTTATGTACTCTGCAACTGGAGAAATCCAAATTAGTCAATAAGAAATCTTGGTCATTCAAGTGTTTTATTTTTATTTGGCTAGAGCTGTGGTAGAGGTTTAACTTTAAGATGTCTGTTAGCTATAGCTTCAGGAGCACTTCCGTTATGCAGTGTCTTACTTCTGCGCTCTAGTTCCAGTATTGTTTGACAAACGTCAGTAATCTCACAAGCATATTGTGCTTAAGAACTGTACTTCTCACGTGTATCTGTGGAGCTCTAACTAATGCAGAACAAGCAGAAATGAAAATAATGTATTTTTATTGTCAGTTGGATGTAGATTCTCGTGAGGAAAGTAATCGAAATCCTATTTCAAGTTCCCTTAGAAAACGACCCAGATGACATTTTTCAGCCCTCCCCAATCTTCAGGTTTCTGGATTTGTTTGGTCTGGGGAATGGTGAAGGAGAGAAGTCAGAGAAAGGTAAGAAAGGGACACTGTCCTCCTAACTGAAGAAAAATCAGTGGGGTTCCCTGAGTGGAATACAATATTCCCTTCTGTGAATATAACCTGCAGATATGAAAACTGAATAAGGAGTAGTAATTTCCTGGTGACATCATCAGTATTAGGTAAAGTATCTCTAGTGAGAGACACCTTTTGGATTTGATCTTGATATATAAAATATACGAAGGAAATCTATTTTCCTTTTGTTGTTTGCATCTTTATATAAGCTTGTAAGTCTGTGGTTCTGGATATGCTGTATTTGCTTTTATGTTATGACATGAGATACAAGTGTTTTAAAATTAATTGCTCAATGCTACTACAGTACTGCATGATATTCCTATGGAGTATGCTGGTTTTGAAACACAGCAGCCTGATGTGTTGTTCCAAGATAACCAAAAAGTAACAAGTTGCTTTTAATATGGGAGTTTCTGGAAGGAGAGAGAAGTTCCTTTGCATCCAGTAATGTGTTGGGGACAACCCCGACGCAGGAGTGTCCCACTGTCTACATTTAGCCTACACCCAGAGCTAAACTGTAACTGTCACTCTATCACCTGATGAATCCTCACCAGTCAGGGAGGGGAATCGGGAAAAAGGAGAGCAGACCTGTGGGTAGAAGAAGTGCAACAGATCTAATGAGAACTGCACTAATACAAACAGAAATATACTCAGCCAAATTAATATGTTGTCATGATCTACTGGAGAGCAGTCCTCAGGAGAGGCCAGAGGAAGTGCAGGAGGAACTCCACAGGAGCCCTCTCTCCTCAGCAAACCTTCTCCTTCATAATGACCTTGACATTAAGGTATGGGCTATACCTGTAGCTAACTCAAGTCAGCTGCCCTGGCTGACTTGATCTTGCCTAGCATGGCTGTCCTATGGTTCTATCCCAGCCAAACCATTTGGGAGATGACGCTACAGAGTCAGGGATCTAGTGGTAAGGGATGAATACAGGCACATTCTCCAAAGTGATCTTTAGGTACTAGGACAAACACTTGAGGAGACGAATTTCAGAACACAGTGAGTGATAGCTTTAGCTGCCATGTCTGCTACTGACATTGAAAATAACCATGTTTCTTCCTGGATTCTAAAGGCTGCAGATCAACAGAGCTCCATGCTATGGGATAATCAGACCTGCAATTCTTGTTCAAACTGTGCTAGCTAAAAATCTGTCAATTCAAAATATTCTTTCCTTATGGACAAGCTCATGTGGCAAAAAACCAAAACCAAAACAAAACCCCCAAAACCCAACAACTGAAAAACACAAACCTCGAACAAGTTAATTGGAGCTAACCAAACATTAAAAAAATATTCACGTCAGGTTTACAGTCTGGATGAGAGCTCAAAACCACCATAGTGTATTCTTCTTTTTCATGCAGACCTTAAAGTTTTGGACTCAGTTTGGTCTGGGATTTTTTAGAAAGAGGAGGTCTTATGTACACAAGTATTTCCCTGAAGAAAGTGGTATCCAATTAACAGCTCTATTAGACAGACTTTCTACATTTGTAGTTTTAGTGGGGTGGACATGAAAACTGACAGAAACTTACAGTCTAGTCATTTTTGAGGAGCATGACAAATACAGAGGGTGGGATGGGAGCAAGACGTTGTAGCAGCAGAGCTTCTTGCCTAGAAAGGTTTTGTATATGTCACCTCTGCTTTGTACCAACCTCAGAAGCTTCAAAGTTGGTGATTTAGAGCTATGAGGTATATGAGTTTTTGAAGAGAATAGGGACATGATGAAGCGTCACCCTGGTGTGTTGAGGTGCTCTGTGAATACAATCATACCTGCAACGTCTCCTGGTTGTCTCCTGCTCTGCGTGACCCTTGCCACATAAAACTGGCCTTCCCGAGGTGCCTTCAGGTGCTTGCACTCAGCCTGGGCACAGGAGAATCCTGCTGCTGGCACTGCATCATGAGCCCAGGTCTTCCTTGACATGGCGAAGCTCAGGCCCACAACTGTAAACCACCTCTCTTGCCCTGGCAGAGCCAGAGGGAGGAATATTCACTATTTTGAATGCTGTGTTGGTGTTCATAATATGGAAGCTGCCCTCTCAATCAGTAGTGTTGATTAATATGATCAAACATATATTGTTGAACCAGAAAACAGATTTTTGGAGTCCATGGGCCAAACTTCTAGCATGCAGGAAGGTAAGTGAGCTGGATGTAGGCCTACTCAGCATTCATAAACATTAATAAGCTAATGCAGACAGACCAAAGTGTGTTAACATGATGAGAACAAAGTCGTGATGTAACCAGCATCACATCAAATTACTTCTTTCTCTTTCTGTAGATGCTAAGGGACCTAGCTAATTTTAAGTGTTTGTTCTGTCCTTGCAGCTGTAAAAAATGCCACATTTCAAGCAAAAGAGAAGTAATAAAACAGACTCATAGTCTTTTCTGTCTTCCCCATCCCAGCCCCTGCATTGGAACTGGAGCAGTCCAGCTCTGAAAGCAATATACGGACGTTCATCTAAGGAACAACATTTAGACTTAACTAAATGACCACTCATTTAAGTACCCTCTGTGTTATCCTGAGGACTGATTCTTTTTAAAGAGCGGCTCCACTGAAGACAATAGCACGGATTACATGGTTGTAAAATCGGTGTAAATGGGATCAGAAGCAGATCCATTAACTCTAATTAGGCAGTGTATTGTGATCTTATTTCATTGCACTGTACACAGGCTGCATGGCTGTTATTCCAAGTGACAGACATTTGTTTTCCACCACTTAATTTGCACATAGAATTAATGATAATGCATCCAAGAACTGGTATTGCTAATATACAGAATTAGCATAGCTCACTCTGTCCCCAGCTTCTGCTCTGAAAAGGATTCCAAAAAGAGAGACAACAGCTCAGACTCAGTGGAATAATGGTATTTTCTGTCTTCTATAGTGAACCACTTCAGCCCAGTAAGTGTCAAAAATAGAGATTACTATTTACTTTTCATGGTAGTAGAAACCATTTTCAATGGATTGCTGTTTTTATCAGGGTGTAACATTTGCTTCTTCTGGAAGCAAGAAAATTCAGCAGGACAGATTTTTGCCTGTCTTTAAACCTTTCACTAGATGACTAACCCCCAAGGTTTAATAGCTGTTAGACATCTGTAGGTAAAAGTAAGTGAAATGAGTTCATCAAGGAACTGTATCATACTTACAACATGTGGCAACATGAGTGCCCCTTCACCATCTGTTATTTGTGTGAGGATTTTATTATGTAAATGACAGTACACACTGTGCTCTAAACAAAGGAAAATGATTCCCCTTACAGTATGTTGCAACTGCCAGGCTTCTGTGTCAGCCCTGAAACAAATCATGAAAACAACAGAGAAGTGACAGACAGAATATCTTGGGTTCTATTTGTCCTCCCAAAATGGAGCAAATATCTTCAGTAAGAATTTGTTTCTTACATGTATTGTGACTCGTAAAGACAAGTAGTTAGTGAAACAGCAGACAGTAGATGTATGAAACTAATTCAAGGTGAGGTTTGAAGGCTTAAAATAGATTGAAGAGACAACCCTGCAAAACTGTGGAGAGTCCTAAAACTCTCTGGTCTTACTGAGGGCCAAAAACATGCAACCGGGGCCCTAAATCATCTGCCACAGACAAAAAGTATTGTTGTAGGATAGGATTGGAAGTGAATATTCCGCCCTGCATCCTGGTTTAAAATTTTCCATTAAATTACCAATGTAAATTAAAATGTAATTATCTTAACTGGCATATTTTTGGCAGCTGTGATGAAGAAAAAAAATCCCTATGCTACACTGGATCAAGTAAAAACCCATAGGAGTTCTAACACTGGCCCTTAATCAAAGTCTGCAAAGACACAAAGGCTTTGAGCTATTCTATGCCAAGCCATGTTGGACAGTATGGCACTGCCTAGAGCATCCTTCTGGTGGCATTTAAAGCACCTGGTGCCCCAGGAAAAGAAATTGTATCCAAGGCTGTAAATTCTCTGTTTTCCTTATACCCATCTACCAACTAACAGTGGCTGCTCTGATAGCAGCATAATATTTCATGGGAAAGAAAAAGCACCGCTAACCTTATTAATTTATTTAATGTGTGACACCCAAGTGTCTACCTGCACACACACTCTTCCTCATTGTGTATTTCATACACAACTATCATTGGATTCATTGATTTAACTCAAATTGTAATTTGATAACTGGAAAAGGTATGCACTGAGGATTATTTGTTATTCCAAGTGAACTTAAACAGAAACAACTGAAGCTAGTGCCAGACTTGACCAAATTGATGGTTTAAGGGTGTTTGGTTTCTTCCTACATTGTCTTTGTGTGATTTCTTACAGTTGTATTCGTCAGCTTTTCTTGACTTAATTATGATTAAGTGTTGAACTTTACAAATAGCCAACTGCTGGTACTGCTGTATTGATTAGTTGTTTTTATTAATGTGTTAAATTTTGTGGTTGCAACAGGAACATATTTCGTGATAGAACAGCTAATAGCTGGACAACTCTGCCATGAAACTATCAAGCAGCCCAGCTTTAGCAGGTATTTCTTTTCTTTCAATTCATCTTTTTTTCCTGTTTATTTATTCATTTACATCTAATTTTCTTAAGGACACTTCTGAAGTGTTTTCATGCTAAAAGACAAACCTGTGTTACTTTTTAACAGTTAGTAGCAAGAGAACAGAATACCACTACCACTTACACCTGTAAGCACAAGTACTACAACAGGGTTTTTTTTCTTTTTTTTTTTTTTTTTTTACTTTCTTTTTTTTTGGAGGTCGTTAAAATCAAAATCTAGAATTTCTGTTAGTGCCTGTTCTTGTGTTTTGTTTGCAGAATTAGAAGTCAATGCCAACAATAATGCAGTTCCTCAAGTCAAACAATTTGATTCAAGTTTGCAAATGTGACATAAGTTTGCTTTCATCATCGCAGGTGTCAGAAACAGCCCAAAATAAATTGAAATACTGATGACTATTAGTTTGTCATAATGTTTCCCTCTCATACTGCATGTATAAAATTCAGACATCATTTGAAGCTAAATTTTTACATAGATGGCCATCAAAGCAGCCTAAGAGATCTTTGTGACATGAAATGGTACAGAAAATCAGGAAGAAATACAAAAAATACTCTTTTCCATCACACTTTTTAAATTGCTACTTACTTCATATGAATTTCTGACTCCATCCCCCTCTTATTCTATTAACAATATTTTCATAAGTATCACAAATAAATCTTTTAATTTTGTGTCTCGTTTACTGCAGTTTGAAGTTTGTTATTCTTTCCACAGTGACCTGTGCAGATGTAGACTCCTTACATATAGCACAAAACTGAATTAAACTGCAACTGTAGAGCTCCTGTAATTTCTCCAGCACAATGTTTTATGCATCACACAGATGCATGCACAATATTTGTAATTATTCTATATTCTGAAACCTAGAAGACATCCATTCAAACAAGAATGCCAATATTCTTTCTCTTGAGATACATATTATATGTAACTGTAATTAATCATTCCAATGTAATATTTTTTTTTTCTACCAGTTTGTATATGTAAACTAATGGGGAACACTAACATGATAAACACTCTGTATGGCTGAAGTCTTTGTAACCTGGAAATGACTTTATTAATGTCCCATATGATGTTTTACGCAGTCATCTGTTTTCTGTTTTTCAGGGAGCTTAGGTGTAGGGGAAGGAGCCCTGCTTGTACAAGACTCACTGATCTGAACAGAAGCTGAAAAACTTGGGAGAAAAATCACCCCCCTCTATCCACGGTCACAGTCGCAGGACTTCAGCTCAAGGCGGGGCTGCGCACTGCAGCTGCCCCTGAAGGTCAGCAGAGAGAGGGCACAGCCACCACTCCACAGGAGCCTGGCCAGGGCAGTGGGCTGCCACAGACCCTCAGCACCGCTGGGGTGGCGCGAGTGGGATGCCAGTAGACGTCTTGCAAGCTCTGCAGGATGCTAAGCTCAACACTAGCTGTCAGAAATGCCTTCCAAGGCCTTTGGTCAAACAATGGGAGGTCTCAGGAGGTGTTAAAAGTATTGGCCAGCCTTCTAACCTAGGGTTATGGAATAGCATCTCAGAAGAAAATACTCCAGTCCTGGTTTTTGGACTCCAGGGAAACTAGGAAATAAAGTTGTGGCTCGGATTTAGTAGCTGCTTATGCTATTTGAGCGTGCAAAACCCTGAAGAAAGAACCACAAGAAAAATGAAAACAGAAAACTGTAAAGGCAGGGCCTTTCAGTGCAAATTCTGACTCCAGGATGCCAAATGAAGGTAAAGCAATATAGCAATTACACAACTTGAATCATTTTTCTGTCTTTGTTTCCTGAAAAATCAAGCTGACAGTCACGTCTCACCTAAATTCTGATACATGTCTTCTCTTGATTTGCATGCGCTTGGTTTTGCAAAACAAAATTCCTGCTTTGTTACTTGATGGTGCTATCTGTTGGTGTTTCTTCTCATACTTTCTGATATCATCTTTTCTTTTTTATGCTGCTGCTCAGAACCCTATTTCCCCATCTTACCAGTCATGTCTTTCAATCCTTTTAGGTTACAAATCCTGTTCTAACACTTTCTCTGCCATGTTTTCTTTCACAGTGCTTTTTTCTTTCTTTCAGTGTACAGCCTCCAATGTATCTAGCAATTCTCAGGGTAGCTTGAATAGCAAGAGCATAGAGGACTGGATGTCTGAGAGTTAGTATTCTTTCCAACTGCCAAAACCTTTGAGCATGTCAGTTTGTTTTTAAATATTTCAGGTCTTTTCCCCCATTTCTAGTGATGCAGATAGAGCTACCCCCTTTCTGAGCAAAATGCCATAATGTTTGCAAGTGCTATATAGATAGCAAATAGTATTGGTAGCAGAAAAAGAGGAAAGCTTCCATCATTAGAACAAATTGGACCTCAAGGTTTTAGAAACTAAAGGCTAATTATTCCCTGAGGTGCGGGGGAGGGGGAGGGGGGCATGGGGCAGGCGGGCAGCACTTCCACTGTAATCAGTCTTGCGAATGTGAAGGCAGAACAGGACCTTGACTGTCTGTATCTGGACTTTGTCAGGCCATTTGTTTGTGACCAGAATTGTATCGTTACTCTGGTTTTCAATAAAGGGTTGCTCACTGAGGCATCACATTGATATTTTTGAAGTATGTTTCACATTTTCAAAGGAACAAATTTATCAGCAAAGAATTGAAATGTCTGGCTGTTTCAGTATGCTATCGAGATTTCACATCACGCTGCTGCGCAAGTGCGTTCATTTTTCACCTGCTGGGTAATGGGAATGAGTTCGACAAATTAAAGCATGTTAACAAGGAGATGATTTGGCCAAACCTTGTTCTTTCCTCCTAAGAAATAAAAAAGCCCTGAAAAACAAAACCCAAAGGCACCAGCTTATTTTCATTACTCAGAGATCAGATCTGATCCCCAAACGGTATAGTCAGGAACAATGTTGGCAGTAGACCCGTGGGATTTCAGCAAACTTGAGCTTCCACTCTTCATTGCACCCGTTCTGGGTTGACTGCTGCCTGAAGAAGCTTAGTCCTTAGGCATCTCTAGCCTTATTGTCTTAAAGCTGGCTCTTTGTGGAAAATCTTGTCAGGTTTTCATGTCTGAGTCCTGTACTGGGAAGACTCTTTGCAGGTATTTTAAGTCTTTTGGTGTTCCTGTAAAATATGGCCTTTAGCAACAATCTTTGGACATTCCATTGAGTATGCTCACAAAATCTGAGGAGGGCTGCTGTTCTGGCTGACACATATGGCTTATGACCCTGAGAGCTGAAGAGCTTCCTGCAGGACCAGGCAGCCAACCGGGCTGATTCCTTGGACATTGAATCTCCAGCATTAATTGCTAATATAGCACAAAAAACAGTGGCTGAAGGTGCATAGTTACCCTGTGACATGATTATTCTTCTGGGACGTATGGAAAATGGGTGGGTGAGTCCAGTCTGGCTCTTTGTTGACAGGCCAATTGGAATAATTGGATCTTTTGTGCAGCGTTTCTCAGCAGAAGGAGCAAGGCAGCAGCTGAAAGGAGAAAAAATCTCTTTGTGGACCATTTTACATCTAAGATAGAGACTTTTTGAAGGATTTAAGTCCAAAATACAAGTGAAACATCCGACCAGCTGTAACAGGTATTGGTGGACAGAGGGAGAAAAGAGGAGAGGAGAGGGAAAGTGAACAACATCCAAAGAAGGTGATGCTGTTTGGAAAAAATGTCTCATAGAGTTTGGCATCTAGCTTTTAACATGCTATTGCCAACCTGCGAGTTCATTTGAGGTTTATAGCAAGTTACAGGAAGAATAAAAAGTTAATCATGTGCAGAGCCTTGGTGTTGTATTCTTGCCATCTATTTCAATAGCAGTAATAACATACAGACTGAGAAGTGATTACAGAATGGCACAAGATGCTTTCTACTTGAGTTTGCAAATGTATTTCCATTTAAAGCTTAATTTTATGTTTTTCATTGGATTTAAGTAAACAAGAAGATGTGAGGTCCAAGAACACTATAAATGGGTTGGATCTGGGGTCAGATTTTTCTGTCTGTTTTTACCAGAGTTAAACAGGGGGACTTTTCACTTAACATCTAAAAACATAACAATATTTTATTGTGGCTCAAAAACACCAACAGGAATAAGATTAAAAATGGGGTAACTCAACGATGTAGGTGGTTGCTCAACAGAAGTCTTAACTACATGTTATAGCCTGTATCTCCTTAACAAATCACAAAATTTCCTATTAAAGATTTTTGGGATTTAAAGCTGAGGAGATCTGTTGAAATGCTGTCTGAGGCTGGATCTAGCACTCCAGACTGAAGATTAATTTAATTCTCTTTTAAAGTGCTGCAAAGTTTATTTTCTTCTTGCTGTTTTTTTTTTCTATGAACTTTACTGTCATCAGCTGGGATCAAAGATCTTAATGTATCTGAAATTATCATCGTTATTTATAGTAAGGAAGTGAGCTTCTTTAATAAAGTATGCACTAGAAATTCTTTTCAGTGAATAAAACTTTTTCCTGTTTCTGAAATAATTTTTGAGTGGTAATCGCCTTCTTGAAAATCTGCTTTTTTCTTGTAGCTGGCTGAAAACTTGACAGAAGGTTTCTGTTCTTTGCTCTCACACCACACAAACAGAGTGCCAAATTTTACCCATGACAAATCTGTGCCTTTAACCACATTTAGGATTTTTATTAGCATATTAGAATGCATCTGAGTTATCCTGATACATTGTAAACACACTGGACATGAGGTACATAAAAACAGCATATAAATTTTTTTATTTATTTATTTTTAAAGGACCTTTTAAAGGTGGATTAGTGGTCGTACTTATTAGGGATGACTTTTAAGAACTCTAGTCCACAAATTAATGCTGCTGTTTGGGGAAAACAAATAAATTGACTTTAGAAGAAGATATTACATTTGCATTTCTTTACTTCTTGCAATTTTTATTTTGTTTGATATATCAGTTCCTTATGCACTGCTTTCTTTCCTTGTTTATCAAATTTACTAGTTTATGGTCTATTGTTGCACAACAGTTCTTTGATCTTAGAATTAGTACTTGGCTTTCGGTAAGAACGATGAGAAGCAAAAGTGTGAAGGATTTTCCCAGGTTATGACAAGAGTTATGGCCATGTCTCTAAGTGAGAAACTTAGGCAGATGAATGAAAGGTTGGACTGCAGAAAAGTAGAACAAGATTATCACTTTATTTTGGTATGTAATACAATTTGATTTTTGTGTTTAAAATAGTTATTAAGACTGGTTTATATTCAGCTACTTTTGAAACATCCAATGTTTTCACTACATAATATAGTGAAGTATTTTGATTTATTTTGCCAACAGGCCCACTTCTTTCCCATAGTTTCTTGCCTCTTTTGCAGTGTTTTGCTAGACACAGGTGAGAAAGTTTTCCGCTTATTCTGATTGGAAAAGTTTTTTCAAGAGGCTTGCTCTTTGGTTTTTAACCTTGAGTTGTTTGTTCAGTATTGGTTCAATCACCTTCTTTAGCAAGAGAGCATAAAATTTGTTTAACAGTGCAAATGTCTGGCTTAGCCTAAGTTTGCTGAGATTTCTGGACACATCTAACACTGTTTGTACAGATCTACCGTATTTATCTGCATGGAGATTATACTGGTCTTGCTGCAGTACAGATTTGTGCTAGAAGTTAGATGCTTGTAGGTACCAGCATGCTCAGGTTCTAAAAAGAGTTGGTTGATATTTTGAATTTCAACAGAAAAGACAGGGGAGAGAGGACATTAAAATTCTGCGGAGTAATTTCTTTTCTTCAGCATTGTCACTAAAACATTTAAAACATAAATCTTGATGCTTTTCTCCCCTCCCTCCCCCCCTCCCTGAAATTTTACATTCAAAAAAGGGCCTGAAGGCTTAGTAAAAATTTAGTAAGAATGCAAGAGTGTCACCATCTTTCCTGATGAAGTTTCATCTCATAAAGATTTGCCTCATTCTTTAAAATGAGGAGGAAGTTTCTCTCTCATGGTTTACCACAGTTGAGTCCCATGATGGGTATTGTATAATGCATATGATTTAGATATATGCTTGATTTTACATTCATCTAAACTACAACGCTTGTCAGTTGCTGATATCATTCAATTGCAGCCATACTCTATACTAAAGTGAAGGCATATGAATATCTTTGTATCTCCACCAGTGCAGGTAGGAATATTAGGGGTATGATTTCACTTCTTTGAAGTTATCAAAATGCTGGAAGGAGATATCAATGCCAAATAGATAAGTTGATTAACTACTTTTGTTTTCTCTCGTAGAAGATATCAATAAGAAACACTGAAAATATGTCTTTAAAAGAAGTAATTTTTAGGGAGCCAGACAACGTAAAGTACAATTTGTATGGTTCTCTGAAACGTTGACTGAGATAAATATGAGGTGAGTTGGAGTGACTATGGTGAGAAAGCTGAATTTCAAAAACAAGACACACTAGATTCTTGTTTCAGTGGTAGAACTATGCCTATATTTTTCTCATAACTTTCTAGGGAAAAAAAAGCATCTGGTGCTTGTCCTACTCAGTTTGAATCTGTACAGGCTAGCTGCCAATTTAATAAATGACAAAGGCATTGCTATGTTAGGATGTTTCCATGAAAGTATTGTTCCTAATATATATTTGAATATAATAGAATTATTACTGTATAGTACTGTATATGCATTATACATGTGTTTATTTTCTACATCCACTAAGTATGTGAAGTAATTCTACTTCTGTATTTTATTTTGTTAAAAGATACACTAGTTTTATTACATTCATGAATGTACATACAATTTATAAATTTAAGATACTAAAACTATTTATTTCTGGGTTTTAACTTCTACTGAAACTGTAGTGTCATGACAGTAGGTACAGAGTAATATTTGACTTCCTGCGGCCTTAGCTGCTGGAGTTGTCAAATTAAACTGGGACATTTTGTAAACGTATCTTTAATAAATACATATGTCTGTCATGCTTCCTCACTCAGTCTTATAAATCAGACTGTATCTAGCTGTCAGATACTCTCAACCCAGTTGTCCTAATCTGTCAAGTAAAAATTATAGCATCTAGACTCACATCCTTCTCTGAAAATATTTATTTATACCAGTGACATGTCAAGGACACACAATTTTTTTTTTTCCCCAGCAACAAAACCATTAACATCTGGCTCAAGTCCCTGCCAGGAGGGCAGTGGTAACACATAGGGAGAATTTATAATGTAGGAATACATCAGCCAAGCGAAATAAATGCTGGATAGCATTTTTAAAAATGCCAGATATATAGCATTCAGGCTTTTCTTACTCACTGTACAATTGTAATTTTAAGCCATTCATCACCCTCACCTCCACTCATCTACAGATGAGCCTACACTCTTGCATTGCAGAGATGTAGAGGTTGCCTCCAGGTTTTGCATCTCTGCAGTATCCAGTAATTAACCATTACAGTTCTAATGACACGTCAGACACATCACAAACTATTGTTGTAACTTGACAGAAGGAGTTAACAAGCTATAGAGAATATGAAGCTATTGCTTATCCTAGTTCCATTAGCTCTCCCCAAACAGAGAATATGACATCAGAGGTTGAGAGTCAGAGGGAGGGTGAAAGAAGATGAAGGAATCCATGGTATTTTTAAAAGAATAAAGCTTTTTATTACACATGCATGAACAGATGTTAAAGAACATCACTTATTTTCTTTTTTAGAGATTTTAGACTGCACTCTAAAACAACTACTAAAACTCACTGGCATTCAGTTTAAGACAGGAAGAGAATTAATCTTAACTCTTTGAAATCTTGTGCCCAAATAATTAAAGAATCAAAATCCCAGTTTACTTCAAATTTGCAACTCATTCTAGTCATCCTAACAATTTTTTTTTTATTATTTTTTCTCTTTTTTTGTCTCTGAGATGAGTAAATTCTCAAGTACTTTTTTTGGTGTGATAGACTCAGCTTTATTTTGAGCTTTCCATTTATGTATTCGTGTTAGCTAGTTTCTGTGGTGATCTGCATTGTTTTGCCTAAAGGGTTTATTCTTGCAGTGTCCTGTAAGATGAGAAAATCTAATTTCCTCACTTTTTGCTGTAGTAAAATTGAGAGAATTGCCAACTGTCCAAAATAAAGTTATAAAAATCTTTAGATAAAAAAGTTAGACTCCAGTTTGATATATTATGAGAATATACTTAAGTTTTGGACCTCTTATTCTGGATATGCTGGAGGAAGCCTTGACCACAGGGAAGGATACATGCCCCAGCAATCAGGATGTCTGCTCTTTTATAAGCCAAGGACCAGCAGGACAGGACAGAACATGAGGGACATGAGTATTGAAACATTCTCTAGAAATCTGTCATGGCTTGTCTTGATCACTGCTTAAAACAAGGCCATAACTCTGCTTTCTACAGGAATAATTGCTGAAGGAATTGCTCTCAGAAGAAGAGTGATACTTTCTCAATAATAATGACTGTTGCCTCTGTGCCAGAAGTGAGTGGAACTTGAGTGAATGCATTGCACATGGGAAAACAGAGTGGAAATAGCCCAGGGAGGAAGCACATTGCCTTGCAATCTTGAAAATGAGTTAATCACTTTGGAATCCCCCCAGGTGTATGACAGGGAATTGAACTTATCACAAATGAAATCTTTCATCAATGGCATTTAACTAGTTATCTCCTTCTCTGACAGGCTTCTTGTTTAACAGAGTCCTTTATCTAAACCCCATTATAATAGTTTTAATAGTATTATTTATAATGAGCTTTTAAAGAATTGAAATATGATAGCTAAAGTAAAAAAATTCATCCTGAAAGTAAAGTATTTTTAAAAATCAGAACCTTGGAACCATATAATGAATGTTGGTTTGGCTTCCCTAGAATGGGTAACTTTTATACTGGTATAGCTGTTTGTTTGCTTTTCCTAAAAGCCTCAGGCTAATTCAAGCATAACCATTCAATTTAAGGCAGGACCTGATGAAGAGCAGTCCTATGGACTGTGATAGGCTGTGATGGATGTTGACTGTGATCCTTTCTGCCCTTGAGATCTGTGTATATCTGAACTAGCCACAGACAACCCACAGGAATTTTGAAAACGTATAATTAAATAGCGGCAATGCAGGTAGGTACCACATAGAAAAAGTACGGATGCAAAGCTAAACGGATGTGGAAGAAAAGCAGTGCCACAGCTTCAATGTCTCCAGCCAAAAGCTTAAAAAATTTAAATAAAAAATGAGTGACTCACAAGAAAAAGAAATCTTGGATTTCAGTCTCATGATAACTGGATTAGACACAGAAAGAGACAGAAATGTCAATTAAGTTTGGACAAATTCTATGTTTAAAGAGGAACAGGCAAGACTAAAGTTCCTCTCTATCTTGAAATCTGGATAGTAGGAAAGCATTTAAGTACTTTAATTTTAAATTGGATAGGTCAAATGTTATTTGATTTCTTCATGTGTGTGATCTTTCTTCACAATTTTACAAGGAAACCAAAGGTTGGCTGAAGAAGGGTCCATTGTAGACGCAGCCATATAAGGAAGCAAGGCAAGATCCATCAATTTGGGGAGTTCTACTGTTTTTCTTGGGATAATAGCATTCCTCCTCTGGTTTTAAGAAATCTAATTCCTTCTTATTATACTCTCACTAATTCATGGTAACAGCACCACTTTAAAGTGCACTGTATGGATTTACACTCTTGAACATTTTTCATAATGCTTCATATAAGTATTTTTCCCAAAATAAATCACTGATACTCTTATATGAAATTAACTTGGTGATTAAATTGCAGGTATTAGTTCCAGAAAATATGCATTTAACCTTCTCTAGAAAAGGGTGCAGTTCTTAAAATACACATAGTGAATTAATCATGAGCTGAACAAAAGCTGTATTTGAAACAATTTATTGTGAAAGAAGTTGTATCATACATAATGAAGTGTTATAAAAGTCCTGAATGATTTCAAGTGACTAACCCCACATTAGGCATTGGGAAATCTGTGCCTGCAACAGCTAGAAGTACAGAGGGCCTGATGTAAAGCATGTTAAGTCAATGATTTTTTTCCTTTGTCTAAAGTGGGCAGAAGGTTGTTCAATTTCATGGGACGGAAAAAATTTATTTTATGGAAGAAACATGCACAAAGAAACACAACTCATTCCTTAAATACGTGTGCTTGCTTCCTGGCAGTTTTTAATGGGAAACATGTGTGCACCGTGAGGTGAGCACATTGAATTACCCAGCTTTTTGAAGGGAATTAGTCACTTTTGCAGGGGAATCAATAGCCAATAACAGGAGCTGATCAACAGTGCTTGAGTTCAGTTGAGCATGCCAACAAGGTGCTGTGAGATACAAGCTTACATTGGTTTTCTGATTCTTTAAAAATCAAGGTTTGAAGAACCTAGACCATTTCAGGATCAAGCACTGAATTTATGTTGTATTTTTCTAAATCTGGAAATAGGACAGCAAAAAGCATGGCTGTATATTTACTGTATATTCCTTCAGTTGCTGATGTAGCAGAAGAAAATTAAATGAACGGTTGCAAACTGCATAAGGCTTTAGCAATGACAAATATCTCTAACAAACTCGTGATTGTATACAATACAATAAAGTATTAAAAAGTTGCTAGCTTTTGTGTCCTGAAGAACTGCTTATTCCTTCAGACTATGAGTCAGATCATAAAGATCAACCTCAGTAACAGAAATCATTTTCATTTTATATTAAAGAAAGAATTACAACATTTAATATTCACTTCCTAGATATAATTATTTTTGTTAAAACATTTTCTTTACAATGGACAGAACTCACGCCTTACTGTAGTGTTATGCATGAAGGGAGTGTCTTCATCGACCAGCTAATCCTCCACTTCAGTTTAGTGAACTATTGGAAAGTTGCTGTTGCACCTGTCATCTTGCACAGATTGCAGTTGTCCAAATGGTTTTTTAAAATATATACTTGGAACTGTGAATCTTAAATATATACATATTTATATGTTAATAATAATTTTGCATGTATTTTTAGCTAACGAAAAATGTTATTTAAAACAGAGATATTTCTGCCCATAGAATTAGTGTTCATAAAGCTATTTTTTCTATGGGAGTATTCAAAGCCCACACTGTGTTCTCCTGTTTTATTTTAAGTGTCTTTACAATTCTCTTAATAGGTTTTGGAACCCCATTGCCTGGTATACTGGTTTTTACTGGAGTAGAGTTAATTTTCTTCATAGTAGCTATCATGGGGCTTTGTTTTGGATTTGTGCTGGAAGCACTGTTGATAACACAGGGATGTTTTCAATATCACTGAGCGATGCTTGCACAGCGCCAAGGCCCCTTCTGCTCCTCACATTGCCCCAGCAGTGAGTAGGCTGGAGGTGCACAAAAGGCTGGGAGAGCACTCAGCTGGGACAGCTGACCCCAACTGACCAAAGGGATGTCCCAGACTGTAGGACATCATTTCAGCAGTAAAAGCTGGGGAAGAAGGAGGAAGGGGGGATGTTGAGAGTGATGGCATTTGTCTCCCCAAGTCACTGTTAGACATGACGGAGCTCTGATTTTGCAGGAATGGCTGAACACCTGCCTGCCCATGGGAAGTGGTGGATGAATCCTTGTTTTGCTTTGCTAGTGCATGTGCAGCTTTTCCTTTACCTATTAAACTGTCTTTATCTCAACCCACGAGTTTCTGCACTTTTGCCCTGCCAGTTCTGTCCCTCATCCCATCAGGGTGTGAGGGAGTGAGCAAGCGACTGGGTGGGGCTAGCTGATGGCTGGGCTTGAACCATGACACCTGGTCACTGTACAACCCTTGAGACTCTCTGACACAGATGTCTTCTCACATTATCAGTATGACATGCTTACTGGCTCTAGGTTAGACATCTAGTTTTAACGGTATCACCTCAGTGGAAGAAATAAACAAACTCCATTAAGTTTTGTGGAGAACTAAGGAGTCAAAGGGTGTACCATACTTCCTTTGCCCAGAAAATTATTTTTAAATGAACAGTAATAGTTCATGGAACTGTTAAATGGAAGTAATAATCCAGCTGTTATTTCAGGATATTTAATGTTATTACAAAATGAAATGGGTAAGTTAAAAACAAGTAAGAGACTACAAATTTGTTTATCTATGGAAACAGAGCAAGACAATACAAGAGAAAGCAAAAGGCAACACTGAATTTGAAATAAGAGAGAAGAAAAATCAGGCAGCCATTCTTTTCTCTCTTGTATTGCTTTTCTTACAGTATTGAAACAGCCACATAATGTAGTCTTCTTTTACAATGAATCTTACAAATTTGCTTTTAATTCTTCTAGATGGTGTGGGAGAAGACCAGCAACTTCTGTGCTTCATTTCCTGATCCTATAAACACTTATGGATTTGCTTGGTTTCAAGTGAGAAGGCCCACTGACACTCAGAGGGACTACTCAGGGGCTTAAATTTAAGCAGGTGTGTAAGCATTTGTGGAACTAGGGCTTTTTTATATTTATTAACTGACAGATTCATTGCCCTACTGGGAGTACTTCACAAGAGTGCTTGCAGTGATATTTTTTTCTTTTTGGAAGGACCACTTTTAGCTCTAGCCCAAGTTACAGATTTACACTGTAGGAAGACCTGGTAGTAGTGCCACTAAAAGGGGACTTTGGGCAGGGCTGTTTGGTCAAGCATGGTCTGAGTGAGGGCTTGTAGGCTGCAGTGTGTGATTCCTTGTGCTGTCAAGATGTGTATTGCACGTATTGTATGACAGCCACAGCCCACCTTCTGAAATATACTCCTGTTGGTGTACACTCCAGATGAGCTCTGACACAGCTTTGAAGAGACCAGCCAGAAGAGGAATATGAGAATGGGATAGAGGAGATGATGCTGATGGCCTGCATGCTGGGTTTGAGGGGATCTTCTCCACCACAACTCCTTGTACGAAGTTATTTTTTCTGGCTTTATGCTGATACAAGGGAGGAGGGAATTTGTCCTTTTTTAAAATTAACTCCTAAAAGGACATTTTGATACTGTGCTCCAAGTGACATGCATAAAAAAATCCCGAAATTTCTTGAATTTGCATGTACAGCTCCTCTTAGTATTATATTGCTAGTCCACTGACTACCATTGACACAATTTATTAATCCATTGAATCCTGTTTATAAACTTCTTTCAGATATATATGACTGTGTAAGACATCAACTATTAAAATGGATGAAGGCTTTAGCAATTCTTATTTATGGAAGAAGATGTTGTATTTCTCACTGGTAAAAGTCTATAAAATCAGATGGTCTTTGAGAAACTGCATGCTAAATAGACTGCTCCTGTGATTGGCTGTTTGATTTTTTGGCATAAGTATTTGTGTTAAATTGTACATTCACCTTGTAAAGCTCATTCTTTCCTAACTACATTATGCTGCTATTATAAGTGCTCTTGTTAAAATGACACCTTTTTATTATAGGATAGTCTGCTAATATAGCTACAGTAAAAACTTGTCAACCTTTCCGTTATAAATATAAATCTCTATTTTCAGAGACTTTAAACTCTGCTATAAATACTCACTCCAGGCTAACATTTGGCATATAAATCCTCATCTAAAAAGCAAAGCTATTTATTATAGAATTACTTTAGCCATTTGAAAATATTTTAAAGCAGAAAAAGTAGAAATAGTTACACGCTGGTTTTAATCCAATGGATTCCTAGTGTTTGAGAAGCTGGGCAGGGAGGAAGGTGCTGGGGCAGGAGGGCTGGGTTGTGCTCCTTGCTGATTCCGTCATTCCTCTGTGTCTGATTCTGCTCAGGCCAGTCTGAGTTCAAGGGGCACTTTGTCTTTGGATGGTTTTGGGTTTGGAGGCTTTTTCAACTATTAGGTTTCTGGTGCAGTCTTCCCAAGGCACTTTAATGTCATATTTGAAAAATTACTTCTGACACCCTGTCAAATTTTTCCTATGAAATGGAAAGTTCTTAAGCCCCTTCTGCTCCCATAAGCTTCTCAAAAATTTGAGTCCTAGAAAGTGTGTGAGGTCCTTACTGGTATAGTTTAAAATGGGATAATCTTGACAATAGGCTAGTAAGACTAGGCAGGCTTTTTCTATCTCATCATATCCTTTGGCTGCATCCAGTGCTGAAATTTAACATCTTTCCGAGGATTAATACAGTTCTCTCAAATTGTCTTCTGTGGACACTGCTGCTAAGAAGCATCTCACACGGTATCATTGAAAGAAGTAGTTTTAGACAGGTTGTTGTTTCATGATAATTTTAAACTGTCTTGGGTAGCAGCTGTTGCTGAAAGGAGTTAGTTGTCTCACTTGTTGTTCCTCTCCTGGGAGTTTCTGCAGTTTCTGTGTTCGCGTGGTCAGTCAGCCAGACCAAAGAGCTGCTTTCACTGGGAAAAAACAACATACACATGAGTGTGGGTTGGTTTTGAGCCAGAGAAGCTCCCTGACCGCCTCATCAAGTGGCCCATGGGAGTAGTGGTCATGCTTAGCAGGGCACCGTGAAGGTCCCTCTCCCACTGGCAGCCCTGTGTTGGATTGTCTCAAATGCAACAATGAAACTGCAGCCAGTGATACTTAAATGACTGCTTGAAGACCTTCCAGAGAGTAACAGTCATCCCTCACAGAGCGCCTGAAAGGATTTTCCGAAGTTTTTGTTTCCTTGGGGTGCCCACAGGCGTAAAGTGCCCAGAGGCCCAGGTGTCTGTGGGAAAAAGGGCTTCCAGGTGGCCCCATCGTCAGGCCAACACAGTAAATTGCAGCTTCTTTAGTCTAGGAGTAACAAAGGCTTAATGATATCGAGGCTGCCTGCATTTGACAGCACTGCACACAGCTTTGGTTGGCCAAAAATATGTTTATGTGCATCTGGAGGAAAAGGAAAGAGCAGGTGTTCTTGACCACTCATAGCTTGGAAACACATGAGCTGAGAGGAGACCAACAGCAGACAAAAGCCTTAGATTGCAAACCAAGTCAAAAGTGTGTGCACTCATAGACTATCTTGCTTTTTAATGACAATTTGCTGGGCCTGGCAGTTGCAAACAGTTTGCACAAGTACTTCGTAGCACTAGAAAGACTGTGCGGGAGGTTTCTGTGGTTGGTAAGAACAATCTGTTCTAACAGGAAATATTTTATTACGCTCAAAGCTTTATTCTGAAAGCCCTAGGGATTATAAAGTGAAAGGAAAACAAAACAAGAAAGGTCCCTCTGCCTTCTCACAATCACCTGTGAAATTTCTCGGGGGCCTCCCTTTCATCTGTGCCTACAGAGATGGTCTCATGGGGTCTCAGGCATCACCTCAAGGTCTGCCCATGCCTCCACTCTACCAACATGCTTCGCTTGTCCAGGAGAGTGGAAGGCGGCACTGATGTTAGGGAGAGACTCTTGCCGATTGGTATGAATTTTTATACCCTCTTAAATATACTACTTTGTTCCCTTCAGTTGCTTCTTGAGATCCCAATATTTCTTTTCCTCCCTGAAAGCTGTGTGTATTCCCACTGCTCTGCCTCCTCCCCACTCAGTCCCCATGTCTGTGTGCCTCCACTATTCTTTCTCTCTTGCATTTTCCTAACTTCTTTTTCTGGAGTCCAACTTTACCAGGACTTCTTCAGTAGAAACCCCAAAGTCCTTCTTGAGGATGCTGCCAAGGGGAAAAAAAAAAGGTAATGGTGGTTAATTCAGAAATGAGTGATGTAAAAGTTGCAGGGCCTTGAGTACACGGGTGTGGGAACAATTGGCAAAGAAGTAAAGGTTGTGATAAATAAATCTGGGACATTTGAAAAATTTGAGGATTGGTTTATTTCTTACTCCTTTTTTTTTTTTCTTTTCAGTTATTGATAAAATCAGAATATGGAAAAAGAGAAGATATTAAGAAGACTTGCTCTTATTTTGAAAAAACGCAATTGCAAAGCAACTATAAAGCAATTGTTTAAAAACCTTTTTACACCATTGTAATTTTGTTCAAAATTATGTTTTGTTTGATACGTCAAAAAAAAGGCCAAAAGACCTTCATGAAGGGTCAGTTCTACATTTCAAACTTGCTGGTCTATGCACTGTTAGGATCACTCAAGCTCACATGGAGTTGTGTTACATATGGGTAAGGCTTATTATGTTATTATTTGAATTTATTGTCAAGTAAGGGAGACAGGGAGTTATTCATGGGACCACCCTGTTTAAGCCATTTCTTGTCTTAAAGAAACCAAACCAAAGTATTCCCACAAGTATTGAAAGCACTCTGTTGCTTTGACTTCAGGAAAAGACCACCTCTGTTAAGCAGTGATTTATTTTTTTTCTTGATCTCTTGGGTGACCACTGATGGCAGATTTGCCTGTGTTTTCTATGGTAGAAGCAATATGTTCTGAAATACTTTGATTATGTTTAAAGTTTATGTATGAAAATGTGATATATGGTAAAGTGATGTATGGCAAAAAATAATATTAATATGCTTACTGGATATATCAAAAGGAAATGTGGAAGATATTTTCATAAGCATGTGTTCCACTTTATTTGGGAGAGGAATATTGGAAAGGATGGGAACACTTATGAAAATGTATAGCAGCCTTTTATAGTGCGTTGAAGCAATTTTTCTGATAAGTGTTTGGAAAATATCCAAAAATGTTATGGTACATAAAGGAAGCAATATGTAACCTTTTCTTTCCTTATTTTTCTTAATATGGTTAATTTATTTTCATGTACTTTAGCATATATTAGAACCAGATTTTGTACAAATTAAACTTATTTCATGCTGTCTATGCACACTATTGAAATTTGGTTGATTTTGTAATGATCTTTATAAAGTGCATAAATACTTTTCTCCAAATTTATAAATATATGTGAAATGTGCAATACACATCTTGAGGGAGGAAAAGACATATTTCATACAGATTTTTACTAGTCTGTCTCGTGTTCAGGACACCACTTACATACAGGGTAAATCCTGCCTTAGATACGCCCATGGAAGGTGTACAGGTTTTTGCATATACCTGCGTTCCTCAATACAGGTCACAGTTCTGAGGAGTATTTTCACAAATGATATCTGTACTTCTTTGGTTTTGTAAATTCCTCAGAGAAAAATTTGCTGATGAGATGAAAGTGTTCCTACTAAGCAAGTTGTTTTACAAAAGAAAATAAATTTTGGTATCTCGTCAAAATTATTGCTTAAAATTTCTGTTTCATATCTACAAACATCTAAAAAATGGACCTTCTTTGTTGGCAGATAAATACCAAACTTTAACTGCAGTGCTAAGGACAGAAAGCTCTTCTGAACATGGGTTTTTAACACCTCTCATGTTTAGAGAGTTTAATGATGGCAGTAGATTAATATTTGCTCTGTTTCCTTACATTTCTAGGAACGTTCCCCATGCTGCTATTTTGCTTTGCACTGCATTATGAAATTAAATGTTAACTTTCCCTCTGTTAAGCTTGAGATTTTATTTTTTTTCCTAAGAAGTACTGCTCTAGGACCAACAGAAAATTACCATGGCAACTTTCTGGAGCCTGAGGGATACATCTCATTTGATACTCATTTACACAAATGTATTCATGCTTTTCCATTAAGACTCCTTTAGATTATGACATTTAGAAGACTAAAATGCAGTAGCAAATCAAACTTAATTTTAGGTCTACTTTCTTCTTCACCCCCCATCCCCCATTTTTCTCTTTCTTTGTATCTCTCATGTTTCTCCTTTCAAACTATGACACTCTTTCTCCCTTTTCATGTCCAGAATGTGCCACTTTGAAAAAGTATTTACAGGAAAGAAACTCTCTAGAAGTTTAGGGTTTCAGTCTTTGCACACTAACCTGATATTTGCATATGAGTTCAGTATTTGGGGGACTTCAAGTTAAAAAAAAATCCTTACTTGATTTTCATTACTTCAAAAAGATACATTTTATAGTTTCCTGTATCATTTCCAAGGAAGCTCCCTGTTAGTTACTAAACCTGCAGATTTAGGACCCTTGATTTCCTAATTTGATGTAAGTTCTTATTGAAGTTTGTTTCATCCCAGAATTGTCAACCTTTCCTAAAACTTGACAGTGCTGCTGAGAACAGAGAAATGCCAGGGATGCTCAGGAGGGGTATCAAAGTATAACTTTTGCCTAGAAAGGCCAATGTTCTCACTTGTGCTTTTCTACCAGTGAAGTGAGAGTAAGAGTCTCCTCCAGGGATGATGCAGAGCTCCCAAGATTAGCATCCTCACTTAGCCTTTGGAGGACCCATCTGCCTATATTGACTACAGAAGGAAGCTTGGCAGGTTAGCACCTTCCAAGTCTTTGTGAATGCTTCTTTGTCATACTTGGAGACAAGGACTTCAAAAGTTCTGAAAAACAGGTTGAAAATTAGATCATTTTCAAATGCTAAATGTCTTATTTAACTAGTTTCAAGGGTCTTTTTTTTTTTTTTTTTTTTTTTGCCTCCATTTCTCAAGTGAAACAATTACTGCTATCAAAAAAGGGGTTATTTTTCTATTTCATCAGACAGTATTGGAAATTATATTTCAAGTTAGTGTTTGAGCCTAAGAAATAGCTGGAGAAAATCTAATCATCAAAGTCTTACCCAACTGCAAAAAGAGAAAGTTCCTCTAAACTACCAAGATACAGATCAATATTCTTGAGTGCAGGTATATCAAAAGATGATGTTTCTAAAAAGGTGCATTTTGATTATTATCATAATCAACTTCCTACAATAGTAGCAGATACACAGTATCCTTAAAAATATGGATGGATTTGAAGACATATTTCTTCTAAATATTATATGAAGCTATCTTCCACTGATTTTTTATAATAGCTATATATTTGATATGAAATAATTATTATTTTGTCCATTTAGTCATCTACAAGGTGTTATAGCAATGCAAATAACAATGTCTCAGCCTTCTTATCTATCTGACAAGTAAGTATAGTCTTGAACTTTACTTCAGATGTCCTAAAAAAAGGAGATTAAAAGTCCAGAGCTAGACCTTCAAGCCACTTTCCAAAGCTTTGGTTCCTGAGGACTGTAAGAATCAGCTGCCTAAAGGTTTTATGTCACCACTTTTTCATGCAAAAGAGGAAGGTTCTCTTTAAATACAAAAGCGGCTGCAATTTCCAGTTGCACCATAGACTCAGCCTGGCATAAGCATGTGACCTATTATATTTATTGAAAACAGAAAGTCTCGCAGTGGGAGGCTTATCTGAGATCTCAGGCTGCAAAGTAACTTCTAAGTCTTCTTTCAGCTTGGAGGAGCTTACTGTCCTAACTGCAGTCCTCTGGGTCCTAGGAATGTCTCTGCTCTTAGGTTTCAATAACACATATCTACATTTTCATACGATCCCCCAGACTATGAATTATGCTGCCCTTTGCCACGAGCCTGAGGCATCTTGCCTTGCATTCTGGTTTTTCCATAGTGCCTGAGGCTTTATAAAGGTCTTGATAACTCCTTTTTTGCCAGAAGGGAATTCATATATACTCTTACTTGAATTACAATTCCCTAATGGAGAAGTGAACCCAGAGGCAGAAAGGTAGAAGAGACAGAGGAAAAAATCTGCAGGTAAGACTGGAACACAGCAAAGAGTTTGTCATATAGCTGGAGGATGAAGTGGCAGAGATGGTGCTCATGGCACATTACATTTCCTATTAAAAAAATATTGTCCTTTAGAAACTTTTAAATGTGTTTTAGAACATTTGTAACCTTACAGGATAGTCACACTATCAGAAATGCTATAATTTGTTGTTTACCACCTTAAACTATCCATTATTCTAGTGGCAGGCAGATCTTGATTAATCTACTTTGTAGTGGATCGGTGAGCCAAAACCCTCTTTTTAAGCTGCCTTATGTGTCAAATTTATCAATTCTTTATTTTCTTACTAAAAATTACAGCAATATTTCTATACATTCATTATTTTAAAGAAAATAATGGAAAATTAATATGGAATATTTAATCTCTTGAGGAATTTGTAAGTTTAACAAATCTTTTGTCACTTATGGCTCTCGAAACATATGAACAGGAATGAATTACGCTTTTGAAGGACCAAAATGAAAGTTGTCTTTGTTTTTATAACGGGGGTAAGGGTACTCAAACCATGGGTGTTGGAACAAAGTAAGTGTTCAAAAGGTTCTGCTTTATAGGAGCATCAGCACTTTTTAATGGGTTTATGAAAGCAGTTGACTTGGTATTCTTCTATCATTTTTTAATTTTTATAGTTACATAATAGGGGTATTTTAGGATCGCTCAGTCCTACCAGAAGTCAGGCTATGTTTCTTAAGACATTTTCATCATATTAGTAGCACCATGATTTTATATCACTATAAAATAAAAGTAATATAAATGTGATGTTGACTAAAAGAATAAAGTGCACAAAGTTATGACATGAAACACAATAGGAGTGGTGTATAAATGCTTATGTAAAGAAGATGGCTTGGCAACAAAAAGGAAGGATTAAAAGCTAATTAAGAGGAGTTGTTTTTCTGACACAGGAATGATCTTTTTTTCCAAACCAAAGGAATTATAAATGCAGTAAATTACTAAACTGCTTGTTAGAATGCTTGTGTTAGCGATAGAGGATTGATTTTAAGTTTTGTAGCTTTTTATTCAAACGTGCAACATTTCCTATAATACAATAAGCAGGGTTTTTTTGTAAATTTAAAAGGGCTTACTGAGTTAAAGAACTGATATTTAATTGGTTTATTTTTGTTGCTGTTCCTTTCTAACAGTAACCAAGGAATAAATGAAAGTTACAACTGCTTGAGCCTAAAAAGATCATGAAACACTTGTTTTGATTGGTCTGAAGGCTTACTTTCACCCCTGTTAGGTTTTTAATCCATCTTTCCTCAGCAGTGGAATGGAATTAATCATTGGTTAGGGTGATGGCATGATGCTACCTTTTTATGAACCTTTTCACAGATGCAGGATTTGTACATGAAAAAGTTGTCTGTCACTTTTATGGAATATGACTTTGACTCCCTGTCAGTGGTTCTGATGTAACTGGCTCTAGCTTTATTCCTCTTGTAGGAGATACTAATTTCTACTGACTGTCTTTGCAAATTCTCATCTAATTAAAATCGTCGGGCATGTCCTTCCTGGTGAATTGAATTTGTAACTTCACATGTGACCATGCCAGGGTGACTATGTCATATTGTTACAGTTACTTGGAGGCGTGGGAGGCATGGGAGCTGAGACCATTGATACAAGGGATGTTTATTCACGAGGACAGGAAAGAATATGTTGGAGACTGAGACCTTCAGAAACCTATTTTAAAATCTATAGGCATAGACCAATCCTGCAGTTTTCTAGAATGCTTCTTTTAAGCTGAGGAGCAATGAGAGTGAGAAGAAGAGTTAAGAAATAGGAAATGAAGTTGCTTGAAGGTTTAATTTAGATGATGTTTAAAGTAACAGGAAGATGATGAGCAAAGAGAGGAAATAGCCAGCTGTCACCTGTAATCTATGAGTTTTCTCTCTCAGACTCTGTGCCTTAAGTGGTGCAAATGAGAGCAGCTCATTTGCATTTGATAGAATTATAGCAATGGGATTTGGTTCTGGACCTTTTTACAAAATGGGTTTGATGGGTTTCATTCATCATGGAACTTTTCAAACTCAGAACCAAGAAGAAGAGAGAGATGCAGAAGAACATTTGACTGATCAAACCTCCTCTGGGATAGGGCACAGACCCATCAAAGGCCCTGTTCTGGATTATCAGTGTGGAGACGTTTTCCAGCCTCAGGTGAGTGCCCTGGTCAGCCAAGCTGCTGAGTTGAGTTATTGCTGTGGCTGTGTTTGGGGGCATTCTTTCCAAGAAAGTGGTTGGATTTTGTTTCAATATATAATATGAAAAAGAGAAAGAGTATATTGAAATGTTTCATAAAACACAGCGTTCTGACCAGCATTAGCATCAATACAACAGCTTTTCCTTGTTTCCTTGCTGGATGACTGTATGTTGTTTCTGTGTCATCTTCTATGTTTCTTTTCACTTTGTACCCCATATTTGATTGCTCTGGCAATCTTTTTCAACTTATTTCTGTAACTCATTTTGTGTCTTTAGAAAGAGAATGTAAGAACAGATTGATCTGCCATGATCCTCTTTGACATTGCACTATATTTTTTTAAGCCTGTATAAAGGACCAGGGAATTCCTTTATGCCTAAATTATTTCTGTGAACTGAAATAGAATATAATCTTTTATTAATAAACCTCTTAGTACTGTCCCTGTTGCAGATGAATTCCACTAGAGAGGAAGTATCTGTGACAGCTTAGAAATGGCAAGTACCAGAGATACTGTTCTGGGAGATGAAGCATTCAGCACGACTGATGTTTTCTAATGCCACATATGAGTGAGGACAGGACCTTTGGAAACATCACCTACTAGAATTTTATCACAGAACAGTAGGGGTTGGAAGTGACCGCTGGAGATCATCTAGTCCAACCCCCTTGCCAGAGCAGCACCACCTAGAGTAGGTCACACAGGAACGTGTCCAGATGGGTTTGAATGTCTCCAGAGAAGGAGATTCCACAACCTCTCTGAGCAGCCTGTTCCAGTGCTCTGTCACCCTCAGAGTGAAAAAGTTTTTCCTCATGTTCATGTGGAACTTCCTATGCTCCAGTTTATGTCTGATTTTGTTTAAAATGTTTTAAGATAAGTCTACTTGAAATGCAATGGGGCATTTTGTAAATGGTAAAGAACTGAAAAATGCAACTCAGTCCTCTCTCTCATGTTCCTTAACATTTACTATTTTGAAATGCTACATACTTTTTCATTCATCACCTTGAAAAGGAATAGACAATGGTATTTGCCTCACTCTTGAACATCCACATTACAGCAGTGTAGAAGTTTATACAATCATAGAACTGCCTGAGTTGGAAGGGAACTTGAAAGATCCTCTGATCGAACCTTTCACGGGAAAGATAGCCCAGATGAGATTACCTAGCACCCTGTCCAATTGCATCTTGAAAACCTCCAGTGAAGGGGACTCTTCCACATCCCTGGGGAGGTTGTTTCAGTGACTGACTGTTCTTACTGTAAAAAAATTTCTTTCTTGTGTCAAGATGAAACCTCTCCCAGTGCAACTTGTACCTGCTGCTCCTTGTGTCTTCTCCATGTGGCTCCTTGTGAAGACAGAGCCTCCATCTTCTTTGTAGCCACTTAATCTTTAAACATGATATTTTTTTAAAATAAAAATGAAGTTGCTGGAGGTACTTATTATGTCAATTAACCTCCTATTATTTTGTCTCCTATTAAGGTATTAACTGAAGTTAAGGCTATGATTCAGATTTGATAAGACTAATTTCCAAAATTATCTTTTTTTTTTCTAGTTACAAATAAATCATCAGTAATTCAATTATATTTTTAAGTTAGTCTGAGCAAGAAATCTAGCAACCTCTAATTTAAGGGAAAATTACTTCCTACTATTTCGTATCTTTTTGGTTATTTGGCCCAGGTCTGGTGATCATATGCTCCACAATGTCATTTTTTCTTTGGAGGTCTTTTAGAGAGTAGAGCAAATCTTTTTGTATTTCAACCTCTCCTTTCCCCTGGATAATAAGTTCAGTTCAAAATATCTGATATTTCTTCAAATTTGGACACTTCAAACCCTAATGCAAAAATGTTGCATATAAAGTAATTTGTGGCTTTAAACTTTGGTTTCCACTCTCCCATATAAATGCAAATATGATGTTTTCCATTAGAATAAGTCTGCCTCGTGCTTTTTTAATAGAGGCATTGGAGACTAAAAAGTAGAGTAGAATCCATTTTGATAATATTGCATCTTCTCTCTGAGCTCCAATCTAAATATTTCCATCTGTCAGATTTCTTATTTAATATTTTGAATAATGGCAGTTGCAGGAAAAAAGGGAACAGTCATTTTTATTTCACTTTCTTTTGCCAGGCTTTGGTGGTCTTACAGTTTCTTCTTGGATTGCAGAAATGTGTGTGAAGATTTATAGTCCTTTCCTCCGCCAAGATGTCTCCTAGAAATCCAAGGTGTCATTTGCAAATGTTCATAACCAAACATTTTCTAACATTAAAAGAAAAAAAATCCAGCTTTCCCCAAACCCAAACTCTGTTAAGGTCGAAGGAAGTGTATTAAAAACAAGCTTGGGAATACGAAAAAAAAAGTATAGAAGATCTCTTTCTCTTTGTGTAAATGCACAAAACAAGGCACTTTCATGATGGAGCCTGTTGTTTTGACATCAGCCCTGAGTACTGCTACCGCATTGTCTAAGTGAATATGGAGCACCCAACAACTCCCAGGTGAGCCAGTAAACTAATAAATTTCTGTGACTTTTGCTGGGAAAGGAAGGAAAATTGTGATCGAGCAGTTCCAGGAAATTGAGAGGCCAAAATTTCACATGAAAAAGCATGGTTTTTGAAACTCCACTTTCTAGTGAACCTTGCTAAAACAGCTGTTGGTGAGGATCCACCTTTATGAACTGTTTTATAGTTTTACATGACTCAGCCATAAACAATTGCTCTGACTAAAGTTATAGTTGAGTATTTTGGGTTGTTTGGTTTGTTTGCTTGTTTGTTTTTCACAAAGCCCTTACATACAGAAAAGAACAAAATATTTCTGTTCTTTTATGTTTAATATCCAAAAACGTTTTCTACAGTTTTAAATTATTTTGTCTCTCTGCTTTAGGTCAGATGTTCGAAGTGCCAAGGAAATAAAATATCTAATACACAGTGGAATATCAGATGTCCACAAATCAAAGACTGCCCGCTCATCCAAGCTCTGCTTAGGAGTAAACGTTAGGAAAATACGGAGAAATCTCCCAGCATGTCCTATATGACAGTCCAAAACCCATGAACTCTCTAATGAAAAGTAAATAAATTACTCTGTCCTTCACTGCCAAGCTGATAATCCATAATGTGGAGTTGGTCTCTGTTGTCAACAGTGATATATAAATCATATCAGTCAAAACAAGAACCAAGCTGAGCCTTTACCTCTTCCTTAAGCCCAATGCAAACATTTATAATGCCTAAAAACTTTTTCGACCCATTTCTTTCCCCTTTTCACATCTCTCTCATTTGCTGGTTTCTACCGGGATGGAAAGAGTAGAAAAGTGTGTAGGAGCCTGTTTGAAGTGTTCTACAAGGAATTTCAGCCCAATTTCCTAAGCCAAAGAGGTTTCAATAACACCACCCCACCCACTGTTTGGTCCTTCATAAAACCATGGCTCCTGCTACTCAAGACTTCTGGGAACAGGAATGCATGGAGAAAGCAGCTTTACAAAGGAGGGGTCATGTACTCAGGGATGACACAGAACAAAAGCTATACTGGAGAGGGAAAGCTAGAGGGAGAGGTGGCCTTTCAGGAAGACACAGAGACCAAAATGAGAAGACTAAGAAAGGAAATACTGTCTGCAAGAGTTAAGGAGAAAGAAGAGGGAGGGAAATACACTAAGGCTGAGCCTTTAGTAAGACCCGGGGTAAAACACTTTAAAGTCAAAGGGAAGAGTGTCACTGGTTTGAAAGTGGTTCCTTAATTTGCTACCTAAGTTTCATTTAAGTCAACGATTAAAATATCCAGTGACTTTCCTGTTAGTTGGACAGGGCCCTAAGTGAAAAAGGGCATGAAATTAACTGAATTTTGTCACTTGTAAAGCTCCTGCTGAGCTCATTTCAGGATCAAAGCCTAGAACTATAATTGTGTTGCTTGTTAAAATAATGGAACAAATATTGAAAGAAAAATAGCTAAATCCAGGGCAGTAGTGCCAAGAGCGATAAGTAGCATGGGTTTATAAAGAACAGATCTTGCATTTCAAACCAGATTGCTTTTTTCTAATAGAATTACTAAGGGTCAAATTCTGCTGTTTGTGAGGGTTGACTTGCGCTAAAGGAGCCACCAAAGTCTGTTCCTGGTAGCATTTACCTATGTGAATAGTGGTCCTAAATGCTGAGCTATAATTAGGAAAGTAATATAAAAGGAAAGTAGCATATTAATACTGTGTGCCACGACATTTTACTGATCGAGGGTAAATTTACAGATAAGTTTTGTTATGTAGGAGCCAGGGTATCACTTGGAGATTTTCAGTTGGATTTGTACATAGTACTATCATGTGAACTGATATCCTGGGTGAAGCAGGATGAAATAATGAAAAAAGCAGTGACAATGGCAAAGTACAGCTCTGCAAGGTGTTTCAACTGCCTTGTCAGTGTGACTTTATTCAGTCAGAATTGCAAAATGAAGAGAAAACCGCTTAAGGGAAATTCCCGTACTGAATTATAAAACATTGGGAATGTGATAATTATGTCATGCAAGTGAGAAACATGAAAAGGTGCTGCCAGTTATGTGGGGAATTGGTATGTGAATGGGATTTAAGCATGCAAGAACCAAAACTGTTGGCCTGCGCTTGCAAGCTGAAAAGATGGGGATAATACTAATGCGCATACTCAAGAGCCACATGAAAATCCTTCATGTCACAGACCAGGCTGGTAAATAGACCACCTAACAATGTACTCAATCCAGTACTCACTCACTCGGAGAAGCATATAAAGCTATAAAGATATGCATCAAATTGGAGGGAGAAGGATAATGTAATCAAATCCAGGAAGAAATGTATCAGGTTTTGTGTAGTAGATAATGGGGAGATTATCTGCAGTAATATAGCTGTATCTGTAACTATCTACAAATGTTTGATGATCAACGTAATAATCCATCAGGCGTATGGCATGAAATTGAGAGGAGGAAATGTAAGACAGTGTCTGGGAGAACTTTGTGAAATGAAGTAGTTCGCTGAGTGGAACAGGTTTTCTTATGCATGACAGCTAAGCTGGTCTGGCATAAAGGTAATGCATGTGACACCCCCTCTGTGGGTAGCAGAGATCCCATAGCAGCATCCAAAATCCAGTAATCCCTGACTCAGACAGCAGGTCCTCATATTGTTTAGTCCTCCTTTATCCCTGTCTGGTGCAGCAAAATGTAGGCATGGATTATTCTGGTGATAACTGTTGGCTATTGCTAGAAATGATAGGATGTTTTTTTTTTCCCCTCTGAGATCTTTTTCAGGGTTTTTAAGGATTAATAAATCCTTATTTAGCCGGGCAGTCCCAGTAGTGAATCAACACAAATATTGCATAATTTTTCCTCTGTCAATGCATTATGGCTCCAGAGTTTGTATTTTCTCCTTGCTTTTCAGCTGGTCTAAATTATCATTGTACTGTTGAAATCAATTATATTAAAGCATCTGCCACTTCCAGGTGTCCAGTATTTACCAGTTTTTCTTGTTGCCAGTGCCAAGAAAGAAAAATGGATCATTTGCTAGTCCTTTTGATGATATGGAGTGAGAAGATGAAAAACCCCTACGTACTGTCTTATAAGATCTCTAAAACTCAAGTTGGAGGAGAGGTCAGTTATTTCTAGTGTGAAAAATAAGCTTCCATGTGAAGTTCTTTGATAAGCTGGAACATATACTGGACAGAAAAAGAGAGAACAATGAGCCTTCACCCTCTCCATACAGTTATTGTGTTTGGCCTGCAATACTTGGAATCAAGTGGAAAGCCAGGCTACAGTGGAAAAAAATATCACCTACCCATGTCTTTTTGAAAGTGATGCTTTGTAGTAAATTGCTTTCTGTTTAATTTGTCTTATGCTAGCAACACTGCACTTGGTGAGGCAGTGTGACTATCATCTTCAGTATGAGCAGGATGAGCCTATGCATTTCACCGTTGTCATGGAGTAGCTGGAGTGCTAGTCCTTTATGGCTGGTCCTTATGCATGCATCTAATTACCCTTACAATCAACGGAAACTTTACCTTGGTAAAGACTGTAGCTTTGTTTCTGAATGTCTTGCTTGGAATGCTAAAATAAAAATAATATTAAAAACAATTTTGGCTGAATTTTATTGGTGCATCTACCAAACAAGAAAGCAGCTATTATTGTTACTCTTTCATAAACTCCAGCATTTTTATCTTCTTAACTGTATTGAATTCCAGAAATATTATGAATCTGTAGGGTGTCAGATTAACAAAAAAATTCTTTGTGTATACAGTGTATTGCTTTGTGTTCAGATTTGGTGACTAGGATATAACCAAAATGATTGTTCAATTATATCTTAAATTAGATCATTCAGTAGCAAGATAAACAAGCTGCCTGGCAGTATGGGTTTTGGTTGATGAGGAAATAAGTGAATACAAAAAAAGGCTTTAATCTTCAAACACGTCTTTTTCCTGAGTCATAATGAAGGATTGATGCTATATTCTAGACTAATCAGTCACACTGATTTTGTGGACAAATGTTAATGAACTTATAAAAGAATCCAAACTATTCTCAGAATCGAGCAACAAAAACTCATTGTGAACTTAACTATCTGGAAAAAAAGAGCATTCGTTTGTTTCTATATAATTTGCAACCATAGCTTTGCAACAATAAGAGTGTTAAATTGCTGGAAATCTTTCTGGAATATTAAAAACTGCAATTCTATACGCAGCAGATATCAGAGCATTGTCATCCTAGCTCTTCCTCTGTGAATAAAAATCTCCCCTCAGCAGCAGTTTTTATTCTATCTTGGATTAGCCTTTCATACCTAACTGAATTTCATGCAGTGACTTTACAGAGAGAAAGTACTGGCCCCTGAAGGCAGTGGAAAAGCTCCCCAAAATTCCAGTGAAGTCTGAAGTAGCCCTGCAAAGAGTAAATGTAAGAAAGTTTTCTTTCTGGGAGTTATGACATCTATATATACATCCCATGTCCATCCTCCAACAAACACATAGTGCTGAAAAACTTCAGGCCGTTTGCAAAG
Source organism: Leptosomus discolor (assembly GCF_034619465.1). NCBI lineage: Eukaryota > Metazoa > Chordata > Aves > Leptosomiformes > Leptosomidae > Leptosomus > Leptosomus discolor. The sequence goes on along the minus strand of NC_141391.1, from coordinate 109,673,911 downwards.
GCAAGGGACGGTGAATTGCCACTCCAAGGAGTTACAGTTACCTTCCCCTAGGCTTTTCAAATGTGCTTTGGCCATGTCCTGCCTTTGCCAAGTGCACTGAGACAGGCTTTGCATGTTCCAGGAGGGGCATACAAGGTAACTGGAATAGCAAATATATCTTCACCTGTAAAAATAAACCAGGGGTGTCTCATCACTGCCACTGGTGATCAGCATATTTATGCAGGGTTACTAGGAGGACTCATCCTACACCTTACTCTGCTGTTCCCCTGCTATACTAAGCCAGCAGGAAGGTTCCTCTGGGAAGGATGAAGGTGCATATATCTGGATATTTATACATATCCAAGGACGGAACTCAAAGTAGTGTAGGAAAACACCCCCTGCTACTACCTTACCTCAGCACTGTAAAGAAAGGTGTGGCAGCAACAGGAATGACCTCTAGGCACCAGAGTTGCAATGTCATTCACCCTCTGCATTGCCAGATGGCCTAATGATGATGCCAAAACCGTGACTAGCACTTTTTGGGTCACAGCAAGTTGTCTCAGGCGTAGATCAATACTTACTCCCCATTTTTCCAATATCGTTAGCTATTACTTTTCAAGCTCTGCAACAAAGAGATCACCTATTCCATAGACAGAGGCCCATTTGTATTGATTTTCACTGAAAAAGAGATGCTGATGGGCTAATTCATCTATGTGCAAAGAACTAGCACATGTATCAGCCTAAGTATCACCAAAGTGTTGCAGTAAGGAATTTATAATGCTTGGCTGAGCCATTAATTTTAAAGCACTGCTTCAGCCCAAAGCAGTTTGGAATAGCTGCATCACAAATGCCTGAGAAACCCTTTTTATGCTGGAGGTATAAACCTTAATCAAGTCATTCCTTATGGTACCAGTGTAACACCTTTAACAACTTTATCTATGGTACTGGAGATATAATACATCTTTTCTGTAAAATTTTGCTTTTGAGGCTGTGTTTATGCAGAAAAAGGTAAGTACCATTAAAAGCATTTTCTGTCAGAATTCAAGGGAGATTTTTATGAGGAGAGAGACTATCACCAAGGTCCTTAACCCAAGATTCTGCTGTAGCTGAGCACTGATAAATACTACGCAGATACTGGAAAGCAATAGAAAGTCTTCCTCACACTCAGAAATTGAATGATGAAGGCTTTTGCATGGAGAGATACGCAAAGCCCACAGAGATTAGAGGAGCATCACACCTCCTAGCAACAGATGTGCCCTACCCATTGAGTTTTCAGATCTTCAGCTCTAAGGAGAAAGAAAAAGACAGAGAAAAACATTCCTGATTATATCAACAGCCTGATCAGTGATTTAAAGTTTTATGTAACCAGTGTAAGGCCTTGAAAGTTACTGCTGCTGCTGTCTTTAGTATGTAATGGCTAGCAGTCCAGAGCGGCAAAGTGTTTGAGGTGACTGCCCATCACATGAGAACTGTGCCAGACTGTGGCCTGTAGCTGCCAAGGCTGTTCAAGGATAAGCTGGTAAAGACTAAAAATACCCAGAATCATTCACCATTTTTAAATTTCTGAACTCTAATGATAATTTCTTGGTATTATCAAAGAGTATATGAGCTCCACAATCAATTTAATACTAAAAGCTGTTGACTAACTCTTTATTTTGAACTCTCTTTTTCTTTAATGCTTATTGTATGTTTTTAAATTGTTATATACCTCCATGATAACACATGATAGCACTGACATGGCTGTGTTAGATTGTTTGCCTTTTATTCTATTGTAAAACTATGTATTCCTCTATTGTTGTTATCTTCTTGTTAACCTTGAATTATCTTTCTACGAAAAAATATTCAGAGAAATATCTAAGAATTCTTTCACAGTTGTAGGCAATACTTATTTCAAACTTAAGCTGTCAAAGATTTTGATGTGACTAGACACAAGCGGAACTTTGAACATAAAAGTGAAATAAGTGCTTAACTGTTTCATGCTAGTAACAGTAGCAGCTTTAATGCCACAGAGCAGCAGTCAGACAACAGAAGAATATTCAAAGCTTTGCTACTCCATTGTACAATAAAATAAAATATAACATAAAGTCAAAATATGTTGTTATATCACAATGACATGATATAAAAAAAAACAGTAGTGCAAAAGATTACACATGACACTATTTTAGGCATTTTTCCTTATCTCATGTCGTAATGAAAAAAGAAAAGACAGAAAACACAACTCTAAATGTGTCCTGGTTTGGGCTAAATCAGAACTAATTCTGTTTTAGTGCTTTAACTTTTCAGTTAAGTCTCCTCTAACTAACAGCATTTTCTGAAACAGCAGCCTGTTTTTCCAGACAGTGACTGCTTCTAGCAGTGATCAGGCCTGAGGTTTATAGTTCGTACCAAGGAATGGCGTGCAGAGAGGCCCTTGCTTGTACTTGTTCTTATAGCGACCAAGGTCACTGCTAAATCTTGTACTCCGTGTTGGGGTACAGGAGTGAAAAGGGTCGCACCTACAGGGAGGAGCGAACTGGATAGGTGACCCAAACTTGACCAACAGAGTATTCCATCCCATATATGTCGTATTCAGTATAAAGCTGAGAGGTCACGAGGGTCTCGCTCTTTTCGTCTCTTCTTCGATGGCTGACATCTGAGGAAGACTCTGTTCTTCTGTCGTTGATTCCGATCCGTGCATCCCTGAATCCAGAGCCTGAGTCCAGCTCCTGCATCCCGTCCCCGTCTGCTGCCGAGTCCAGCCTGGGACTGCCCCAGTGCCAGCCCTGCGGTGTGGTGGTGAAGTATTGTCATCAGGGTGGGGGGAGTTGGGTTCAGTATTGGTTTTGTATATATTTGTACATATTGTATATATTTCATTATTTCCTTATTCTTATTATCATCTTTTCTTTTATTGTTACTGTTCCATTAAAGCTGTTTTAGTTTTCTTTTCCAAATCGTAAAGTCTCTCTCCCTTGTTCTCTCTCCTTTTCCCTTTTGGGAGGGGAGAGGGGTTAGTAGAGAGTGTCTGTCATTTGTTAGTGGCCAGCCCAGCCTCAAACCGTGACAAAATGAAAGTTACATCCTAAACAAAATTTTAAAATTTGTTAAAAGAAAACTTCATTAAAAGCTTTGGCTTTGACAGAACTGTGGAAAATTCTTCCTTTAGCAATTCTTGGACCAGTAGTTGCAATTGTTGTGATGACTATCCCCAAGAAGGGGCTCTGAATTCGTGCTTGATGCCTAATTGCTTTTTCAATAAAGCTCCTTAAAACACCTTGGAGAGTAACCTCCAGATTCAAGGTCACTGTTTCGGTCTGTTCCCGTGACTAGGGGAGGCAGCACAATTCCCCTTTTTATTCTGAAGGGAGATGTAATAGAAAGTCTTGGGCTTTCATACCCAAGCAGGGCCAATTTCCCACTCAGAGCAGAGGTAGAATTGACCAGCAGAGATTTCTTTTGCAAGGGTTTGGAGGTATCTGTGGGAATGCAGAAAAGCTACCAGAAAGCAAAACTGCAACAGGGACAAAGCTTCTGGAATTTAATTCTGTCTGAAAAAGGCATTAAACTAAGAGTAGGCATTGCCTTTCTTCTTGTTTCCCAGAGCTTAATAAGTACTTTTTGAGGAAAGTGCATTGAACCAGAGAAACTCCTGACTCCACTAACACTTTTCCTCCTAATGGGAGGCAGCTCCTCATGTTTTGCTGACTTTTTAGATTAAAAAGTATCAATAACTTTTATAGTTCAAATAAAAGATTAGTTTCCCTGTAGGATCTGTCCTAATTGAGCACCTGTATACAAACAAAAAAGGACCTGGATTTTGTTTTAGCCTTGTAAATCAGAGCCCTTGGATGTGATCCAGCCATTCAGTGAGGGAGTCAAATAATTGACAGTCTGGTCACAGCTGGCAGCCACATCAGTAGGGTTCCAAAATACGAGGAGAGGGAGGGACCAGGTATAAAATACACACTTTTTTATAGGATAGGTTCTCACTAAAATAACATATCTAGTTGTTCAGCTGTAAATCTCAGAACTCTATGGCTAAAAGAAATAACTCTCTGTACGGTGATAATTAATTCCTGCCTAAAGCTGCCCTTCCAGTAGAGCCATCTCAAAGTAAATCTTTTCTCTGTGGCAAAGGTTGCTGGTTTTTCCTTCACCCAGAGGTTTGAAGATGGCAGAATCTGATCCTTGCATGTTTAAATCTTGACTCGCAGTAATGGCTATTTGGTCACATACTTTATCAATACACTCTTAAGTCTGCACAGAAGTTTAAAATTTAGAAAACTACTGGCAATTAAAATTATAGTGTCCAAGAATTGCACAGGACCTTTTAAAAGTCTGAATTGTGTTTCTCTAACAGATGTACTGATGAGCCTCATCTTTTTCTCCTCCCATTTTCTTTAATTTGTGTACATTCTCAAGATACCCACTGTGCTGTCTGGCTAGTCAGAATGCTTCCTGAGTTGCATTAATAATATTTGTTTTGGCATTGAATAACTTTGAAAGGGTTATGAGGTGAGTAAAAAAGCATTCAGAAGCTTTTATCAGATATAGTTGCCGGTTTTATTTTAAAGTGAATGCTTAATATAGTTTCAGTTTCAAAGAGTCTGATTGGGTGCTGGTTTTATTTAGTATATAATAGTAAAGTCTTGAAATGTCTAAACCTCTTTCAGATGTTCATAAATGGTCTTACAGGACCTTTTTGTGTTTTTTAAACAATTGTATCCATTCAAAAGATAAATGTATGAGATCTGCTGATATTCAGTTGAATGTTTCAACCTGGGTCTGTTTAGTACATAGAAAACTTTGTGTGTCTGGCCTTTTTCCCAAGTTATTTTTGTTCCATCTGCATAAGCCTAGATTATAATGTCCCCCACATGAATACACACCAAAAACCCTTACAGAGGTACACAACCACAAGTTTCACTACTACAAGAGGAGTTAGTCTGCTGAAAATTTGTTCCAGGGATAATAAGCAAGCACAAGCATCATTTCAGGTAAAGTATTGTCCTTCGGATTTCTTCTGTCAATTTTTATAGTGACATGAACATTTTTTATGTTGTTTTTTTTTAAAAAAATTTACCTTGGTTTTGGTTGAGTCTCACCACACTTTGATGTAAGTGAAATTATAAGGCAAATCCACAAAATAAGATTTTGGAACTGAAATGAAGAGAGAAAAAAAAAAAGTTATTTAGGTTTCTTGCTGGCCTTGTGAAGAGTTAGCAGTACCCAGAGCTCCGTCACATTCACAAGCTAATGCAAAAGAAAGAACTGTGCTTTCTTTCTAACCTTTCTTTCTAGTCTAGCAATTGAATACATTAGGTGTACAGTAATTGCCACAGTTTTGATATTTAAATATCTCATCCCTTTTCACATTAAATTTTAGGAAGATGTCTGAAAGTGGACAGAAGTTGTTGGATTTCAGTTTAAATGAATGATTTACCCTGAAATAAAGATCCATCCACAATGAAAAAAAATGGTTTAGTCCTTGCAAATGCTGCAGAGACTAGTTTTGTACCAAAACCATAAAATAAAAAAGTAGTGGGTGATGGAAAGGCCAGAATAGGGCTGTCAAATTTTAGATTTTAACATATGGACTGCTCACTCCCTGCTCTGTTTGCTAGTCATTCCCAGATGGTGTCTTTAGTGAGTGATGGTGAGGGGAAAGGAGCAGGTGGCAATGGCAATTTTAAAAATTTTTTTACATATATCAAATTAAAATTCTGTGTTTTATATAAAAAAGGAAGAGAGAAAATAATACAGGCAGTATGGGAAAAGGTAACGCATAACTTGGAATTTGAGGCTGAAATTAAGGAAATCCTATTGTTATGAGCTGACGTGTCAGGATCAGAATTTGGATACAGATCTGAGATCCGTCAAAAGTGGTGGATAATAGCTTCCATGTAGTGCCTTGTTCAGCCGGTAGTACAGCATGTCCCAGCAACTGCAGGAAGAAGCTGCTCACCAGAATTGAGTTAGTTTCTCCTTTGGTGCACATTGCATCAGAGCTCTCAAACACATGCTTAAAGATAGGTTTGCATACATGTTTAAATGTGTTTGTTTAGATGGCAGCCTTATGCCAATAAGATGGGGCTTGTGGTTTTAGTGCTGAACATTTGAGTTTATGATGTCAGGGATGATACCGATCTCTTTAAGCCTAAGGATATTTTTTGCAAGAGGTTTTTTCTTATGAGAAACATCTTTTGACTTCTCTTTGTTAACTGCTTGTTGGTGACTAATGCTGAAGTGTGCCATCTCCTAGTTCAGAGAGTGATTACACCTCCAGGTGCTACCTACAACCTTCTTTTTACAGTGAGCCCAATTGCTCCTTCATATCTGACAGTAAGAGCTCCTACTCCACACTACATGCCTCCATTGTTCCTCATGTTTGTGCCCAGGTCTGTCACTAGTTTGCAGGGTTTTTTCAGAATATAAGTAACACTTCTTTATATGATACAGTAAACCTAAAGCTTGTTTCTATTTCCTTATCATTTTCAGTAATGACCTAGCTGGTTGAGAAACTGATCTTATAATTAAAAAAGAAAAAGGGAGCAAATTACCTGTGTGCCTCTGTTACAGACATGTCTTCTCGGTATGTAAACCCTAGTAAATGTATGAACCTGATCCGTGCTTCTTTTGTATTGTCAGAAATCCTGGATGCTATGCCTGCCTTTAATCTTCCAGCTTTGAGAGTAAAATCTCTCACCCAAACCAGAGCTGAGGAGAACAGTAAGGTGTTAAGAAGCAGCTCCATAAAGAAGAGAGTTAAATTTTTACTAAACAATTCTAGCATTAAAATGTTGGGGTTTTTTGCTAGGCTGGACAAGACTCAATGGCAGAATTAAAAAACATTTAAATGAAACTTCGGACCGTTGTGAAAACCAGCATTGCATAATATATATTGTAATCACGCTATACCACTGCCATGCAGTGGGTAAAAGCTCTGTCTTTTCTGAATCCAAGGCAACTTAAAGGGAGTATTGATTTTCTCTTTACTGAGAAATGAGAATCACATATTAGGAACGAAAGCTGCAGACACAATACAATGACCTTTCTCCTTGGCTTCTCTTTTCTAACACAAACAGAATCATTTTCATTGCTGGAGTGCATATTAAACAGTAAATCTTGTAGCAATGTATTTGCAAGTGTCTGTGCTTGTTTTATCCAATTAGCATAGTTAACACGAGCAAAAAAAATTAGTAGATGTGGCTTTTAATTTCTGGGGATATCAGTTCCATCCACAAAAACATTGAAAAGTCTCCAGCTGGAGGCCTATTCCATCTGTCTCAGTACTGGAGGGAGGAGGGGCACTTTCTCCTTGCAATTTTAATGCTTGATTTAGAGTAAATGGGTAATATCACTGAGGGCAGAGGACCTTGGCTGACCTCTATTTTATTCTATGCATGTTTTTGTAACAGAGCCCCACATATACTTATCTATTAAATGGTGTTTCAGGTCATAGACATGTCAGTATTCTATTTACTGCTTTAATTATATAGAATTTAAAACAAACTTATCAATACTTGACACATTACCTTAGGGGGAAATAGCCTCACCATGAAACAGCATGAGAGCTATACTAAACCTACCTCAAACGAAAGCTTAAGTTTCCAACAAAGCCATTGAGGAGAGATTTTATTTTTACACCTGCTGTGTTTCCATCTAATCACCTTTCATGAGAGCATCTGAAACAAAGGGTTGAAGATGCACGTGCTTTCAACTTTTTTATGTTTATTTCCTGTCCCCCTGATTTAACTAACTGCAGTTCCACCCACACCCCCCCACACCCCCCCTCGGTTATCACTTCTTTTCAGTTAAAGCTGCTCCTAGTCAGCAACGTGTGTGTGCGTGTGTGTGTGTGCGTGAACGTATGTGAAATGACATCCTTGACCTGCTTTCTGTGCTGCTGGGGAAAAATATGGTGGAAGTCTCATGGTGGAATATTTGAAATGCAAGTCAATGCAGCTATCCACTTAGTCCAGCGGCAAGTCAGAGTTGTGGCACAGCACCAAGAGAATCAAAAATAAATGCATGAAACCTGGAGGCATCACAGTTCATTGCGCCCCTTGCTTCTGTGTTGTTCATACATTTGTAAGCAAACTCATGTTTTTGAAAGTCCAGGAGTTGCGTGGCAACGCACACAGCTGGTAAAAACGACAATGGCTGGCAATTTAAATTAATTTGGATAAGATGATTTTAAATTCCTTGCTGGCATCTTCAGTGCTTTAGACAGCATACCTCTTTTGTAAGAGGGATAAATACGTAGGGAGAGACAATGCCTAGTAACTTTGAACAAAGAACTTCATTAGAATAGAAAAAAGGAATTAATTGTAAGCAATTTGGTTGTTATTTGTTACTTTTCACTGTGCTGAAGAGCTTTTGACTGTGGCTTCCTACTACAAATCTTGTCATTGGCCAGAAAGAGTAGCAGTCAGTTCTGAGCAACTTGTTCTTTTGGATTATCGAATCTCAACTATGAAGTTTCCTGCTCAGGCCAAGAAGAGTTTTTGCACCTCTGAACACTCTGGTCCTTTACCAGGTACTCTTAGGGTGGCTTATCAATCCAAGCAAGCTGAGAAGCACCTCAGATTGTGGTCATCAACCACGCATCATCCAAGTCTTGACACTCTGCTACATGCATTGATGTTTTCTGTTGTTAGAAAATTTTTTTCTTGGTCAGTTCTGTTAGTTCTGTACATCATGCTTTCAGATGAGGTAATATACAAGAAGTCAGAGATAAGAAAACCGCAGAGTTCCTGGACAGTCAGGAGTTTGTTTAAGTCACAAGGACATCTCGGCTGCAGGTTGTATTGCTCTGGTATACTCATCAATAGAGAAGATGGATTCACTGACAACTTACACATAACACTGACATGTCACATGAGCTCCAGTTCATCCTCATTTGTGGTATGCAGATTTCTGTTAACCTATGTTACTTTTCTAGCTTATTCCATGACATATGTCATAGATTTGATACAACATACCCAAAGTATCATGTTTCTAAAGTTTGAAACTTGCACAAACTGTCACATCTAGTCTATCTAAAGTGTTAGATCAGGAAAGATGCTTTCATTTCTTCATGACTGGGTGTCTGGATCTAGTATAAAGAAACACAGAAATCTAAATACACACAATAGCCAGTAAAACGTTACTAAACAAGTATGTGTTTTTTCTCTGTATGTCTTCTTAGAAGAAGACATAGAAGGCCTAGCATATAATAGACTGGAAGGTTCATGATCCTTGATTGATTTCCCAATGATATTATTTGCTTTCATATATTAAACAACTGCATGCTTGGAAACAACATCAGATTAGAAACAGGAATGCGGTCAGTGAACTTTTTAAACTATTTCATCTGTCTTGTGTAACTGGGCTTGTTAACTCTTACTCAAAAATTGCCTTACACTGTTTTCCTTTCCCAAATGGGTGAGTTTTGGTGGCTTCATTACTCTGCCCATCGATACCTGAGATTTTTTGAGAAGGAATGCTGAGAAAAGGTGTCCAGTAGCCTAAAACAGCCACTGAGAAGGTGAAGTCTAAGGCTGAGAAAGTCACAGAAAGAACAACCTGAGCATTCCTGATGGAATCCAGAGAAATTGATAATTATTCTCTCAATTGGGAAAATAATTAGGAAGGTTGCCTTTATCAACAAAAGTTTTGGGAAAAGCTTTGGGAAAAGCTCCACATGAATGGAGCCTGAAAGAAAAAGGAAAAGAAGTGTGGGGAGAGGAAACATAGGTTCAGAGACAAAGATTTTATAGAAAACCTCCCCTGGGACAGAATTAGCATATTGAACATGAGAGGTTATGGGAGAACTTGTAAAAGCATCTCTAGCTAGGGGCCTGAAGCACAAGCCAAGATGCAAGAAGTTGGCAGATTTAAGCCAGAAAAGCAAATGAAAGAGCCTTGAGGCCAGATCAACAAGGAAGGAACGGAGTTGCTGTTGCTTGATTACCAAGGCCTACGGCACAGAGTCTCAAGAGGGAATTCCCCTTTGGCTTCAGGGGAATATAGCATTACCGTGTGATTGTGGAGGGACTGGCATGCGATTTGCCTTGGAGAGACCAATCCACTTGCAACAGAAGCTGAGGCAATGAACATACTGATGAAGTTAGATAAATTCAGATTCATTCCAATTATAAGTTCAGCCATTGTTTTGGGGAGGTTTAGTTGGGGCTTTTTTGCCTGCCACCACCTGATGATTATAAATTTTGAGCCTTAAGAATGGCATTATTTACAGATGTAATTTGTCTCTAATGATCTATTTGCATACTTCATTGCCTTTTAATCCTGCTACCAGTAGACTGTATTGGTTAATACAGAATGATAAACATAAATGAGGATGGAAACTACCGTTACAGTAATCAAGATTAAAATTACAAAGAGCATCATATTTTACAGCACGAGCAGAGTGGTTGAGGTCAGGAGAAACTTAGCCTCTGTTCCTATAAAATCCATTATTAGAATATGTCATTTGGGGTTTGTAGCTTCATCCTAAATGTCTTGCATATACCATTGGTAGAAGAGCAAAACTTGGTATTATTCCTTGGTCTTCATCAACATGGCCGTCTCTGAGCTCCTTTGCTGCCTGATTATTTGGACAGCTGACATTAGAAATAGTCACTTTCTATAGCTACTTTACAGGACAAAAACTTGGACCTGTATTTAATCTCTGTTGTTCTTGTTCCATTAAGACATTCATCACTTGTTAGACCTCCCGGGAGCAAGTTCAACACCACATCCATCAGCTACATTTCCTGTTTTAGTATTTTCTGTCAATAGAACACAATAATATCAAGGTATATTATAGGCAGTTTTACGTTGCAGAGCTAACTAATATAATTGGAGATAATGAGCTTGCATTAACTTCTTGGAAAACCAAGTCTGCCTGAAGCACAGGGCATATTAGAATTTATAAAACACATGGTTTTTGTCTGACGAAGGGCAAATAGAAGTACGACATACATTTTTAGAAAGTGCAGAGCCTTGGAATGATATAAAAGGTAGTTTTCTGCTATTCTTGGATAAGCAGTGAGACAGCCCTTAGTCTGCCATTACTGCATGCTTTTGAAGATTGTACTTACATTGCCATTAGCAGCATAAGATGTGGGAGTGATGGATAATTTGTTGTGGTTAAAGCTGAGTGTGGTTATGCTTAAAGTAATCAAGTGAATGTCATCCATTTTGAGGAAAAGCATAACACTTAGGGCTTTTTAATTAAGGTACGAGGATGAGTGTTTGTACTTGTCTTTCTTACTTTTAATAGAAGAACATGAGATACCGGTGGATAATTTGTTACTGTTACTAAAATTGACAACATTTACCTTAAAGGAATATCGTACACAAGCTACCTTAACTCATTTCATTGTGAATACTTCCTAAGCTGCACCACATAGTGTGTTTGTTTTTCTCTCAATCTGAGCACTTATGAGGCCACACAGATGGGTGACACAGAGGATCCAGGAGAAGTCAAGACAAGATAAAAATTCTCTGTGAGCTTATAATGAAAGATCACATCTGCTTGTGGGGTTGAATTGAGGTTGCACAGACTGTCTTGGTTCTTCTGTTTTTTCTAACTTTCAAGTCTCTGGCATGACAACTGCAATAGTAATCCCTCTATGTACTTTTAAATGTAATTTCTTACAGTCTGCTGAAAAAAGTGAACACAACAATATTTATTTTTGGACTGTACTGATCTCCACAACTGCCATCAACACAGCAGAGACTTTTAGACTCATTGCTTACAGTGCTACTACTTGAACCACCAAACTGTATTTCAGTGAGAAGGTGTTTTGAGACTTAGCAATTCTGTTGCAGGAGAATGCACTCTGCAGATCCTTCCTGCTCTGCTTATCTTTCCTTTAGCTGCAGTTTCTCCTCTTTTACAGCTCTTGTTCTGTCCTGTCCCTCTTTCCCTTGTCTTATCATTACCTGTGCTCTTCTTCCAGTCCTGTCCCTCCTCTCTTGTTTGCACTTGTTCCCCCATCCCTAGTGTCTGTTGGCTGTCCTCAATCCCCAGAGAGACTGAAGCCTACGTAAGGGAAGTGAAATCTTTGCAGAATCTGCAAAAATCACTAAAGAAAATGCATTATCCTCCCTTAAATCTCTCATTCAGATCTGCCTGCTTTGACATCCCTACAAAACTCTTGGTGGCAGTTAGGTGCTGTGTCTGCAGTGAGTTTCATTCACCCATTGTTCGGAAATGTCTCACTGTTCCGGTGTCGCTCATTCACTTCATTATATCTTCTTATAGTCTCTCGTCATTAAGTTAATTATGACCTCTCTTGGGCACAAAAAGTCTCTTTGTTGTGTGGTGCCTGGCAGGAGCAGCACTGCAGCAACACAGGTCATGACAGTATTTTAAAATGCACGCCATCATCACAAACATGTAATCTTAAAAGCCCAGAAATGAGAACCTCAGGAATGGAACTCCAGAGCAGGTTATTACCTGTCATATTACACCCCATCACTTTCTGAAACCTACCTTCCCTAAAGTATTCACCAAAATCATCTTTCAGTCTGGTCCTTCAATACCTTCAAGGGGACTGAGGGCAGGAAGTCATCCTGAATCACTCTCATACTCGTTTAAGCATGTAAAAATGCACCTATCCCCTCTTGTCTTACATGTAATCCTCAGGCATCCATAGAAACAGAGCATAAAAGGCTGGGTTGCTCAGATGGTTTTGTTTTCTTTGTGATTGCAAAATGTAATTGATGAAAACTAGCTTTTCAGATGCAGTGGGAGTCTCAGCCTTATTTAAATTTGTCTTTTTTTTTTCACTGATAACCACATTAATAATAAATAGATTTGAAATTTCATTTTCTATTTTCATCAAAAAGAAGGGCTGGCATCCAAAATAATTATTTTAAATACTATAAAATAATTGCATTTTTAAACTTTCTACACTCACTTTCCATTGTTCTATGTGTTTTACTTGTTACTCTGTGTTATACTCCCTGAGGGCCAATTATATTCTGGTAAAGTTGGATAACAAATATTGTGAATTGTAGCTTTTTCACTCTTGGGATTTAGTGCTATTACTGAATCGAGCATGCACATATGCACACACAGAGAATCAATCACAGTATTTCATGTTTCATTTTCATTGTATTAATTACATTCAAAAGCATGCTGTCAATCAGATTGATATAATTTTTTATGGTTGTATGTTTTGGAATTTCTACATTCAGTGACTTAGATTACTTAAAATACATTTGATACTTGTGACAAAACAGTAAGTGCAAAGAATTAGACTTTTATTTACTGTTGCAATTTATAAAAATTTGGGTTCTTTTACAGCAGTGTTAAGTCATACAGCATTAACACCTAGAGAAAAGTTATATATTTATTTGAAGTTCTAGGTATCTGTTGTAGTTAGGTATTATGCCACTTACGATTTATACAAAAAGCACGTCTTTGCCAGGTCCTTCATCCCTGTATATGCTGTAATTTCCATAGTGGACAATGGGGATGGAGCCGGAAAGGAAAGATGAGATCCATTTACACAGTGGGATTTTATCAGTGTAATTAAAACTTCTTTTGGATTTAAAAAAGTGTACTGGTTTTGGCTGGGACAGAGTTAATTTTCTTCATAGTAGCTAGCATGTTTTCAATTTGTACTGGAGACAGTGTTGACGATAACACAGGGATGTTTCCATTGTCACTGAGCAGTGCTTGCACAGCACCAAGGCCTTTTCTGCTCCTCACGCCACCCCAGCGGCGAGTGGGCTGGGGGTGGACATGAGGTTGGGAAGGGACACAGCTAGGACAGCTGACCCCAGTTGACCAAAGGGATGACCCAAATCATAGGACAATCATGCTCAGCAACAAAAGCTGGGGAAGAAGGACAAGGAGGGGGCATGTTAGGAGTGACGGTATTTGTCTTCCCAAGTGTCCTGGTTTAAGCTAAACCAGAACTAATTCTGTTCAGTGGTTTTACTTTTCAGTTAAGTCTCTTCTAAGCAACGGCACTTTCTGGAATCAACAGCATGTTTTCCCAGACTGTGTCTGCTTCTAGTAGTGATAGCACTTGATGTTTGTAGTTAGTACCAAGGAATGAATTGGAGAAAGACTCTTGCTTGTACTTGCTCCTATAGCAACCAAGGTCACTGCTAAATTCTTTATCCCATATTGAGGTGCCAGAAGTGAAAAGGGGTCATAAAAAAGTGAAAGGTCGCACCTGCAGGGAGGAGCGAGCTGGACAGGTGACCTAAACCTGACCAACTCAGTATTCCATCCCATATACATCATATCCTGTACAAGCTGAGGAATCACAAGGGTTAAGCCCTCCCTCTTCTTCTATGGCCGACATCTGAGGAGGGCTCTGTCTGTTCTGTCTTCAATCCCGATCCGTGCATTCCTGAATCCAGTTCCAGAATCCAGCTCCTGTATCCAGTTCCCATCTGCTGCCGAGTCCAGCCTGGGACTTCCCCAGTGCCAGCCCTGCAGCGTCAGTAGTGACATATTTTCACTGGGGGCTTGGGTTCAGTATCGGTTTCATGTATATTTGTATATACTTTATCATTTTTGTATTAATATTATTTATCTTTTTATTGTCATTTTTTCTTCAAAGCTGTTTTGGTTTTCTTTTCCAGTCCATAAGCCTCTCTCCCTTATTGTCTCTCCCCTCCCTTTTTAAGGAGGAAGAGAGGTTAATAGAGAGAATCTGTCATTCGATAGTGGCCGGCCCAGCCCTAACCCATGACATCAAGTAACTGTTACACATGATGGAGCCCTGATTTCCTGGAGACGGCTGAACACTGACATTTTGCTTTGCTTGTATGCGTGGCTTTTGCTTTACCTGTTAAACTGTCTTTATCTCAACCCACAAGTTTTATCGCTTTTTACATTTCCAATTCTCTCCCCCAACCCACCAGGGGGAAGTGAGCAAGTGGCTGTGTGGGGCTGAGCTTCCGGCTGGGGTTAAACCATAACAAAAAGCATCTGAAATTTTCTGGAATTATGTTCCATCCCAAAACTTGTATCCACTTAGGACATGGCAGGTTTGCAGCATGGTCCAAGCTTAAGGCAATATACCATTTATTTCCCCTTTTTTTTTGAAGCGGAGAGGGTGTGAGATGGGTGTTTTTTCTGAAAACAAGTTGCTGAAGTCAATGCATTTAGATAGACCCTCACGTGTCCTTGCATAAGGGGGTTGTGAAAAAAATGAAGAAATTTTATCCAGCAGTTCTGCACAAATGTGTAAGCATCAAGAATTACAACTTTCCAACTTTTTAAGTCTACTTTATTTGTGGAACAGACTACTCTGGGAACAGAAATGACATATTTTAAAAGTGTCACTTCACATATCCTTTCCTTCCCATCGTGCAGAACACCGAATCCACCAGAAAAGGAGGAAAGATCATTATCTAACAAAAGTCTGTAAGCCCAGATCTCTAAAACTACCATATTCCCCACACTCTTGCTGCTGTGCTCTGGCTTTGCTGGGCATTGAGTTGTGTGGAGGCTCCTCTGTCAGTAGCGATCTTGTGATCTGCCAGGTTGCCCTCCGAGAACATATTACAGCCAGCGCAGGCAGTGAACCAGTGACATCTGCCAGTTCAGTGCAGTTTCTCTCCCTTTTTTTAATTGCTGTGACATGTTCAGAAGCACTGTGTGCCAAAGCATGTATTGCATAGAGCAATTTTTCACAGTTCCATATGCCTTGGCACATCTCCATCAAGAAATGAACACCTCTTGCACCGCAGCTGGATGGTTCAAATGTGGACAGGTTTGAACAACATTTGAAGCTGGAACTACTCATGGAAAGTTCAATGCTTCCAATCCAAGCAGAAAGTACTTTCTCCTTTCTCTGATGTCCTAGATGTCAGTAGTTCATGTCATATCAGAGTATCTTATACCACAGTATTAAGAATATAAATTTGCATTTTTTTTAAGTATTATTCAGGTCTAAAGGGTCAGTAGAAAGTTAGATTAAAACAAATAAAAACCTGGAGGAAGTTTACTACTTTTACTTCATCAGTCTATTTTCATTCTCAGTTTTTTAAGAAATGAAAAAGGGGTTTAGATTTGTGGCCAAGTATGTGGGTTCCAAGGCTTTAAAAATTTTGATTCTATTGTTTGGTGATGAGCAGAACTCTAACTCTTGGTGCCTAGGTAGTAATTTATACACTCTTTGCTACCAGATGTGCCCGTGAACTTTCAAATTTTCTTGTGAACATACTGAATTTAATAGAAATAATAATATTTTTACATAATCATTACTTGCAAAAAAGGTGATGTGAGTGGATGAAAAGAAAAAAAAAGAAAAGATTACCTGAACAACTCCCATAAAAAGTGAACAAAAGACTGTTACGAACCTATGAGGACATAAGAGTGGACCAACTGTAGTCAGTAGGTTTGCAAATAGATGCCCTTTTTATTTGCTCTGCTACAATGTCCACTTTGTCTTTGTTCTTTGTAAGCAGTCTATTGAAGGAGTGAGTCTGTTGGCAGGAATATTTGCAGGAACAGCTATTTTTTAGAAAATATTGCTAGCAAATTTTAAATTGGGAGTTTTGACCACTTGTAAGCAGAGCTGTATTCTAGAAGTTGTTTTCATCCATCCAGGGAGATGACTCCTACTTCAGAGACATTTTTCATTGGTTTGAGGATGTGATAGTCAAAGAGCACTTGCAGATTTGATAGTCTGAGAATTGTCCTTGCCTAGTAACACCCTGCTAGTGGTAAAGGGACTTCAGTGACTTTTATCTCCTTCCATCTTCAAGAAATGTACAGCCCCCAACAAGGAAAATACAGCTGGATGTCTAGATCAAAAATAGCCTCTGCTGCATTTTGAACTCACATGAAGAGTCTGAATAGATGGAATTATCTGCAGAAATGATGCAGCAAATGTTTAAATAATACATAAAAAAATTCTGACATAGACTCAAGGAGCATGCTAAGTTGTTCTGACATTCTTTTACATAGCTCTTAAAATTAGTTAACATTTATAGCTTTATACTTAAGAATGAAATAGTTAAATATATTTTTAAAGCTTCTTTTCTGGGACCTTGCAAGCCATGTTTCAGAGACTTTCCACTGCTGAGTTACACAACCCCTGTAAATACGGGATTTAAAAAGAAAAAGCTGACAGAACTTTATCTATATGTAGTACCAGTAGTTTCCACGGTAAGATCATGTTTTTCTCTTTCACTTTTTTTCCCTGTCGTTATCTCTAATTTCAGTCTGTTTGTTTGTTTGTTTCCAACCACTACTTTTGTTATTTCTTTCCCTTTGCTCCAGTCTCAGTCTTAACATTTTCTATTGCCATGGCTCTGCAGGCATGGGATGGTCCCTCAAAGCTCCAAAGGCTCTGGAGATACCATATGTAACATTACACTCAGACAGCAATGCAAATGTAGCTTTTTCACCATATATAGCAATAGAATATGTTTATATGGATTTACACAGAGAAGAGATAGAAATCGCTTGGTGAATGTTCACAAGAGCACCAGCCCAGGGAGAACAGTACAGCTGGGTGACAATGGGAGAAGCTACATGAAACCTACAGGAACACAATGAGCTGAAGACCTATCCCAAAGAGGGAAAAAACAAAACAAAACAAAAAAACCCCAAGGAATCGGACAAGAGGATAAGAAAGATAAGGAAGGAAGGCAATTGGGAAGGAAAAAATTCATTTCTATTGCTTTTCAGCCTTTGAGAATTGTTAACTCGCTGTTGTTGAAGACTCCCGTAGCTTTTCCATCAGCTCAGAGAAGCATTGTTAAGATATACAGGAGTAACTTAGGATGGGACAGGCTATTTGTACAAATTCCCAGTTCCTGAGCAGCCTCATACATCCCAGCTGCAAGATGGCTGCGCCTCTTTGTCTCACAGTCCTTTCATTTTCACTAACACAAGCAGCAGCACAAGATCAGATGTGCCAGCAGGCAGCCAGCTTAAGGCTGGCAAATATCTTTCGATTACAAAACATAAGCTGCTTGGTGCTTGCCAAAAATTGTACCAATATATGACAAAAGCAAAGGTATATTATAAAAAATAATCACAGAAATATAAAAAAAATGTTCTCTACTGAGGGTACGATGTAATTTTTTTTTTAAAAAAATTTATTTTTTCCAGTCCTGAAGTTAGCAAACAACCTTTACAGACATAAAATGAAAACCCTGAGACTTAAGCTAGCACAGTGTTAGTTGGAATTTATGTTTTTCAAGCCTGTCCTGAGGTGGTCTATGTCCAAGTTTTCTATTAACCAAATGGCTAAAGTTCACAGGGGTCTCAGTATTCTGAGAATTCATTTTGGTCCATTTTTGGCCCTACTTGATCCTATTTCTATTTTCAGATGAGCACAATAAGTCTGTACAGCTGATAGAGTCAGGCTACATTTATTATCATTCTCAGTTATCAGTTCACAGCAGGGACAACTCAGTAGTTGCTGGCTGAAACATAAGCCTCACGTATGGGTTTTATTTTTCCTTTTTTTTCTCTCTAGCTCAAAGGAAAATCAAACTGTGCCTCTTTCTAGCTCATTCCTCCCTAGGCCAGTTGCAGATTTTACTGTGCTTCTGCCTGCCAAAGGTGACAATGGAAGTTAAAGTTGGCATCTCTCACAGTAGTTGTTGGTCCCATGCCCATTCAAAAACTTTGGCGTATTTCTGCCATGTAATTAGCTCTATCTTGATTAAGTACTTATTTAGGTTTAAAAGTGCTGCCCATCAAAATCCCCTTTTCTGAAATCATAGTGTTACAATGAGATACGGCACCCTTTTAATTCCCAGACCTATATTACTCTCGGACACTGAACAGCTGGTTGAAATGGGGGAAGTGTTTTCTTAATTTACAAAACTGTAAAAGCCTTTGGACTGCTAGGATGAAATGGGATGTACTAGTACAGGATACTGCAAAAATAACAAAGAAAAGAGAGAGCACCTTTTATGTTCTCTTTAAACTCAAGTCTTCCTTATGTGCTCTGAACCTGCAAGTGCTATTGATTGGGAGATCAAGGTGCTGAGTCTGCCTGTGATTAAGCACTTTGTATTTACTGGTATCCCACCAGCTAATCAATTCTCTCATTCCTATTGCCCATTAAGGCTATTACACTTCACAGGCTTATCTCATTATTTAAATAATAGCCGGTCCAGTCTGTGGAGTGTCCTACGTGTGTGGTGACTTTGGCACTCATAAAGCACCACCTTAGCACAGAAGAAAAATTCAATAGCATTCTCTAATAATTCAATTTCTTAAAATTAGAAAGGGTAAAAGATTAGATCACAATTACATTCTTGAAGCGTTCTCATAAATTATTGCTGAATATACATGTATACCCACTGGAGTCAGTCTCTGATCTTGTCCCAAAGACTGATTTCTCTTGTTTATGAATAGCCATCCTTGCTTCAAGAGAAAATAGATGCAGCTACACTACAACTCAATTTCAAAACAGCTGATTCTGAAGGAGTTGCAACTCACAAGGTACCCGTAGGATTTAATCCAGTATGAGATCTGGTGTCTGTACTTTTCAAAGCAGGCCTTAGAGTATCTGGCAGCTGGCCCATTCAGATACTCAGAAGTATCCGAGAAAAACTAACCTCTGAGCTTACCTGGTTTTTGCTCATTTAGGGCTTGAACAAGATGCCGGGCATGGATTGCTCATTTATGAGTGACCTTCTGGTGGACCTAAGGTGTACTGCTAACAAAGTGTACAGAGTTCAAACGTGTTGCTGAATAACTCTTGACACTTTTACTGAGCCCAGTAACCATCAGTATTAAAATTGCTGAGATATGGACAAGGAGATAAATTCAAGAAAAGGCCATGAAGAAGAAAGGTGAGTGCCTTATCCATTGCTAAATATAAGCAGTTGCCATAAGAGCAACCACAAGACTGCTTCCTCCCCTACCTATGCTGGAGCCTGGGTAAAGTAAGTATCTTTCTGCTACCATAGCTCAGGGCATGCAGGGCTACTCCAGCTAGAGAGGCATGGAGGAGCAGCAATTCCCAGCAAGGCAGAAAGCTTATCCATTCTAGGCTAATTTATTTTATTCTTGGCCTCAGAATAACAACTTTTGCTGCTCTCCTGAAGAACCTTGAACGGGGTACAGGGGTTTGATTCTTTCTATGTATCAGTCTCTCACTGTTGAAGCCAGTCAGAGATGAAATATGCAGCTGAGCTCTAATGATCATTGACGCTCAAGGCAGCAAAAGGTAGCACCTTGGCAGAAGAGCAACCACTAATTCAGCAATTCTAGATCTGAAATTAATAGCAACTTAGCTAGATGATACCCTGTGCTTAGCTGAATGGGCAGATCAGTGAGATGAGATGTGGTGAAGTTCTGTGATAACTTTGTTGTAGCTCTTTTTGCACAGGGTCTTTTTGAGTCTGTGCATGCTTTGTTCATAAAATACTGCCAATGCCCTTCACAATGATGTTCAAAATGTTCATTTGTTCTACTCTGTCATACATGGTTTCTATAATCTGTTCAAAATGAATCTCTTCCTTTTAGTGCATGCCTGATGTCTGAGTGCTTCAACGTCCAAGTCCAAACAGTCTTCGAAGTGTCAACTGTCGTTCATATAAGGAGTTGCCTTTTGGGACATTTAAGTACTAGCCTGAAGTACACAAATTTGTCTTTTAGCATATAGAAATAAAATACAAGTAGCATAGCTTTTCTTTTTCTCTTTATGAAATTGAATTTACTAAGCACTTAGCCATGAACCATATGTATGTGTAGGTTGCGGATGTTTACCCTTTGACATTTAATTTTGATGCAATGCCTAAGAAAACATGTCATCAGACAGGCCCCCCTAGAAATTATTTCCTCCAAGGACTAACAAAATGTATGCTCCTGAAAAGGACCTCAGAACTGCCAGTAAAAACTGAATGAGCACTTCTCTGTGCAGAAAGTCTTTCTCATAGCCAAGTCATGCTCTCTATTGAACTATGGGTAGCAGATGGCTCTGGAAACAAGCATATTGGGCAGAATGCCACAGGGCATTATTAAGATCTTCAGCCCACAAAAGGACTTGCATGAATTACTTTTACCTATGCAGGCCATACAAACCTCAATGAATGGGATGAGACATGAAGAAACTGAGCTGAAAATTCTGGGGCCATCAGATAAGTAGAAAGTATTCAGGAAAATATTTAGCAAAAAGGTGGTTGTTATGAGATTTGTCATGCAGTTGATTCAGAGTGCCATACTTCAAAACAATGTTGAAACAACGCCTTAAAATTCTTTATTGAATTTAAGTACATTGTCAAAAAGCAAAATGATGGAATAAAGCCTAATTTTTAAAGCGCTTTTTTTTTTTTTTTTTTTTTTTTATTAAGCTAATGCCTTATTGTGTAATGAGGAAGCATTTATGAAGTACAATGTGACAATAATTTGGGTATGTTAATTTTCAGTGAGCCTCAACTTACCACCAGAACCAAGCCAGAAAACCTTAGAATCACCTCTGAGTTCAGGTGCATCAGGTCAGACTTGATCTGACCCACCAGCTCAATCAATTTTTGCTGTATAGATCAACCTAGATAGCCTAACTGACTTAGATCATGTGGCCCTCCATATGCAGTCTCCTTTTTAAATTACATTTATTTCACTGGGATTTCTGTGATTTTGTCTCTGTAAAAACCTAATGAAGATCTGACAGAGGAGAGCTCCTGTGTCACTCTATTGTTAGCAGGTAGCTGCAGAAAATGTCCTGGTTTCTTCTAAATTGTGCAGGGAATAGATCCCATCTGTGTGCCTTTCAGCATCCAAGTCATACATTAGATCCTGTTCACATCTACATGTAGTAAAGTTTGTCTGGCAGCATTTTAATTTATTTTATTTTTCCAATAACTTCTGAGAAATTGTTGCAGTTCTTACTCCCTGTACTACATCTTAGGCAAAGATCTATTTTATGACTTCACATTTCTATTCTTTTTCAATCAGAACTAATAATACTGTCCAGTGACATGGACAGCAAGAATAAGGGGGGGGGGGGGGGGGGGGAACGGAACCCAAACAAAAAAGGTAAATACCATAAGTAATACATCAAATTTAGAAAGAAACCATGTGCTCATACGGTAGTGACTGCTTCTCTCAACTCTGGTTGTGACTCAGTGTACGGTGGAAAACTCTGCACTTCTACTGAGTAATATTTTCTCAGAATAAGTTCTTTCACTCAGTCCTATGTCAATAGATTGAAAGTGGAGTCTAAAATAAGAAGAAGACATAATCTGATTATTTTTGATGATATAAAACCCTGAAAGCTTTTAGCTAAAAACATGAAGTTCTGCCTATCTCCAAAAAATACTGTTCAGACCTCTTCAAACTATTTAGGGATTGTTTAAAGCCTACTTCTTAATTATTTATGCTCTGGGACGTATGGTCTTACAACTAATGTCTGAAACATTGGAATGACGAGACAGAGGAAAATTACATGAAAATACAGTTGAAACTCCCGTGTGTTTGTTGCCTGAAGCCAAGGAGCAGAACAGGAATAGACAGTCACATTGCAGAGCAGAGAAGTCCAGTATCTGCAGCTTAGTATAGAAATATCAACGGTTGTGCAACTAAAACCAGGCTTTTTTTTTAAAGTTAGCACCATATATGAGGAATTTTTGAGGGGAAAAAGCAATCTCATCCTAAAGAAAGGCCTACAAATTGCAAGGAAAACTATACAAAGAAAGCTCTGAAACTATGATCATTAGTGCATAATAATGAGACTCAAGTTGAGGGAAAAAGAAAGCAGAGAGAAAATGTAGGGGGTCATAGCTCTGCAAAAGTATTGCAAAAAAAAAAAAAAAAGGAGGGGACACACACAACAGTGAAAAATGGGTATGTATGGGTTTGCCTGTGAGAAACAGCACCATTTTCTGTCTTAATACTGCAACTAACTCAGGAGGACTTGTAGAAAAAGTTCATAAAAGTTGACACAGAAATGTTATTCGTTGCTGGGCAGTCAGAGTAATTCAGACTCTGGATTTATTTGATCACAAAACAATACAGTTTGAGGGAGGGCCCTGTCTAGCATTCCACCTGATTAAAAAGGTATGTTCAAAGAAATAAACATCTAAAAATGAAGTTGACCCCCCTATTGGAATTCCCCAAGCACAAAATTACACTGATTCTAGTGCAGACTGCAAAAAGGACTGGCAAACATGCAGAAAAGAGGGAGAAGATAGGAAGGATCACTAATTGCATAGGGAGGGCACAATGTAATCAAGCTTTATCTAACATACTAAATGCAGCTACAAACATCTCAGCAACATAGCTCTCCTGGTATAAATATTTACCTGTACAAGCTCTGTGCCTTTTCCTTCGAAAAGTCTAACACAGGAGGTGCACAATTTATATACTGTACTCTTCACTTGTACTCTGCCTAAAAGCACAGTTTAGGTTCTGGGGTATTATGGTAATGCTGATGTTAAATAAAGACAAAATTTCCTTCAAATACTTTGTCTGCAATATGGGAACAGAAAGCACTACACAGGACCAAATTTGGCCAAGTTAGATTCAACAGTTGCTGCTTTAAAAATTCCAAATAAATACAGATCTTGATCAACACAGATCATTTGGTCAACCTCCTCCTGACTAGGTCCTCTCCCACAGTCTTTCTGTCAGTCCTTGCAATCTCTACTGCCCTTCCCACAGTGTAAGACTCAGGATTTCTCAAGGCGTTGGTTTTAAGACCTCTAATATTTTTAATTCAGATGTTTCAGAATTTTGTTTTACTCTGCATACAATACCAAACTTGTCTGTATTGTAAGGCTGTCTCTTCTTCGAATTAAGAGAGCTTACTAGGACTGAGGGTGTAATTACAGCAGAGAAAAGGTACTTGCGTTAGTTATAAACTGGCTGGTGCACCAAAACCTCATGGGAATCTGCAGTGTGACACTTGTGTAATACAAACATGTAACTGGGAATATGGGTGCTTCTGTTATGGATTTTATTCCATTAAGTATGTGTCAGACAGTAGGATAATGTGTGCCAAACTCCATTTCATAAGCATAACGTTGAAACCAAGTTGAGTGCAGAGAATTCTGTGCTTTCACTGGATATTGCAGGACAGACTCTTTGCACACCTGTTTCTCCACGTGGGCATCACCATGTAGGACTCAGTTTGGGATGTAATTGGCCAGCTGAGGAATCCTGAGGAGATATTTCCACTAGTATGATGCTCTGAGCTTCACTATACACGTCTTGATTTGGGACCGTGTTCAGAGCTGAAGTTGGAAAAGTCCATGAATGCTCTGACATGGTCAGAATTCCTGCCCAGTGATTGCCATCAAAAGGTATGATGACCTCAGTATACTAGTTTAAGCACAAAATACAAGCTCAGGCAAGTTCTGGAGGTATCAGAAGGGTATTGTGCCAGCTGGAGCATGTGGTACAGTGCAGCTCTTTGGTGTGACATAACTGGGCTAATGCTGACCAAGTTGGCTCTGAAGTCACAGCGTGCTGCGTGGACTATTCACTCTCTGCTCTATAAGTTTACACTTTGAAAAGACATGGAGGAAGTGAGAGGGCAGAAGTCCTCTAGCTAAGGACAGACAAAAGAAGACATTTTTGATTCTGGGAGGTCGCTGCAAACAGGAAAAGAATAAATTGTTCTCCAGAGCTGCTGGGAAAAGGACAAAAAATAATGAGTTTAAGTTTCAACAGAGAGATTAATAAAGTGACTGCTGAGGGGGCTGTGGAATCGTCACTGCTGTGGATACTTGTGAGCAGTATCAGCAGACGTTCCTCAGCAGTGGTGGGGCAGAACAGCTTTTCCTCAGAGTGGGAGTGGGAACCTCCGAAAGACCCCTTTCCTACTCTTGCTTCAATTTCACTCGGTAGGCACGAAGCACAGAGTCTGAATTCAGTTGCAATTTTTTTTTGAAGTATGTACACATGTAAGAATCTTATTATTCATAGATGGTGATAAAGAGTGAGGAAAAAAATAGAGTATTCCTTGAGATGTCAGTTCTAAACCAAGTGTTAAATTGTATAATGAAGCCTTATTTAGGACAACACTTAAGCAATATTCTCTCTTACAATGCTAATGGTATTAAAATGTTTTATTTTAGTTTTGGTTTGAAATAGTACTCTGAAAACTCAGAGTCCCTACACAGTTCCTCTGCTGTGACTGAACATGGCATCCAACTTAGTGTTATATTACAAGAGAAGTTTGAAAATACACACCAGAATCTCTACCCAGCCTCTTACACACTCCAGTGTTTGACATAATTAGGTTGTTACAATGGCAGTATACATTACATAGAATTAACCTCTTGCTCTGAGCATCAATGGCAATTCTATCAATTTCTTTCTCTCATTGTTTTGTTATAACACAGCTAAAGCTGTTAATCAGTCCTATGGTATCAGTGCTGAGGATGTTGCTAAAGATGAAGGAAGCAAGGGCAAGGATGCCTTTGCATGATAGGGTAGTTAGGGGCATCTCTAAGCTGGAGCAGGTATAGCTCAAGCAGGATCCTTCTCAGCCACCAAGTTTCTCAGAGGAGTGGAGTCAGACTGTTTGCTCTGACAAAAGCCAGACTGCAAGCCACTGAGAGGGCCATGTATCTGGATGAGGACATTAACCGTATTGTAAGCATAAGCCCTGAGCTAGCATAACAATACACATACAGTTCATGCTTTTCACTCTTCCGGGAGATTTCTGTGCCTGCTAAACATCTGTCACTATCCATTTTCTGAGTTAGCATTAAATATTGCTGTAAAATAATTCAGTTTAGACAGTATTCTAAAAGACCAATTTTTAACAAAACACAGAGGAGTTTATATTAAAAGACATAGCAAAGGTCTTTAAAAGTTATAGGTAGAGGTTTAGGATAGCAAAAGCATAATATCTTGTGCCAGAAGGTCAGTTGTGTGGTTGCTAATTTGGAGCAAAAGATCGGTACAGTATCTGATTTAGGAAACACAGATTTATGGCAATATGGATTGGCTTTATGTCCTTAAAATGTTTTGTAAGTTGTAAAAAAAAAATTCTGTTTAGGAAGATATCTGATTTGGGAAGGTATAGAAAAAAAACATCCACTATTATGAGTTTATACGCATGAATCAAATTAGGTATATACTTAAGTCTTTTTCTCAGTCAGGACTCCCAGCCTTTTGATTTCTGTAAAGTGATGTGAAAGCAAAAAATAAAAAGAATAGGTACTCCAGAAAAGCATCTGTTATCATTTATATCAATTAATGATGTACTCCAAATAGGTTCATTAAGCCCTGATATAACTGAAGGCAAGGTAGCATTACACTGGGGTGAATCAGGCTTAATTGACCTAGACAAAAAGCTTCTGAGTATGTGATTCATAATTAGCATCTGACTGCATAAATGTCTTTCCTAAAGACTAATAAGGATTTTAATCCCATCTATAGCCTCTTATTTTGTAGACTTTCTCTATTACAGTTGTTCAATAAGGCGTGATACTTATTCACATAATTTTATTTGTTTATGTATATTTATTGGGGATTTTTTAATGGATTTATTCCACATTGCATGGCATCTCCCATATATGTTCTTTGTCATGTTGTGCATGAAGTTCATCTTCTTTATCCATTATAAGAGTGTAGCAAGAGAATACTGAGACACCAGGACAGGAGAAGAAAAGAAAGTCAGAGCAGAAATGGTTGCATTTCAGGAGGGTGTGTGCAGAGTTCTGAGACTCAGTGCACGATGTTTCACGAGAACAGGAAAACATACATTGCAAGGACATGGGTTCTTTTGTTAGATCACAAATTTAACGACTTAGTTCAGTCTAAGTGCAGACTAAGCAGTATTTAAGTTATGCCCCTTCTGTTGATGGATTGTAACTTTATTTAAAAATTGCATACAAATCATGCAATTCAAGACTTCTGTTCAGGTCTTGCGGATATTTTTTTCTTATTATTTAGTGGACTGTGAATTTCTCATGTATTATTCAATCGGTTACTTCACTTGCCTTGTCTAAATGTGACTACTGTAAAATTGCATTCAGATTCCCTCAAACTGGGGATTGATAGCCCATAACTTGCCCTGTGTATGCCAGATTTCCCTGTATATGGCCTCTTTGAGGGCTTTGAATCTTTGCCTAGGATTTGTGGATGTCCAACAGCCTGAATGCTCTGAGCAGGCTGCAAAGACGTCGCAACTCTGGATGTGTCCACAGCACTTGTGCAGACCACCAAAGAAGCACGTACACTCAAAGTTCAGGACGTATTGGCCTTACAGCACACGTGCTGAAATGGTGGTCTGTGCATGTACTCAAAATCTCCTGGGCTCTAGAAGCTTGTGACTTAATTGAACATGTGTTATAGGCCTGACTTTTCTCAGAAACAGGTTATCTGTATTTCATGTGTGCAATTGCTCTGAGGTATCCCAGATGCATCAATTTCCCTGCATTTGCGTTATCTGGACAGAAATCCTGGACAGAAATATGGGAATCCTGTCTCTAACACGAGCATTGCTAGGGAAAGAAGAAATGAGTATGACACCATATTAGCATGCAATATGTTTACACTAAATTGGCTGTTGCAATCTTGGTTGAAGTCATTATTCTTGTACTGGCTGGGCGTTACTTTATGCATTATAATGTTATTTTAATTCTGCATGCCTTTCCCCCGCCCCTTGTTTCGTGCCTTTTCCCTACTTTCCAGCTGTGAGATGTGTCACAGTTTGATTGTCAGGCCAGTCCCAGCTTTCCACCCCTCTAAAGTAAGACAGCATTGGACTTATGTCCCATTTTCACCTTCTAGATGCCAGGCTGCTGGCACTATGCAAGGTGAAAAACAGCATAAATAGGAAATATGGGTTTTACTCCCTTATTAATACTGTATCTCTGCTATCGTTTGTCACCTCCTTTGTTACTATAAGTGCTGCGCGAAATCTCATTAGTGGTCATGCTTTCTGGTTTCTGTTCTCTGTTTTAAATCTGTTTCTCATTTCCTGGATGTTAGTTTTTGCTTGAGGGTTGTTTTAATTTATGGTGCTGTCATTCTGACTCCTATTTGTGATGTGACATGATGGTCTGTGTGCGTTTCTAACAGTTCTTGTAGCTTTCCACATTCATGCAATTCTTTCTTTAAAGGACTCCCAAGTTCATGTTATTTTGCCTGATGTCATTGTTGCCTGGATAAAAATTATTGCACTTTAAGCATCAGTAAAGATGATTATCAGCTGATTTAGTGTATTCTGAAGTTTGCATTTTAGATGGAATTTTTTGACACTGGGCTTTTTCCATACCAGCAAATGAGCAATTAAACAGCTGCAGAGACTTTATTGAGGATCTTTCAAGAACATTTCATTGCGATCTACAGGACAGTGCTTTTGCAATGAGAGATCAGAACCTTTAGGTCCAGCTGGGACATAGGAAATCAATGTCTGGTGGGTGCTCTTCTGTATGGTGTCAAGAAATAGAGCATCTGCTGTAAAGTAAGATAAATTATTTTGAGAAATTGGCCTTTACCTTCTTTTTGTTTCTTGGAATTATAACTGAGTAGCAGCTATCTTTTGTTTAAAAAGGAGAACTGTATCTGAGGATTGCCATCTCTAACATTAAAGGAATCGTAAATTCCTCCTGCCAAGCACAGAAATGTCTTGAAGTCATGAGGTCTTATGAAACATTGCAGGGGGAAGAAGTGTTTCTTATTTGGCTTCCATGCCTTTGGGACTTATATTCACACTATCATATTTTATTCCATATCCACATGGGATGAATGTATACTCCAGTTTAATGATGTGAATACACAGTTTCAAAAGCTCTGGATGTAAGAAAGAGTCCAATATTTGTAAGACTTCAGTAATTTGGTGATGCTGATATCTCTAGTGAGTTTTTTTCCTTTTCTTCGTGGTTTTCTGAAAATTGTGTTTCTGTCTCGGTCTTAGAGAGTGCAGTTGATGAACTTGTTTTCTAGCACGTATCTACTTATCTTGGCTGTTTTCTTAGATAACAAAAAAGCTTTCAGAATTTATATCCCAGATGTATTTCCAAAGACGACTGTCTCAAATCAACTACTTCAGGTGACAATTGTGACAGCAATACAGGCAAAATCCAAAATTTGTCTCATGAGTAGCCTGAAGAGATGCAGATGGGTACTAGAAGTATTCTTTTAGGGTTGATGTCTGAAATCATGCCACAATGTACATATTTAACTGAGGATAATATGACCTTAGCTTTGATGATGTTCATAAGTGTTCAGACGAGGTAATGCTAGGTTTGATAAGTGCTTCTGAACGTTAGGCTATTTTTACTTGGGCCTTAACTTTAAGCACTCTTGCTGATAAATATGACTTCATTTGATCAGTCCAAGAATTGGACAGTTTTTCAGTTGTCTATTTGACCTGGTGAGCACGAATAAGAGAATCTTGCACTGGTTTTGAAAGTGATAAAATCATCATTTTAGTTTTTATATACTTATTAAATATTTCTTCCATGTTGATGTGTGGAAGGATATCTACGAAATAAGGGACACGTGAACAATCCAGCCTTTCCAGAGAACCTGAGCTGGGACGTACCGGAACTGCTGAAAGCATAAACAACTTCCGGTGCAGGGGGCATGAACATCTCACAGGTGCAGGAGAAGAGACAGCCGCCAGTAATGACGCAGTTTTAATTTCTTGAAGAAGATGGGTGTGAACATTTGTGAACGTGACTTGAACATGACTTGCAATGTGGCCAGTCATGTTGGACTATGAGCCGTTATTTGCGATGAAGCCAATCAGTATTTATTGGGTGTGGTCGAGGGTTATAAATTGCACTGGAAACACGGAAATAAGGGTTCACTTGTTAGATCACATTGATCATGTCAGTGTCCTCACTCAGCTCCCGCATTGATGTTCTTTCTTACTTTTCCTAATTTTTTCTCAGACCCAACATCTTCCTACTTAAAGAGCTAATTCACTACGTTTTGATAGGTCTGTCTGAGATGGTCCTCATTGTGCTGTGCTTTGTAGTGGTAGCTAGAACGGTGTTGATAACACAACACATCACTGTTTTGACTACTGCTGAGCAGGGCTCAACAGCATCAAGGTTGTCTCTCCAACTTTTCCCCAGTAGGCTGGGGGTGGGCAAGATCTTGGGAGGGGACAGCTGACCCAAACCAACCAAAAGGATATTCCATATCACATGATGTCTGCTCAGCAATATAAGCTAGGGGAAAAGAGAAGGAAGTGGGAGTCATTCGTTTTTATGTCATCTCAAGCAACCTCTGCGTGTACTGAAGCCCTGCTTCCTGGGAAGTGGCTGGAAATTCCTGCTGATGGGAAGTTGAGAATAAAATCTTTATTTTTCCCCTGTTTCTGCACGTGGCCTTTGATTTTGCTTTATTAAACTGTCCTTATCTTGACCCACATGCCTGTTATATTTTCTCTTCCCTGTGCAGCTGAGGAGGGAAGTGATAAAGTGGCTTTGGTGGGCACGTGGCATCCAGCCAGGGTCAACCCACCATAGGCCTTCTTGGTGCCCAACATGGGGTGTGAGAAATTCAAGATAAAGGTAGCAATTGGGAGAGGTGATGGGCAAAACATGTACTGAACAGTGTTAGAGAGCAGAATGATTGTGGGGAATTTATGTTATTGTAATTGCGGTGAAGGGACGAGGGGTGGGTAGTGTGTAAATTGCCCACTTTCGGTCAGTGTTGTGATGATGTTATTTTAATTTTGGTGTGGGGAATTCTTTTTCTTGATGTGACTGAAGCTTGTGAAGATCGTGTGATGGATTTTAATGATAATACTTAAATAGGTGATTCGCAGAGCCAAGGGATGGGATGTAATGGGTTCACATGGTAAGGTTTTGGTAGCAGGGCAGTTACAGGGTTGGCTTCTGTGAGAAAAGCTGCTAGAAGTTTCCTCTACATCTGATACAGCCAATGCCAGCCGACTTCAAGACGGACTCACCGCTGACCAAGGCCAAGCCCATCAACGACAGTGGTATCATTTCTGTGATAATGTATTTAAGAAAGTAAAAAAGTTACTCCACAGCAGCAATTGCAGCCAGAGAGAGTATATGTGAGAGAAACAACTTTGCTGACATCAAGATCAGTGAAGAAGGAGGGAGAGGAGGTGCCGGAGCAGCGATTCCCCTGCAACCTGTGGTGAAGACCATGGTGAGGCAGGCTGTACCCCTGCAGCCTGTGGAGGTTAATGGTGGAGCAGGTATCTGCCTATACCCCATGGAGGACACCATGCCAGAGCAGGTGGACGCCCGAAGGACGCTGTGGTGCTGTGGGAAGCCCACGCCAGAGTGAGTTTGCTGGCAGGACTTGTGACCCCTTGGGGGACCCATGCTGGAGCAGTCTGTTCCTGAAGGACTGCACTCCATGGAAGGGACCCACACTGGAGCAGTTCATGAAGAGCTGTAGCCCATAGGAAAGACTCACACTGGAGAAGTCATGGAGGACTGTCTCCTGTGAGAGAGATCCCACATTGGAGCGGGAGAAGAATGTGAGGAGTCCTCCCTGTGAGGAGAAAGGAGAGGCAGACACAATGTGCGATGAACTGACCACAACCCCAATTCCCTGTCTCCCTGCACCGCTCAGAGAAGGCAGAGAAATCAGCAATGAAGTTAAGCCTGGGAAGAAGGTAGGTGTGTGGGGAAGGTGAGTTTTTTAAGATTTGGTTTTATTTCTCATTACTCTTCTCTAATTTGATTAGTCATAAATTATGTCTTCCTCAAGTTGAGTCTTTTTTCCTTGTGACAGTATTTGCTGAATGATCTACCTGTCCTTATCTCAACCCATGAGCTTGTTGTTATATTTTTTCTCCCCTGTCCAGCTGACGAGGTGGAGTGATAGAGTGGCTTTGGTGGGCACCTAGCATCCGGCCAGGGTCAACTCACCACAGTGCTTATCCACTTTATTCTGAACTTCTGTTCCTTTTCCTCGAGTCTAAAAATCGAATAAAATATTTTGCTCCTTTACCCTGCCTGAGGCCAGCAGAGGGCCAGGGGGAACACAGGACATGTATGCTACTCCCTCCTTGTTTTGGGTCAGAAACTTGAACCTGGCAGTCAGAAGTTACCAACAGCAAAATGGAAGGGCTATAGCTCAATTCTCTTCATAGTATTGGTAGTATGAATGATGGAAAAATACATGTGAAAGGAGATATGCTGGATCCTGTTCTCACCAACAAGGAGGGGCTGGTGGGGAATGTGAAGCTCAAGGGCAGCATTGACCATGAAATGGTGAAGTTCAAGATTCTTAGGTCAGCAAGGAGGGCACACAGCAAGCTCACTAGCTTGGACTTCAGGAGAGAAGAATTTGGTCTTGAACTTCAGGGAACTGATTGATACAGTATCATGGGATAAAGCCCTGGAGGGAACAGGGGTCCAAGATAACTGTTCAATATCGAAGAATGACCTCCTCCAAGCTCAGGAGAGACGTATCTCAATGAAGACGAAGTCAGGTAAAAATGCCAGGAGACCTGCATGGATGAACAAGGAGCTCCTGGACAAACTCAAACCAAAAAAAAAGCCCACAGAGGATGGAAGCAAGGACAGGTAGCCTGGGAGGAATACAAAGAAACTGTCTGAGCAGCCAGGGATCTAGTTAGGAAAGCCAAGGACCTGTTAGAATTAGATCTGCACAGGGACATCAAGGGCAACAAGAAAAACTAGTGAAAAAAAGGAAGACTAGGGATAATGTGGGCCCTCTCCAGAAGGAAACAGGAGACCTGATTGCCCGGGATACGGAGAAGGCTGAGGTACTCAACAACTGTTTGCCCCTGTCTTCACTGGCAAGCGCCCCAGCCACACTATCCAAGTCGAAGAGGGCAAAGGCAGGAACTGGGAGAATGAAGAACCACACACTGTAGAAGAACATTAGGTTCAAGACCACTTAAGAAACCTGAAGGTGCACAAGTCTGTGGGACCTGATGAGATGCGTTTGCAGGTCCTGAGGGAACTGGTCAATGAAGTTGCTAAGCCACCATCCATCATATTTGAGAAGCTGTGGCAGCCCGGCGAAGTTCCTGCTGACTGGAAAAGGAGAAACATAACCCTCATTCTTAAAAAGAGAAAAAAAGGAAGACCCAGGGAACTACAGGCCAGTCAGCTTCACCTCTGTGCCCTGCAAGACCATGAAGCACATTCTCCTGGAAACTATGTTAGGGTGCACAGTAAATAAGGAGATGATTCATGACAGGCAACATGGCTTCACTAAGGGCAAATTGTGCCTGACAAGTTTGGTAGCTGTCTACGATGGAGTTACAACGTTGGTGGATAAGGGAAGAGCAACTGACATCATCTGCCTAGACTTGTGCAAAGCACTCGATACTGTCCTGCACATCCTTGTCCCTAAACTGGAGACGTGGATTTGATGGATGTACCACTCAGTGGATCAGGAATTGGCTAGATGGTTGCATCAAAGAGTCACAGGCAATGGTTTGAGACCAGTGATGAATGACATTCTTCAAGGGTCGGTATTGAGACATGCACCTCGGTCAAGGCAATTCCAAGCAGAAACACAGGCTGGGCAATGAGTGGATCGAAAGCAGCCCTGAGGAGAAGGACATGGGGGTATTGGTGGATGAAAGACTGAATATGAGCCAGCAATGTGCCCTTGCAGCTCAGAAAGCTAATCACATCCTAGGCTGCGTCAAGAGAAATGTGGCCAGTAGGTCAAGGGAGGTGATTCTCCCCCTCTGCTCTGCTCTGGTGTGACCTCATCAGGAGTACTGAGTTCATCTCTGGAGCCCCCAGCACAAGAAAGATATGGACCTGCTCGAGCAGGTCCAGAGGACGGTCATGAAGATGATCAAGGGGCTGGAGCACCTCCCCTATGAGGACAGGCTGAGAGAGCTGGGGCTGTTCAGCCTGGAGAAGAGAAGGCTCTGAGGAGGCCTTATAGCGGCCTTCCAGTACTTAAAGGGGGCCTACAGGAAAGGTGGGGAGGGACTCTTATCAGGGAGTGTAGCGATAGGATGAGGGGTAACAATTTCAAACTGAAAGAGGGGAGATTTCTAGATATTAGGAGGAAGTTCTTCACTGTGAGGGTGGTGAGACACTGACACAAGTTGCACAGAGAAGCTGTGGCTGCCCCCTCCCTGGAAGTGTTCAAGGCCAAGTTTGATGAGTCTTTGAGCAACCTTTGAGCCCATGGCAGGGTGTTGGACTAGATGATCTTTAAGGTGCCTTCCAACCCAAACCATTCTAAGATTCTATGTGTGATTGACATGCATTCCTATGCAGTGTTTCTTCCCCATTCTAGAGCACTTGTTTTGGAGAAACCCCAGAGCAGACTTAGGCTGCTGCATTACAAGTGTAGTTGTATTCTCCAGGGAGATGAATTGTGGAGATTTAGCAGGCAGTTTTCCAGAGGCTAATGACTTGTCCAAAGTTTGGTGGAATTGTATGAAGAGGGCAAAGACATACCATTCCCCCAGTACCTTCTAAGCCCATGCTCCAAATATGGGGCTATCAGAGCCATCAAAGAAAAAGCTGTCAGAAATTTTAATATAAGGAAAATGAAATTGTGTAACCACTAGTCTCAGAAAAAAGGAGGGGTTTTGTGTGGTCTTGTGTTTGTTGTGTTTTTTTTCCCTGGAGCTTGCTCCCCTATCTTTTCCACAAAATAAACAGATAAATAAATATCTTAAGACAGAATGCCAACATGGAAAGTATCATCCTGATTGCTGAAAGATTAATTGTTGTAAACAACTGGAAAACACCTCACATAATGAGCAATGTCTGATTTCCACAGCAATGGTAGAAGAAACAGTTTAGCCTACAACTATGTATTTATCTATTTTACTCCATCTGATGAAAGTGCTAGGTGAAATTATGGTCTCCCTGAAGTTTGATATTGAAGCAGAGTTTCATTCTCTATTGAGATAAGTTGCTACTTCATACCTAAATATTGGTTATAGAAACCAATGTGACTAATTAAAAACCCTACTCATCTAAGGAGACAGTCCCAACTGAACAGTGAACACTAACAACAAGTGTCAACCTGGTAGAATCAAAAATCTAAATATTTTAGATTAAACAAGCTTAGGCTGCATTGACAGATCATTGTAGCTAGGCAGCCTCTCAGACAAAACCAGACAAGTTCAATCTTGTTAACAAATGATCACCAAAGAAATTTGCAAAACACTGAAAACTCAGACTTCTTTTCATTTCAGTGGTTACTGTCTTTGGATATCTCACACACTCAGGCCAATGCAATGCAATTAAGTATCCTTTATTTGCATTAACTGATAGTTTCAGAAATAAGGATGAGACAGAGCAGTATTTGAAATTATGAAACTCAAAAGAATACAGGTGCAAAGGCACGAACTTCTTCAATTTAAAAGGGGAAAAAAATGGGACTCCATTGCTGACACTCTCTTTTCTGACTTGCACAGCTAAGAAAATTTCCTGCATGAGATGGTAAGCCATAGTAAAAGCTGCTAGTCAAGAATCCTGGAAACCCTCAATACTGGAGTAATCTATGGAGTAACTTGCACAGTCTGGCTGCAGGAGCTCAGACACAGAAAGAGCAAATTTATTCCAGAAGTCACCAAAGGATTCTCAGGGAATAACAGAGTTACTGACCAAAGAAAATATTCTGTCCATATGTGCTCTTCAGAGGGTTGTTTCTCCTCCTGGCTGGAAATATTTTATTGCAGGTAACTGGCAATTCTGCTGTAATGACAGTGATACAGTGCTGAAGCAAAAAAACATTAAAGGGATGATAGACTAAAAGCCTTGAGCAGGACTGTGAGTTAAAAAGCAGTTAGAAGGGAAGAAATAATCCCAAGAAAGATGATTTTCAAGGTCCATTAAAAATTCTGTTATTAAACTGTGGATAAGAGAATTCAGATTCGTTTCTGCTGTGGGTACTCTTAAAGAACAGAGTCTGACCTTTTTTTTTTTTTTTTTTTGAACTACTGAGGATTTACTTCTCCTGCTGAACTTAAATAGAAGCCTTGAGGACTCCATGCTGCTAAGAAAGAGGCCTATGATCATTAGCTGAAGGACCTCATCATAAAAGGTTTTCTTATCTGAGTCTTAGGGCTTCTTTGCATGGGAATTTTCTTGGATGAGAAAGAAAATAGATGAGAAAAGAGACAGTTCAGATGATAAATTTTTACTACTTCGTCAGTCTCTGACAAGACCTGATGGTGTCCATGGCCATCCTCCTGATGACTTGTTTCCAGCCTTTCTCTTCTTCTCCACTTGAGACACATTCTATATCTCACTCTTTTTGTTCTCTTCCTCATTTCCCTGGCTTTCTTACCACTGTCTTTTCCCACGCAATTCACTTACTACCTCATAAGTATTCTACTGCTTCCTTATCCCTTTCTACCCCTCTGCCAAGAATAAAAGTGGGATGGGGGGGAAATGCCTAACAAAACCCCACATATCCTGGGAACTACAATTATATTTGCTGTTATTGCATTGCTAACTGTTCTGAACATAGGGATGGGGAGAATCCAGCCTCATATCTATCATGTTAAAGTGGATTGGAGGCCTGCTGGAGAGGCACATATACTGCTAGATGTTTATATGCTGCCTAGCACAAAGGGAGTCACACACATGGTTGGTTGTTCATTAGGTGCTATCACAACAACCATAATTAATACCATGATGAATCAGTTGTACATAATTTTTTGGCTTCTATAGTTTGCAAAGATTAGTGTACTCAAAATTCACAAAATGAATTATTAAATTGGTCTGTGATTACTTTGAATTTGTAATTTCTTTCTAAGACATGAAGATTTAAATAATCCATTTAGTCATCGTTGTTACATATTAATTCACTGTTTGGTTAGACTCTAGGCAGGCCACCATGTTAGGGTCATTTTAACTACTGTTTTCATTAACAATTATTATATCTGCTCCTGGAGCATATGCAAATGAAGGTCAGTATGAATTTGTCAGAATTATCTTAACTTCATTCCATTTGTCAGGCATAGCGGGTTTGTATCTAGCTCATTGTTTTGAGAAGGCTTTTCTGCACTTGTCTCTTTAATTCCATTTTGCATGCAGGGCTGATGGTTTCTGCACTATAGCCCATGCTTCCCATGGGGGTTTTGTTTGCTTGCAAAATTGCTTCTGACGATAACACCACACTTCAAGGCCTGCATGTGTATTCCTTTGTGTTGTTGTGTACTAGCCATGCATGTACCCTACATTACTACGTCCCTTTAAGAAAATAGTATTATTTATTTTGACAATAAGTAGTCTAAAATTCATCGTGTAATTTGAGGGGCAGAAAATGTTCTCTCTCCAGAGAATGCCAGTCTGTGCAGAAAACAGAGTTGATACAGAAGCAAATCTCAATGGATTATTTTTTTATTCCTTTTTACATAAATACATGATAAAGAGAAACATTAATTGGGGCAACACAGTTGTTCCTTGTAGCTACATAAAAATACTAGAAATTGTTAAACATGATCTCATGTTTTATTGTACACGTGGAAATTTGTAGCTGGCTTATGGATTAATAGGTTACAGGAAGGCTGATGGTAGCACAGTGAGGCTTGGTCTGTGATGTTAGTTCGTGTGCTTCCTCCTCCTCTTCCTCACTGTTGAGTTCATGGAATAGAAGAAAAACACTGGATTTTATCCTAGTTATAGCGTTCCAGGTACTTTTTCCCCTCTTTCCCTCTTATCTCCTGACAAAAAATGGTAAGTTAACACTAAGGCAAAGAGGTCATTATGGTGGCAGAAATGTCAATACACCTGACTTCTTGATGACAGAACTCAAATGCTACACCTTTCTTTCAGGCTTTTACAACCAGTTACTTCATTGACTTTACTCCTGATTTGTTTAAGCAGATATAAGTTAAAGCAGAATGATAAATTCTTCCATATGTTTGTCACACAATATTGGGAAAGAGAAGTAAAAAACAATCCATAACTTTTTGACAGAATAAGAGAACAGGTGATGTGAGATTGAAGAAAGCCAGCAAAGCAGCAGGGAAAGCAGCAGTGAAAACAAGCAAGCACACCTCTGCTGTTTGGGGATTTCATTCATTTCCTGGTCTGCCTTCCCATGGAGGATTTCTGCTGCCTGGGCTGGCACTGTACCTGAGTGCACAAGGGAAGAGGGGGTTTTCCCTCTATCCACAGTCTCTTCGGGGATCCAGACCCTATCAGGATTCTTCTGGTACACTCCAGAAACAAACCTGGATTTTTTTTCCCATGACATTATTTAAAAATTCTACTGTGTGACTTGACAAATGTTGATGTAAATTATACAGCAAGTGACTTACAATTGTTATTACTAAAATTAAGAGACCCAAACTGTCGGGGACAGCCTGACTGAGGAAGATGAAATTGGCCTCGACAGCATCCCAGTATACCTGTAAGAAGATGAAAGAAGTGGGTGAAGAATGTTGTAAACAGGTTTGAGGAGGTGATAAGAGACTGAGCAAGAAGAGACTAAACAAGTGAACACCACAGAGCAGAAATTTGGCAAGAGAATGAAGGGGGAGATACAGTAGGAGCTCCAGCCAATCAGTATGTGAATAGAGGTGAATGGACAGAGGTACTGAACAAATCATTTTAGCAGCCTTAGTGCATGAACCGGTGGACAGATAAGAAAGGTATAAAAGGGTATGTTTTTTCTGCTGCGCCGTCTCGGCCATCTTGGCCTTTTGTAACTTAATAAAGGCTGCCTTTTTTACATATATTTTTGTCGGTGTCAGTCCCTACCACGACACCAAACCAGCTTCTTCATTTTGCTTTAAGATACCCACATTTTAAAACAATTAATGTTTTATGAGT
Source organism: Leptosomus discolor (assembly GCF_034619465.1). Taxonomy (NCBI): domain Eukaryota; kingdom Metazoa; phylum Chordata; class Aves; order Leptosomiformes; family Leptosomidae; genus Leptosomus; species Leptosomus discolor. The sequence continues at coordinate 109,635,322 of NC_141391.1, read as the reverse complement.
TCATAATGGACCAGGTCAAAAAAGCTTTATGCACTCAACAAAATCGAAGTGCTGCTACTGTAGTCTTCCATTAAAGTTATGTTATCCTACTGCTTTCACCTTCACAGTGTCATATATTAAGAAAATATTATCCGGAAGTAGGAACTATTTCCTTCTGAAATGCAATATGTTTGAAAGCTGCATCAATCTGAAAATGTTCATATAAGAAACTCGATTTTGAAACAAATTAGAAGTCAAAATTTCTTGATAAATTTGAAGTCCTCTTATTAGCAATACCATAAGTAGTCTCATAGAAACCCACTTTCAATCTCATAGAGTGTCAGACTGAAGCCAAATGGGTTTTCTTGTTTTGGTTTCTTTTTTATCAATAGAGAATGTGGATTGCTTCATCCAAAAAATGAAGCAAATAGCAGGTGTACACTGTAGCCTCTTTCTTGACTGGAAAACTTCAACAGTTCACACACACATTTTGGCTTGATTGATAATGTGTTTAAATGAACAGTTTAAAAAATCTGAAGAACAGGTACTCAACTTTTAGTGAAATTCAGTGATATCGAGTTGTCTGCCTTTGAAAAGTCTTCTCATAGTTCTGCCATGGTTTGAATCACAGATTATTTTTTTCCTAGAAGGAAAGGCAATAACACAAATACAAACGCTGTGTAAAAAGCTTCCCTAACAAAATTGCTGCCAATTAATATCTTACAAGCCATCCAATTTCCAAGCTTCATACAGGCTAAAAGGAGAAAAAAATATGAGTCTTGAAACACAGACAAATGTTAACAAATGGAGGCTGTTCCAGTGCAAAACCAGGATTAATTTCACCTAACTTTAGGCAAGTAGAAATGCTTCTGATGCATTAGTTTGTGTGTACTCTCACTATAGAGAATGAAGAAAAGCATCTCCTGGATAACTCGTCACACCACCTTGAGATACATCTGCATGGGCAAGCAGTGCAAGAGCAGCTTGTCCTGAGGGCCTTCCTGACAGTGTGCTAATGTGGGGTAAGTTACCCCCCACAGATACTTTTCTGTTTTCATTTTCAAACATTCCTAGGGGGGTATCTTAAACTTGACGTCTAAGTTTTAGATAGTTAAAATTGGGTGTAAAATGAATCTCTCAAGTATGGAAGCCATTCTCAAATGCCATTGATTCTGAAGAAGTTCATCTTCTCTGCTAGAATATCTTGAATCTAAAGAGCAGACAATGCTTCAGAAATAGCCATTTGTCCCTCTCTCAACTTCAGGACAAAGAAATTACTCTGCCAGTAAAATAAACATTCATAAAATAAGGGGCTTTTTGCTTCTATTCATCATAAGGTTTTGCTGGTACATGTAATTTGTGGCAGATTTTTTACAATTATCCTGTAGATTACTGTATTTCATGAAGAACTCTTCACCACAGGGATTACTGAACATTGTTTCCCCCATAGCTGATCCCTTTTTACTAACAAAGTTCCAGTGGGAATCATTTCCCCCTTGTGCAAAATACTTCCCATCTGTAATAGTGCCGTTTCTTTACATTTGATAGTAATCGTGTAACAGCCTTGTGGTATTTACAGTTGTTCGTGTAAGGAAGATACTCATCGAGTATATGCTTCAAATATTTTGTTGATGAACGTAGAGGCAGAAGATGAGAGCCATCTCCCTTGCAATCACCTGTGCCTCTGCAGAACTCTGGGAAGGGTTTTCCGGGCAAGCACAACAGTCCATAAGCCATGTCCAAAACCATGAGTCAGTAACAGGTTATTATAGATACGCTCCTATACTGTGATGCATAGAACTGGTTAGGCTCTTGCACTACAGATAGCATTGTGTTTTCTCATACATTCTGTCCCCATTTCTTCAATTTTCATCATGGCTATCAAGGGAGCTAGGAGATTTTTCCAACTTTAAAAGTCTACGACTACATTTGGAAAAGAGCATGTGAAGGATTGCCAAATGAATAGCAAAGGGCCGAATCCAGCAGCAAACTCCCCTGTCCAAAATGTTGACTGAGACTGCAACAAGCTGCAAAATTTGGTTGTGCCCTAGGGCACTGGGACCAGCAGCAGAGAGGAGGAGCAGAGCATCTGATTCTCACTGAGGACACAATTCCTGGAAGAAGTCTTGGGGAAGTTTCCATCTTCTCTGGGTTTAAAAATAAACAAACACAATACAATAACTGGTGAAAAAGTCTCAGTGTTCAAAGTTCAGCTCTGACTGCAGATACCTGCAGCTTCCAGAACAGCAGAGGATTTAATTTTTTTTCTTTTGTGCAATAAATAGCAAGTTTATTTTGATTTAATAATTCTCATTTTGCCTTTTTGATTTTACTGTATTTCCTCATTGAATCTGTAAGATAAAAATTATTTTTCTAACAATTATCAAGATGAATTTACCTACTGGTGAGCTGAGATATTTCTGCTAATAACTTCTTTTTGTCACCTTTCTCCTCTAAGAAAACCCAGTCTGAATGGCGGAAAAGCTCTGCAATGTGTTTTGTACAGAACACAGGTTTTACTTCACCTTCTTCATTCTTTTTAATTTTTTCCTTTCTCCTTTTCTCTTCTTCCTAGTGCTACAAAAAATGTTAATGCATCCAGAACAGAAAAGCTTCTCAAGCCAAGTACACTTAATGCAAAATGAAACAAAACAGTGAAGGAAAATGTTCTAAAAATGACCCTGCCCAGTGCTCCTCAGTAGACGAGAAGTTTAGAGAGTGAAGGCACATTTTAAGCATTTAGTGTAAATTTAAGATCCTAGCCATTGAACTGTAAAACCTCTGTATTTGTTAAAACACGGTAGACACAGAGAAATAGGCCACAGGTGAAAGCCTCTGAGACCATTTACACAACCAAAGCAAATCATGAATGCATTCTGCAGAACTGGGATATAAAATTTTTCTTTAATTTCGTATCAGCTCACACAGTCTGAGGGTTCATCGTCCTCTCTTGTTTTCATATTCATACACATTTAATTTCATCTTAAAATTGATGCATTAGATATTTACAGACTAAACCAAGATTTTATCCCCAGCTTTTTTTTGAGTTGAGTTTAACTTTCTTAAGCTTCGCTGTACACACTGAAATCATGCATGCGAAGTCTTAGAAAATCTATTTTGACAGTTTTCCCTAACAGACTCTAATCTGAAAACATGGGTTTGTCATGGGAAAAAAGCTCTAGAAGAGTAAAACTGGGCTCTATTTGCACCTGTAACTGAAACCTAGCTGATTCAATATACCAGTTGTGAGGATTATAGTTAAGCCTACATCTTCTGACTTTCCATGTCAAGTTGCATTAAAGTCAATTCTGTTCATGTCATACTTACTGACTATAAACGCTTATAACTTTAAACATAGTGACCACGCTTTCATCACATACAAACCACCCTCTTTTTTTTTAATCTCAGACTGATATTCTTCCAAACTATTTTAACATCCATTTTGAGGAACACTGAGGTTTTCCAGATCACATATCAAACACAGCAAGGCACTGGTTGCTGTCCTTCAAAGATGAGTATGCAGAGAGGTCTGCTTGAGAGCAACTGTTCAGAGGTAGTCTGTGAGCAAAAAATTCTGCCTGAATGCCTTCAGCTTGACAAATGAAGGGGAAAGGGCTGTATCTGGAGTAGGAGATTGTGGATTATAGTGTGGACTTGTTCTCTTTAGGAAAAGGGCAGAAGTAAGAGATTCCCAAGGTAGTTTCCTGCAAGAAAGGAAGAAAATCCTTCAAATCTGCTTCATTTCTTGGCTTTCCCTTTATAAGAATTTGTTTTACTTTTGCAAGTATGTCCCTAATGAAAGGTAAAATCTTTGAGACAAATTAGTTTATCCTTTTTTACATAAGCTGGGAGTCTGAATTAAATCCCAGACTTTGACAAAAACTTTATGCACTGTTAAAGGTTCAACCCTTTCTCACAGATTTTTTTTTCCTATCCTTTTAGTAAAGCTCTTTGCTTGTTCAAACACCTAGTGGAACATTGTGTGTTTCTTTTCAGACAACACATGTCCACAAACCAGCAATAACTTATTCTATATTTATTGAGCTATGAAAGCTTGTTTGCCTTGCAGACAATGTTCTTTATATTTGGAATTTTCCACTATTGCACAAATGCAGATTTCCTTTCTGGGATACTTTCTGTCCCTAATGTTTCTGCCAGTGATCATGCAGATCTATCACCACTGTAGGTTTCTCAAAATCTTCGCTTTCTTGCTGCTTGGAATGTCTCTGATGTGAAAATCACTGCAGCAGCTACAAACTCTGTGAGCCTTTGAAGTCACCTTCCACTTCAGTGCATTGGCTTTGACACATTTGGACCTCTTAAATGTGTGAAATAGTCTATGTTACTGGAAGATGGGCAGTTAGATAACAACTTGCACGTTTTATGTGGGCACAAGAAAGTTATTGTAGAACTGATACACACTAAACTTTTTATGAGGAACAAAATTTTGTGATCCCAGTGGTGACAAGAGGGAGAATTTTAAAACAAAGATGCTCCCAGCTCAATCCCCTTTGACCCATCAGACACAGTAATGTATCTGGATGTTAATGTTGAACAATAGCATAAATTGCCTAGCGACATCTATGCTGGGATTATTTTTAGATTAATGAGAGATGGTTTGAATTACAGAAACTGGATCTAGAATGGACTTTAACAAGCAAAAATGTCGGTGGGTTTGCTAGCCAGGATTTTGGTTTGGACTGTTATAAAGAGAGGCCTTTTGTGAGTCCTGTTATTATGTTCCTGCTTTACTTTCCCAGACACTGAAGAAGCTGTATTTGGAGCCAAAACCTGCTCAGTGTCCTGGAGAAGTTGCTGCTATGGGCCCGGGTCTGCCTTCAGCCATTTTTCCAGGGGCTCTCAGAAGAGGACGGTAGCACTCATGTGTCCCTAAGCAAGTGGCAGTGTGAGACACGTTGCTTTGCTCCAGCTGCTTCCCTGAGCTAAGACTTCACCCTCTCCTACGCGGCGAGTGAGATACCCCTCGGAGGAAGGCAGGCTATGAAAGTCTGCAGTTCATTCCTCTGGTTTCTGTGGTGCAATGAACGCTTTGCACAGCACACAGAGCCAGCAGGCCTGGCTGGGGTCAGTGTAATACCACAACGCCGGTGCAGCAAGCCTTGAGGCATGAGGCAAAGAAAATGCGACCCAGAGATCACTGACCAAAAATCAACATTGAAGGCTCATCCTCAGTTTTCAAAAACAGAAGACACTTCAGAAGCAATCACAAAATACACTGCTGGAAAAAAAATTACATTAAACCTGAAACATAAAAGCTCATTTTAAAAAACTTCTTGTATCTTCCAGAGCAATTAAAAAGCATTAAAATAACACCTCTTTAAAAAAAGATAAAAGCTATTTTTGACCTGTTTTTCAATCTGTTATTTTTGGTCTCTTTTATTCTGGTGATCTCAGCAAATAAGCATTCACTATGCTCTGTCCTCATGTTTTTTATTCAGCTTTTGTTTATTACCTCCTCAGATTAACTGGCAGAACAGAAAATATCAAGAACCCCTGAATACTTCAGTACCAGGTTAATTCAAACTCCCTCATTGGTAGGTTGCACTAACCTGGCTGCCAGTGCACTCAAATGGAGAAGGAGAGCTCACTCCCTTCTGCAGGGTCAGCTGTGAAAACAGTCATTGGTAACAGAAGACAGAAACATCTTCAACCATCGCAAGTATTTGCTGATAGCTGTGTGTCTGTGGCCTCAGCATCATGGGGAAAGAGTTAATGAGCATTATGGAGATCGCTTACAGTGAAGAAAGGACCACATGTCTGTTACTGTGGGACTCTGGGAAGCTTAATTTCCCAACTGCTAGAAGAGTTATTGCAGAACTGTTCATTTTTCAGCTAGTCTCCAATGAAACTGAATTCCCCCTTCTTCTGCCACATGGTGTTACAAGCCCAACCTGTACGATTCAGGGGTTTTCTCTGGATGAATTGCTAAGAGAATTCTCCCTTATGAATCAGATTTTATTTGGGCTTTTATAATTTCTAGTGATTTGAATTCACTCCTCTACAGCTTCTTCTGTGAAGAATCAATACAGCAAAGTGATTCGTTTGTAGCACGTTACTTATTCTCAAGGTTTATTCTTGCTTACACTTCAGCATGCTGTGGATGATTACAAGACAGACACAGTAAAATCTTTAAATGTAATGAAGTGCCAGCATTTTATTTAAGCCTGTTACATAGTAAAAATACGGGTTTTAAAGGTGTTAATATCTCAGTTTGGTTTATAGTATTAAAAATAACTATATCATATTCTCTTCCTTTGGTTCATGATCCTGTCTGTTGCTAAGAAACCCTTCCTCAGGTGGCTTTGAACCTTCTCAGCATTTTCATCTGTAGCTATACTACCTTGTCGAGCATAGGATACTGCTGCTGTGTTGCTGGAATTTATGTTCCTTGCTGAAAGTAATGAAACCATTGTGCAGATAAGTAGCTAATTCATTGGACTTTCAAATCATTATGTTTCTCTTAAATATTTCTCGTCTCATTTTTTTTAAATGTACCATTTAAGGTGCTATGTAGTGAAAATGTGCACAAGACAGAGGCAGCCATGACATACTTCTATTTGATCTAGACCCTTCCTTTTTGTGATTTGGGCTTGGGCTTGCACCATAAACAAATATGCCTCTTCATATCCCCAACCGTGTGCCTTCCATCAAGCTATCTAGACTTCAAACTGACTGTCTATTTCCTTGCCGTGAACCAAAATGTTTGGTGGGGTTTTTTTTTTTTCTTTTCATCACACTTCAAATAGAGCATGTTTAAGGATAGTTGCACTGACAAAAGGAACAACCAGACTGTCAGAGGGAACAGTTTCTTTTAAATATCTTTTCACAGAATTTAAGCGCAACACATTCAAACTGGTAGCAGTTGATTGACAGTCTCAGAAATAGTTTATGCTGAACACTGCATTCTTAACTGCATATGGAATACTATATAAATGTAACCTATATACACATAATTACATATGCATTTAGGTGAATGTATAATGTTTATTTATGCAGAAAGCCATATCCATAGAGTGTATAATACCACCATTGTCTTTTATCAATTTTACCACCTGATAATCATAGCATAGTTCAGCACATATTGAACTAGAAAAACCTCTGAGAGAATATTTATGAATTGTCAAGTTAGAGTTCATTTTTCAAATTAGTGAACTTCAAATTTATTCCAAAAGAAAGCAGCCATGGAGGAAAAGCTCTCTGCTAGGAAAAGTTAAATCAGCCAGGAACTGGATGATAATTTAAGAGGGAAAATAAAACTGATCATTATACTATGAAGTTGCCTTATTAACTCTGCTTGTGCTCTGAGTTTTTCCTTTTTCTTTCTCCAGCGTCCTAACAGATATCTTTTTGTCTAGTGCTTTATACTTTAATATGGATGTATGTTTACGTTGCTGTATTTGTGACAGAAGCATACGCTCATCTAGCCCTATTTCCATGTGAATTTGTATATTTTGCATTTGTTATATTAGGTAATACCCTCAGCAGCTGAAAAATGACATGGCTCCATTGACTTCAATTGAGCTGTGTCAGGTGATGATTATTCCATTGTTTCATTTCACCTAGGTTTTGAATACTTCCAAAAAAAACACCAATCTGTGAATGTGTTTTTCAAAAGCACGAATAAAGGAATCCATATCTTTCTTAAAATAATGATTTCTGAATATGGCAAAGAAATCTCAGGACTGTAATCCCTAATACCCTCTGCTCCTGCAGACTTTGAGTAATACAACTTTGCTGTGCAGCTTGATAGTTCTTTGTTTGAAAGGTTAAGGCAGTCTTTAAAATGTGCTTAGCTCGCCATGCTGCATTTTTATTTTCAGAGAGCTAATTTTGAGAAAAAAAAAGAAAGAAAAGTGTAGAACAAAGTTAGCCTGGATTTCCAGTGACCTTAGGGTGTTTGGTGAAAGTGTCTACGATTTTAAAGTTTAATAACAGGCAAATAATTTAGGGTTGCTCTTGTAGCTATATGTAATACCAGGAAAAGGTCAAAACTTTATGAAATTTAGCCATGATTCAGTAATTCAGGTAATTCGATATCTACAAACATTCAAATTAAAAGACAGTTGAAGTTTTAAAACTGAGATTTCCTCTTGGGTGAATAGCTAAAGAATATTGCTTAAAGGATGGAAAAGTCATTTAATCCAAACAACGGGCTGAGGCATTGAATTCCACCACAAAAACCATATCTGAAACCAAACTTTGGATATTCTGGCTCAGCTAATTATTTAGAGACACTTCCGTCATGAAAGTTCAATCCAGATGAATGATGCCCCAAAGCTTTTGAAAGCAAGAGAAAGAAAGATGGAAGTGAAGCAGAATCTGACTCAGCGTTTTGTTTTCTCTGCCAACCAAGCATTTTGATAGAGTCAACAGTTCTTCTGTCACATTCTATAAAGGTTTTCTATTAAAAGAAAAACATTTAGCAAATACTTTTCTTCTTTAGCAGGAAGGAAATGTTTTACCATACTTCCCTGCTATTGCTTCTTTTTGAAGTACGTGTTAATATTATACTCTACTTGATTATCTATTCACTATTTCTCAATAGGATTTTCTAAAACAGAAACACATTTGAGACAGGAATACACATCAGGCGATGACCTGGTCCAACCTCCTGCTCAGAGCAGGGTCAGCCAGAGCAGGTTGCTCAGTGATGTGTCCAGTCAAGTTTTGTATATCTCCAGGGATGGAGAATCCACAGCCTCTCTGGGCAACCTCTGCCAGTGTTTGACCACCCTTGTATTGGGTCTGGCTGAAATGGAGTTAATTTTCCCCGTAGCAGCCCTCATCATGCCACCCTTTGCGCTTGTAGCTAGAAAGGTGTTGATAACACACCAGTGTTTTGGCTACTGCTGAGCAGGGCTCACAAGGCATCAAGGATGTCTCTCCAACATTCTTCCACCTCCTGCCCCAAAAGGCCAGCAGGCTGGAAGTGGGCAAGATCTTGTGAGAGGACATAGCCAGGACAGCTGACCCAAACTGACCAAAGGGATATTCCACACCATAAGATGTCTGCTGAGCAATAAAAGTTAAGAGAAAGGAGGAGAAGGGGGTGGAGGCATTTGTTATTACAGCATTTGTCTTCTGGAGCAACAGCTATGTGTACTGAGGCCCTACTTCCCAGGCAGTGGCTGGACATTGCCTGCTGAGAGGAAATAGAGAATAAATCTTTTGCTTTCCTTTGCTTCCACAAGCAGCCTTTGCTTTTGCTTTATTAAACTGTCTTTATTTTGACTCATGAGTTCTTTTTCATCTTATTTTCTTGCTCCCATCCTGCTGAGAAGGGGAGTGATAGAGCAGCTTGGTTGGCACTTGATGTCCAGCCAAGGTCAACCCACTATGCACCCTCATTGTAAAAGCATTTTCTCTACTTTCCTGTATTTCATTTTGTGCTGATTAGCTCTTCCCAGTGGAGCCTAGTAACAGGACAAGAATCTGGCTCCATCATCTTTATTCCCCCCATCAGGTATTCATACACATTGATAAGATTCCCCTGAGCCTTCTCTGCTCCAGGCTGGACAGACCCAGCTCTCTCTCTAAATCCACTCTGACTGCTTCCAGTCACCTTCTTGACTTTCATATGTTTGGAAATGGTTTCCAGGATTCTTTGCCCCATCACCTTCCCAGGAATTGATCAGCCTGTAGTGCTCTGGATACTCCATCTGGCTCTTCTTGAAGATAGGGGTGATAATTCCTTTTTTCCAGTCCCCAGGAATTTACCCCAGTTGCCACAAACTTTCATAGAAGATTGACAGTGCCCTCACAGTGATATGGACCAGCTCCCTCAGCAGTCATAGGGTGAATCCCCTCTGGTACCAGGGACTTGTACACATGCAGGTTATTTAAATACTGCCTAACCTGATCCTCCTCCAAAGGTAAATCTTCCTTGCTTTAGATTTTCCCACAGGTCGCATGGGCCTGGGATTTCTGAGAGCAAATTTTACCAGTAGAGACTGAATTGAGTACCTTGGCCTTGCCAGCATGTATCTCAGCCTTCTTCATGTCCCCTGTCACCATGTTCCCTGCCCCATTCAGCAGCAGGCGCACGTTTTCCACGGCCTCCCTTTTTTCTAAAGTATCTGTGGGGGCCCTTCCTGTTGACATTCATGTTCCTTGCCAGATTCCAGTCCAGGTGGGTTTTGGTTTTGCTAAACCCATCCTGACATGGTCAGACAGTGCCTCTATGTTCCTCCCAGGTCATCCAACCTTGTTTCCACCTCTTGATGCTTACTTTTTATATTTGAGTTTTGTCAGGATGTCCTTGTTCATCCACACAGTCCTCTTGACACCTTTACTTGGCTTCCTCCTGCATATGCGGATGGAACATTCTTGAGCTTGGAGATGATCCTTGGGAATCAACCATTTCTTCTCCTTCTTTCCTTTTCTCTCCAGGACAGTATCACATGGCATATTTTGAAGTTGGCTCCTTAACAGACTAATGTCTGCTCTCCTGAAGTCCAGGCTTGCAATCCTAATTTTTGTCCTGCTCCCTCCTCTCAGGTTCCTGAACTCTGGCATCTCATGATCACTGCAGCAAAAGTGGCCTCCTTTGAGAAATCTGAGTGTCTGAAGGCCAAATGACAAGGTGAAGTCATTGGCAGGCCAGCTTTCTGCTCTCCACAGTCCTCACAGGGAAGAAATGATCCCTACTTCAGGTAGTTCCCACCCATTCTGTCACAAAGTCCACAAAAGCCAGATTCCCAAGCAGTGTAACAGGAGAGATCAGGATTAGGACAAGACAAGTAGAGAAATAGTGGCCTCTGCAGTCTCTTCTTTCCCAGACTGAGAGAGGTCAAGTAAGATGCAGCCACTGACAGGTCTCTACTAAACTTTATGTTATTTTATTTCACTTTTTAGTGGCTTTGAGACAGAACCATCTGAGAAAATCTGAACTAATTTTGATGTAAATTTGGTTATAGCAAGACTGCTTTTATGAAAAGATTAACAGAGGCCCGCAGAAAGTGAATGGTTTACTTTCTATTTACATGCAATTGAAAAACTCTTTGTGTGGAGGTCTACAACAATTCATTTGTAGTCTTAAGAATTTATGTTAAAATATTTCCTTGGTTTTGTTTTATATAGTTGGTTTCTTTATAACACATTGACAAGTAATTTTCCACTTATTCTAAGAGTTGTATTTCAAATCAGGAAGATACTGATGAGAACAGAAAGCAAGACTGTAAGTGGCACATAAAAATGATGGTAAAACTAAAAGTTTCAGTGCAGAACAAAAAAAAAAACCCAAATCCTGCTAAGGATTTTGCAAGGAGATAGGCTCATAAATAACTTTTTTTTGTTGTTTTGATAGAGCTGTTGCCAAAAAACCCCAAAAAGTTCTGGAAAAGGCTTGTTAAATCATGTAACCCATTCCTTGAACCCCTGCCAGTGCAGGATTATTCCTCAGAATGCATTCTCCACTGTCTTGTCCAAGCTCGACTACATGTGACTCAAGCAATGGGTTTCCACTTCTCTTGGGAGACATTTCTACAGTCTGATAGATCTCATCAGGAAATTTTGCTAGATGTTCCTTCAGGCAGTTTTAACCCACTAATTTTACCGACGTGCTACTGGGTAACCATAATGAGTAATCTTTCTTGCTAGTTTTCCAGTCTTTAGTTATTTGTAGATGACCAGAGCACCCTCTCTTTCTAACTAATCTTCACTGAGCTTAGGTAGTATACCAGTGTTAGATCCTTTCTTTTTGCACTGTTCTTTACAGAACAGTTTCAGCAGTTATTTTCATTGGTTTGCTATGAATTACAGCCAGTTTGTTGACTTTCTTTGATACCCTCATTCTTTTCCTTCCCATTTCTGTGCTTGTCTCATTTCACCTGAAAGGCACTAGTATCAGATTTCAATTACAGCAAAGAGTATTTGTGATTAGCTCAGTCAACTTTTCTCTTTCCTGCTGAAGAGGGTCGTTAAGAGTTCTATAATATGTTCTGAAAGACTGAGATAGGTTGGTATTTCGCTTGCAAAATGTTTTATGCTGTTGGCAGAAATAAGAGTTATTATTAAAAATAAAATGTCATTTAACGTTTTACATTTCACGATTTCACATTTCAAGTGCTTTTAATTATTTTTTGTTGCAGGAGACATTAAAACCACAAATAAAACCTTTTTCCTATCTGGATCTAAATTGTTCCCTCCTCACTTAACTTACTTCTGTACTACTCTTCCATAATCTTTGTTAGGTTTGAAAAGGTATGAAGGTATCATATTAATTTGGCAATATTTTTTTACTTCTTTATTTTATAACATGCTGCAATAGAATATTCTCAAGTGACATGTCCAGAGACGTTCCTTGAAGGATGGCTCAGGTTTTCTCAGACAGCTGTCTGTCCAAAGGCTTTTTGGATGTACCAAAAATGAACCTCACTGAGTTCAGGATTCAGCAGCAAATTTAGCCACAATTTAGAGAAGCTGTATGACTTACACTTTCAAAGAGTTTTCTCATTCACCCCTTAGAAATTCTATTTATGTGGCGTCTCTCAATGAATCTTTGTCCTCTCACTCCTATTTCAGCCACCATCTTGACATCCATTGACTGGTTCCTCAGCACCTCTTATGTGAAAAGCATTTATTTTCTTGGTAAAAAGCTATGAAAAGATATCTTAAGTTTAAAATAAAAATATATCTGGTTTTGGAGTTCTTAAGTGTAAAAAGTAATAACAATTTGAATTTATGCAACTTTCAGATACAGTGCACAACAGAATATACAATTCCATGTGTAGTTAATTCATTATTGAATTGAAAAAAATATGGGTTTTTTGCTTTCAATGGAGAGAAATATAGAAAAAGAATATGTTATTTTCTGCATGTGCTATGCTGTGCTAATCAGGTAGACACATCCTAACTCTTACAGAGCTTATTTACTTTTTTTTGTGTAAACGGCTGTACTGAAAACAGAAGAGCCAAGCAAAGAAGAAACAATGACATGTCACGTCTTCACAAAATGCAAAGAAATAAAACTTGAATGACGGCATTTGGATGGAGAATGCAATCAATACTGTTTCACCTAATACTTGAAAGCATTGCCATGTGGTGATTACCAGCAAAGCTCAAGGGTCATTGAGAAGTAAAAGCTGCTCAGTTATCTAATTTATGAACTATGCTTTCTAATCCATAGAGACAATGCTTTCTGCATATATACTGCACCTTCCTTTAGTTTCTGGCTGCTACTTGTCTTTTCATAAGTGTTAAAGCCCCATTAACTTCATGTATATTTCTTCCTTATGAGCTCCTGCAAAGGGGATCAGCGTGATCATGAATAGGAGATGACCTGCTAATAGGGCATGTGAAGATGTCTGGCCATTGAAATATGAGACTTAGTCTGAAAAACATTAAGAGGCTATTTTCTAGCCCTTTGTCTCATAACAAACATTTGTAGTGTTCAATAAGTTTCTGTGTATATGCTTATTCTTAAATGTTTCAACCAGGGGAGCATCTAACAGTTTCCTTGAAGGATTTTTCTATAATGCAGTGAACTTCAGGTGCTCATTCTTAGTTTTATCCCATTTTAATTTACAAGTTCCTTTTGAACCCCTTGTTACTTCCTTTTCTCCTTTGTGCTTCTGTTATTATGTAAATGTGAACCATCACTGGGTTTAATCTTTTTCATACCCTGTTTTCATTTTTTACCTCTGAGTTAGTTTATGATGTACAGAAGCACACAACTGACTCTTTCCGTCTTGTTTCGTTATGAAGGTTGAATGGAAGGTAGAACAGCATTAGTCCAGCCAAATACTTATCTCATCTGCACTTACACTGTGCTTTTTCTAGTCTGCAGCACAGATCTTACTTTCCAAGCTTACAAGTTTATGATATCCTGCTACCCCTCAGCACTAATTCTGATCCTACATCTGAACTTTTTACCTGCGGAGAACGCCGTGGATCTCAGAAAGGGTTTCTGAAGGAATGGGGAGTAGTTCCTAAGGAGTCTGCTACAGGTGCAGACTTAGAACCTTGACTGTAAGGTTTTGTGGGCAATGTCCTTGTCTTTTGTTCAACTGCAGTATTAAGCACACATATAGTGCTTTATAAGCAGGAATAAAATCAGAATTGCTAATCACAGCTTTTAAATGTGTTTATACAGAAACACTAGGACATTTTCCACAGTAATTTAAATCTCTTACAGCCTCACTAGTTTTAACAGAAATAGGCAAGAGTAGGCTAATAATAAAACAGGTTGTGATTTTTCTCCAGAGAAAAAAAAATCCAGCTCTGGCATTTGAGGCTATGCTATAAAGTTAAGTTAAGGCTTACAAACTTACTGAAGATTTACATTGTAAAAACTACAAACAGGAAGAGATGCTAGAAACCAAAGCAGTTTTGCACAGATGTCAGTCTCAAAAGCAGTATCACTGACACAACCACTGAAAGGCGTGTCAAAATGAAGAACAGGTAAAAAAAAGGCATCCATGGTTTGACGAAGTACTTGACTAATCAAGTAAAAGATGGAAGCAATCTCCGTTGCCACTTATTATTGTGATACAGATAACTTCCAGAAATGCTAAAGACCCAGAGTGGATCTTATTTTTATTAGGTATTTTACAGACTTTTAGAAAGACGCTAAAAGGATAACCCTCATCAATAGTGTATAATTGGTGGAAAGGAAAAAATACGTCCTTGGACTATTTGCAATCATGTCATACGATTACCTACGCTACAGTACATTTACTTTGATAATTTCAACTCAGTGAATCTTCCTAAGTCTACTGTTTACTCTCCTGGAGTAATAATTCCATAGGTTTCCTTAGTATCTGCAATTTCCATTAACCTCAGCAAGACTGACTCTTTTCTTATGGGTTTACATGAATTGGTATCATCTTTTCACCTTCTCTAGCTAAGTAGAATGGGAGAATTATCATCTCCAATGTCATAACGTTATGTTACCAACTAAGATCTTTATTTTATTCTCCTTATCAGTTTTTCTGAATTATTCTGTCCACTCCTATCCCTGGATTTTGAAAAGGGCTCTCATAAAAGCAGCAAGCTACTGGAATATATAGCTCCCAGAAACCAAAACAAGTGATTGGAGTGTTATTAACTTGTGAAGATATGTGGGTGATGTGGAAGGAAATTATCCTGGGATCTAAATCCCAATGAAGGTGTAATTTTAAGTGAGTTATGAATGACAAGGAGTTACAGTATTTTTTCTATTCAAGTAAAAACGGTAGTAGTTTGACTTCAGTCTCATTGTCTCTAGTTTCTTACACAAGGAAGCATAGTTTTTCCTAATGTTTTCAGTTTTAAAAATTATTTTTCTCATGTAATTGAGCACCTCTCTTTTTCATTCCACTGCTATGTTTAGATTACTGTATCTGACACAATTCCTTATGGCCCAGATCAGCCTTCAGATATACAGGCACAGATCCCAGTGAAATCAATGGGAGCTGCACTTGGATATTTGAGATCAGGTTTGGGGCCTTTAGACTTAACACAAACAAATATGTAATAAATTATTTTTAAATTATATTAGTGAAGAACTAGCATTTCCCCCGTGCAGTTTATTCTATTTGTTCTGTAACAATCACTGTTTTTTTTCAGGAAATGTTTACAAGTAAAATCACATATCGTATGTGATTAGCTGAATTATAAACATGAAAGATAACTGGCTTGGAATTAGGTAGCAGAGAATAAAAGTGCCTTTAAGAATTAAATCAAATTTATGCTTTTGTATGGGGAGAGCAATTTATCTTTAAAATTTGTGGTACATGTAATAAACCAAATTAAATTTTAAAAAACCTCTTGTTTAGCACGGGTTTTTAAATATAGCATAAGCTATTTTTTCCTCTAACTATAAAAAATGTAAATTATTCATGTTACCTGTATTCAGTGACCTGTAGATGAACCTTCTTAAACCACATATGACCTGCTACAGCTCAAATAATAGCAGTCTATTACCAGGCTGTGTGCAGAAGTGTCTAAATTAATCTTTCAAAGCTGTAATTACAGGTAATGATACATTTAATTTGGCTATAGCAGATGATTTACTGGTAAACATGACATTTTGATCAGTCCGAGAAAAATTCTTAAATTGTAGCTTTCTGATACTAAAGAATCAAAAGCCTTATAAGTGATCTTTGTACGCTTTGGGCCTGATTCTTAGTGCAATTCTGCGGCCCTCACCTCTTGTTTGTAGGACCTATTTTAAGTTACTGTCACTAGGAGGTTCTCCTGTTTTTCATTACACACAGTACTAATACATTCCCAGTTTCAAATAGTTTTCCCCTACATGTCCCTTAACTCCTTAAAAGATATTTATTACTTAAATTCCTCAATTTTCTCAATTAATTCCTGAGAAAAGCGTAAATAAAATCTTTCCCATGATTACTTTCTCTATGGGGTGAAAGGAAGTTCGATTGTTTTAATTTCTTTGTCTTTAATGTATGTGAAAAAAACTCCAAATAGATATTAAATTGGCAATGCTATGGACCTTTGTTGACTGTCTGGAGGCTTCTGGAGGAGGGAAAAATATTACAAAACTTAGACCTGATTGCATTGCAGCTGCATTCAGAGAAAATACAAATTATTTTGATTTACCTAACACAAACTAGGTCATATAAAATTGGAAATCAGTTGCTGGAACTTAACAATTTTACTCTTGCAACTATTTCCTTATTCTTATTTCAACCATTTAACATGATGTGGATGCCCTTCACAGTGCCTTGGGTGGCAGCCATGTTCAAGTCTACAAGATGTGAATAGGGCTGTGTTCATGTGTTCATGTCCCTGCCTCCTTGGTTTCCAGTACTATTACATCAAAAATTGTTGGCATATATGCATGTCTCTCCCTTTCATCTCCCTGTTCACTATAAAGCTTTAGCCTTCACTTTAAACAGTTCATGCTTTGACTTCCTAATATAAAGCCTGGAAGCCAAACACATGTAGTTATGACATATCATTTTGGGAAAGTCTTTATAATATGTTGATGGAATGGGTGTAATTATTCCTACACAGGTTGTAAAGACATTGTCAGTTTACTCTTCATACCCTTTCAGAGCTCTGGAGGAAACACAGTCACAGATTTTTGTATCATCCGGAGGAAACGCAATCACAGATTTTCGTGTCACCTGTGATATTTTGAGATATGACTGGTAACAGGAGGCATCCCCACTCCCAGCTGCTAAAATACTTATAAAAGAACTTTTCCAAGTTGCTGCAGTTTCATTTTAACTATACAACAAATCATATTTGGAAGAAGTTATAATTTGGAGAGGAATTGACCTGCAAGGTAGTCCTTCTGGTAAGCATGGAACAGCATAATAAAGCTAGCATTATACATGCTAAAAGCTAAACATTATTATTCTGTAGCCCACTTTGCTTCTGCTACAACAACAAATCAACTCTAGGGGCTGCAATATCATCTTCAAATAGTAGTAGGATAACTGGCTGCTTTTCAGTTCAACACTAAAAAGCATTGCTTTTTTTTTCTATGCCTTTTCCATTATACCACCTTTCCCAGCACACCTGGATGTGCAAGACTCTAAGTTGTCACTTACCAGCATACTCTGAGTAAAGTTCTTAGACTGACACCCAGTCTGGCAATTACGTGTCTTATTATACTTTTAAGATATCTAGTTTTAAAGAATTTTTTTTTTTTGAAGCCTTAAAATATGAAGACCATTGACCTGTATCTTGTCATGGAATTATTAGAGGATACTGGTCACAGGACAGCTTAAGTAGAAATCTACCTACCTGCTTACACTCATGGTATTCACCTCCTATTGATATCCAGTTCATTACTATGTAATATTGATAAATAATTTTTTTCATCTGATTAGGAGACACGAGTAGATTCACTTCCCTCCCCTTTCCTTTCAGCTGTTTTTGTAGTCTGCGGGCTGCCTGAGTTGACACAGACCACATGGTAAAAGTATGTAGCATTAAATTCCTTAAACAGAGGAGACTGACAGGCACAACTGAAAAAAATGAAATAGATGGATCCATCAACAGTTATTAAGAGGGAATTCTTCTGTCTTATTTGTCTTCCCTCCTCCTCTGAATATTAATACGCTTTTGTAAATAGCAGGAAAAGCAATGCAGAAAGCATAAGAATCAATACACGCACCAAAACAAAACAACCAGGGTATCTACAGGTTTCTGGGATCTGGCAAAAGATCCAAGAGTTTCTACAGGCTTCTGGGGTCTGAATGAATGCCTGGAGGATTTTGTACTAGTATATTTGGAAAAGACTCAAGTCACATAGGTGGCCCAATGAGTGTGAGCCATATTGAGTGCATTATAAATCCTTGTGCTCAGTCTCAGTTGTTGGTTTCTTTTATCCCGTATGCTTTCAGGGATCTAATAAATGCTGCCGATTTACTGTTGCTTTAGAATTCAGTATAGGTGTCTCAGTCTACCATTAAAACAAGCCAGCTGAATGAAGGCCGGGCATTTTTGGCAAATAGTGGTATACTTGCTAATGTTTCGGCAGTTAATTAGAATCAAAGCACAGCTAGTTTAGAAGAATTGTCAGTAGTAGGATGACTGTCCTTATCATAAGCTATCTGCGTAGCCCATATATCATTTGGTCATAAGAGACACAAAGGAGTGGCTTGTAGATGTTATCCTTACTGATGGTATGCCAAGGTACGTAAAAAAAAAAATTATGGTAGCTCTCTGGATCCTTAGCATTAGATTTCAAAAAACCACAGGCAATTGAAACAACCCTCTGAGAGAAGGGGATTTTTTTTTTTCCTTAGAATATCTATTACATTTTGTGTTTGTGTAGCTGTATAGCTGCCCGAGGAACTATAAAATGTAGCCAAAGGACCTAGTAACTCAAAATTGTCATGTGAGTGCTGTCACAATTCACTTTTATTTGTTGTTTAAAGTGCAGGTGGTGACTTATTCTACCATTGAAAACTCTTGCTTAAGATCTCAAAACTTAGAGCTATGTCTTTCCAAAGCCATAAGCATTTGACCCAAGCCTGCTCCTGTTAAAAATTGTCAGAGTGGCAGACCTGAGCTACCTTCCTTAGATATCTTAAGTTGGGACCCTAAGGTCAGTTTAGACATCCAGTGGCTCCATTTGCAAAAGTGCCGAGCGCCAAGCAGCCTTTTAAGGCAAGCTTTGGACCAAGGTCGGGTACAGTGCTTTGATTTAGAAATTACCAGCTGAGCGGGAGTCAGCACTGGCCACCGACAGTGCTGCCTTCCAGCCCTGTGCTCGGGAAGGGCCATGGGGCCACGCAGCTGCCTGGCCAAAACTGCAGCTGCTGAAACGCAGTAGATCCTTGATCTTGGACTGATTGAGCTGCTCTGGTGTTCCTTGAGGAGCTGAGCCTGCTGGGAAGTGAAACACTGTAATACAAAGGAACTGGTAGTTACAAAAAGAGAGGTTACTACCAGAACACCTATTGATAAAAGACTGTTACAGGGATGCTGGCAGCTTTTGGAAAGCATTCCTCATTGTGTTTTTAATAACTTTGGCCTACAGAATGAGAATGTGTACTCTGCTGAGTTGTAATAACACTTAGGAATGCACTAGCCCACAAACTGAGCATCGTAAAACTTGTTTTCGCATTTTCCTAATAAAATGCCATGGCATTGTAAATCTGTTTTTATTTTATTTGTAATGGCAGAAATGTGTTTATCATAAAATCAAATCCTCTTTCAAAATGTAGGCCATAGGACAGTGATATAATTCATCCTGTTCGGGATCATGGTTTGCATCACTCCAGTCCAAAATAATATTGCAATATACTACTTAAAACCTTCTACTTTCAAAATGCATCATAAAATTCAATGCACTTTCAGGTCCCTGCTGACACAGCAGTTTGTGGCAAGGTGAATCAGAAACATACAAAGCAGTTAAATGACAACATGTGGAGTAAAGCACAGCTATCTGGAATACTTGTGACAGGGGCCAGGTGTGAAATGGCAAACAGAACTGATAGGTCACAGTATAATTAAATGTGTTCAAGTTTCAGCTTATCGGAGTTTCCTTTCATCCAAAGTGCCAAACACCCAGGCATCTATTAATTAAGTTTGAAATAATACTTCAGTCTACAAATCATGAGATTGTAATAATTGAGTTACTTCAAAAAAGGCCATCCTATTGCACTCTTTTATGACACAAGCATGTATGAGCATCCTAGCTTTACAGCAATATAAATGTGTTTGAATTTGCAAGGAATAAATTCATGTGATTAGATGTATAAAAGCAGTCTTCAATGGCTCAGTTGTATTGAAATTTCACACATAGGTAGAATATTCAGCAATAAGGCATACAGAATCAGGAAAGAACTACAAACTCATGAATTGCAACATAAATGTTCTTTTATTAATGATGACAAAGAAAGCTTTTTAGAAGATAATAGGCTCACTGTCATATCCAAACAGAAGGTACCATGCAATAAACTATTACTTTCTCATTCTCTAGTCCTACTGGTGTGCCATCTGAGGTACAAAATGTAGGGGTTTGTGGATATAACATAAATTGTGGATGGGCAACACTGTCATTGTAACAAAACAGAGCCACAAATACCTGTATTAATAGAACATTTTGATCTGTGTACTTGATTTTTCACTTGAGAGGGCAACAGTTTCATCTCATTCCACTTGAGAGGGCTGATCCGTTCGCAATAAGTACCCACTACACTATGAGACATTGAATACCAACATCAAGTAAATACTCCGTGGCTCTGCTGTTCCTTCTGGGAACCACATAAACCAATTTGGATGGAGGGCTGGAAGTGGGAGAATCATCCCAAAGACAAGAGGAAAAGACCGAATACACTTGAGCAGATCAGAAAAGGAGCAAGCTTAACTAGCCTCTGAGCTGAGGCAGCCTCTCATATTTTCATTATCTTCTATGCATCACGTAGCTTTGCCAGAAAGATTACCCCGTGGGATTTTTTTCTAGAATGAGAGAGGTTCTGATGAGATTGCCTCAACCTGTTTAAGAAGCCAAGCATACAAAATATGGTTTGGGATACAAACTGAAACATGCTATTGATACAAAATTTATGATAAAATTACATTACAGCAGCTCAATCTGAAAGAACCTGTTTCTCCTTTGTATAAAACATATTGTACTAAACCCTCAGTGGGGATACATTTTTATAGCTCGTTCTCTTTCGCAAAGATACACAAATCTACACCAGGTGAGGATCTTGCCTAATATTGATTTTCTTCATAACATTCCAGCAAGGGATTTAATGCAGGATTAAATGTGTGATTCCTCTCTTACTGCTTATATTGCATTCTCTGTGTGTTCTTAAGATATCTACAGACAATTGAAACAGAGGTTATGCATTGATCAATACTAGAAAGGGAAAAAAAGTAAAAAATCTAGTCAGAGAAGGTCAATGAAGGTAGTAGATGTAGCTTTGAGAAATAAGACATGTTTCAAGGGAGCTCAAAATAGTGAGAAAGGTTTGTGAACATCTATGACACAAATGATTTTGTGGGATTGGTTACTCCAAACCTTCTTTAAAATGGGGCATTTCACTGTTGAAAGTCTCTAAGCAAAGGATTTAGTCAAACAGGAAGATAGCCCTTGGGTTGAAGAAGATTGCTAAAGAATAAATTCATAATTTGTTGTAAAAGTGGCTGAAAATATATCCTTTAAAATATGAGTTTCCTTCTTTAAAATTTTCCAGTCCTCATGTTGTGAAAATATCCTGAGGACATTTCGGAAGTGCACAAATTACTTCTAAGTCAAGCAGTCTGTTGTATAGAAGTTACTTGTTACTCAGTGCAAATTATTGGAGGTCTGATACGGGTAAATTCAGGCAACTTCTTGGGAATAGAGTATGCATGTGGGTGCTTACAGCTAACAGTTTTAGAAAAATATCTATGTCAAATATCTCACAAATATTTATAACTACTTGCAAAATCAACAAGGCTGCTTAAATTCCCAATAAACTTCCAACATCTACCTGGGTATGCTGCAGATTTGGACTTCTCAACACTCCCTTAAGTTGCTCAGCAAAAGTTTAAAAGGATGATATATCATAGGGGATAGAATTCAGCTAAGGAATTTAGCCCATAAAAGAAAGTAAATCATGAGATCTCAAAACTGGAGTTACCAGTTGGTATACTGAGACAATTTCAAGTCAATTTTAAAGTTTGCAAAAGACTACTTTCTTTATTTAGTTTTCAGCTAAAAAAATCACATTTTAAAGTGGAAAAATTTAAGGTAAACCATTTTTATTCAATCAAAACTGCTTATGTCATAAAGCTCATTTTCTAGTCTGCTCTAGTGACTGGTGAACCTAATGTAATCAGATCAATTCTCTGTTCAGTGGCAAAGAATGACAATGGAAGCAAGTGATAGACAGTGTTTCAGTCTCTTCTTCAGTCTCTTTCAATCTCTTTCTGACTCAGTCTTCAGTCAAGACTCCACAGTCTTTCAGTCTCTTCTTCAGCAGAATATACATCATTCTTTTGAAAACATTGCCTTGGCTTCTCCTCATGGGTCTACCATTGGATTGAATGCTTTGGCCATGTTCATTCATTCTTGTTATTGCTCTAATGTTCCATGGGACAACTGCCCCATTGTCCTGTCCTGCTGGATGCCACGAGTTCCCCATCCATTACTGAATCTCCAGGGACTACTGCAGTATAAATAATATATAAATTCTGTAAAGAAAAGCAATAAAACAGTTTTCTTTTCTGAGAAGAAAGGATAGTACATCTGCCAGTGAAGTGTTTCATTGTTACACTAGGAAAATTTAGATGAATACTATTCAGATTACTGGAGTTTAACTGAGCTAAAACTGATATTGCACAGAAGAGTACTGGCCTCAAAGTTTTTACATGTGTTTTAAACTTCTTTATTTATGGTTTGAGAAACAACCTCTTATAACTCTGAGGTGGTGTAATTGTCTCTTGATATTTGTAAGGAAATATGGCTGAGTGGTATGATTGTGCTTAATATACACTGCCCTTAATATATTCTCTGTGTTGCAGGTAACAGAAGGGTGTTAGGAAACCTGCACTTAACCGTTTTCTTTAACATGCACTATACAGTGCTACAGCAGTCTAAACTGTAAAAAAGTAACATTTGGAATTAATCTCAATTGTTATGTTTTATTTTGGGATAAAAAAGAGAAATTTGAAATGAGATGTGTCTGTGGTCTGACATTCCTCAACTGGAGGGAGGGAGGGAGGGAGGAAGGAAGGAAGGGCGGAAGGAAGGGTGGAAGGAAGGGCAGAAGGAAGGAAGGGCAGAAGGGAGGAAGGGCGGAAGGGCGGAAGGGCGGAAGGAAGGAAGGAAGGAAGGAAGGAAGGAAGGAAGGAAGGAAGGAAGGAAGGAAGGAAGGAAGGAAGGAAGGAAGGAAGGAAAGGATATAAAATCATAAATCAAAAAGGTTTATACCTAAAGAAAATGTTTGATAAGGAGGATGATAGTAATCAACTTTTAGTTGAAAAAAAAAAGAGTACCTTATAGATAAGGAAATTGGTTTTTTACTCTCTTCCTTGGGCTAGTCTGAGGTTCAGTATTTTGAAAGCATTTAGTAAAGATATCTAAACTGCAAAGGCAGTTGTAAATAAAGAGATTTTGAAAAGGGAGGAAAATCCAAGCTCTAGATGGATCCACGTCATGATATTCTCTAATCTTATGGGTCTGAATTGCTTCTTTCAAGAGCACGCACGGAAGAATTTTCAATTTTTAAAAATGTAGATCATACTGCAGGAGGCTGATTACACCTCTTTTTTTTTTTAATACTATGCTGAATTTTCATAATTTCTGTAAACTATGTACTTCTCCCATTGGCTAAATTCCCACCTCACCATCTTAGTATCGTTTTTTCCTATCCTTTATTTAGACTTGATTGTACACTTTGATACACGTAGGCAAATAGTTATATTCATACAGATTATGAGGAAAGTTCAATTGAACTAGTGTTGGGGATTAACTACTTAAATAAAAAAATATGAAATGGAATACTCTGCCTAAAAGCCAGCCTTTATTACTCTGCAAAGAACAACAATTTCCATACGCCAGGGAGAATTCTATGTGCAAAAACTCCTGAACACAGAGTTCAGCCTGAGTTTTGTGATGGTGACTCCTTCTCCCTTGGGTTCAAGAAGAATGGAACCATTGGACGCCACATCTTCTTCAATTATTTAGAGAGTGGAAAGCTCAAATCACAGTTTTGATTTTTGCACTTTTGACCCAGCTTCTCTCTTAATTTCTTTAGGTTACAGTCTGTATAAAGGAGGAAAAATCTGGGGTGAACTTCAAATTTTGTTGGCTGATACTTCATTGTTACAATGGAACATGACTCATGGCATGTTTCAGCCAACAGTTTTAACTACATGCATGAAAGTCTTCTTTAAACACATATTGTGTCCACCATGTCTTTCAGGGTCTTACCTTTTCTGCTGTCATTATTATTTTTCTTTATAGTTTACAAACAGAAGAGATAAAAGAAGGTAATGACATTGCAAACATCTTGTGCAAGATGTTATATAGGCTTCTGCTCACTGCCATCCAATGCCAAAACATCCCTATGCACAAACTGCTTTCTAACTCAAACCATGATGAAATACACAAGGCAAAAGTTTGGAGAAATAAAACTATTAGAGAATGCCTTCACATTGTAAAGAAGTACCGAGGAAATTCTACCTACTTCAGTGAGACAACTTAAACTAATAGACACTAGTCAAACTGTTTAAAAGCTAAAGAATCTGAACCTTTTTCAACAAAGTTTATTATTTTTAACATAACTTTCCACAAATCAGCAAAACATGTAAATAATGAAGCTAAATAATTTGGCATTTCACAGAAATGCAGAAACTTTTAAAGAAAAACAGAAAAAGTGGGCTCTGGGGCCTTAGGATTTTTCCATTTCTTCACACACTCACACTGGCTGTTGTTGGTGAGTTGTCTATTTGGTTTTGTTTTTTTTTTTTTTTCTCTGTCCTGATTGTGATTTCTTACAATTTTCCAATTCCACAATACTTTAATTGCTTGAGTAGGTCACTGGAAAACGTAATTTGGAGAATTCTTTGCCCATGGTTTGATTGTGAGTAGCTTACAGTATTTGATAAACCCTTTTGATTTAAAATGAGTCACATGAGATGAATATCCATACTGATTAGATACAAATAACTCATAAACATTTATCTTAATAAGATCATAGAATAGTTTAGATTGGAAGAAACCTCTGAGGTCACATGGTCCCAACTCTTTACTCAAAGCTTTTTATGGACAAGCACTCCTGATCACAAACTAAAAATGCAGTTTTCATGACTATACATTTAAAACTGTTTTATAAACAGATCTGCGATATATTTCTGGTCATAACATATGCTGATGCACATATTGGCAGTATCAAAGTTCAAACCATATAATTTAAACAATCAGATAAATGATTGTGGAAACTCTCTTTACATCTGCCTAGTTATAGTTACAGTCTTAATTTCTTCTCTAAAAAGTGTAACCTTTTCATTTAAAAAACTTGTTCAGGAGGGTGAGATTTGTGTCAGAAGAGAAAAATTATTTTTGCTTGAAAAGTGAGATTAAAAATGTATCAAAATATAAAAAGGTCATGCTGACCTGAGCAGTAATAAGTACACAACAACTGATTAGTTCATTTCTGGTTATGCTCCATTTAACTGTTTTCTGCTTGAAGCAGCTTTGAAGAACTGCACGAACATGAAAATTTCTAAGACGAGATGGTCATTCACTTAGCTTGCTGTGTCTTCTCTATTTTGTGTGTGCCCTTGTGCTCCTTTGCCCTCGTGCCCCCTTGCCCTCATTTTAGTTCACTGCTCCCTGACTTCTGCTTTTCAAGCCATTTGGAATGCACTGTTAGGAATAAGGGAGTGAATGAGAGATAAGAATTATTGTCTTTAACAGAATTCCCTGTTCAGTGTTCCTTTTTGACTTCAGTTTTTTCAGTGAATTAATTTATGGTGGAAGAAGTTGATTGGCAGGTTGATTGAAGAAACCTAAATATGCAATGCACAGGAGGTAATTAAACACCATTTTCAACCCATCAAGAACTTCAGCCTTTAGGAGAGTGCATTTGTAGAAAGTTATTATCACCCATTGGTATAAAAAAGC
Organism: Leptosomus discolor; assembly: GCF_034619465.1. NCBI lineage: Eukaryota > Metazoa > Chordata > Aves > Leptosomiformes > Leptosomidae > Leptosomus > Leptosomus discolor. Next base: position 109,609,296 of record NC_141391.1, on the reverse strand, counting down.
CAAGAAATTTCCATAAAAATAAATAAACCCCCCTGTTTTACTGTAGAAAGTTCAAAACCCATGGTTTTTTTATATCTTCATGTTTGAGATCTTTTGGATATTTATTTTAGGTTTTTGTCTCACATAGTCTCAAGCTGGTTGATAAATCTTATTCATCCAGTAACTATTTTAGTTTTGACATTTTAAAACCATTATTTAAACCAATATGAGTACTTTTTTAAGAATGAGAAGCTTGGCTTTATAGGTAATATGTGAAAATCCTCTTACCTTAGGAGAAGACAATAATTTAAAATATTATTTCAAGTTCTGGTTTTTTATATTCAGCATTAGCATCAGTTTTTTGGGCTTCACGTCTAGAAGTTACCTAGGCTTGAGATTTTTCAAAGTCAACAAGATTTCTGAGCTGAAAGCTCTTCTCAGACCTAATGAACTGTATTTACTTACTTCAGTTTTGATAATTTCATCTGAGTTCACTGAGCCTTGTGGAGGATGATTATTTGTCACGATTTTTTTAGCAAAAATAAATAGCGACAAAATTCATGAAACTCCTGATAGTTTCATGAAAAACTTCCCAAGTCATTAATCATGTCTTATTTTACCGATTTTTCTTCTGTCAGCTCTATTATATATGATATAAATCCCTGAGCATGTGATACATCAGCCTGTTCTTTGATTACATTTCTTCATTTGTTGTACGATAAGGCCCAAAGGACTTGAGATCAGAACGACTTTGTCATGAGAGCTCTATGTCCCCATACAAGACACAACCTCCACCAAAAGGGCTTTCACTGTAAGTGATAAAGGCAGCCCAAGGAAATATTTTTGTCCCCCATTTTACCTATGAAAAATGGAGTAGAGGGAGATTAAGTGATTTGGCCAAAGCTCCCCGGGAAATCTGAGTCTAGAAGTCCTCAGCTTTAATCCACAAGACTATCTTTCCTCTGTTAGGAAACAGATGTTAAATTGGATGTTAATTCTGACATGAAACATTTTTTAAGAACTCTGAAAGGCGAATAGTCTCCAACAATGATTACTTAGCAAGCTACCAGCTCTGCAGTCTTGCATCTCAGAAGTAATTCATTCCATCTTTGCTGGCAGGCTTTAAAAGGCCTTTTGTTTTCACTCACTGATTAGTATAACAACCTATTTTGAAAGATATGTGAGCTGATAGGGGGTATCATTTATTTGTTTCAATGGTAGCTTTTTGCGACAAAATGTATGAAGCTTTTAAGTGTTGCGGATTGAAGCCTCTGATGTCAAAGATAAATGTGAGAATTAGAAATATAGATCCTCTAAAGTATTCTAAGTACTGTAATCAGCAACAGAAATTCGTATCATTCAGTTGCCTCCCTCAAAGTGCTGAAGGTTTTTCCTTTTAAAAAACACAGGCACATACATTATCAGTCAATATTAACAACTGAGCCAAACATGTAATATGAGTTAATTATATAGTGTGTTGCGTTATATATAAAATTCACGTTTAATGCTAGACTGCAGCATGTTATGGGTTAACTTAGAATACCACTTGGCCTTCCTCTCCTCCTCTTTTCTGCAATTCAAATCAGTCTGCTGGAAAATTGGCCTCGGTACCAGTGACGTGCTGCTGAACTTACAAGATCTCAAGAATATCCTAACAGACTTAATTCTTTTGTTGTAGAATTGTTTCCATCTGGGGCATAGATATAAACCTGGAAAATGTAAAGGCTCTTCCCTCTCACCCTGCCTGACTTCAAAACATTGGCAAATAACCTTCCTCATCAATGCAGTACATATTGTATTAAAACATTGGAGTAAATTATATTTCCGTGAGTATAAGAATTAGTGGCATTTATTGAAAGTTTAATGTACTGCCTAACAATTCGAGAAGTAAATATATACTTTAAAATCAAGTGAAAATGAACATTGAACATAACAGAACGTGAGAGAATAGTAGATTCTGGAAAGAAATATTAGTCACACGGGGCCAGATCTGCTAAAGAGCACAGTTACACACATTTGCAAGTGATTCATTTGTGTGCAAAGTCTGTGTATGAGCATAAATCCCTGGCTCAAGTCCACACAGCTGTTTTACTAAGCTGGGGTAGCTAAGCTGGGAACAAAATCACTATTAGCTCTTCTACACTCAGCAAAGGCAGTGGTGATTATATATCTAAACCTGTACTCCACGCAAAACTAAATTTATGTTCATTTATTTTCACCCTATTGCTCTATGCTGCTATGTCAAGTGAAAATGGTTCTGACAAGATTATTATCTATTACCTACAATAATATTGGTACTAAGCTTATACTGGAGAACTAAGCAAAAAAAAGCATAGGAGACATAGTTTGCTGGAAGTATGGCAGAAGAGGGGAGCAAGCTGCTCCAGTGTTTTGAGTGTAGCTCCCTGGTTTGTATTTTCTGCTGTACACAGCAAGCTTTAAGAGATCATCATTTGATACTTCTGTCAAATGTCCCTAGCCTTTGTTCTAGACATTTGTACATAAACTTTTGTGTGTGTGTTTCTGTGCCTTCACTATTGTTAGCTCACCAAGAAACATTCTTAGGACTTTTACAATAAAAACCCATTTAATACTGAAAGGCCTTTTACAATGATAACCAGAATTTAAAACACGGTGTCCTAGGCACTCTGAGCTAATAGCCTTTCTTATTTTCTCCATATCTCAGCAGCAGTACTTATGGAACTTATGATTTGTATTTGAGTAAAACCAAGTTTTCCTGCTTTTTTTTTATATATAGATATAACCTACCTGTCTCCCCAGTATTCACACCATTTCTAAACTAAAACATAATCTCTGCATTCCTGACTGGCAGATATTTGTTATGCTCCTTTTGTCAGTAGCACTGATAGGTTCATGACCAAAAAAAGTCTGCTGAAAATGAGCACAAAGACTCCTTCTGTATTCGAGCTTACTGACATCTAGTTTCATTAGTGTCCATAACTCATAAGAAAGCACTCTACAAGCTACACCTGGGGAAGAATAACCCCATACACTAGTACAGGCTGGTGGTTGACCTGCTTGAGAGCAGTTCTGCAGAGAGGGATCTGGGAGTTTGGGTGGGTAACAGGATGACCCTGAGCCAGCAATGTGCCCTTGCGGCTGAGAAGGCACACAGCATCCTGGGGTGCATTAAGAAGAGTGTGGCCAGGAGGTCAAGGGAGGTTCTCCTCCCACTCTACTTTGTCCTGGTGAGGCCACATCTGGAGTACTGCATCCAGTTCTGGGCCCCCCAATTCAAAAGAGATGGGGAGCTACTGGAGAGAGTGCAGCGAAGGGCTACAAAGATGCTTAGGGGGCTTGAGCATCTCTCTTATGAGGAAACGCTGAGAGACCTGGGTCTGTTTAGCCTGGAGAAGAGAAGGCTGAGAGGGGATCTTATCAACACTTATCAATATCTAAAGGGCAGGTGTCAAGAGGATGGGGCCAGGCTCTTTTCAGTGGTGCCCAGCGACAGGACAAGGAGCAACGGGCACAAACCAGAGCACAGGAAGTTCTACCTCGACATGAGGAAAAACTTACTCACTGTGAGGGTGACAGAGCACTGGAACAGGCTGCCCAGGGGGGCTGTGGAGTCTCCTTCCCTGGAGATACTCAAAACCTGTCTGGACACATTCCTGTGTGACCTGCTCTAGGCTAACCTGCTTTGGCAGGGGAGTTGGACTAGATGATCTCCAGAGGTCCCTTCCATCTCCTACCATTCTGTGATTCTGTGAGTGAAGAGAAGCTGTGCTAGGACCCTTTTCAGAAATATCAGTGATGTTGTCTGCATTATCAAGTAGTGCAGACCAATAGGAGTGGATCTGCTTGTCGGTGCTGAGGATGTGACATGCACACAACATGTGCTCCCTGTGCAGGAAATTGCCTTCCAGCTGGTCTGGTCCCACAAACTAAAAGCAACTTACAGCTGCAGTGCACTAGGTGCATACCTAGTTCACAGTTTTCAAAAATGCATATATCTGTTCATTGCCTGTTGGCGTAGGCATACTGCTGATGGCCTCAATCATGCTATAGAGTACTTCTAATGTTTTCCAAGGTATAGTCCAACTACGGCTCTTAGAGAAGGTGTTTGTAGCCGCTGGTGTTACTTGTCTACACTTTTCCTTCCAAACATAATGGCTCTTCCATTTTTTATCTACTCAAATATTATTTACTTTGCCTTTGTATGCCTTGAATATGAAATAATATTCAAGTAAGGTATGTTGTCTTTGTTTTTCCAAAGGACGCCTTCCAGAAGCTCCATCATGTTCTGAAAAATAAGTGGTATCAGTTTTCTTCCTAAATGTAATTTTTCCAATTTATTTACCAATACGGTAAATCTCATACTCGCTCAGTATGCGTAACCTTATAGCTCTGGGTTTATTCATGTACTTTGACCTTCCTTCCATGTTAATTTTGTTGATTTTGGCACTGGTGCAGCTAGTCCTATTTAGCAACTATCTCATTTGCTTTTATAATGATAGAATGGAGTCCCATTGATCTTCTGCTAGCGGGTTCTCCATTGGCCTTATGAAGAGTGCCTCTGGCTTGTAACCTCTATTATCCTCTGTGGCAATGCTATGTGACCACAGCTGGGCCTGGCATTAACCATTAGGTAATATAATTCATTGCATATGTCACTGCATTGACTTACAGTGTTTGTCAAGGCATGATTCCGCTCAGAGTGGGTTGTCATGGGCTTTGACTTTTGAGTGCTGTATGAATCATGGAGTCACAGCATAATTTAGGTTGGAAGGGAACTCTGGAGGCCACCTGATTCAAGTTGCCTCTCAAAGCAAGGTCTTTCACTACAGGTTATTTTTCTGGAGTAGGTGGCTTCTTTTGCTCAACAGCTTGGATTTTGTTTGGGGTTTTTTCCCCAGAGTTTACTTCTGGAGGTATAAGGACCCAGTAATGAATCTACTCTGAGGCATTTGGGGTATATAGGCACCTAAAACTTTAAGACTGACTTAATTTGTAAATTAATTAGAAGCTTTTCTGTGCCTTCCTCTTTTTATAATAAACAAATTCTTTTTTTGTTGTGTTTTAGTACCAAGTTCTGTAATAGCTTAATAGTTAGCTGTGCAAATTTTTTGGGGAAAAAAACGAAAACCACTAAAATATTCTTCAAACAAAACACTAATATTACTGCCAGAAATGAAGCCAACTTATTTCTATCTTCCTTTTTCAGAATGTCTGGTTTAAAGATACAGATCAAGAAGATATTTAAACTTTCCAGTTATTTTGTGCATTTTGATTCCAATACTGATGAGACTTTTAACTGCTCAGTTCTTCCACTGAGGATGTATCTTTAATTATCTTGCTCTCTTGTTCACAGTTCACTTCTGGACAAAAAGTTTGACAGAGATCAGGATCATTCAGTGTCTAAATATAATGAATCCACATTACTTAGTATAAGGCCTTTTAATAGTACCTTATCAACCTTCTGTGAGTACATTGGAGCTTTTTGAAGGTACAACTACTCTGAAGCCTTGTTCTTGCTTGTTAAATGCTTGAGCTGATCGATAGTACTGCAGAAGGGAAACTGAAGAAACCCATCCACCTGATAGCATCACTAAAATAGCCATAGGACGTAGAGGTAACATGTCACCTTATCTACACAGTACTTTGCAGGGGGCAGGGTGCTGGGAGTCCTAGAAAGATGGAAGTGACAGCTGCCTGTTCCCAGTCAGAAGTGTGCTGGTGAATAGAAGCAGAATTGGAGGCCACACCTGCTTGCAAAAGAACCTCTGCCAGTAGGTATGTACTTAGCAGGAAATACCTGGTGGCAAGAAAAGTTGTTAGAAATGAGAAATCATTCTGGTAATTTGGACAGATCTAGACAGTAAAGTGAACCAGTGAAGGAGTCTGCTCTGGCTTCTGAGGCAGCACAAAGTAGCTCAAGAATCACAGAATCACAGAAAACTTACATTGGAGTCACTCTGTGCTCAAAGCAGGGCAGCATTCAAGTCGGCTCCAGTCACTTGTTCTTCTGGTTCTGTGAAGTTTAGAAATTCTCAGGGTGAAGACACCATTCTGGGCACCTTTCCAGTGTTTGTCCACCCTCAGAGTGAAGGGTTTTTTTTCCTTATTTCCAGCTGCAACTTCCCTTGTTGCAAGTTGTGAGCGTTGCCTCAACTGTACTGTGCACCTTTGGGAAGGATTTGACTCTTCCACTTCTCTGAAGAAAACGCAGGTTGTGATTTTTCCATTGTGCAGAGCACCTGCTGATATAAAGAACTAGACAAATCCCACAAAATAGATGTCAAAAACTGGAGCGCTTCCTATTTCCTCGCTCAGACTGAACTCGGGGGCAGGGAGTAGTGGTGTCACCATAACAAAAACAGCCCATGCTGCAGTTTTGGTATACAACAACAGGAATCTTTCAGGAAGAAGGTGGGGAGAGGTGGGGAGAGGATCTCCCATCCTCACCGGCTTTGGTGAAGCTGGCATTTCACCCACAGAAGTGATTACCCAGGCTTGCATCATTGATGAGCTTGTGGAAGACTGTGTTTCAAACAGTAGTTGACAGTACCTGTACAATGGTCCACAAGTAATCTTAAGTCACACTACACAATCCTGAGAAAAGCCGTAAAGCAGTCTTCCACGTTACTGACAAGACGGTTTCCTCAGAGCTGAAATTAGACATCTGGGTTTTATTGTACTAGCAGCAGAAACACTCACAAGCACCACAGTTACCAGTGGGGAATTGTTCTTTATTATGAACATGTTTACTGTTCCTCTTGTTTCTCTCAAGAGTTCATCAAAAGGTTATGAAGTCTTCTTAGTTGAAGAAAAACTTTTCTCTCTCTAGATGAAAGTTTGAAGTTTCAGTAGAACTTAGACAATTACTCTGTATCATGTAATTACGTTGCATTTTGTCAAAATTAGAAAGGAAGAAAAATACATATTCAACCTAAAACTTAGACAGAGGTATAGTTAATGTCATTTTTAAGAGGTAGCATCACGAGAAACATTTTTACTTTAAAATCCCAATCTATCCACATCTGCAAAATAGCCAACAATTTACAGATCAATCTCTCAACATAGAGAGATAACATCTATGTTTATTCTGAACATTCATTTTTATGAACTTTTAAAGAAACACCTCTCTCCAAGACTGAAATCAATAAAGATATGTACACTTTGCCATTCTTTGAATATCAAAATCTTTCCATCTGCTGCAAAAGAGGAGAGAAAGAGTTCCAGGTATTACTGATAATACTGCCTCCATTTATCTTGACCACAGCTGTGGAACAAACACAGAGTGAAGAGGTCTGTAATGAAGCCAACGAGTCTTTGCTGCAACATTCCTGTTAACTTTTTCTGTTAATACAAGATTTTTAAATACATGTTATCGTAACTGCGTGGAATGCTGAAACTTTACAATCTCAGCTGCACTATGGATTTAACACGTATTAAAAACAGAATCGCAAGTAGCTCTTTTATTCCTTATGTAACACTTTAAAAAGGTTTACAATATTACCTATATAAGCACCTGCAGACTTATTTGGGATTTTTTACACTAAGGCGTTATCATAAAAGTGTACTTTTATCAATATGTCAAACACAAGCTGACAGAAAATATATTTCGTCCACAAGCCCCTGTTTGCATAACTTTTTTCACTGTCTTTCCAGGATTAAGCTGTTAATGAAAGCTGGTGAAGGGTCTAGAGCACAAGTCTTATGAGGAGTGGCTGAGGGAACTGGGGTTGTTTAGTCTGTAGAAGAGGAGGCTGAGGGGAGAACTTATTGCTCTCTACAACTACCTGAAAGGAGTACTCTTCTCCCAAGTAACAAGTGATAGGACAAGAGGAAATGGCCTCAAGTTGTGCCAGGGAAGGTTTAGATTGGACATTAAGAAAAATTTCTTTACTGAAAGAGTGGTCAAACAGTGGAAGAGGCTGCCCAGGGAGGTGGTGGAGTCACCATCCCTGGAGCTGTTCAAAAAACATGTTGACATGGCGCTTGTAGATATGGTTTAGTGGGTATGGTGGTATTAGGTCAACGGTTGGACTCGATGATTGTAAAGGCCTATTCCAATCTAATGATTCTATGATTCTATGAACCATACAGTACTGGAGTGCAGGATATATATATGCAAAACCAGAGACTAATGGCAGTAATTTACAAAACCATCTTAGAACAGGGTCCAGGACTTGAGAGCCTATAAGCCCTCCACAAATTAAAACTATTCCTCTAAGTGAATTTTAAAACTTTCAAAAAAGTTCTCTTCAGAACTAAAATGTGAGACTCAAATAAGTATTTCCCCAACTCTTGAATCAGTAATGACTTCTACAGCATCCATACCCTGTAATCAGTGTAATACACAAGTTAATACAACAAAGCTAATTCCATTCAGAATTCAGAGCTTTTTGAAAACTGCAGCTAGGATATATTTTTTTGCTGATATTTTTAAAATTAGGCTTTAAAATAAGAAATAATTGAAATCTCTGTAAATCTTACTCAGATTAAACCTGGAGAGAAATAGGAATGAGTTCCAGAAATTCATGCTGTTTCTAATCATCTGTGTAAATTTCCTGGGTCTAGCTCAAACGAGAACTGAAACAACACAAACGTTAATCTGATCTGAAATGGATACACTAAAAATTTTGCAAGATGCATTCTCAGAAAACTACCAGACCAGTTTTTCTGAGACCAAATAGCTTCTGAAGGTACAAATAGGCACCCATTAGTGTGAATGCTTCCCTGAAGCAAAGCCCCAAACACATCAAAAGTTGTCTACTCCGCATTTCTATTTCTGGGACACTTACACCACTAAGCATTTCAAACCTCAAGGAGGAAGGATTCATCCACGTTCTCTTCAGCAGAATGCGAAAAGATTTCCCATTAATTGTGCTATAGATTTTACATAATCTATTGTTGCTTTGTCAGAGTAATTATTAGGAGCACATGGCTGGGAGGAACTATGTGGGTTATTAAATAGAGTTCCTGTAATCAAACACATTGAGTCTCTATAATCTCCTTCAGAAATTACTTGTGAGGAGTAGTTAGTTCTTTACTTATTATTATTCTGATTGAGAGATCATGTCAAAACCTTCTACTTAGTAGGTTAGGAACCTTCTAATTTCCAGGCTAACTTGGTTTGAGAAGACTTTTTTATTCTGATGTTCTCCTTTAGCTTGAACAGCTCTGTCTCTTTCTGTTCATCCTGATGTATTTCAAATATACTTTGATTTACCTACATATAGACAGCATTCATTAACCTTCCTAGGCTTGCTAGGAAGAAAGCCAAGCACGTACAGGGTCACCTATGCAGCCTTTTGCAGACAGACCTAAGGTTGCTCTGCTTTTCTTCTGAGCTGGCTGAGAGTGAGGCAGCTTTGAAGTCAAAGCAGTGAAGCTACATGAAGCTGCTCTACGCCAGGGTTCACAAGCTCTGCTGAGAGCCTGGCTGTATGAACTCTGACACGGTGCTGCACTCCTGTGGCTTTTGGGTAGGATTTGGTGTGCATCCAGTCAGCTTGGTGAGGGCAGAGGGAGCTTGGGACTATCTATGAAAGACAGGTACAAGTGTGGTACATACACATATACGTTCAGACATGTTTCTAGCTCAGAAACACACTTCTAAGGAAAGGTCTCCATTCCCCAATCTTTCTAATAGTCCTTCATTCTACCTGTTCCATTTTGCATTATTCTCTTGCAAATGTATGCCCTACATAGCATTAACGGTCTTGATAATCGTATTTCAGTGTTATGGGATTACTACTTTTAGCCATGAAGTGGCATTGCAGTATCATTTCAATATAAAAAATCATACCACTACTTTGAGAACAGGTATGTGATCGGATCAGTGGAGCTCCACATATTACTGTTAAATATGAAAAAAAGTTTTGCTAGTGGATTCAGGAACAAGAAAAGTTTCTATAACTAATTTCTTGTCTAATCTCTGGGATAGATGGTAAATATCCCTCCTGGGCAGCTACCAGACAAAACCTAAGGAAGTTCTACACATTTGTTCAGAATATCATTGGGAATCTTAAATCCAGACTGGAAAGCTCCAAATGTTATGGAATAGTATATTAAAGAGTTTCATGCTACTAAAAGAAACTTATTAATCTGCAGTTTATATAGCATCTCTCATGTTAGCATTTTAATGCTAACTCTAAGAATAGATCATTTTGATTCAGTACAGACTTTCACCTGGCTCTGCATGTTGGAAATGGGAAGGGCAGAGAATCTTTTTATTAGTAAGAAATAGTCCTTATACATAAAATACTGCCAGCTCTTAGACACCCATAACTCCTTTCTATTGGGTACTATTCCCCTTTCTTTTAAGTTGATGGGAATTTTGCCATGTTGTTCAGTAGAAACAGAATTGAGACCATGGTCAAGTGGTCACACATGTGCAGAAAGTATAAATATTGTCTGAGGAATATCAAGTGCTATGACTCTCTGTTAAATCCTCATGTGAGTACAAAAGAAATATTTTTAAAATCCCAAAGAATTCTATCTATATACATTTTATACTATGTTTCTCTGATTTATATGTCTACACCTTTAGAATAGAATAACAAATCTTAGAATAGTTGATCATGCTGAAGCTACTTTGCAGTTTATGATACGGAAATCTGTAAACAGTGACGTTTTGATTAAGATTTAAATGCTAATTAGGTACAATGATTTGGAAACTGCCCTTTGGTACTGAAATACATAAGAAAATTCATATTTCAGAACACATACAAAGACTATCAAAAGCAATGAAAATCAGAGAAGACAATTTTTTCTTATTCCCTGAAGAAGTGGCAAATTGCTTGAATCAAAAGTATATAATGATCTCCAAAACTGTTTATTCTAAAATTTAGGATACACTGGGAAAAGTATTTACACAGGTGGCTCACATTCCAGTTCTGTTGGCAAGGTTTCTTTAAAGTTGGAAATCAGCACATAAGTCAGAAGAAATAGATTGGCTCTTTATTTTGATTCATGAAGATGGAAAGCAAGTTTTGTTTGGGCAAGTGCACAGTTAAATTTAATTAAGATATGTTTTCTTAAATCTTCATTGTGATCTCTACCCTGGGTAACAGGCAGTAGAAACTGACATATTTCCAATTAAATCAGTCATAGGCAGAAGGCAAATCATGACCCATACTTAGCTACATCAAGACATGCAAGAATGGAAGACAGGTATTGAAACAGCAGGCCACAAATTTATTAATTAAATTCCATGGGGAACCATCCATTCACCCTTTCTCACATACTGTGTGTTTGCTGGGTTCCTGTTCTTGATCTACTAACTTAGTAGTTCAAGACTCTTAGAAGTAGGGTCTCTTAATCTTTGTCTCTAGGACTGATCTGATGTCTGACTGATGGAGACCCACGCAGGTGTAACCGAAGGGAGGAAGAACACCGAGCCAAGGGGAATATCCACTCTGTGAAAGCTTCGGGTTTCTCTTCTCTCCTCAAGCATTAGATCTCATTTGGCATCTGAGCTGCCCCTTTCAGTCTTTGTCTCTTCTGAACAGAGATACAAACTGTGAAAAAATCATTCCCATTATTTTCTATTGTTTCTTTGAACCCTAACTTTTCACTGACCTGTACCTTCACAAGAAAGGTGAAAAAACTCTGCCACTTTGACTCATTTGGACTCACATAATACCTAATCTTATATAGCAGGAAATTGATCAGAAAAAATGGAGTTTGGAGTGTGATGTTTCCTGCAAGCCAGATCAGATATTAGATTTTGAGTGATATAAATCTCTCTAACCCATGTGAAGTACAGAAAACAATTTTCTACATTTATATGGGTGTTTCTCCAATACTGTGTTATAAAATAGCCTATTTCAGTTTCCTGGCTGCGCACCATCCAAAGGCTTGTTCCACATTCATGCATTTCACTTTAGGAAGACATGAGAAACTTATGTTAAATCATTCTTGATTTTTCAAGAACAAGAGAGAGACTTTCTTTGTTTCCGTGGTTGCAGGACAATATGATAGGATAATCCCAGCACTATAACCTGCTGTAGACTTCACCTATGCCTTAAGCTGAATGATTCAGAACTAGATTTTGAGCAATGCAGTTTATGTGGGAATTCAAAAGTAGTTGTACTTCACCAACAAGTAGGCTGAGTCTCTGTAGCTGAAAGCTTATCCAGACCTCTGGATACTTCACGTAAATTTACATATCTTTATCTTTTCTCTTTATTACTGTAACACATTTGAGTTGGCCAAGTTTACAATTGGACATGTCAGGTAAAGCTATAGTAACTGTATATTTACAGTCCATCACAATAGATCATTTAGCATCTGATTTGGAATCTGTTTAATCTTTGATGTTCTCTTATCCTTCATTTATTTCAGACCATAAATTAGTCATATTACAGGACATAAACTTTGTCAGATTTGAACAGATTTTCTTCTGAACCTGAAAGGTGCACATAAGTATGCCCTATTTCTGCACCCCAAACTGTATGCAGGGTCAGTTTTTTAATGCTGTGCCTGACATGATTTCCTCATAATCTGCTATCCCCTACAGCAGGAATTATGACTGTGGAGGGTATAGCTACACACAGGGTCACTAAGCATTTCTTAAAATTCAGACTACAGCATTTAACTCTGTAGCAAGGATCACTACACATGGGGACACACTGTGGCCTACATTGGACTTTACCTGTTGATTTTTGAAAGGGTCTGGACACTGGGATTGGAACCATCTGGAATAAAGCCCAGCTCAGAAATACTTTCCTCCCATAAGCTTTTTGGCATGATTCATGGACCGTTTAGGGAAAAAATAAGAGCCTGGAAGATGTGGTGGTTGAATCCCCTGCAAACCACACAGTCGGGTTATGTTATGTACTTGCAAGAAAGAAAAAATCCGGATGCAACAGTAAGTTAATGTGGCCTCATTTATGTGATGGGATGCTATTGCAGAACTTGAGTAAAACACCCAAATTTCATGGTTCCCCACATGGCAAAATCATTCTTTGAGAGCAGATTTTTTCTTCTGAATACATCTAGGTTGTCAGTTATGTGGGCAAGGAAATGTTATCTTTTTTATGTGTTGGTAGACTTAAGATGAAAAAACCAAACTCTGGGTAAAGAGAGGACCATCAAAGCATCTGCACCTGATTATACATTATAAAGATGTGATTATGAAAAATACCACTACAGCACAGCAAGTCACGTGCTTAGCAGAGGCCAGGTTGTGCTCTTGGTGAGGTTTTGATGTGCCCTTTACCCACTGCTCTTACCACACTGCTGACCCTGAAATTCTCAGGTCCTAGGAACATGCAGTCTGTGTAATAAAGATTTAGGATCACATTGACAGCTGCTGGATTACCCGTGTTGGATATTGAGTAATGTTACCATCAGGGAGAAATGTCAGACTTGTAAGGTTCAACTTAAGCAAAGTAAAGCAATATGTTTATCATGCCCTGGATAGAGCAAGGACAAGACCTGAGCAACTTGCTCATCTGACAAAGAACAGCCAAAGGTTAACAATGCTGGTATCCACTTATCCCTTCTACAAACCTTGCAAGGGGAGATAACAGCTGAAAGACAGAGCCTTGCAATAGCAAGGCAGCTCTGTTTTGGATAAAGAGCGAGGGATCAAGCAAAAAAACCAGTTTTGGCACAAAAATTTGAAAGCCATGGTGCCTGGAGTGAAACCTTTGCTTAATTATCTAGAAAATTAATATTACACTAACAGCATTGCATATGTTTATAAGAATTATAGAGATCATGCTACACATATACAGCTATGTTATTCAACCCTACCTAAATCATGCTATATGTAACTTGTGGGAGGGGAAAAAAAAGATTCAGAGAATATAGGGTAAAAATTGGGAAAAAGGGACTGAAGACCTAGAAGAGATGGTAGACTGTGTCTACATTTAGCCTGTACCCAGGGCTAAACTGTAATAGCTGCTCTATCATCTGATGACCCCTCATCTGCCAGGGAGGGGAATTTGGAAAAAGGAGAGCAGACCCATGAATAGAAGCGAAACAGATTTAATGAAACACGACCAGTACTAAAAGAGATATACAGTTATACTGAGCCAAATGAATATTCAGTTATCATAACTGACCAGAGAGCAGTCCTCAGGAGAAGCCAGAGAAGGAACTTCAGCAGGAACCCCACATGAGCACTCTCTCTTTAGCAAACCTTCCCCCTTTATAGTGACCACGACATTATGGTACGGGCCACACCTGTAGCTAACTCAGTTCAGTGGCCCTGGCTGGCTTGAGCTTGGGCTGTGGTTCAGTCCCAGCTGAGCCAGGACACTATGTGCCTCTTCCTCCACCTGAGATAGGGAAGCCTTCTTGGTAAGAATTGCACCTTGTCCCTTGCAAAGAATACCCAGGGAAACTTCACCATCATTATTACAGTATATTAGCACTATTGCAGTAAGTCTATCAACAGGAATTTCTCACCTCTTATGTCTGCCACCTTAATAAATTATCTATATTTGCAACTTTGCAAAACTGTTTCAGTGAAAGTCCCTGGGGGGGCTCCAACAGGCAAACACTGACCCTAATATGTGGCTTGTGAAACTGCCTCAATGGAAGTCCCTCAGAGGACTCTGACAGGCAAATGCCAAATACGTACCCTTAATGCAACATAATATGAGGTGAATTCCTACGCTTTTCTTCCCTTTACTGTGCAAAAAAAAATATGTATAGTGTCTCTTTTTATCATATTGCCCATAGATTGTGTCTAAGGTGCTGCTCAGAAAAACAGTTCCACTGAGTAAGCATACGCCGCTCTTGTAACAGGGCTGGTACATGATACTTAGTGACACTACTATTTCATGAACTTCTTTGATTTGCTTTACATTTATTTGCTGTAAATTTCAAGAATGACCCTTCCCTCTTGGTGTCAAATTAATACAGTTCTTGTCTGGATATGTGGGAGGGATGAATGACTGGAGAAAATTATAGTAGGAATAAAAAGTAACTAGAGTTGCTTGTAAAAGAGTTTGCTTCCTTTCCAGATGCATTACGTTTTCAGATTAGCATATCTCATTTCAACAGTGATGAATTCCCCAAATGCGTAAAGCTTTATACCTCCTTATTATTGATGTTTTCAGTCAGGCCTTTTCTAATTGTTGCTATTATTTGTGTAAAAATTATGTAACTGGGTTACTTTGCCACCAGTAAAGTGCTAGTAATCTAAATAATATTTTGCAACAACCTGCTCGTTTTTGAGGTTAAACATATATTGACCATAATGGGTGTTCAGACCTGAGTTGAGCACATTGGGAACTATCTATTTATTATTGTGATGAGAAACGAAAATAACAAAATGTGGCATTCTGAATTTATATTGTTCTTTTGAAACAAAACAGTTTGTCACGTTCAGGCCAGGTATAAAGTCAAAAATGTGTGAAAAGGGACTTTATTCTCATTGTTTACACAGAAGTCCTGGGGGAAAAAAGAAAAGATAATACCATATTAATCAATCGTATTCTAATCATGTTTATATGTATACATGTGTATATATACGTACATACAGTTCATATAGACCTATATTGGTATGCCTGTAAAACCTGATCAGGAGCTTTTGGGGGTAGGAATAATCTTTCCATCATACCTCTTTCTAGTATCTAGGAATTGAATGAAGCCTCAATACTCCAGATCAACAAAACAAGGGCATATAAGAGTATTTAATTAGCAGGATGATAGCAGCTATGAAGACTTCCTACATGATTAGGCACACATTCTTCTCCTTTGGCATTCTCTTGCCTTTGTTCACTTATGAAATTGAAGAAACTACCACTAAAGAGGCTTTTGTCATCTTAGTAAATTACTTCTATCAGCAGAAACCATTGAATCTTCTTTTTCTAATAAGAATAAGTTACTATCATTTGGTAGCAGAGAGTATCTAGAGTGCCTTGGGATTTCCTCCCTGCATACTTACTGCTTATGAACAAATACTTTCCCTTCTAGCAAATTTAACATTTTGTCATTTTTTAGTTTATTAAAATAATTTCACTGACAGAATTTTCTTTTGGTGTTTAGGTCAAGCAGGCCAAATTTTTAGTCAGATTCCTAAATCGTGATTTTTATTTTTAGGTGACCTATATGACTAGATATACCAAATGTAGCAAGATAAACTACTCGGAAAGATTTCAGCACCCTGGGTAACTGTCTGTTAAATAATAAATACGGATAGATTTAGGAAGTGTTATACCAGAGCATCTTTCACTTTCTCTTTTCCTTTTCCTTTCCTTTATCTGGTACACAATAGCAGTTTGTAGGTTTGATGCACTGAGTGAACTGTCCCAGTTCATCAGGGCCTATTGCTACCACAGGGATGATATAGTTACCTATAAACAAAGGAGGGCACATCAGGAGATAATTTCTTGTGTTTAAAATGGCTCAGAAGTAAATGGTGTCCTTAGTATTGTGCTTGACATTATGGCAGCCAACGGTGCAGAGCAGCATCTTGTTTCTCAGCTCTGAGGTTGGTTTGAACTGTTTTGCCAGCCAAAGCCTACAAGATGCCAGCTCTCATCAGATCTACATCAAAGCCCTCACTGGAGATAAGACAGACAGAAAAGAGGACTTGGCCTCCCTTCTTGCTGATACTTGCTTCTGCAAGCCCTCTGGCTGAGGGGTAGCAATTGCCACTGGAGAACGGACACCTGGATAGCGGCAAGGCCTTCTGCTGTGGCAGCTGAAGTTTGGCAAACCTGGTACCAGGGAAGGGAAGATTTTTTTGGTTTTTAGATTTGCTTGCTGGTGCTTTATGCTTGTATGCACACGAGAATCGGTCAGAAAGGAAGAAATCAACAATTCTTACCAATAGAAAAGTGTTTATAGGAGGTCCTTGCACAGCAGAGAGTACGTTAGCAATTCCTTCATCAGCCTAACCCGTCATGGCTAGGAAAAACAGTCTGCCTGGATGTTGGCTGAGTGTGCCTGGATGCCTTAATAGTCTTCTGGTGCCATACGTTGCATGTAGAAATTGGGACGGTACTGTTGTCATAGAGCCAAGCAGGCAGCCAAGGTGCAGCAGGGGGAAGGGGGTTTCTCTAAGTCATACTTGGCTAAAGCTCAGGCTTGAACTCTGCATCCATAAAAGCTAATGAATAGAAATCTGAAAACAGATGACATCCAGCCTTTACAGTGCTATAAAATATATGATTTGCAAAAGAAGTTTTCCTAATATTTTCATGTCATAAGGATACTCAGTGAGATTAGGATCTCAGAAAGCTGTATGCTAAATGTACCTATAATGAGATATTATTTCCTACTCAAGTTGCTAGATAGGTGAAGCATTCAAAGGCAGTCTTTTAGCCTTGTTTAATAGATTAGGAAATGAGGTGATCAAATAGTTTCCACTGGAGTCTTCAAGAGTTTTCAGGGAAAGGAAAGAACTGAACACAACTCAGCTCAAACATCTGAATCCAGTTCCTTGACTGTAAGGTCATCTTTCTTTTCCTCTCCCCTCCTAGATTTTTATTACAAAGTGTACAATCACAAAATGCATCAGTTTTCACCTTTTGGTGTTGATAATCCTACAACTGTAACCAGAGCAGTCGCTTGATACAGCGCAGTCCATTTTTGCAAACAGTCTCCAAACTGGGTCTCCTCTGCAGGCAGTTTTGTTGTGGTGTGAGAAGCTGCAGCATTCATATGATTATACTGGCAGGAAGGGGAGGGAGGGAGCAAGCCTCTCTGCTGCAGCTGGAACTGAAATAATTTATTCATGGTAATATTTTTAGAGGTGATAAAACTCGTTGTCATGCACGCATTGGAAAAGAGAGGGTTTGAAAAATCAGGAAATACTCAAAAAGCATGATTGTCAAAGTCTGTATAGTTCCACAATTTTGGGGCAGATTCTCAACTTTGGGGCTTGGCAAAAAAAAAAAGGCCCAGTGTCTTTCACTCAGTTGAATCACAAAATTCTATCACTTTTTTTTTTTTTTTTTTTAAAAAAAAGAGGTACAGTTGGCTGATGTATTAACTTTGTAACAGCTTGCATAGTGTCCCTTTTTTTAATGGAGTACTTTAAAATCCCTTAGTTACTGAACTGTTTATATTTATGCTTCCAGATTCAATGAATACAGGATTGAGGGATCCAATTTTAAATTAGATGGTCCCAAGCTAACTACAAATACACGTACAGTTAAGTTTGCCTAACAAGGTATAGCCACTAAATTTTGAACAAATCTATACAGGATACTTTTTAACTTGCTACAGTGCGGGTCCTCTTTATAAAGCCGTTATAGTACTTATGTTTATGAAAACTATTTTGCTTCACGCATAGTATAAATCAGTTTCATTCTATTAAAATTGCAGGAAAAAACGTGTCAAGGTTTGAGTGGGCATTACCTCTTCATACCGAAATGCCTTCTTTTGCCCATATGTTACAAATAATATCCATTCTGTATACGCACTATAAATGCATCCAAATGTACAGCAGTAGTTTTATGTGTGCGAATGAGCCAGGGAATGCATGATTAGCAAGCCATTGTAAGGTGCTGTGAGAATATATACTTTGTGAAATGTATACCTCAACATAGTTGCCAAAAAACCCCAGATGATCATTTTTAAAGTGTTTTCAAATATTTATGGGTCTCTGGGGGACCTATAAATATCATTCACTTTCCAGAAAACAGACCAATGTAATCTGAAGAAAAAATTATTTTTCTGGCCACCCAGCTGCACCAACAAACTAGGTGAAATATATTGATATTACTTGCATGTAGATAACTCCAAGAATGGTTTTCTTGGTATGTGAGGCTTGCCATTTTGTAGTGGAATAGGTCAAAATCCAAATTCGGTACTGGAAATTTACATTTGTTTTGTAGTCCTGTAGTCACTGAGGTGACACAAACTGTTTCACAGCCTTCCTTGAAGTAGAGATATATTATTTCAGTTTCTAAGTCTCTTGAGCCCCCTTATCTTTCTCCAAACAAACAAGTCAAACATCTATATATCTCAAATACGAGCAAAACCTACCATAGTAGGTTTTGAATCTGGAACAACACTGAATCAACATTGTCTATTTCACAGAGAACACTTGTATTTGAAAATAGTAAATTACAAGCTATTTCAGAATTGTTAGTGTGGGAATACACTTTCGTACTAGTTATGAAAATAACCAGAATGACCCATTTTCTTGAGTTTCAACAGCTGCAAGTAAACATTTTACATTTCTGAGGCATTCTGAAAGGAGAATAACAGTTATTTTACAATTTGAAATGAAATTTAAGGAAGTTTTAAAGTGCTCAGAGCCGCAAATCTGGCAAACAGCTTTCTTGTCCATCATATGCAATAAAAAAGTATATGCACTTGTAGATATGGATGGTGAAACCTAAACAACATCAAAGTATTTAATGGCCATCTGCCATTTTTTTGACTGCGTACTATGATAATGAATGATAACACTGCAGTTTCCTGTCCCGTACTGATTTTCTCCATAGACTAACAAAGATATTAAATTCCCACTTCCAAGGTTTTTTTTCTCCTTCTTTCCAATAAGTTGTCGCAGTATTTTATAGACAGATTTAACTCTTCAGTGGCATAATATCAACTGAATTTGATTTAGTTTTGTAACCAAAAAAAAAAAAATCATTTCTATGTATCTCCTAGGAAAACAAGGGAGGGAGGTACTGTTCTGTTACCTGGTTCCAGTGGACCACATCAAGGTAAACTCTCCCGTGTCCACATTATGTTCATGTACTAGTGTGTCTTTATAGACTCAGTCATTCACTTCACAGTACTGAATTTAAGCACATGGCACATTTCTTTATGACTATTTTTAAGGTTTTGGCTCTTTTTTTCCCACACTTTATTCAGATAAAAATATTTTTTTTCAGTAAATTTGAAATTATTGGCGTACATTGGTCCTTCTGCAGTTCTGTATAACTGTATGGTGACTGAGTTGCACTTCGCAAATGTGGAACTGAGACAAAGAGAAAGGAAGGACCAGGCAATGTGAGAAGGAATTGTCCAAGCTAGTGCTGACCTGAGTGGGTTGGTCCTCCTCCTTCAGCGCTGTGTGGTACAAACTTGTCTGGCCCTGAACCCAGCCCTTGGCACTACAGCTGTTTTGGCATGTGCTGGTGAGCTACTGGGTCCCAGAGCTGGTGCCAGCACTGCTAACACATGCCACTTGGCCACCCTCCAGGACCTGGTGTTGATAAGTCATACACGATTTGCCCTAAGTCCTGCAGGAAGTCTGCAGGAAAGTCAGTGATTGAGTCCAGTCCTCCTGAGTTCCTCTGACTTTATTTCGGGCTTAAACATCTCTTTTTCTTCAGTAATTTTTATTTCTATACCAAGGCAAATACATTCTATCTGAATCACAGAAAATGTATGTCATCAATTTTGCTGTCCAATTTTATTTTTGTTTACCTCTATACACCAAAGGTCTACCCATGTTCACTTCTCAGAAAGCTCTTCTTTGTTGTTTTAACAAATTTATTACATTTCCACCTATTCTTTTAGAGGAATTGGAGCAACATGAGTGCATGCATGAAAAGTATGCCTTTGCTGAACTAAAGAATAAGCATTAATATGAGCCTTGGTTCATAAGACACTTACTCTGCAGTTAGGGCAATATTACAGATAAAGGAACAGAGTGAAATAAAAATTTCTAACACACAGGACACATAGGAGCCAATGCATGGCCTGTCTCATGTTCAGCCTGATGTCAGATTCATAGTAAGCAATTCATCTATCAGTAAATATGGCACCTATATTTACATTTTGCTAAGGTTTGAATGGCACTCCCAACACCTCCCCATCATGAACACTGGCAGGTCTAAAAGTAAACACTTGGGATGAGTCTTCAATGGGACTTGTTTTGGGCTGTTCCTTGCTATACTGATAGTCTAGAGCTTCTTCATTGAAGCAAAAGTTTTTACTGAATTAGACTTATCACTAGTAAATAATCTCCTTGCTTTCAAGAGAATAACAAAATAATACATAGAAGTTAAATGAAGGGATTAAGGTGCTTTCTTTGAAATGTGTGAGAAGTACAAAACTAGCTGTGATTTGAAAAGGGGCAAGAAGGAAGCATGAGCAGCACTGCCCAAACTCACCCTGAATACAGGATATATTTCTTCCTTCCTTTTGGCTCAATCAGCTGTCTATTTCCAGCAAGATAAGGTGACTATACAAAAAAAAACCACAAAAGAAGAAATACAGCTGCTTTCTGTGGAAGGCAACTTTTCTAATCACTATGGTGGCAGAAATTATCCAATTCTAAATTTCTACATAATTATATATGTTTTGGGCGGGGGGGGGGGGGGGGAAGAGCTCTTGGACCAAACTTACGACAATCATCAGAAAATGTGAGATAATGGGTTAAAGTAAATATGACAAAGATGCAATCTGAACATTTTCAATTGCTATTATATTTTGAAATATTTTTACAGACACTGCTAAACTATTAATTTTCCTTTTAGGAAAAAAAGCACTGGAAAAAAGATAAAAATGGTTTTTACATCTCAATTCAAGAAAAAGGGGAATCCATTGCTGTCTATGCGCTGCCAATTTATGTGGATCTTTTCTACCATTTTCATGCTGATAAGTTGTCATTTTAGCCAGTTTTATTTAGGGTATATTCTAGATAATTTGACATGGAATTTGCGCTGTAAAGAAAGGACATACATGTTTTTTTAAAGAGAGATTAATGTATTAAAAGAATACAGTAATTATGTCCTGCGGGTTTTTTCAGCCTAAGAGTTTTACATAAAACTTCAAGTCTGCTTATTTTGGAGAGGTGGGGAAGAAGGAGCTGAAGTCTGTCAGCTCCTAGGAGATGCCTCAGTGTCAGTCTTTCAAAAGAAAGCAACAACATGGGGCTGATTTCTCTCATTACCCTACCAGTGCTTGCCTCACACCAGTGCCAGATTTTAAGCAAGTGTGCAGGTCTTTACAGGGACATAAGGGGGAATATCAGAAAGCCTCCTCTGGACTTTTCTGCCTGAATCCACACACAGTTACTTCTCTCGTTGCCTCCCCAAAAATCCCTTGTACGTGCATCATGCTTTCCTTCAGGGAGTGCGCTAAGACAGTCTCTGCGTAAGCCATGCACAGAAGCAAACTGCATCTCGCACATGTGGCGCAGCGCACAAAAGCAGAGACCTTGCAGCTTTCAGTCCTCAGCATAACCGCAATTTCCCTCTGTATTTGTGATCCAGACAGTAAGGACCTGAAGAAGGTGCTAGCCCCAAACATGTTCCAGAACAAAGGTCCCAGTCTCTGATAATGTGTGAAAAGCCTGTGTGTGCACAGAGCTGGGTGATGTTTGGCAGCAATACTAATTTATTCACAGAAGTAGGAACAAGGTGAGGAAAAGAAATATGCCATTGAGGAAGATGGGTGCCAAGGGGATTGCATGATATGGCTGCCAGTGATAGCAGGGAACAGAATTCGATGGCTGAGGAGGTCTCTTTCAACCTTGTACTCTCATGCAAGTGTCAAATGCAAATAGATTTCAGCAAATGTTAGAGACTATTAGATTTGATCTTACCTTGCCTGTCACGTCAGGACTATCAGGAAGTAAGTTACTCCTATTCTATGTATTGCACGGTGTTTCATAGGTCACATATCACAACAGACTCCTCAGCCTAAGGATTTATTTATCAACACGTATTTATATATACAATTTACATATTCATATAAATAATTAATAAATATAAAATATATATAAAATATATATAAAATATATATAAAATATATATAAAATATAAATAAATAAGCACTCCAAACCCGAAAACTAGATTTTACTCTACTTGTCCTTATAATCTTACACTAGGCTTGATCATGGCTAACAACTGGAAATCACTGCAAAAAAAGTAGTAGCTCACTAACAGCAAACAGAAACACGTAATCTAACTGTACTTAAAATTCCAGGAACACATTGTAGCTGCATTCAAGAAATGGAAGTAACTTTGAAATTTTGCCAGATATTTTCCAGCATGAATGTCTCCCTTTCTGTCTCACAGAGCACACTGAGAAGCTGTGTTGCATACTGCAGCAATCTCTTATTTCAGCACGAAGAAACTGTCAGAGATAAGGCAAGAGATATGTAATATTATAACCATTATTTATTCTAGATTAATGAAAGGGGAAAATAGCCCTTTTAGTTGCAGCTTGCATGCAAAGAAACATTCATCTTACAGAGCCCAGACTGTCTATTGTATTCACAATATATTAGCAGTTAGCTGATCTATCAGCTGAGATGAATTATTACATTGGCTTGAAGCGATATCAGTTTTCATTATAGGGCAGTCATCCAAGTCCTTTCCTATTCTGTTTGCACATCCTTATTTCTTTGCTTTTCCTTTACCCTTCAGATCCTCTCTAGCCAGCAGAATTCAGTAGGCTGAATATGGGGTTCTAATGTCTGAAATATGTGAAAAAGAAGCAACTAATCAAGTCAATGGTTTTCCAGTGAATTTGTTAATTTTGTACCACACCTTGTTGCTAGAAGTGTGTTTTCACAGACCAAACTTCCTTCTCCTTAGACTAAAGTATGTTAAGCTTGGGTAGACAGGGTCAGAAAGGACGGTTGGGGGGGTGTTGGAGTTTGGTTGGTTGGTCTGTCTTTGTTATTATTGTTGCTGTTGTTTAGGGTTTGTTTTGTTTTGGATTTTGTTCTTTGGTTGGGTTTTTTTACTCCCTGTTGCACAGCAGTGAATCTACTGGCTAAATAAAAGAAGATGTTCCAGAAAGAAATCTGCACCCTGGGTAGATATAGTTCAAGATTTCAGGACAAAAGAGAATAAACGTGAAGGAAAGAGGAAATGGCAGGCTATACTTTTACTGCCTAGTAGAGACGGCTCAGAAATTGCTCTCGAGGTCAGATGTTCTAGCCTTTGGCATGGCAAGCCTGCAACCATGACTTTGAACACAGTCTGAGCAAACCCACTGGATTCCACAGGAACCTCATGCCCAAGTTTACTCCAACATCTTAGCAGCTGTCCTCCAGGATGTTTCTGGGGCTTCTCTTTCCTTATCCAAAGCTTCAGGCTTTGTGACAGTAAAGCATGGTAGGGAAGGGGGGGTCTTACGTTTACTTAACAATATTTTCAAGTTTATTTGGCAATACCATTTGACAGCAGCAACAGTCCCTCCCTGTTGTAGTATATTCTCAACACATGGGCAACATCTGTACTCTTGTTCAGTAATGCTGCCCTCTTAGTAGGACTCTTGTAGGTAGGTAGCCCTGAGACTGCAATTGCCTCTGCATGGCATCTCCCTGCAGGTTCTCTCAGCTACCCAGGAGTTCCCCTGCAGATACAAAGTACAAGCATGGAGTCCACTGTACAATCAGAATGCTCTTCAGTATAACAGAGAGAAGCAGAGTCTTTTAAAAGTAAGTATGCATATATTTATACATATGTATACACATACATGTATATGCATGTGTATTTTGCAAGAGGAACTTTGGCAGGTTTTTTTCCTTACTTAAGGGATTTGTTCCCCTCCTCTGCCCTCCCCCCACTCCCCTTAAACATCACTGTCACTCACAGAGGGCTAGTATGCTTTAAGATGTATTGTATGATTTTTGGGGCAGTGTTTCTTGTATGTTGCCTATGTTTGAAGAGGAAGCAGCAGGCACCACTTCAAGTCTAAATAATGACAATAATCATTTCCAGCAGACAGACAATCTCTTCCTGGCTGGCTATAGCCTGACTTTTCAGCCAATGTAACTGGCAGCCCTGATATTTCCTCTGAGCCTGGCACAGAGTTAGGATGCTTGGTAGTGTTCTAGATGCCAATTTATCAATTTATTCCTTAAAGCACTCTGATTTTGTTGCATGTGAAAATATATACTTATCTACTAAAGCGAATACAACAGGAAATATTAAAGCACAGCATGATGCAGTGAGATATGGTGTTTCTTAAACAGTAGCAATAATCTTAATAAAATTCAGATGCAATCATGTTAAGGGAGCAGTATGGTAATAAAAAGTGAAGAAAGGAGCAAGGTGCATAAAAAGAAGGGGAAACCCTTGGGTGGAAGAATGACTCTGAATTCAGCAAAGACATAATGTGGTGCCTGTTACAATTGCACAGCTTTGCTTTCAAAATGTAAAGTCAGTGGGTGGGCTGCTTTCATGCCTGGTGTAACTCCACCGAAGTCAGTGGAATTATACCCATTCTAAATGTAGCTCTGCACAAGCGATATAAAAAACTGTAGATGTCAATAAATTCAGATGGACATTATTAAAAAAAAAAAAAAAGAAAAAGCATTCATGAGCATTTTCTAAGATGTATTTGAAATTCATGGCCCTTTTTGATCATTTTCCAAGAATATCCACAAGGATCATATTTTGGTAACGTAAAACAAATATCTAACAAATGCTTATTCTTACAAGTTTTGTAGCTCTCCTGGTAATCTATTTGGTTTCTGTCCTATGGCCTAGAAAAATGTCACTCTTCCTACTGGGGAGCTGAAACAGTACCATGTGACACAACAAACCACTTCACACACACAGCCAGCCTTTTATTGTCTCTTTGTACGGTATCTAGCACAATGAGAAATCTGCTACATGACACACAGGTTGCGTCTGTTACAGCTAATAACAGTGAGAGAAAAATAGGAAGTTGTTTTCTTTAAACATAAGGCATTTAAAGAATAATGCGATTCTCAGGCACAGCCAACATGGGTTCAAAAAAGGGAAAGTCCTGTTTAACTAATTTGATATTCTTCTATGATAAGGTCACCTGCCTAGAGGATGAAGGTAAGGTGGTGGATGTAGTTTTTCTGGATTTTAGTAAGGCTTTTGATATTGTCCCTCACAGCATCCTTCTGGACAAGTTGCCCAGCTGTGGGATGTGTGCTGGGTGAAGACCTGGCTGAAGGGCAGAGCTCAAAGGGCTGTAGTGAATGGGGCTACATCTGGCTGGCAACCGGTCACCAGTGGTGTTCCCCAGGGCTCAGTTCTAGGGCTAGTTCTCTTCAATATATTTATCAATGATCTGGGTGCAGGAATGGAATGCCCCGTTAGCAAGTTTGCTGATGATACCAAACTGAGAGTTGCTGTTGATTCTCTTGTGGGACAAGAGGCCTTGCAGAGGGATCTAGATAGATTGGAGCATTGGGCAATGATTAATGGAATGAAATTTAACAAGTCAAAATGATGGATTCTGCACCTAGGACAGAGTAACACCAGGTACAAGTATAAATTGGGAGAGGAGTGGCTGGAGAGCAGCCCTGAAGAAAGGGATCTGGGGGTGCTTGTTGACAGCAGGCTCAATAGGAGTCAGCAGTGTGCCCTGGCAGCCAAGAGGGCAAACCGCACCCTGGGGTGCATCAAACACAGCATAACCAGCCCGTCACCAGATAAATACAAGCCAACAGAGTGCTCCAACTGTGGACAAGGCAAACAGTGTCCTTGTCAACATCAGGAGGAGCAGGGCCAGGGCCAGGGCCAGCAGATCAGGGGAGGGCCACACCTGTCTGTTCCGCACTTGCATGGCTGCACCTGGAATAGTGTCCAGTGTGCATTGTGTTGGTGTGGCAAAGTTTTGATAGCGGGGGGGCTACAGGGGTGGCTTCTGTAAGAAGCTGCTAGAAGCTTCCCCCATGTCCGATAGAGCCATTGCCAGCCAGTTCCAAGACAGACCCACCGCTGGCCAAGGCCGAGCCTATCAGTGATGGTGGTAGCACCTCTGTGATAATGTATTTAAGAAAGGGAAAAAAGTTACTGCACAACAGCAACTGCAGCCAGAGAGAGGAGTGAGAATCTGTGAAAGAAACAACTCTGCAGACACCAAGGTCAGTGAAGAAGCAGGGGGAGGAGGTGCTCCTTGCGCCGGAGCAGAGATTCCCCTGCAGCCCATGGTGAAGACCATAGTGAGGCAGGCTGTGCCCCTGCAGCCCATGGAGGTTAATAGTGGAGCACATATCCACCTGCAGCCTGTGGAGGGCCCCATGCCAGAGTGGGTGGATGCCCAAAGGAGGCTGTGACCCCGTGGGAAGCCCACGCTGGTGCAGGCTCCTGCCAGGACCTGTGGATGCATGGAGACAGAGGAGCCCACACTGCAGCAGGTTTGTGACCCCATGAGGGACCCATGCCAGAGCAGTCTGTTCCTGAATAACTGCACCCCATGGAAAAGATCCGCGCTGGAGCAGTTCATGAAGAACTGTAGCCTGTGGGAAGGACTCAAGTTGGAGAAGTTTGTGGAGGACCATCTCCTGTGGTGGGAACACCATGCTGGAGCTGGGGAAGAGTGTGAGGAGTCCTCCCTCTGAGGAGGAAGGAGCGGCAGAGACAATGTGTAATCAACTGGCCACAACCCCCATTCCCTGTGCCCCTGTGCCACTCAGGGGGCGGAGGGAGAGAAATCAGGAGTAAAGTTGAGCCCAGGAAGAAGGGAGGGGTGGGGCGAAGGTGGTTTTTTTAAGATTTGGCTTTATTTCTCATTAGCCTTCTCTGATTTCATTGGTAATAAACTAATTTCCCCAAGTTGAGTCTATTTTGCTTGTGATGGTAATTGATGAGTGATCTCCCTGGCTTGACCCATGAGCCTTTTGTTGTATTTTCTCTCCCCTGTTCAGATGATGAGGGGGTGTGATAGAGTGGCTTTGGTGGGCACCTGGCATCCAGACAGGGTCAACCCACCACACAGTGTTAGATGCCAGAGTTCAAAAGGGACACTGAGAAACTGGACAGTGTCTAGCAAAGAGGTCTCAAGATAGTCAGGGGTTAGAGCACCTGAGATACAAGTGGAGGCTGGCAGAGCCATGCTTCCTCAGTGTGGCAAAAAGGCAGCTTAGGAGTGGTTAATAGCAGTCTGTGACTTCTTTAAAAGCAGTTACAAAGATGATAGAGCCAAACTATTTTGATAGTGGCAGAAAATATAGCAAGAAGTAAAAAATACAAATTCTGGCTTGGGAGGTTCAAAACAGACATTAGGAAAATCCTCTTCAGTAGGAGGGTGTGCTGCAATGGAATAGCTTACCCCAGGACCATGTGAAATCTCCATTCTCGGAGGTTTACAAGACTCAGCTAGACAAAGCCATGGATGAGCTGATCTAGTACTGGCAATAGTCCTGCCTGGAGCAGGGGTTGTGACTAAATGGCCTCCAGAGGTCCCTTCCAGCCAACAGAATGATTCCATCATTCTAGTATCTTTTTGGTTTGGTTTGGGGTTTTCTGTTTGTTTTTTCTTCTCTGGGTTCCTTTGGCTGACTTTAGGCCTTAACAAGTCCTCTTCCACACCCTGCTCTTGAAATGCTATGGCTTCGCATTTTTGCAGTACTTTTGAACTCACTGGAAAACTGACCACAGAACGAAACAAAATGTTTCCCTGCTCATTGACTCATCCTGTGCCTGTAATAATTTCTCGCAAATATCAACTGGACAAAAATACAAACCAGAAGACTTAAATGGTGAGCCTGAGTAGACACTATCTACAGCCATGCAGGGATTTACATATTCTGTATAAGCAAAAATCTCAAGTAATGCTTTTTATTTTCTTCTGGAAGAGAGACAGAAAAGAAAGAGAAAGGGTGATAATGTAAACCAAATTTTCAAATGCCTTCCAAAGCTATTAAATTCAACACTGATATATAATAAAGAAATGGCCAGATGTTTTACATATATATGGACCCTTATTTATAAGAGATCTAAATCAGATTCTGGATGGGAAATATGGGTTTAACTTTCTAGGGGCACAAGAAATAGGTATTTTGGTGAAATCCTGTAGCTGTCCCTTTTTTACATATGCAGTTCAGGATGTATTATAGTTTTAGAAGAAACTCAAGCACACATACTTGTCTTTGTTTTGCTTGTGTAAATGACATAAAATTAAGTCTTCTTCAAACACATCCATATGTGCAATTCATGTTTTACAGGATGTGTATTACTGTTACACTCTTGAAATATTCCTAGGAGGAAATTTAAAACTCTGAACAACACTGCTGTTTTCATTTATTATGAAGCAAGAGGCTTTTCTTGAAAAGAAACTTCCTTTTAAATACAGATCTCTAATTGTCTGAGATGCTCCTGATGTAACTCACTTTTAATTGCTCTCCAGCCCCCTTAGCTTTGAGAACAGCACTACTATTACCTCAAATTTATGAAAAGGTGAATGACCCAAGAAATAAGGATTCTCTTTAAGGAAATCAAGAGCTGCTGTGGTCTCTCTTAATGTTTCTCCTTAGCCAACTGTATCTTGTTTTATTGAGGATCTGTTGAATATTCTTTGTTGCTCTTCTGTTATCAACTGTGTTTGTTTTGGTTTTGAACCTTTTTTTAAATGAATATGTTCAGGTACCTTTTTCATGCGCTCATCATTCTTTTTTTCACTGGGAATTGTTCGGCTTTTGTGTCTTTCTCTGTCCAATGAGCAGCCTTTTGGAACTGCTTAATCCAATGTAGGTCAGCCAGGCCTCAGCTTCTTTCATGTTTTTCAGGCTGAATGTTATTGTCACATTTCTACAGACTAGGAGACTTAAAAATAGGCTCCCTGTGCCTTCAGGCTTCAATCCCATAAAGCTGATGTCTTTTCCCCCGCTCCTACTAAAACCAAGGTGGTGTAGTGGAATTCAGCATCGTGCAGGCGCAGACGTCTATATAAACAGTCAATCCTTTAAAAATTCCGTTAACACTCAGATTTAAGATGAAGGAAAGGTTCTATAATTACCGGAAAGGTTGCATATATTCAACACATTCATTCTAGTTCCCAATTCCAAACTCCCTGCTTCATTCAGCAGAGGGTGCAACACAGAACAGGTTATGAGTGTCACATTTTAATGCTCTGATTTTCTCCGTAACCTCAGATGAGTGCTTATATTCACCTATGCCATCTAGTAGTCTAGCCATTATTCTGATTTATAACTTCTCACCACTGAGACTTTTGCTCATGTAAAAGCCAGGAAAATCAACAGTGACAGTTAGCATTAGGGATACCCATGACTCCTTCCTTGCTTTGGGCATGAGTTCATCACTGCTGGAAATTAAAAATTCTTTTTTCCATTTGTATACCTGTTTTTACTCAGTTTTCTCACAACGATGGCATTTCCAATTGTTCTCACATCTAAGTTTTAATATTGTAGTATATTCTCTTAACATATAGACACTAGATCCAGGAAAATCTGGTCTGTGACTACTTACCCTGCTGAGATTATTAGTGATATGAAGGAACAATCTCAAATCCCCTTGGCTTTTTGTATGTTACTGAGCATAACTGTAGGAACTGATGTTGGTCTACAAAATAAGAATTTCGATAATACAAAATAATAAGAATTTGGGTGGTGTAAAAGATCCCTGGGATCTGGCCTGGCAACAGAAAATCAGATTTACATGTTAACACAAAGAGCACACACCTCTGTCTCTAGAAATCACTTCTCCAGCGGATTTTCTTCAGCAATGGCCAGGGAAGCAAACTGTCTGCCTTGTTTGTTGTTGGAGGTGGGGGCAGTTTAAAGAACAGGGAGGGAAAGCAGAAGGTGAAAAGGAGTTAATAGTTTATTGGCAAAATTAACCCTTTGTCTACAATTCCTCTGAAAACAGGCACATTTTTTTTCTGATGCACTCTATAATGAAGTCACACCCTGAAATGGATAGAAGGGCACAATTTTGTTATCTCAAAAAAAAAAGGAAGGTCTGATAATAGTCAACAGTGATTGAGATGCAATTAAATGCATTTGGTACATGGCAGATGTTATTATCATTGTGTTATCAATCACAAAAATATAATAAAAAACTCCCACACACCAAAGTCAAACACTGACCTTATGATTACACGTGGATCTGACTCAAAATCATCAATTTGAATGCTCCAGATCTTTGTGAAAGTTCAATGTTGATTTAAAGTTTGTGGTTTCCTGCTGTCTCTATAAAAAGACTCAGATGAAGTTTTGGTTCCAGGCACTCTTGAACACTGTTTTAAATAAGTCTTTTAGGCATTTATTATACGTCACAAAGAAACAAACAATAAGAAAGCCATATTTTAGATTTAATTGAATTTTTATCTCCACTGGCTGTTCTGAAAGGCTCCAAGCAGCTACAGGTAGACTTAGTGTAGCCTCTTTTACATGTGTAGAAGTGATATTTTGATGCTCAGATTTGTGTGATTATTTGGAATCTTTTTAGCAGTGCCAACCTCTCCAAAGAGGACTGAAAATTGGGTCAAATACTTCATCTGACTTTGAGACAGCAGGTGAATGGTCAGATATCAAAATGTCCCTCATAATATTGGCACTTTTTTCCTCCCTTTAAAAAATATTTCTATTTCTACACTGTCTCGTTTCATCTCACTATTCCCAAGGAAACTCAGTAAGATTCTCTGACTGCTTTTGCAGAGGATAAACATGACTTCCTCAGAGTACAGTAAAACCTGATAAAAGTTTTGTTGCCCCAGCTATGAGGAGCTCAGAGCAGGCTGGATTAGGATTGCTTTTACCAAATGAAAAAGAGTGAAGGAAAAGTGTAGTGATGCAACAGTATGCTAAGTAGAGCCCTGGAGAGCCAGATTTGCTGCCCATTTAGCACTTAGTGAGATGAGAGGGTTAGTGAAATCACTGCTGTTCATAGGAGGGACTACTGCCATCCCACACCGTGGCTGCTGCTACTTATGCATAGCAGCATGTCTCTGGCAACAAAGGCTTCCCATTCTGCCACTCCCTGAAGCCTGTTGCCCTAGAAAATGCTTGCATTACTCTGCCTAAAGCCTGACCCTCCTGGTATGCCAAGAGCCTGCCAATACTGGATTTGCTAAAAGAGTGCTCTAAAGGCACAGGGAAATGTGTGCTTGTATGACCAGCGGAGTTCCCAACATATGCATTTCTCCACTTGTCTGGGTGGAGCTGGATAAGTCTGGCAACTCGATGATTTCCATCACCGGTAGCTTTGCTTTATTGGTAGTAAAAGCACTTTGAACAAACCATTGTGCTCTTACACTGAAAGGCATTGACCCAGCCTCCTGGCTCTTTAGAGCTCTAGCTGGCAAAGGTTGCGCATGATTTCCTGCAAGCCCCCTGTTGTGCTGAAACACTGACTAGCTGCATAATAATCTATGCAAATTATGATCTCAGCAGTGACCATTTTCCCTCTAAAACTACTGCAAGAGCCCATAATTTCTCCTCTTTAGGCTCTTCTCATATTTACTGTAACATTATAATTTCATCTAATAACTGTGTAATCCTTTGACAAACCTCACTTTTCTGCTCATTTGCTGGAGTGACTTGCCCCTGTTTGACTCACTGTCCATCTCTCAAATGCATGTTTTGGAGTCTTTACCAGGTTTTATTTGAAGATGTGAAGACAGGGCTGCTTAAAAGATGTATTCAAGATCCAATTCCTCTTATGTCTCTTAATGCTGCAATAGATCTATCATTTTCAAAGTCTCTTGAAGAGTAGCTAGAGTCTGCTACTTCAGTTTCCAGCTTTGAGGCTAGAAAGCTGGAGGTTCTTGCTGAACAGATCTCAGTAAAATCACCAGCAGACCTCAGTTAAAAAGAATTATTGACAAGATCTCTTGCAGAGATATCAAAATGCAATGCAAATGCAAAAGTGTCTGAATCTGCTTATTTTGGCATCTCAACCTGCAAATCAAATTGTAATATGAAAGTGATCTTTTTGGATCTCCTTTCTCCAAGATGACATCTTTTCCATGTGCTCACGACATGCTCTAGCTTTGTGATACCTGAGCAGTACTCTGAATGCAGTTCTCTAAACTGGCAAAATTAATTACAGGCTTATGTCCTCCTAGAGGAATGTCCTGGCTGTATCTAGGACTATAACCTAGGGAGCTGTTGATTTGCCATTTAGTGAGGAAGGTGACAACACGGGTTTGGTTTTTTTTCACTCATCCCCAGGCAGCTGTGTTGCTTATATATTTTTGGGCTACCTGGATGGATATGATCTGTGGAGCTTCTCAACACAAGCTCCAGATTGCAGCACCCCACCATCATGAGCACCCCACCAAGCTCATGACTAACTAATTGAAAGGGTACTTTGACCATGTTGCTTTCTCCCTAAGCAGAGCTTTTATGCTGAGATACAGTACAGGAAGGGAAAAGCATAAATTAGCAGAACCCACCCCAAGCTTCTTGTGGGACAACTCTGGCCAACTACACCTGTTTCATAGTTGCTCTTTCACTTAACGGAAGAGAAAGATCTACCCGTTATCACTTGTTTGTTTTTTTTTTACTTCAGGGATATATAGACACTCTGAAAGGCACTCATTTCATAAAATGCAAGATGTCTACATGTGAGCTAGTCCCCTAGGCTTCCTTTGCTAGTCAATAGAGAAGAAGACATTTCTTCTCATCCTAAGGCGAATACCTATGATGGATTAGTTGAAGTGTGCTTATTTCTCTCCATTCGGTACAGAGGGGACTTCAGATATCTACACTGCAGGTGTATAATATGAGTTGAGGTGAATCCTTTCTGCATGTCTAAGTAATGCTTTGAGACAGCACAGTGTTATTTTTCAAGACAACCTTCATGTTAGTAGTTACATTACTATAAGATTTAATTACTTACAGCCACATTCTTAAATCCTTTCTGCCCCTTTTTCATATTTTGTATTGAAGCCACTTTTAAAGATCTGTCAGTTTTTTGAGGAAACACGTATCTTGTTGATGATGGACCAATAAATGTATATTCCGTATTGGCAACACTAGGAGTCCATGAGCTCTGTGCTGAGAAGGAAAGCTATCACAGCATTCACCTTGTGGCAATTTAAAGTGATTACCTGTAGGCTGAAAATTATTGTGTCATTATTCCCTTGAAATAGAATGAACTCCTCTTAAAATCACAGGTAATCTGTTTTTAAGGATCTGCAAGTAACAAAAAGATGACAAAGTGAAATTCCCTCCCTGCTTCACCAGATACATCTTTGTTAAGCCTTTGGATCTCTGTTACTTTCCTGATTATATGGCTTATTTAAAAATGCCCTACTGTGTTATCTGGGGTTTTTTAGATATCAATAGGTGTGCTTGAGCATCCTTGGGGTTTAAATAAGTCTGAATAATGGAGAAAGGCTGATGTAAAAGCAAAATGAGATTACATTTATGGTGGTAGCAATAATGGTGGTACAACATCACACAATGACTCCTGGAAGCAGACAAATGTCAAAACAGCACAAAAAACTCCTCTTGCACACTGTTAAGACTGCCCAGAATTCTCCCAGAATAACATACACAATCATTTTGATTAATTCAAAGCTAATATCCATGTCACTCCCCTCACAAAGGCAGCTAGTTTTAGACAGGAACTAATTGCGCTCTCTTGTTTAAAAATAGAGAAATCATCTTTTGTTTTAGCAGATTTCCTCTGCGGTATTTTGCCGTTCTTGCCTGAAAACATGCTGTGTATAAAATGGTTGCGTGAAAGGGTTAGTAATCCGAGACACAGTAATGGACATTGTTGAGGATATAACAGCAGATTTAGTTTCCTGAAAGGGTGTGCATGGTGATATTTGGAGAGCTAGCACACCTCAGTGGAAACTGCGTGTACTACAATGAACAACATTTTTTAACTGATTTTTTTCCCAGCGTACCTTAACATAGTGTTGCATTTTACCTGTCTTTTAAGGTTTTCATTTATTTGTTCTGCTTTGGTTTTGTTGTTGTTGTTTTTAAGCTCCTATGGTTTCCATAAGTCTCCATTTTCATGCTAAGTGGAATTTGGAAACACATTTTTTTTTTAATTGAACAGGAAGAGTCTTTTTAGGAGGATAATATTTAAAGCAGTAGCACTGGTCTTTCTGCACAACCTGCACTTTACTCTGTAATCTTTCAAAAGCAATCACTCTCCATGGGATAGTGATAATAGTTATGGATTTAATTTGTCAGAGCTGCCCAGCCCCTAACACTCCAGATGAATTCAGTGGAAACTGTAGATTGCTACCACTTCTGTGACTCAGGCCTGGAGTTTATTGGAAATAGAAGCAAGCCCCGACAGTCTGCTTATACTGCTACTACAGACGCTGTGCTTTGCAAGGCTGCAACCTCTGTATTCTCCACTGCTGGTTCCAGGAAAGATTTTTTAATCAAATGGAGTGGAAAGGCGCACAACAAATAAGCATGTGAACTAGGAGAAAATCCCATTCCTGACCAAAGCCACTGTTGCTAGAAAAGTACATTGAACAAAGTATTGGCTGTATATTCTATCACCTTACAGTGGGTTATAAAAGCATGGTGGGGGTGGGGGGGAAGCACATCTGCATTGTGTTATGGATAGATGCTGTAAAAATAATAATGATTATGATAATGATGATGATGATAATAATGATAATGTTAATAATAATAATAACAACAGCAACAATAATTGTTTTCAATATAAATGGGGAGTTATCTCTCCCATCCAGTTTTCACATTAAGTAGGGCAAAGAAATAACATGTAAAATGAAAACTTTTTTTTTTTTTCCTTAGAGGTTCATGCATACAATAATTACATGGGTAGAGGCTTTGCTAGCAAATGTTTATCCCTTTATTTTTTTTCATCTGACCACTTTCTTCTGCTGTATGTCTGATTTTCAGTTCAATTTCAGACTTGGTTAAGAATGCTATGCTATTACCTTCTCACGGTGATATGTTCTATGAAGTCTTGAATGACTGTGGGTTTAGTTCACATCCCAGTGAAATCCCACAGAAGTCTCCAGTCTCCCCTTCCCACAAATCTTAGCATATGATTTAGCCCAGTGTATACAGAGACTTAATGGGTCTAAGAGATTAATTTTTCACTTGTCTTACCTCTAAAATACTAATCTGCCAGTTAAGGTATAAAAATTGACTGGCAAGGCATTTGAGGTAATCTTGTACTACTCCTGGACCTGTTCCGGAGAGAAACGCAAGGCTGTGTGGCAGTGACATTAAAGTATACATCTCATTGAGGTTCAGAAAAACCTTGTTTCCTAAGTTATCTAAGTACTTTTGAAACTCCAAACTGTAATTAGTCAATAGGGCACAATCACTGGTGTGGGGGTTTTTTTATTGTCATTTTTTTTCTTTAGTTTAAAGAAACTGGTACATTATGTAAGTCCTTTTCCTCACACCACCTCCGCCCCCCCAAGAACAATGAGACCAGGGACAGTAGAGAATCCAGACAGGCAATGAGACTTGTAACAGTACAGAATTATCTGTGAAGTATCATCTGCAGCACAACATGTAGGATCATCAGGTCAAATGTCTTTGCTTCCTCTAAAGTTTCAAAATCTACTTTAGAAAAACAGAACCAGTATCTTTCTCCACTGTTTTTGATAGTACAAATCCATGATCTTTTTCCTTCCAATTTAATCACCTTTAAGAGAATTTCAACTTTGAAATCATTAATACATTGCAACAGATAAGATACACTGGGTCATAAAAATGGCCACAGTAAGGCCAAATATGTCTGTAGTTTCTTGTGCTGCTATAAATGAGGCCCAAAAATGCAATTACCTTTGTCTGATACCTCTTCCTTCTTGTTTTTTGAGACATCCATAAATGTTCTCTTAGAGAAAAATGACAAATGTGAAAGGTGTGAGTTTACCAAACATGCTGTATAAAACACATGTAGATTTCATTACTGATTCCCAAAACTCAGCATAAAACATGGCAAATTTCTTCCTGTCACCCAATTGTTCTCTTCTGCACAATGACTATTTGACTGTTTCATGTAGTAATAATTATTGACAAAGGGACAAAGCGTGGCATGGTAAGATTTTGCCCCACTGTTAGTTCCCATAATTTGGAGCTGTGCCGTCTTTGAAATAGTAAAAGATATCCATAATAGATGTGATTTCTAAGATCTTCTGTAGGAGTTCTTTTCAAAAGCTGTATTGTTTCCATGGATGCCGCCGTATAATCTAATTATTCCTGATGGGTTGCCTATTGTATCACAGGATTCTTCAAAGGAAAGGAAAACAGCAAGGTAGATCATTTGAGCAAAAATCTTTTATTTGTTTAGGACAATGTTTCACAAAAGATCTATCTGGGAAGGAAAAGAAATCTCTTCTGAGCCTCCTTTCTTTCAGAACTGAAGTTGCTATAATCATATAAAGCGACTCTGTGTACTGTATGTTTTATCCTTTCCTTTCATTGGATGACAGAAGACATTTCAGCCCCATGTTGGGGTGGGTTTTTTTCCCACTGAAAAATTAAATCATTTATATTGTAAGATCTACTGTAGAGAACCAGGGTAAAGCAACCCCAAGCAGTCAGAGAATACATGCCAGGCCCAACACCTGCAGCTTGTCAAAGGAATTATTCCACTCGCCTCAGTTGGAATCTTTTTGTGGTAAGATATACAGTGGTGCAAAGGAGTTGATATTTACATCCACCTCGTTAAAGTGAATCGGTTTCCTATTATCACAGAGTCCCAAGTTCCTAGACCATATGATGAATCTGACTTGGTCTGTGGTGTGTTCAACTGCACTGGTTTTGACCTTGGCCATTGTGCTAACCAGTCCCATTGCATGTGCTCTTTCTCAGGACACCTTTGCACCTGCATAACTAGGCTCCAGCCAGCTTTTCCCAATGAAGGGCCTGAAACTGTACTTTATCATGTCAAACAACAATACCCTGAGCACATGAGCGTGTTCTTGTCTTGCTGTGAATGTGTTAATAAAGGAATGTTTCTCTTACATGCACCGTCTTCCAAGCTACCATATTGTACAAAGATGATTGTGTGGTAAACTAATGAGCAGACAGAAAACTTCCCAGGCATATCAAGTGGGGAAAGGATGGAAGCTCGGAACTGTTTCTCACCATCATCCACTTGTCTCTTAGAGCTATTGCATGGTACTATTATTTTGCACAGCTAGCTTCTGTGTTTTGGAGCTTTGCCATCCTTTTATGTATATGTGAAAATATATATAATATGTGAAAATATATGTATTTTTATGTAGATGTGAAAATATACATTTTATATGTGAAAATATATATTTTTCCACCATTTAAGTGAAGTCTTAATTTCGTATAGTCTACAAATAAGCCAGAGCTATATGGATTTTCCTTTACATTGCCTTTCAACAGCAATTAATGTTTACAAAATTGACCCATTTTGCTTCCATATTATCATTATTCCTCTATGAGTCAATGACTCTGGCAAAGCACTACTCAACTTTGTTTCCTTATGTGACATCTATCCTCAACAGTTGATGATAGTTTGCTTTGATAAATGGTATTCAGACAGCAAACTTCTGCTTTTAGGTAGAGGCAGCTCAGCTCTGTTTCCTCCAATGGTTACCAACAGAGGATTCAGACCTCCAGTTCTTAAAGCTGTTCAGGATCCAGAAGCAGCTGCAGCAGAGAGAAACTCACAGCCTGTGGTGGTCCCTAGGGAAGGACACTAAGCAGCACAGAGCTGAACTCTTGGAGGAGGGAGGGAAACAAGTGAGGACTGGAACCAGAGCTGCATACATCTTGGAAGAACTAATGGAAAACTGAAGTCTGTGGTCACTGGAGCTGAAGGGAAAGCCAACTTTTTTGTTCTACGCAGCCCCAAGAGAAGGTGAAATTCTGTACCCCTTTCCCTCCTTGATTTTCTACAATTTGTTGTTCTGAGATACAAGGTAATGGCATTATACTACTTACACATCTGCTTCGAGTCTGGTTCCTCCCAAACAAACCAGGTTCTTGATTCAAATTAGAGATAAATTGTTTTAAATCAAGTGGTTGGATTTTACTTTGGCCAGTGTTTCAGTAAGCGCAGGGGTGGAAAAGTACTGATGCAGTGAAAAATAAGATTTTCATTCAGCCCTGAGAGCGGTGCAATTTGTGGGGCTGAGTGCCAGAGTCCACCCCTTTTGAAGGTTCTCTCTCCCCTGTTCATCATTCTTTCCTGTAGTTTAGCCAGTCTCATCTTCTGTGAAGCCACATGAAAAGGAAGAGACAATGCGACAATGCCCTTCCAGCTACTAGTTGTTACCATGGAAGGATTTGGTTCAGAGGGTGGAGAACCAGGACAACAGAACAACGTACCCACGGTGAATCTGTTCCCAGGAAAATGGGCTGGCTACCTTTTACAGCTAAGTCTTCTTCCAGCATATGGATGTCTTGTGTATGTACCGAAGCCATGGAGACTGAAGGTAGCAAACATCTGGAACAACATAGGCATAGACCTGAATCCAGTACAATGAAAAACTTTTAAGCATTGTATCTAAACTTCATTTATCTGTATTGGAGCACCATCTTTTGTTAGTAAAGCTAGAAGGTTACAAAGTAGTCGTATGAAAAATATTGCAATATTAAATATTGTTTTTCAAGTACCAGGAAATTGTATACAGCTTCCAAGCAGGGACAAAATTATGTCTTGATATCAAAGTTCAGAGTATCTGAAATCTGAAAAGCCTCATTTTAGCAGAAGTACTTAAAAGGAACTGCAAATATCCTCTCAAGGTATGGTTTGCTCCTGATGATTTAAAGTAGCAGGAGATGCAGGAAAAAAAAAAAAAATGTGCTCAGGCTGATGTTGTTGGATAACTCATGAGGTACTCAGAAAGCATGGAATACTTTCATGGCCTATATGCATATTTTGAGATGATACTGGATTTCAAGTTTTCCAAAGGGACACTTTTCCTACGGTAGCATTTTCTTCAGTTTTTAAAGCTATTTTTTCTTTTCTTTTTATCAGAGAAGTGCACTCATACATGGCTGTGTTGAAGAAGCACACTATGACTGGGGAAAGATGTTTGGAAATGCTTAAGAATTTTGGAATGGCTTCACCATAGCATGTGCAG
This sequence comes from Leptosomus discolor, assembly GCF_034619465.1. Lineage (NCBI taxonomy): Eukaryota > Metazoa > Chordata > Aves > Leptosomiformes > Leptosomidae > Leptosomus > Leptosomus discolor. Next base: position 109,569,711 of record NC_141391.1, on the reverse strand, counting down.
TAAACAGAGGATAATCATGCTGTTGTGTGGTATAAACATTTTTAAAAGACAGTGGTGGAGTATCCTGTAGAAGATACTTGTGGCTTTTTGGGCTGAGAACAATACAAAATTCTAAAATTTTAAGTTTTATTAGGAACCTAAATATTGTTTGTTTGTTTCCATGTAAAAAGAAATGTTTTCATTTGCCTAATTTTCTCTTATTCAGAATAACCTTGACTTCCCATTACTATTAAAGCTGAAAAGAGTAAGATGGTGTCAATTGACACAGAAAACAGGGTGCCTTTGATAAAGGTGGGTTTTATCACACACTGTTCGTGTGGCCTCTGACATAACTTACGTCTTAATGACATAGAATCATGGAGTTATTTAGGTTGGAAGGAACCACTGTAGGACTTAAGGTCCAACACCCTGTTCAATGCTGTCAAAGTTAAACCAGGTTGCTCTGAGCTTTCTTTGTCTGGTTAAGTTTTACATATCTCCAAGGCTGGCGATTCCACAGCCTCCCTGAGCACCTGCACCAGTGTCTGACTAACTGTCATTGTGAATAATTTTTTTCATTATAATTAACCTCAGTTTCCCATGCCTCAGCTACTATCTGTTGTCCTTTTTCTGGGCACCTCTGAGGATACTTCAGTTTAATCTTTACCTATTAGGTGTGTAGAGAGAGCAATTAGATCTCCCGCTTGGCCTTCTCTGAATTGAACAAATACAGTTCTCTCAGCCTTTCCTCATACATCATGTACAACTAAATATTTTTATGGAATTAGAGGGAAAAAATGGTGACAATTTCAAAAGCACAGGAGGAGGAAAAAGAGAGGCAGCAGGAGAAAGATTTGGAGGAAAAACGGTAACAGGAAGACTGACTTGACTTTGGCAGAAGATGAGAAAAGGTGCTGAGGGAATCCTGAAGCAGTAAAAAATATCAGAGAGGAAAAGGAGGACATGAAGCTGAAAATGTAATATTGCAGAAGAAAGCTTGGAAGTTGAAGAATTGTAGAGGTGAGAAATGGATAGGAAATGGAGTGGCAGCTCCTCTGCTATTGTAGATGAGGGCAAGGAATGCGCCTTCTGAAAAAATGCTTCTGTATGTGAACTTAGAGCTGCATTTTGACCGAGAAGCTCATTCCTGCCTTAGGAAGAGGGGGCCAAAGAAAGGCTTTTGGGGGGAGAGATCTTCTACAAGGTGAGTTGACATGACTGGTGCAAAAAATCAATAAACTCTGGAGCCTGCAAAATAGATAACTCTTTCATATTTCCTGTTTCACATGGAAAGTCTACAAAAGGCTTTCTCTGTTCCTACAACTTTGCCTCTTATCTTTGTCGTACTCATCATGGCTACAGAACAACCAGCATTAAGTATCAGACTTGGCACCTTTGTTCTAGGGTAAGCACAAGGAAGTTTTAAAGAACCATCATTTTCCCATCACCCTAGGCTGAGGCTTATTGAATTTGTAGGTAATACCAAATCAGGGGGAGCTGCAAATGTACTGGAAGACAGGGTTAGAATTCAAAGTGCTCTTCACATAATGGATAAGGTCAGAAAACAGCAGGCTCCTAACTTTTCTAACCTTAAGACTATTCTTCCATTCTCCTCCCCTTCACAAATTTTATGATAGTTTGACTCTACTGACTAATGCAATTGCTCTTGATATATACTGAAGCAGAAGTACAATCAGTCCTACAATTTCTGAATTTTACAGCCTCTGTTTTCCATTCTTCATCCAGGAGAAAATTCATATTTCTTATTAAATAATAATAATAATTAACAAAAATTAAAACTGAAGAATACAGAAGTTGTGCTACAAAAGGTATTTTTGTAATCAGGTAATATGTTTCTTTTGTATCTTTTTTAGAGACACCATTCTTCACATACCTTTGAGAGAAAAGGAAATAGAGCTTTTCTTGGTATTTGACCTTGAACAGTAGATTCAAGCCCACTAGTTCTTAAGTTACATTGCTCCATGCTGCTACTTCTATTCCTCAACAATACATGTAGGAATACCAAACACACTCTGCCATTAGACAAATGCCATGGAAAAAGTTGGGCTATTTTTTCAAGTCAGCAAATCTGACTCACCACTGACAGAAGGCATCATCTTTCCATTTGGCTGCTCTAGAGTTACTATTTGGAACACTTTACTAACTATATTACCCTGTTGATTTATTTTTAACCTTCACTATTAACTCCAAAGGTTTTAATGAGGCAAAAGTGCTTATGGTCATATGAGAACATCAGTGCAATTTTATAGAAGAGTATTTTTAATTCTTGCTTTGATGATCCATTATTTCCCTAGTGGTTTTTTTTCACCCCTTCTATACCTCCTCCGTTCTTAAAACAAGTAACTCACCACAGGACTGTTATTGCTGTTATTTCCAAAGACTATTTTAATGTGCAAATGGTTCTCCCCATCAGTGTGGATGAACAACAGTACTAACCATGAATATATTCATGATTGCCATAAAGTGGCCAACACAATGATTAGCTAAGTTCCGAATTGTTTCCGTTAGTTTGGTATGTTCAGCACTGTCTTAACCAGGAGAGCAAAAAAATGTTTGAGGGGAGCCACTGAAAAGAAAATTGTATTATTTCCTGTGTAACTATTTGATCAAAAGATTGTTATGGCCATCTCTGAAATTACTGCTGGATGAGTGCTGAGAATGGTTTTTGTATGTTGGATACTGTCCAAACATTTACCGGTGTTGACACAGTTTTTAAATTCTTGCTAATGTTACAGTTATTTTGATAGTGTGCATCAAAACATAACATAACACTTTAGGCTAAACCAAGTATATAAAAATCATTAACAAATAATATATTGTTCTGTGCCAAACCAGTGATCACATGTTTGGTGATGCAAATATATTTTCTTTGCTCATTCCTGTTCTTCCTTAGTAGAGGCAATATTTGAAGCAGACTTCCTTCATACAGATGGCTGGGATAAACAAAGCCAATCCACTGATGCACAGCACTTAGTCGGCTTCACGGACAAGGAACACATGCTTCCTTTCTGTGGCAGGTTTTTTTTTTTATTTTCCATTTGGATTTCCTTGCATTCTGGGTTTTGTACTGATGTACAGTGTTCAATACACTGTACACAGCGGGCTGGTCCAGCTAGCAGCCAAACTCCCACCCAGCTGCTTGCTCCCTCCCATTAGTGGGACAGGGGAGAAGACAGCAAGAACAGGAGTGAGAAAGCTGGTGGGTCAAGTTGAAGATGGGGGTCACCCACCGGTTATTATCACGGGCCAGGCAGACTCATCTTGAGGAAATTTCCAATTAAATGCCAATTAATTGACAATGAAAACAAATATTTAATTACCAATTCTGGTAGTGCAAAACAAAGACGATGAAAAGACCCATGTACACACTTGGGGAAAAGGCCTTTCCTCCCCCTTTCCCAAGCTGAACTCTCCTCCAGGGCACCTCTCCTCCCTGACTGTCATGAGCCAGGCCATAGCCGCTCCTCCCTCCACTCCTTCCTCCTCACTAGGGCCCTGGGGCACCTCCTCCCCCTCTCTCCGCCGGGCTCGAAGGGCTGTTTCTCACCCTTTCCCCTCACTCCCAACCACCAGGCTGCACCTGAACGGTCTGTGTCCAGCCTGGGGCAGCCCCGGCCACTCCCCACACTCCCCACAGAGGCTGCCTCGCAGCCCCCACCAGCCCTGGGCACATGCGCCCCATACATACAGCAGGAATAAATCTGAAGAAATTGAGTTTTTCATATCCATAAAATACCAGCCTAGTCCACAGTGGTGAGAGAAACAACAGGTGAGAGCTGACGAAAGGTGGCTTTTAAAGCAGAGCACCATTGGCTTCCAACCACGATACTCACCTGTAAGACGGCTGACTGGGGCCTCTGCCGTGAGGAGGAGCAATGCTAACACTCACAGCACACATCCTCCATGTGCTCGGACATCAAGGTACGCTCTTACTCCAGCTCTAGAGGTCAGAGACCTCTCATTTTTTTGGGCAATTACAACGGAGGCAAAAGAGAAGCGCAGGCCAAGAAGGTTAACAGTCCTCAATACTGAGGTTCAGGATCCCATAATCAGGCGCAGGGCACAGGTAGCTACTGGAGGTGTCTCCTGGAGGCATTGGCTGCTGGAGAGCAAAGGGTGGGGAAGGAGACCCGGGAGCTGACGTACATAGCAATGTTTTGCTGCCTTTTCTCTACACCTGCTTTCAAATATCCAGATTTTAGGACTAATTTTAGCAAAATGCAGAAGGAAAAAAAAAAAATTGCAGGTTTAAAGAAGGGAAGAGCAGGTTAAAGAATATTTTGATGAATTAAACATATTAAAGATAGCAGAACCTGATGAAATTTACTTAAGTAGTTTGGAAACTAGCCCAAACCATTTCTGAATCACCTTCAGAGATTTCCTAGAGGACTGGGGAAGCATAACCACAGCATATGAATTGAAATATGGGAAACAGGAAGACCTAGGGAATTATTGAGCATGCATCCGTGTTAGGACAGTTGGGGGAAGAAATATAGTTAGCTCTCAAACTGAGAGGATCTGTCAGAGTATGGCCCCAGTTCAATCTTGCATCAATTTTTGGATGACAAAAGGGAAAAGATGTATAAAATCAGCAGGAGAGGAACTGTGATTTTAGAGAAAGTGATGAGAATTAAAAAGTTATCTCAAATCAAGGTGAAATTCACTCAGAAGAACTAGGAGGGAGACACCAAATACATAGATATAAATGGAAGAATAAGCATGTATAGAAGAGTACAAAGACTTGGAGATCACAGTTTCAACACGAGCTAGCCACATGATTCATTCCCCAGACACGTCATTCTAAGATATCCCTGTCAGTAGATCCTATGTCAAGTAAAAAAGGTGGTGATGATCAGCATCTGTTTGTCATGTTCACATATAAGTACAAAGTACTGTTCTCAGTATGGCACATTAGACTCAATGTAGGCAAACTGAAGAAGATACCACAGCACAGCAAGAACGATGAATTATTTCATCATCGTGAGCCATGGGAAGGGGTAGAAAATCGCACTACATAATCCTAGAAGAAGAAGAACACAGGCAGAGGCTGTGCAAGTAACAGTGCGCAAGTGTGACCATAGTTTGTGACCATAGTTTTCCATCACACAAAATTTTGGCGGGAACAATGACACTTCTTTCCTTTGGGGAAGAAATAGCGATATTGCCTCCAATTAAAAAGACTTGGTTTAAACAGAATGAAAAAAAAATCTAAACTATCAAAACAGTTACAGAGATAAAAGCTCTAGAAACTTTCTTGTTACAATTTTTTTGTTGTTGGTTTGGTTTGGTTTTTTAAATCAGACTGTAAGAGATCCTCAGTGGCATTATAGTGGTAACTAAAGGGAGGTGAATGACTCAGTTGGCCATGCCACAGAAAATCCTGGTAAACTGTATGCCACTACAGAGGACACAAGAGCCCAGACAAGGGATTCACTCCAGCTGATGAAGTAAGTTTGGAGTAGCTGCCTGTGTGTCAGAGATGCAGGACTCCCGCCACCTCAGCTTGCAATTGCTGTGCCCAGAGGTTTGTGTCTTTTAGTTTCCAGAATTGCACAACCTAGAATTGAGATCACAGCTTCAGAAATAGTCATTTACAGCTTCTCCTTCAATTGGTTTATTAAACCGTCTATGTTTAAAAGGTCACTGATTAGACAGTTCAATAGGATGTGGGAGTAATTCCAGAGAGGAAAAATATGGCTATTGTCTTCCTGGAATAAACGGGCTGTTAATTTAATGACAATTAATACATAGTTAAACAGTGGGACATTAACTACAAGAACTACATGAGTATGACAAAAAAATCCAGCATAGGGGGGAAAAAAAAAAAAATAAAAAAATTGGTCATGACAATTTTCGCTTTTATACTTTTATTTTCTTCAATTATTAATTTGGGGGGGGGGGGGGTAATTACCACAGTGTTTGAATCAACATTTTGCTTGGCTACATTATAAAATCTCGCTAGATCACAAAAACCATTTCTATTCAAACAACCCCGCATTGCTCCAGAATCAAGAGCTGACCCACAGCCAGACAGAGCCTCACGCCCTAGCCAGCCAACTAGATCATCTTCCTCTTCCCTGGCCAACCAGCCAGAGCAGCTTGCCCCAGCCAGCCAGCCCCAGCTTGTTTCTCCAGCCAGCCAGAGCCGCTCAGCCCTGGCAGGCCAGCCAGAGACTCTCAGCCTCAGCCAGGCAGCCAGAGACTCTTTCCTCAGCCAGCCCACCAGATCATCTTACTGGGTCAGCCAGCCAGAGCAGCTCACCTCAGCCAGCCAGAGCCACCCAGCCCTGGTTGGACAGCCAGAGCCCCTTTCCCCAGCTAGCCAGCCAGAGACTCTCAGCCCCAGCTGGCCAGCCAGATTATCTTGCCTGACCACCCAGCCACCGCACCTCGCCCTGGCCAAACAGCTGGAACATCCACCCTGTCCAGCCAGCCAGAGCACTGCTTTGCATAGCACAGGATTAATGTGGGAAACCATGTCACAAGCCCTACTAAAGTCTGTGTAGACAACATTGTTTGCTCTTAACCTTCTTCAGCGATTCATCTGATTTAGCACTGAAGCCAATCAGATCGGTCAAGCATCATTTAACCTTAATGAATTCATATTGACCCTTCTTGCTCATCTTGTTCTCATTCATTTGCCCAGAAATAGTTTCCAAGAAGATACGTTTCTCATAATTTTCCCAGCAACTGATTTGAGGCTGACATGTTTGTAGGTCCTCAAATTGTCCTTCTTCCATTTTCATCTGTAGGTGTAATATGTATCATTCTCCCGGAATGTGGACTTCCACCTTCTCTGGTATGAGGAGGAAGTCTGCTGTCCTGAGCCCCAGGGTCTGTACTCCGCTGTTGCCTTCCGCGTGCCTCTCAGGGTCTTTAGCTCCCACTATGTCATGGTCTATACAGTCGTGGTTTCTGTTAAGGTCCCTGACCAGTTCTTCTGTAATTTTATCACCCCGTTTGGTGCCTCTAGTAGTTGTGCTGCACAGTTATTTGGGTACTGTAGAGCTGTAAATAGCAAGCACTTAGCATTACTATAACCTTTCTGTAAAGCTGCTGAGGCAGCATTTCCCAAAGCCTCTGCAATATTTCCCCTTCACTTTTCTTATGCCATTATTTTCCTACTGCTGTTCTCATGGCCTTGCGCTCTTAAAGCCCGACAGCACTGTTATGGGAAGTTTTCACGGGACGCAACAACGGTTTGTGGGGTGGGAGGACAGGACATGATAACAGGGACAAAACCTCCCCTTCAGTACCCTGTTCTGTACAACTCAGTTTATGTTGGCAAAAAAACATAACATTGTGCAACAGAGCAGGTAGGTTATTTAATCATTATTTATTTTTTCATTATTTTATCACTGTTTAATTCCTTATCTAATTCATTATAAATCACTACTTTAATTTCATTTTTGTTATAATCATTACCATTAATTAATTATTCTTTTCCAATAGAGTACACAATTGGAGCTTAACAACCGATGTACAGTATTTGCAGCTGATCACCATACTCCAGACAGCGCTAAGAGCATCATGAACAGCCAAAAGGGAGATTAAACAGGTCCTTATGAAAAGCATTCAGTGTGCAAAGGGTACAGGGCAGCTGCGTCATCCCACCAGACCTCTTTTTGGGGGTCTCAGGCTCCCTGAGGTTCGAGCCCTGCAGCGGGTCGCCATGGTGTCACGCTGTCTCAGGAGTCCTGCACAGAGGGAGGCAGAGCTTCACGGCCGCTTCACGGCCGCTTCACGGCCCCTTCCCGGCCCCTGCAGCCCCCCAGCCACCACCATCATGGCTTCCTCCCCCCCTACTCCCCTCCCCAGGATGCTGCAGGAAGCTCCTAAGTAGGTGGGGGCAGCCCCACCCACGTTCCAGGGCCAGCCAGTCACAAGGCAGCTAACAATCACCAGCCAGCCAATCGGGAGGCAGCTGACAGAGCCCCCAGAAGGTTCTGGAACCGGCTGTGCAGGGAAGCGGTTAAGCGGGCGTGAACAGGCCGGTGAAGGCCACCGGAGCGGCCAGAGGGAGCGGCGGGGTGAAATAAAACAAAAACTAAGCCCCCGCGGAGCAGCCGCTGCCCAGGGGAACAAAGCGGCCCCGGCAGGCGGCGCTGGCGCACGGCAGGCCCAGGGCAGCTCCCCGCAGCCAGCCCCGGCCGGAGCGCCCCGGCGGCGCTTCGCCCCAGCCCGCGGCACAGCGCGGGGGTCAGCGGGCAGCGCCGGCAGCGTGCGGGGGTGACCCCCGGCCAAACCAGGCACGGCTCTGCTGCCCCTCGCTGCGCAGCATTGCTTGGAGCTCCGGTCGTAGGGCTGGTGTTTGGGTGTGAGAGGAAGGACAGGAACGGCAGCTATTTCTCTCCTGCAGAGTTTTCTTGCTCTTCGTTTTCCATCATGGTGAAAATAATTTTGGTAATTAAAAACTGCATGCACCGGTGTTCCGCCCAGCAACTGAAGACACTATTAAATGCCTAGTTAATGGACAATGCTGTACCTGGTGAAGATATTCCTGTTCTAAAAGAGACCAAGCTCGGCTCACAGAAGCACAGCCATGGTCGCATAATGCTTCTAAATGGGGTGATCACGTCCCCCTCCCATCAGGGCTAGCTAACCAGAGCGCCACACCACATGCACAGCCACACTCCTTCTGGAGCCGATTTGGCTTGGTGCTAGTTCAGGGGTCTCAATTTCTGCTGTGTAGTATGGCTGCACCATTGTCTGCCTCTATCCATCCATCCCTTCTGAAAGATGTACCCACCTCCAAAACGATCCACCTCACGGGCTTCTCTTGTGTTACGCCTGAGTGGGCCTTTCCCCACTCCGTTTGGTTTCCTCCTGTGACTGCTGACTGAGGACTTCACTCTCTTACAAAACAGAGATCTGCTGAAAACACATACACATGCAGCTTTCTTGACTTCTGCTTAGATAAGCTAATGTCACGTAGTGTTTTATCTTCTTTCATGTTCTTGGGGAGGAATAAGACTCTTAGGCAGTATAAAGTGGTGCTACTCAAAGGAAATAACTCAAGTGGCAACAGTTTACAACAGGTGGCAATCCAAACCAGTTTTCTTACTGCCGTTCAGTAACTAGACCCTGTTAACTGCATCTGCCTACAGTCCCTTTGTTCACTGTCAAATTCACTCTTTGATCTTCTGTATTTCACACGTTTCTCGGATAATCACTTCTTCAGTTTATTCACTCATTTTTAATTCCCATGCAGATGAAACTCTGTATTAGTCTGTGGTGTCCCTGATTTCTGTATCACTCCTCTGCCCTTTGAACTACTGTGTCATATGCACAGTACAGTATAGACTGGTAAACAGGATCCTTGTTACTAAATAGAGACAAATCATTCTACTAACTAATGTCTATTTTTTTCAAGGTGATTAACTGTTTAGGGTATCTCGGTTTTCCAATACTCTACTTGAGTTCCTTTAGGTATTCCTATTTGTGCCTCCTTTTGGCAAATCAGGCTACTTCGTTTTTCTTTAACAGTTCACAAGAAATAGAAATGTCATTTTTGCAGCATCCTCACCCTGCAATAACCAAAGTTTGCAGCTCCCCAGTTGACGACCATCAGAACTTGAAAAGTGCAACCAGCAAAGGTATAATTTTGAGCTTTTGATCTGCTTCTCAGCTGGCTGAAGCAGCCTAGCGAGCTGCTCTGCCCTGCTCAGAGAGGCCTCTCCTGTCTTGCAGATTTGTGCTTCTCAGTTGCCAGCTGCCAATCTCCTGTCTTAATCCTGACCCTGCCTCCTCCTGGCTCAGTCCCAGACACCCGTTTCTCGCTCTGGTTCTGTTGCCATCCTCGTGCTCCTCATCCCTAGCTCCTGTGTCCTGGAGTCCCAGGCTCAGCTCATGCTCCCAGCCAGCCAGCCTCAGGGGAGTAGAAGTAGTCTTGCCCTTCAATTGCCTGGTTTCCTCAGGTTCCCAAATCTTTGGGTCTGTACAGCTGGCCTTCTCTGATGTAGGTTCTTGGCTCACCTTCACTTCAGCATGTGAATCCTCCCTCCGCAGCCAGTTCTAACTGTTGGATTCAGCACGCAGGGTGTCTCCCAGCCACAACCCACCTCGCAAGACTGGCCCCAAATCCCTTTTCAGTTTGGAACATCTAATTCCACAGCTCTTCCTTACTTAGAATTGCTGTGTACTAACTTAGTAATTCAGAGACAACATTATTTCATCAACCCTATCTATGACCTAACTCACAAAGGCAAGCTCTGGTATGTTGGGTTATTATATTTTTCTGAATCAATTTACTGATTTTTTTTAACAGAGGGCTGTGGCAAGATCAAACAGGAAAGCAACACGACCTTTCTATTTAGGATTTTGCTCACATGCTTAAAAGACAAGACATATATGTCTCATTATCCAAGAGCTTTCTCTCTTTGCAATTGCTCTAAATAATGGTCTTTCACAAAGGGCATTTGAGCTGCTTAATACCTCTGTACTTAGAGAAGCAAAACTGCAAGACCTTAACAAAAGACAGATGTGTGACAGATAACCAGGAGAAAGCAATCGAGGATGCAGTGTGAAAGTGGGAGACTATTGCAAGATGCTGAATGTATTTGTACATGACACCCACTGTAGACGCCCTTGGGAATGGCAAAGAAACACTGGTGAAGTTCAGCCTATATGAACCACTTCTATGGGTGCCTCATGGCACCCACTGTGCTGCCAAGAACTTTTGATGTGTCTCTAAAACCTTATCTGACATAGATATTTTATGCCATATTGTTGTTATAAGGCCTCATGTACACCATTATGCACATAGACACACAGACATACATTCAGGGGTGTGGGTCAGATGAGGCCATGAGGTGAATGAAGTAGCTAGAAATCTGTGTGGCCACATCTTACTCACATTCCTCAAGTTGCATGCTTGTGTCCTTGTCCCTTTATCAGATGGTAAAATGGGGTTGCAGCCTCGACGAAATCACAGACAGGACATGTCACAACTGCTAAGGTATATTGGTAAAGATGTGGCCACAGCACGCAGTTGCAGCCATGGAAGAAAATCGTAGTCTGGTTATGGCACGCTGCCACAGCTTTTCTCTGGTTTTGGGACCCATGGGTCAGGCTGTAAGAAGAAAACCTTCCTGGTGTGCAGGGAATGTGCCAGTTGTTCTGTATTCAACAATACTGTACTGTTGTACCATCTTGTTGCAGGGAGAGCAGGAGGGGAAATTAAGAGAGACCTGATGTCCCTGGAAATTTTGTAACTCTGCACCCAATGGGACTGACCTGTGGTGTGGAGTGTAAGGGAGGCCACGTCACGAAGCTTCTTATTAGACTTGCTTAAAATAGGGAAATGTTCCTGTCCTCCAGTGGAGCAATCCACCAGGAAATAATCTGTTTCTTATGGCCTCTCAAGCACTGTGCAGCAGACCTCTCTCGTCGTGCCTTGAAGCCACTGCTAAGCTTTAATTGGTGTGGGCAGAAGCTGTTTTGTCACTGTTTTGGGGGATAACAGACTTGATTCTTCACTGCATCCTTTCCTCTGTGCAAAGTGAGTGTAAAGTATTACTGAATGAGAGAGGGAACAGTGAATAGCTATTTAGGCACACTTCCATGCCCTGTGCCTGAGAGTGTCTTAAGTGTGGAGAGCAAGGGCCAAGGAGCCGGGTCTTGTCTGCATGTAACTACTCAGAACTCCTACTAGTTCAGTAATCCAGCTATCATGAAAACAGAATGAGTTGGGGCTAGAAGAAAACTACAATAGATGAGGGTGTTGCAGAACTCAAAGTAATTGGTGGTCCAAGGGAAACTTACCAGTTTCACCAGAAGAAACGTAATTTGATCAGTGCTACTGCCTTGGAGGGAGAGATGTGATAAGGGGATCAGAAACGTATCTTGGAAAATACACCTGTTTTCCTCCTGCTTCTGATAAGCATTGGCTGTTCTGTTTTTTGCATTAATTCTCACACCTGCTATACTGAAGGGTCATCAATTTCTTCACCCACATTCTTCCAGCATTGAAATACATCCACCTTGAAAACACTTTGTCCAGGCTTCAGAATGTGACCAGGGAAAACGTTTGGAGATACAACCTAGCATGCAGAACACAGATCAGAGCTAGTTTGTTCAAAGACAGATGGAAGTAATTCCTAAAAAAATAACAGAGTTCAGGAAGTGTTCAGTTTGAAGACTACAGTTGCCCTGAAAAAGCAGAGAGCATACTGGATTAGGCAGCAACAAAATGATTATTCTTTGACATTCTTTTAGCAGACAGAAGGTGGTAATTTCTTGAATATTTTTTGTGTTAGTTTGCTGAGATTTTCCAAAAGCTTTTCTGATACGCTTTTGGTAAAATTTTCATTTAAGAACATAAGGAGTTACCATATTGGATCAGATTTGTGATCCATCTGGTCTGGTAGTCTGTCTACAATAGTAAATAGTACCAGACATGTCAGAAGAAGGTGCAAAAACCACATAGTTGACAGAGGTCATTTCATGTCTTCCCTAATAGTCAGGGCACAGTAAACGGATTTTTAAACCTTCACAATACTTTGTCTGCATTAACTGTTATAATTCTGGATATCTTTATTTTTACTGCAAATGGTCGGTCCTTTCACATACTGCTAAATCATTGGCCAGCCCAACAATGCTGGAAAAATTATTTTCTTTCTTAATTTTACATTTGCAACCTTCTATTTTCATTAACTGATGTTCATATCAGTCAATGCCTCACTGCACCATTTAGTGTCTTAGAACACATGGACTCCCTATCTTCCTTTTCTACCCCAGGCACTGCTTCATATTAATTTCTCGCACCCATCCTCTTTTCACCTTTCTAGAGTAGAGAAGCCCAGTCCTTTCCATCTCTTTTGGTATGAGAATTTTCCCTGTCTCAAATAATTATCATCCTCCTTTGAATTTACTCTAGCAGACTGCAGCAGCAGGTCCACTTAACACAAAATGGAGCATGGGAAAAAGACAGAAGCAGAGGGGTCACCTGGGAGTATGAGGCTTTGGTTTGCAGAAGGCAGTTGGGGAGGAGGAATAGGACATGAGCTCAACTCTGTCCTGCAGAAAGTGGAAGAAAGAAGTCCTAGGTGAGCTGGAGAACAGTCTCCAAGAGGGTCTAGACAGGGTATCCTAACCTCTGCTACCCCGTCATCTGCCTTGGCTGGAAAAACTGTGATATCCACCCAAGTGATTTCAGGAATGCAGAACCTTTCCAGCAGTACTGACCAATGACTGAAAAGAAAATATTCATAGCATCCCAATAATGAGAGAGCCTGAAAACCAAGAGCATGTATTTGAGGCCATTCAGAATGAACAAGTTCTGAATCTTATTCTTGACTGTGCTTACTGCTGTGTGTTTCTTACTTTCTGAGCAGGAGGGATTCATTCTTGGATTTAATAACTCTTAAAGAAATACCACCATTGACAGCAAAAAAACAAATCTCCAGATTTTACCAACTTCATTGTGTTTCCGCCAGTTGAGATAAATTCTTACAATAATCACTTCCAAGCTGCTGTCATTACCACTGATCAGCACTCAAGTACTGAAAGTAACTTTAACCAATGTCATAGGGCTGTGCACAAAAGAGGTGTCATTGTGAAATCTTTTCTGAAGGCAAATTTGCATATCTCTCCTTTTCTTCTTAAACTGAAGAATGAGAATAAATTTTTAAAGAAAGACTCAATGTTTCCCTATAGGACTGATTTTTTGGTGGGGAGATGTAGAAAAAAAGTTTGCCACTTTTGATTTCATAAAGAGTTTTCACAAGTGCAACCAAAGGACTGTGGTAACATCAACAGAGCAAATCAATTACAAAGGAGAGATGAGAAAGAATTCCATTTTTATGTGTATTTACTCGTTCACGAGTAAAACCACACAAGTAAATGAAGATCCACAAAATATTCATTCATTCAAAGAAGGGATTGTGTAATGAGTAAAGGACACTGCAGAGCAGAAAGACTGAGGATGGTTATCTGTTGAATCCCTTCTTTTGACAGCACAATTTTAAATGGTTATTACTTTTAATTATTGGTTTGAATGTATGCTAGCTAATTCCAATACAACACAGGGAAAGATACAGAAGATCTACTTCAATTAGTTAGTGCATATTAACAGTACAGCTGATATGTCTATGTTCAGGTTTTAGCACTAAACTGAGTTAAAAAATCCAACCTGAATCTATCTTAGTTGTTGGAAGGCTACTGAGATGTAGCGTTTAGCAGGATCCAGGAAGTTTACTAACACTGATACAAATAAAATCCATCACAAGCGCTTATAGTATGCCTAGACAGTTGGGTTGTAAAAGGTGTCAAACCTTAGCATTTCGATCCTTTTTGAAAAAGACATTTGCTTCTGAAGCAAAATTAAAAGTTGAATAAAAATTTAGTTTGCTTTTATTCTGTTGCAAAAATGTTTCCATTTAATAGCACTGAAAATCTTGTCTTTATTGATTCCTTATTTTCCTTCTATTTACTTCTATACTATAGTTTTTAGATGCACGTTGAGCTATTTTTTTAAATGTAATAAATAGCGTGTTTGTAGTTGATCATTTACTGACGTAAAATTACAAATGAAGCTCAGTTTTATTACTGTTTAAATAACTGATAAGACTTGTTTTGCCATTGTTCACTGATTGGTCTAATCGATTACCTGCAATTCAGTTAGCACTTTAACATAAAGCTACTTAAAACAAAAGTGAGGAGAAACAATACTGAAATAATGTAAAGTGTAATGTGCTGGAGGACTATCACCAGTACTAGATGTCTATGTCTGTAGGTATTAGAAAGTAAGGAGAGTGGGAGCCTGCGTGTCTGTAAGAGATAATGATGCCTAAAGCACCGCACACACAGAGTATGTATTTACACGTGACGTAAGAGCCTTCATTTGAAAAACCATTTACAACACCGCAAAGACAGGTGAGGAAATGTCAGAATCAGAGCTACTACTGAAACCTCAGTTTAGCACTTCAATACTAGGAAAGTTGCATGATACTCATTCGTGCAATCGCTGCGGTTTTGTTTGCTTGGTTTAGTACTTGGCCTTGTTCAGCTCACAGACTGCCTGGGACTGGCCAAATTCACTACTGGTTGAGATTTTGCTGCTTCTTGTCAGGTATACGACACGAGACCTTCCTTATGGACTATTTTCAAACTCTCTCCTAAAACACAAAGCAATATTAATTTGTGTCTGTTTTTTCCAGTGCATTAGCTCTTCCATCTGTTAGGGTCCACAATCATTTTGAATCTATTTTTACAACACCTCTCTGAGCTGACAGGCAGAGGGGGCTCATGTCCATTTTGCAGTTGGTGAACTGAGCCGCCGAGAGCTCAGTTTCCACTAATTTTGAACGCCCCTAAGACTTTATTTCATGGAGTATTTAACATTACGTAGCACATGTAGCTAGAGTTCAGCTTTCACTGACTTTATTTATACCACTATGTGCTCTTTGGTTTTGCAAGTTAGATTTCCAGGTGTCAAACAGACAGATGAGAAACAGGAAAAACACAACTAGCTTGAAAAACTGAAAATACTAAGTAAAAATGAATTTTCTTGTTTAAAATAGTTTTCTACTTTCGCTCTGAGCTTGCCCATACAAAAATATTTCCATTCAAATGCCCGGGAACAAATTCATGTAACAGTACGTGCTGGGCAACCTGAATAATACAGAGAGTTTCCTGCCCTTGCCATAACACACATTCATTAATATCAGCATTCACGGCAGGTTGCTGCATTCAGAGGATGTTGCTGCAGTGTCAGGGATTTTGTTAGGTGGAAAGTACTGAATACAAAAGGTTAATTTTACTAATTAGTAGATGATAGATTAGGACCATGAATAGCTGCAGAGAACATCAATATGAACACTGAAGAATGTCCCTGAAGAATGTCCCTAAGGCCATTTAATCTAATTCAGGAGTCAGGGTAATAGCTGAAGTAAAGGAAAGCCTGGCACCAAAATGAAGCAAAAGTCAATGAAATAGAGACAGTGGAGCTAAGGTCTGATGGGTTGTTTTGGTCCAGAGATTTAGAGTGATTGAACCACAGACAGCAACAGATAATGGACTAGGGGATTTTAAAATATTAAACCAAAATATACCACAGGACTAATCTATGAGTAAATGCCACTAGATTTTGATGAAAAGCTCTTGCATAATTAGGTTATGTAGCATGTTGTATAGATTGTTTCTACAGCACCCTCCTGCCTGCCTTCAACCTGTGTTTTGTTCTATACTGATGGTCTAGTTGGATTTTGTTTTCATCAATCCAATTGGTATTGAGCCTTAATTTTGGCTTTCCTGACATTGATCTTACTGCCTTTGCATCACACAGAACACCTTTTTTTCAGGTTGAAGCCCAATGGTATAACATGAATGTGCCACTGCAGGGACTTTTATGACTTGAAGAACCTCAGATTTGTCGCTTCAGGCAAAGGAACAAGAGTACCTTCAACCGAGTTATTATTTTGGGGTGGGTGGCTCTACTTAAATGAACTCATATTCATTTAAATGTTTTAAAATACCGATTCAAATAATCTAATGTAAGGAGAGGGAAATTAAACTCTTTGTTCAGGAAAACGTTACTTTTCTGCCTAGTTCAATAAATTAATATTTTTTTCAATATGGACTGTCCCATAGGTTGCAGATGTAAGGCTATGGTTTTTAATAAGCATATTTTCTGTCCCCTTATGCCTCTCTTCTGTTTCATGACCTTTCTTTCCCCCTATTAATTCTCCTCTTTTTCTGTTTTCTCTGTACTTGGGGTTTTGGGGGCACATAAATTACGTATGAATTCTGATAAATTAGGGGCCAATATTTTGTGTTCTTTAAGCACGCTGGATTAGAATTTACTCCCATAGAAACTACTAACCAAAATGTGAAACATTGGTGAGGGCAGTATGGGAACTGGGGGAAAACAACAACAACAACAGTTCTAAAGAAATGGTCTAGAACGAAAACAGTTTTCCAAGTGCTCGTGAAGTCCTGTCTATCTGCTGGTCAGTAATTCCTCATCTTTCCTTCTCTTCCATAATTCCTACCTTCCTCTGTCCCATAATGAATCTATCTGGAGCAGAGATGTTTTATCAAACCTATGCCTATGGAAAGATACAAACGTTCTGATACAGCTTTTGATGTTACTACAGTAAAGATGGATGACCAATAATGGACTTCTGTATTGCTATTTTCAATTGGAAGTACCTATCAGATCGATATTAAAAATTGTTCAGAACTTGAAGAAATAAAACTTCTGAGGAATAAATGTTGCAATTGTTCTGCACATCTGATGGAAAAAAAAAAATATTTTCCACTTTCTCATTATTTTTTTAACTAATGAAATAAATTTAACTCCAACTTCCCAGATAACCCAAGTATAAGTATACATATATATATACACATTCATACATATAAATGTATGATTTACATATATAAATTCAGAGGGAAGAATAATTACAGAGTCTGAGAGTACAACTGACAACGCTTGGCAATACAACTCTGTACCCTTTAGGAGGGACTCCTGCCTTTACTACAGTTTCACTTTGGTTTGGGGAAACCCCTTCTCCATTTCTGGAGGGCCATGCTATTTACTGGCTATTTTTCTGTCAAACAACTGAAATCATACGAACGTCAATAAAGGATGGGCTTTTACTCCAGAAAGCCTACCACGAGCTGTTCTGGCGGGTGCCAGAGCAGTTCTGTCTTCAGTAAGACGGGACCTCTGGGCAACTGTGAGTGCTGGAGCTACTCTCCCAAAAATTAAACGGAGCTTCCCACGTTTGCATAAAGGCTTGGCTATCGACTTGGTTGTGTAAAGCTGTGATTTATCAGTACGATGGTCTGTGTTCTCGCGTGTTAGTCAGGTATAAGTAAAGAAATAGTACCATCTCGTGTACGTTTCGCCTCTATCGGATGCGCAGCAAGCGAACGGGTTGGGGGGGGGGGGGAGGCGGAGGCGCTGGCCGTCCCATCGCTCACGCTCTGACCCTGCCGGCCCCAGAACGGGTAACTGGGCCTCCCCGGCTGTCCCGGGTGCCCTATGTCATTCAGCATCAGGTACTTCTCGGGGCGCTGCAACAAACGCCGCCTCGCACGGGGAGCCCGGAGGCGCCGACACCCGCCACCGCCCTCCCACTTCAGAACGTGCCCCGGCGGCTCCCCCGCCCACCAACCGCCCCAAGGCGCTGCCGCCGCCCGGAGACAACCCGCGGTGAGCGCTGGCCGCGCCCCGCCCCGCCCCGCCGCCGCCCCGCCCGGGCCGCCCGACCCGCCGCCGCGGGCGGGGGGAGGGGCGCGCTCACCCCGGCCCCGCCCCCTCGCGCCGCGGGAGTAGCGCAGAGGCTGCGGGAGAAGAGGGAGGGCAGCCGGCGGCAGTGCTGGGGGCCGCGGGCCTCCCCGTTACTTGCCGCTGCTTACGTCAGGAACCCGCCTTTCTCGCGCTCGTCCCGCGGCTCGCGGGCGGGCGCGCCCACGCGTGGCGGGCTGCTGCGGTGGCTGGCGGCCGCCCCGGCGCGTGCCCGCGGGCGCTGGAAAGAGCGGGTGGGGCGCGCGCTGGGCGCGGAGGGTTTTTGCCGCCGTGCTTCCGGCGCGGGAGGGGCGTTGTTTGCGTGGGGCCGGTTTTCACCTGCCGCGAGGCCGCGAGCTGCTCGGACAGCGCCTCCGCCTGCGGCCTTCTGCCTTTGGCGGGGAGGCTGCATCGGCCCGGCCTGTTACGGGGCTAAGAGCGTGTGCCGTAAAGGCAGGTCGTGGCTACGAGGTGGTAACTGCGCCGCCCGTGAGGAGGAGGAGGAGGCGGCCTGCCTGCCGTGGGAACAGCAGCCGTCGTGTCCTCAGGGCAGTTTCTCAGACTTCGTATCTCCATAAAGCTGCCTCCGTTTAAATTAAAAGTGACTCTGGCTTCAGTGAATAATTTCAGCTTGGGATCCGCAGTGTCCAGACTAGATCGTGGAGCCAGACAAATGCAAACCTCTCACGTAGGCATTATCACAGAAGACCATGTGTGTGCAGTTGACCTTGCTGATCCCAGCCAAAGGGCTTGGGATACGCCTTTGGCGTAACTCCACCTCTGGAGCTTTCGGCTTGACTAAGAATATTAGGGTTACGTGATAGGGCTGTGTGCTTCTGTGTGGGTATACATACAAACATCTGTCTCTCTCTTCCACCCACTGTCCAATTGTGACCAATTCAGGTGATAGGTCAAAGACATCGAAGTTAATCATTTTAGGCATGTTTTATGGAGGTAGTCTAATACAGAAGGAGGCTGTACTAGTCTACAGCTCTGGAAAACCCTGCAGCTGCTATCTCTGTACCCTCTTATTACACAACAGAGAACCCACAGCTTGCAATGTTAATCCATAGAAAACCAGGCCCGCGTGGGTCCTGCTGCTGTCATAAATATTATTGGTTTGTTTTTCATAGTTTGCATCTCTGGGAGGACTCAGAGACTTAAGAGCAGAGTAATTGCATCAGAAGCAAGAGCACTACATCTCTTCTGGTTACCTCCAGGTCAGGAGCCGGTATCTGACCCTAGACACAACCTGAACTAAGCAAGGCAGGAGAGAGCTTAGCTCAGAAACGAAGGAGAAAGTAAACAAGAGGAAAATATTTCATACGTTGCCAGTTGTCAAAGACTGCTGTGTCTGAGCTTAGAAAAGTGACAGAGCTCAGAGAGCTGGTCATCGGGAAAGGCTGTGACTCACCTCACTTAGATGGATCATGTTTTTAAAATGCTTATTCTCTCTATGGCGGAAAAGTGAATCTAGACTAGCTCTGCTTATACATTTCTGTGTATAGGCATTATGCTTAGTCGCAGCAATCTCCCTTCCTCTGCCCGAAGTGACAACATCTTGAAAGATTTAGAAAATTAAAGATTTAAGATTAAAGGAATTAAAGATTAAAGCAATTAAGATTAAAAAAAAAGAAATTTAAAGAATATATTAAAATAAGAAAAAAAATAGAAGCTCTCAAAACACCAAATTGTTTTTCACAATTTGCTGTGTTAGGCAAGACAGAGCTAGGCACAAGTATAACTTTTTCAAGAGTTCTTGAGTGACCTGAAATTTCTTTTTCATACACAACTTTGGTCTTTCTGAGCCTCAGTTTAAGTGCAAGTCAGCAACACTTAATCTTTGAAAATTCAGGCCCTTAAGTCATGTGGATTCCAGACCTTTCCAGAGAGAGGAATCAGCTGTGCCATGCTGCAGGGCAGAGGGAAGATCCCCTTCTCCAGGTCCCCGGGAAAAGGCCGATCCCATTCTCCAGGTTGGGGAATGATCATGTGTGGGTTCACTCTTGGTTGCTAAGGGGCATGCCAAATTCTCTGAGGTGCTTTAGGCATTGTGGACTAATTCCTAGTGAGTTTTTCTTATTATCGTGGAATCACAGAATAGTTTGGCTGGGAAGGGACCCTAAAGATCATCTAGTTCCAACCCCCCTTCCATAGGCAGGGACACCTTCCACCAGACCAGGTTGCTGAAAGCCCCATCCAGCCTGGCCTTGGACACTGCCGGGGGGGGGGGGGGGGGCAGCCACAACCACTCTGGGCAACATATTCCAGTGCCTCACCACCTTCACAGTAAAGAATTTCTTGCTAATACCTCATCTAAATTTCCCCTCTTTCAGTTTGAAACTGTTACCCCTCATCCTGTCACTGCCTTCCCTGATCAAGAGTCCCTCCCCATCTTTCCTGTAGGCCCCTTTTAAGCACTGGAAGGCTGCTACAAGGTCTCCCCGGAGCCTTCTCTTTTCCAGGCTGAACAACCCCAGCTCTCTCAGCCTCTCTTCACAGAGGAAGTGCTCCAGCCTCTTCATCATCTTCGTGGCCCTCCTCTGGACCCACTCGAGCAGGTCCATGTCTTTCTTGTGCTGGGGGCCCCAGAGCTGGATTTTCACTCTGTGATTAGTAGGGTTTGCAAGGTACAACTTCCTGCTGGCCTTGTAATCTAAGACTTTGCTGTAGTAGAACACATCCATACCTAGACAGCAGCAGCTGCCAGCAGCAATGACACTACAGACACTACCTTATGCTAGCTTAGATTTGGTGCTGCCGGTATCACTGCTGTCTGTTCCTGCTTTTGGTTTTTAGTCAGATTTCATACACAGACAAGGCTGTGCAGCCACACTGTCATCACCACCTTTTTAAATCCTTTAAGCCATAACATGGAAATGTCACAGGTAGAGTTTCATCTTAAAAATCTTGTCCCCCACGTGTTTCTTGAAAACTGGTGAGCAGATAGCGCTTTATTGCTCAGTGAAGTTCATCTGTTACTCTTTCTGGTATACCTGTCAGGCAGTTGACTAAGTAACATGCCTAGACTTTGAATCAGCCACAGTATATCATTTATCTTGCACAGCCATCATGTAAAAGCAATTGGAATAGGCATATTACAAGAGAGCTACAGAAGGCGTGAGAGCTGAGATGAGTGTAGCAGGAGGCTTCAGGCAACACAGGAGGGAGCTAAGTGTCTTAGCTGACTTAGGAGAGCACAGGAGAAAGTGGAGTACAGAGGTAGTCTGGGGGAAAATAGAGAACCTGCGAATATTGCAGCACTGGTTGTATGGGACAAGAAGAGGGAATCAATATGATAACATAGAAGATGCAGAAAATGCAGGATAAAAACTGGGAGAGGGCAGGCTTTCTATGTCTGGCTACTCACAGAACTACTCTGTTGTGCAGATCCCCCCAGAAAAGAGCATCAGTGGTGCCCTTATGAAGACTGTGAAGATAGCTGATCAAGCGCCAAAGAACAGACTATTAGCTCCTGTAAAGGAAATCGGTTGAGTACATCTCAGATGCGTGTGAGTGTCCTTGGACGTTAGGCATAGACTGTTCTCACTTGTATAAATGAAGTCTTAATAGATGCTTTTATGCAACTGATCTTCCTTTTTCATGTTATTTTCACTTAGGCTGCCAGCTTTACCGTGACAGTCACTGCAGAAAGAATTGCTGTTCTGCTTGAGGAACATCAGAGGGCAAGGGCAGAGTACAAGGGTGTTGGTGTCCTACAGATATCTTCTGGTAGGAACACTTTTTTGCCTTCCGCTTCATGAGGTGTCTCAGTGCCTGTGTGCTCTGACCACTAAATGCAGACATAGGCGTGCCTTTGAAATGGAGCTCAGAAGGAGAACACGGCTCCTCATAGGGACTCCTGAAGGAGCACCTCTTACCTGTGTTTTTGCAAGGGCTGGGGCATAAATACCAGACTGGTATCTGATGGAGAAACAGGGCTAACTAGTCCATGCTGCTTCTGAGACCTGAACGAATACAGTGACATGATGCTGCCCTGTTTCATGTAGACGTACCAGCCTGTAGGACATTAAACTGGAGCTCTCTAACACATTGACGTATTCCACTGTATGGACTTGTTCTAAGAGACATACGGGAATTATTCTTTAGCCTAATAAATAGTGTGGCAGAATGAACACTTCCTCCAACATAGAGAATGCTCCAAAATTATTTGTAAACAGACATTTAATTGGGATGCGCTGATACAGCCTTGATGCTCCATGTATATAGCTTCTGGTCAAAGCAAGATCAAGGTCAGGCAAAGAGGCCTGGGGTGCTCCTGCCGGGGGAGAGGGAGGCTGTGACAGAGATGGGTGCTCCACAGTTGTGGTTCCTGCTGCTGGCAGAGGGAGGGGAAATGCAAAGGATGGCGACTGCTGCTGCTTGACCTCTGCTGCCACCACACACCCCTGTGGAGAAACGCTAGGCTTGTAAGGTCATTATGCCCTGGACGGAGCAAGGACGAGAGCTGAGCAACTTGTTCATCTGGCAGAAAACAGCAAAAGGATAAGGGTTCTGGTATCTGCTTCTCCCTTCTAGAAACCTCTTGAGGGGAGATAACAGCCGAAAGAGGGAGCCTTGCGGAGGCAAGACGGCTCTGTTTTGGCTAAAGAGTGCAGAAAGACTGTTTCAGCACAAAACTCTGAAGGCTACGCTGCCTTGGAGTGAAAATTCTGCTTAATTATCTAGAAAATTGATATTACAGCTAACACCCCTGCCTAATTCTCTACATATATGACTATGTCACTCAACTCTCCACCTAAGTCACCCTACACGTAACCCATGGGAGGGGAAACAGAGAATAAAAAGAGGAGAATAAGAGGTAAAAATTGGGAGAAAGGGTTGAAGATCTAGAAGAGACAATCGACAGGCTGTGCTCCTCTTCCTCCACCCAAGATAGGGACACCTTCTTGGTAAGAATTGCTCCTTTGCCCTATGGCAAAGAATACCCGGGAAAACGTGGCCAGCATTATTACAGTGTATTAGCGCTATTGCAGTGAGTGCATTTATCAATGGCAATTCCACACTCGTTATTGTCTGTCACCTTAATAAATTACCTGTATTAGGAACTGTGCAAAACTGTTTCAGTGAAAGTCCGTGAGAGGGCTCTGACAGGCAAACGTCACATCCTTACTCTTTAACACAACAACTCCTTCTTCCCCTGCAGTGGCAAGAGCAACTGGGCTTAGCTGACATAGCCATTGGGCCATACTGTGCCCATCTTTCTGTTCCTTAGCAGCTCTCTACTTTGCTTCTGCCAAGAGCCGGCTCTCTCATAAATAGAATAATATTTTGTACGAAGACTGTATTTAGCAAGGTTCATGGCTTTAGAAAAGATTACGGAAAAAGAGAAGAATAGCTGAGGGAAGGCAGGTGAAACGAGCGAGAGACACTGCCTGTCAGTACATAATGCCTGCATTTCTGTTCAGCCTCAGTTGTCCAGTCTGCCACATGTAGACGATTTGCACTACTCCAGCTATTCCTTTACTCCCATGACGGGATATTAAGGCCACTGGGTTCACAACACTCTTTGCACTCCTGTAGCCATGGCACAGCAGGATCAGGTAGGGGCAAATCCAGAAGTCTGCTCAAACACTATGGTCCTCCATTTAAGACTCTGTCTTTGAAATTCATGAATGTTTCAGGGTTTTTTCTCTGTCCCAGATTAGCTCCATAAATTTCTTTCCTTTCAGTCCGGCTATTCCCTTACATGAGATGGAAAGGCAACCTAAGAAATTTAATGGCAAGAGAGGCAGATCACAAACTGTGCCTGACAGCAGTTCTCAGGCACAGGTCAGTCTGGCATGTCAATACCCACTGTCACCCACTGGTCATCACCATGCCACTCAAGCAGTATCACAGAATCACAGAATGTCAGGGGTTGGAAAGGACCTCGAAAGATCATCTGGTCCAACTCCCCTCCCAGAGCAGGACCACCTAGAGTAGGTCACACAGGAACACGTCCAGGCGGGTTTTGAATGTCTCCAGAGAAGGAGACCCCACAACCTCTCTGGGCAGCCTGTTCCAGTGCTCTGCCACACTCACAGCGAAAAGTTTTTCTTTATGTTAATGTGGTATCACTTGGCTTGTTCTGTTGATAATGTGCCAGTAAATTGCGCATAGTTCATGAGTTCATATGTGAGTAATAGAGGAGTAAGCTGACACCTGAGGGCCTCCCATTTCATGCTAGTCACAGTCTTGGCAGAGGCCAGTCCTTTTAGACTTCTACTATGTAAGTAGTAGTCATAAAAGTGCAGGTACCTGCTGTTACCTTTTTTTGCCCATCTTGAACACCAGTGCTGATAAAGTGGCACATATGAGCAAGTTTGTAGGGAAGGGAGAAGAAGACTTTGTTTGCACAGTGGTTTTACATGTTCATAAAATGCTCTGAAATCCTCAGAGAGAAAGCATTGCGCTCCTTGACCTGAATCACCATAGTGCAGAAAAGTTGTATTTCTTATGGTTTTCTGCCTAACGAATAAGACATAAGATGTGGCCATGTTTTTTTACTATTAATATCATGATTAAATGCAAAGAAGCAGTTTTTGGGTGTGGGATTGCAATAGTTTGTAATGTTTTTCCCCAAGGCTGCTTTTGTGAAAGCAAGCCAAAGGTACTTTGACAAGCTTCGGACCGTCTGAGGACATTGTTAGAGTTGTTGCTCTGTTATACACCAGGATCTCCTAGGATTTCAAGTCCTAGGGGGGAGAACTGGGAATCCAAGGCCCATTGAAATGGTTCATGCAACTCTAGGGCAGGAGTGTAGAAATTTCGGTTGTAATTGGGAAAGTCACCAGCGGAGGTCAGTGTCTCACAGAGACAGACTCTCCCCTGCTACAAAGCCGGCGCCTACTGCGGGCATGGGCTGCTCTGGTTAAAACGGGTCCTTGCGGCTCCGATCTGCCTATTTCTCCCCTTTTAACTGCGCACCCCAGTGCCCCAAGCAGCTGTGCTAGCACGCAGGCCTCTCCTGGCTGAAGTTCTGCCTCCGTTTATAACACGGTGTTTTCTCCTGACACTGTTTACCAGCTTGAAGAATGGCTGAAACCGGTACAAAATTGATCTTTACAAATGAAGAGCGATTCTGTATTGCAGTCACCAGACTGCTTGTGAGTGTGTAGGTACTGAGCTGGAGGCCTCCTGTCCTGCAGGATGGGCGCTGCGTCCTTCGGGAATGCTTAGTAGGTGCAGTCCTCAGAGAACCCGGGAGGGAGCACTCTTCAGGTGACAAAATACAGACCTCTGTGTAGAGTGAGTCGTCTAAATGTTTTTGTTGTCTGAGGAGAGAAATAGGCTCCTTCAAGGGATGGTTCATCTCACTGTGAGCACTGGAAGTGCCCATGTTACTCTGTTAACCATAAAGGGAACGTAGGGTGAACTGTTACTATGATGCAGACCTCCAAGTTTCAGTGAAATAAATTTCACCCATAGTTTCAGGGACATGAGCATGAGCTTGCTATTCAGCCTTGTCACAACCAAAGTGCTTCTGGTTCTGACCAAGAACAAAACTTTCCAGCACATGGTGCAGCTTTAGGATAAATGCAGATTTCAGTGTCTCCAGAGTCAGGCACCTCATGAGTGGATGTTTCAGTTAACTATATGCCCCTCATCCTGTGTGAGTGCTATGAAAGTAGACCCCTTTGCATGGTATTCTTTATGCAAAGACTGTATGTTTTAAGACTCTACCATAAGCCAGAACAATTTTTTTAAAAGACATAGCAAGGAAGTGTTGTAACACCGAAACCAAGCCAGAAACCTAAATCTTTGGTTAAGAGAGAAAATCACATGTGGTTAAAACCGAACTATTTTTGTATCCCGTTTGCCAAATGCCTGTCAATAGTTGTTCTGTTTCTCCTGTACATGTTTGTGGCTGGCATATCAGAAGTGCTAGGGCTGGCTCCCGAGTGAGCTGGACTTTCAGCTTCACGTGGACTTTGAGCAAAAGGGAGAAGAGTTGAGGGAGAAACTTCTGCTTTTGACACATTAGAAGTGCAAGCTGTCCCCTCAAAGACACAGAGGAACACACAAAGATCTGTAAAGGTATATGTAACTGTCACGGCCCTGAGCACATTCCCTGCCATCCCCAGTGGGATCTGACTGCACAGCTGAGGGTCAGCTTTGCCAGCACATCTGCATTGGGCACACACGCAAACTCACAAGGATTTGCAGATCCCAGAGGAGAAAGAAGTGGATGACAGCAGCTGTATGAAACATGGCCAATAAGAGAAAGGCTGAAAGAATTGGGTTGTTTAGTCTGGAGAGGAGATGTGTGAGGACAGATGCTGCCACAAAGGAGGAAATGAGTCTTTCCTGCTTCACGGACTTAGTAATAGGCTTGAACCACAAATGAAACTTGGGTACTAGAAAAAAATTTCTCATGGCAAGCAAGGAGATGTGTTGGGATGAACTGCAGGGCTGTAAAAGGTCCAGTGCGCAAGCTTGAAAAAACAGGTTAGGCAAATGTCTGGTGGGAATGTTTGTGGCATACTTGATCCTCCCCTGGCCAGCAGGATGGACCCTCCTGCTCAAAGTCCTTCCCAGCCTGTTTCTGTCATTCACTGGTAAGTCATAAATCCTGTGAGGTTCATACCTCAGACTATTGACAGAAAAAATGGGTTTAATCTGTCAAGTTTTGTCTTTTT
Organism: Leptosomus discolor; assembly: GCF_034619465.1. Lineage (NCBI taxonomy): Eukaryota > Metazoa > Chordata > Aves > Leptosomiformes > Leptosomidae > Leptosomus > Leptosomus discolor. The sequence goes on along the minus strand of NC_141391.1, from coordinate 109,542,837 downwards.
TTTGTTACCTTTTTTTTTTTTTTCTTAGGTGGGATGTCTTCTAAGATTTGAAGCTTTTAAAGTAATTAGGCAGTTTACCTCCTACCGAAATTAGTGGGAATTCATCATGTATCTGAGGCTTAGTGGGAACTCATCATTACATGCAGCCAAGGTGTGTGTTTCCACACTTTTTTCTAAAGGTTGTCTTTGCCATAGTGTGCACTAAGAACAAAAACACAATCTTCCTTTGTATCCTCATGACATACACACACATAGATCCCAAATGAGGCAGAGAGATTGGGAAATAATATTATGAAATAAAATCTATGTCATTCCTTTTTCTTCTATAAAGGATGCCCACTTGTAATACTGCTTGGTTACCTGTTGAGCTGGCTTGTGTGATGGGAAAGTCGTAGAGCACAGATCCAGCACGTGCAACTGAAATGACATCCAGTACAGCTGTAGTATTAAGGACTGGGGTCATGGCTGCTCATTTTCTGACCACTTTTCTTGTCCTATTCTGTAGAGAAGTTGGTTAGGCAGAGATTAGGTAGAATAATCCTTCTTACCCATATGCTTTGTAATCTTGTCTGTCACAGATACAAGATCCTGGCACTGTTGTAATGAAAAGATTCTCCCCATTCTCTCTACTCCTGCAATTGCTTGCGAATCAGAAATAAGGCAGCTCCCTGTAGGTGGACAAGATTTGATGCCTCCTTTCCATTACAAAATTCATACACTTATTTTACTACTCTAGAACTATGAGATTCACAAAGAGTGTTCTCTGTATCCCATTCGCAGAGAGCAGACAGTCATTAACAATGGGGAAATAAAAACAGTGAGTCTGGGTATTTAGTTGAAAGCTACCAGGCAAACTGACATTCATCCTGGTCTCTTTGCAAAGTGCTGTGAGTGCCATCACCGCAAAATTGTAGATAAGAAATAGCTAATCCTCATTTTTTTAATTAGGAAAAAAATGACTGTTCACTTAGCATCATGCAAGGCAAAAAGACAAACAGTCAGAAAGGCTTCTGATTTGTGGCTGGGCTTTTGATTAGAGGTTACTAAGCAACACTAGCCTGATCTTAGCCCTACATTCCTCCTTGGAAAGCTATGTCTGTTAACACTCAGGTCAAAACTGGGCTTATGTATACATTCAGCTGACATGAAAGGCATGCATGGGTGCAAAGAAAATCATGCTTTGGTTTCCTAACTTACAAGACTTTAGACAATTTCATTGCCCATCTTTTGTTTATGCTCATGTTTGTGGCCCCTGATGACATGTACAGGAACAAGAAGATGCTGGAAAAAGGTAGGCACTTCCGTGATTTTCAGGAAGTTGGGTGGTTGGCGCAGCTATCACCCTGCCCAGTATTGGCAGGCATTTTGTTTCTGATTCAGGAAAACAACAACTGTATTTCCCTCCATTTGTTGTTCTGCATTACCTGCTTCCTCCCATCCCATGTCCTGCAGCCTCTGCTCTTCTGTTACAGATGTCAGCCTTGCCTGTTCATTCCTCAGGTTTATCTGTACCTGGGCTTGGGCTTCGTGGTAACTAGGCCTCCTAGGACATGTCCTCATAGAAATACTAATGCAAGAATGACTTAGGTGAATTACACTGAAATAAAGTGAGACTTAGGTGTTCTCCCTAAACACTTTTTTCACAAGCAGCATTCCCTGTCCCCTGAATGATGCTGCTCTCAGCTGCAGTTGCTAACCTGCCCTGGGGCCTAGGCAAAAAAAAAAAAACAGCAAGCATTGTAAGGTACCTCTTCAGCATTTGGAAAAGCCAGGACACTTCAGCATTTGCAAGAGCACTAAACAACTTCAGTGCAGACCGTCTTGTAGCATCGTCCAGAAGGAAACATTTTCCCACAGTTCATTTGGATCACAGGGTAATTCATCTTAATGGAGTGAAAGAGCCATGGGATATAGCCTCAGAAATCCCAGCAAGTGCTGACATGGTAACTCGCGTAGCTCTTTGTAGAGGCTGCCCTCACCAATTACCTAAATGAACTCAGCAAAGTCTGCTCACACATAGAGAAAATCCTCCCTGACCTGATTTGTAAGGCCATTTAAATCATTCCTTAGGAGCCACCTTTGCTAATATACCTCTATAAAATGAATTGCTGAGATGAGGAGAAGAAGGTATACTTTACCTATTTGTGGTATCTTACAAACGTTGATGTGTTCATTATGACAAAAGTGGCTGGTAGTTGACTTCTCTTTCATGTGCCAAGTGTGAGCTGTTAGTGACTTACATAAAACACTTTCAACCCAAATTTATAACCAGTTTATAAAATTCTATTGCCATCAATATAACAGCCCCAAAGAGAAAGCCCATAGGCTAGCAAAATGCCCCTTCACTGCTAATAAACTTGGATTAAATGCATATGATTTAATTAACTCACTTAATTTCATAAAGTTCCACTCTGGTTTTGCTTCTACAGCTTGCGTGCCAGAGAAACATACTGGCAGTCTCCCAAATAATAAATGAATACAGAATATTCCAAGGTTGGGCTTATGCCACCACTGAAGCAGGAATAGCCAAATCTGCAATAGAAATGTCTGCAAACTGCTGGAGGAGAAAAACAGTGCCAGGGCAAGCCCCCTTAAACAAACTCCCACACTCACAGGTCCCATTGCAGAGCAGCCCAGCTCTCTGGGTCAAAAGGCAGAAGAGGAGAAGAGAGTATTCCAATGTCTGGGCAAAGAAATGGCAGGACTTTTCAACAAATCTGTTCTCTTCTTACATGGAAAATAAAGTTTATTTTCTTCTAATATTGTTCTCAGAACATCTATATTTGTCAACATCTTTTTGTTAATTTGCTTGTAATTCAACCTGAAGTATACGTCCAACATGGAAAAATTGGGGTTGGAAAAAATCGGTATTGGAAAAATCAGAGCTCGGATAACTTATATTTGGTAAAGTTAGAAACAACCAGAACTAGGAATTTGGAGGGTAATTGTGAATAACCTTAAATAAAGTTTCTGCTTCTACCCATAATAGAATTTTTCTCCGATAGTTTTTTAGTAAGCCTGGTTTTCATTTGTGACACTGAAATACTTAGTGAGGAAAAACTTTTAGAATGAATGTAGCTACATTTCCAGGTGGAAGTAGACGAGGTATTCTTTAGTCTTCCCTCTGGAAACAGCAATACTGCTATAAAACTTTTTTATACTAATTGTGAATTCAGATTGGAAATACATGCTGTTTTAATTATGCTATAATTAAATGTGCTAAATAGATATAGTACTAAATATACTAGAACGAGGAAGATTGCTCTATTTTAGTTACATTGACAGACTTAAAGATGTGCATTTTTCTAGCACAAAAAAAAGGATCAGCTTCATATACACATTTCATGATGTCAGCTGAGAAACTCTGGTCTCATTGCTGCAAATGCAAGGTACTGTCTTGCATTAAAAGCTATGCCAAGTCATATCACTTCAGATTTGCCGTGGACTAAAAGCATTCATGTGGATTGTTGTCATGGCTCACTTCGTCCACATAACTTGTTAAGCTACGGTAATTCAGTTATGACTTTGAGCTTAAAGGAAAATTTTTCAGATAATGTAATAATGGTGCTGTAGCTGTGATAGTATAAGGATATGCTTCGCATTATACAAGACCTAACAAAATAGCACCCTTATCTAGACTAGGCCTGCAAGACCATATTAAACAGTGAGCACTAAATAATAGTCAAAGAAATGAAGACTCTGAAGAGAATTAGTACTATTAGGATACAGCTGATGATCAACCTGGAATGCAGCCGTGTTCCTTGATGCCCATGCGAATGTCCCACTTCAATCCAGAGAAAGATGATTCTCGGTTGAGGAAAGTGCCCTCATTTAGGAATGCACGTCAGCATGTACTTGAATTTGACTAAAAGCTCTAGGACTCAAGTTTGATCTTAAAACTAAACATATACCTACATGTTTTTCTGCATGGGGACGCTGATTTAGAGACTGAAAACCATGCAGGTTAACCTCTTTGGAAAGCTATCAAGGTAGTGTTGAAGAAGACAATAAAGGACTAAAGAAGTTTCAAAAACTAAAGAAGTATTTGGGTCATTATGTTTCAAGCTGAAAGTGATAGCACCAAGATCTATTCAAAGACGATGAAATTATATAAATTAAACCCAAGGTATTTTTTTAAATTGATGATACAGTTTGTTTACTGTTTGTGGTGTTTATTGTGCTTTAACAGAACTGGGTAAATCTGATAAGCTGTTTAATTGTGGATTGGAGGAGCTGATGGAAGTGGAGTTCTACCAGTGCTCTAGGAAGCGTACTTTCCCTACTGAACCTCACATTTAAATTACCCTGACTGCTCTAGATTGTGTAAGTAAATAGACATGGGAAATTCAGCATTGGCTCCAAGAGTGTGCTTAGTCTTCTTGTTAGAGTTATGGCGTACTGGGATGTGTTCACCTGTAGGGTGAACACTTATAGTCAATTACACTCAATTTATTAGATTAGGTATGCAGAGGAATGGGATAATAGCAGAGTCATATGGCAGTGGAGGTTTACCATCTGTTATCTGCCTTTAGCAATGGACCAGTTCTCACTGTGGACAGCAAAAAGGAGTAGTGAAATGCTTTTAAATTCCCAGCTGGGTATTTAATTCAGAATTTTCAATTTACAATTGCACCATTTTATAAGCAAACTGAATTATTTTCCAATATTTTACAGCTGAAAATATTTGCTAGCAGGCTCTTATTATCTGCATTAATAATCTTCTGTAGGAAGCCTATGCAGAATGTGCCAAAAGCTATTCGGCCCACAGTTTAAAGGTATAGATCCAGTTAATGCAATTGACAGGAGCAGAACTGTGTGGAGATCATTTTGCCTTTGCAACTATTCACGTGTATACACTGAGATTTTTTTTATTGAAAAAAAAAAACTTATCCATGCATAAATATTAGCCCCTTGAAACAGAGCTGAGGAGAAGACATATGTGACATAAGACTCTCAAGCAGAGGTTAGGAACCTAAATCTGAAACTGGAGTACTAAACTCCCCTATTCAGAAACCTCATTCAACTGTTAGTTGACTGGGGAGGCTGCTGCCGGCCTGGGTTAGGTGTGGTTCCTCAAGGACCGAAATGCTATGCCTCTGCAACCACAGCACTGCATTCTTTACAAGAGTACAAGTTAGCCTGATGTCAAACCCACCACAAAGCCTCATCTGCTTTTAGGAACCAGTGGAAAAATATCTCCGCATACTTCCCCAATGGCCATCTGCCGTTATGCTCTAATTCCACATTACGTAACCGGTAGCCTAGGATTTCCACAAAATTCAGTAAGAGCAACAACTTTCTTGTAAAACTTGTTCTGCACTTCTTTAAGACAAATCTTAGCCTGAGGGTTATCAGCTATTTTGGGTATGGCTTCTCTTTTGCTGAGCTGTTGCAAAGGAACAGGAGCTATCTAAAGCAGAAGGGGAAGGGAAAGGACCACTCTGAGGTAGGTATTAGGGTATACTGCTGGAAGGCTGGAGACCAGCTGAGATCCACAGCAGGACCAAAACCTGTGGTGCTTTCCTCTCAACCCTGCTCGCTGAGTGCCAGGCTGAAAAGTTGCACCCCTATGTCTTGAATGCCTTCTCCTGCCTAGAGGCAGAGGTGGGGCAGGAAGGAGGGCTGACGCACCAGCAATCAAAGCCAACCCCTTCCAGAGGATATGGCTGGGAATCCACTTAAGGAGGGGGAGGTATATAGACCAGCAACACCATAGGCTGTGTCTTCTGTAAATTGCTTTCCAAGAGAAAAGAAAAGGTTATGGGTCTTTAATGAATGGAGCAATAATGAAAGCTATTTCCATTTTTCATGAATCATATATATGTGTGTACATGAAGAAAATACTAATTCTTTTTGTGGCTGTTGTTTGGTTTTTTTTTTAATTAAGTTTGGCTTCCCAAATCTCAGGCCTCTGTGCTGCAACCAGCAAAGTTTGATTTATTTACAGAAACAATCAGTTCTGAGTAATTTTGTAAGAGCCTGTGAGACCTGTGATGTAATAAAATAAATACAGTGTTGCTGCTGCACCAATTTACGCTGCATCTGCTTTGGGAGACTGACTTCCTGAGGACAGTTGATATCCCTTATTCCTGCCTGTATATCCCTTTTGCTGGGGACGGGTACGGGATTTGTGAAACAGAACTTGACCTTTTCAGCAGCAAACAAATGCTGCTGAAGCAAGCAAACAAATGGATTTTGGGAAATTTCACGAGAGGAGTTTTGGACTGGGACTGCATTCATTGTCTCATTTTCTGCTGTCACTATTCCAAAAGCTTATAAACTAGATTCTCGAGCTCACTCTACCTGCTGAAACCTCATACTTTCTGATTTCTCTTTCTTACCTCCATTTAAAAAACCCCACACATTTAAAAGTACACAGACTCTACAATTTTAATATTAACAGCTGAAGTAACACCATCTTTACCCTTTAAAACTCTGTTCTTGTAAAAAAGACAAATAAGAAACACTATTTTAATCAACAAAAGATATGGGTCCATCCAGAAAAAATGGATTTAAGTTAAAGTATTTTGTAAATCTATTTGGTAAACTGAATGATAATACAAGTTTTTGCATTTCCCATGCTTTATATTTGATAATCTCAAGCCCATCTGTAAGCAAAGATTAATTAATTCCTCAAAACTAATCACAACATAATTAAATTCCTAGTAAGATGTCCATCTGCAGGTGTGTGGGCATAAAATATAAAGTTGTGTTATTTCACAAGCATTTGTGCTTTTTTTTCTTCAATTTTTTGCAATTTCGATCAAGTTATTTTAGTGTAATTTCAGAATGAAGACTTATGTGCTTTTGCATCAGTGCCATGAGAAGTTCTCAAATTTCCAAAAACATCATTACCTCCACTTGACATCACCAACATATACCCCGTGACAGTTCTGTGAATTTGGTATCTTTTTACCGTAAAAAGGACTGAGGTTCAGGGATTTATTGACTAAGGTTTCCCATTTTTAGCTGGTTTTCTACAGAAGCAAGACTTTTCTGATCATACTTCCAATTTCTGTCTACCTGTGTGTCCTCTCCGTTCCTCAGTAGCTCAGGACGTGCTGTCCAGTTTAACTTCACAGATACCTATAGAGGTCTCAAAAATAATTCATGTGCTTTGAGTGTCACTACGACACACAAAGAGTCCAGTAATTACCTTCTGAAACTGCTGTGTGAGCTCATACCTTACACTACACTTGAGTTTACCTGGGAAAGCCAAGAGGAAGCAGAGAGACAAAGAGCAGGACTCTTCAGCAGCAAGAAAAGCACCCGACACAGTCATGAATATGACAAACATGTAGGAAATCAAGTTCCCCTGGTTCTGGTGCTTGTTGATGGCCTGTAGGTGTACATGCTGCTCCTCTTGTTCCCAGTAACACAGTCTAGAAACCAGTGCCTATCAAACAGGATTAAAAACTGGACTGTCTGGTCTGCCTTTGTTTGGCTGCAGTTTGGTGGCTATGGCCAGTGATCACATTTCTAGGGCATAACTCAGTCATAGCTTTCTTTTCTGTGTGATTCTGTCCTGAACTTCTCCAAGTGATACTTCACTCTCGCACAAAGCTGCGTAGAAATGTGTTCACTAGTGGATGTAGCGTAAATACACTGGAGTAACTTATAATACCTGGGGGTTGCGTCCTTGAACTTGCTCTGGTTGTGGACTGAGAACAACAGAAGGTATTATATTGTGTGTTTATAGGCTGTTAAATCAATATGCTGCTGCAGGGGAATCTTCCACATCATTTATAAATAATGGTGAGAGATGTGCTCTCAGCCACAGTGGTGTACATGCAAAGTGCCTCCATTGACTTCTACAGTGTTACACAGTTTGCTGCATGATTAATTTAACTTCCTCCCCCTCGTGAGCTGTCCACACTGAGAACTACTGCTTTAACCAGAGACTTGGCTGTTAACAAAAAGCTGCCATCCCAAATCAGCTCTTATAAAGAATCAATGGACTAAAATACATCTAAATGTTAATTAGAAAACAAAAGAAACAATGAGAATCAGGAGGACATGATACTAACATCAGATAGCTTCTGAACCATAGGCATCTACAGCAGGCTGTCTAGGAATGTATGCTCTCTGCTGATACAAAATGTTTATTTGCACTCCTGGTGTTTCCCAATACACCAGGTTTCAGATTGTCATGGGTCTCCTTCCCTAACTTTGTACTTCGGTTTCAGCACTGAAAATATCAAGTCCTGTACTCCACACACATCTAACTTTCTGACCCTAAACTTTGTCATTATAGCAAATTATGGCCTGCAGCTGAACTCTCCTGAAAAGTCATCGTGGAGCTGATGCAAGAAATGAAACATGTGGAAAGCACGGGTGTGGGCACATATAGTGCAATAGTACTTGAGCAGTGCATGAAAGGAGGAAGTATGGGTGATCGCAAACAGCCAAAAAATCCTAGTCAGAATAATGAGCAAATTAATGACCAAAAAAAAAAATCAGATTTGTCAGATCCAAAAATGTCTGAAACAATAGCAATATATTCATTAATTACTCAGATGATTTGGTGAATGGAGTGAAAGAATATTTCAATAGATTAATAATAGAGGTGTTTAGCTGAAAGTTATCAAAACAGTTAAGTGTTATGGAGCAGTTTTCTCATGTAAGAGGTTTAAGTGTGTCCATTTTTTTCCCCAAGCCCATCAGTACTAGCTGCTATTGCCCAGATTTGCCTGTCTCCTGATTCTACTTGAAAAACCATCACCTGAATTAGTAAATTGTTTTGTCTAATAAAGATTTCTAATTAATTTGAACCTGATTGACAAAACTGTTAAAAAATATTAAGAGTTCTGGCAAAGTGTCTTATTAAATCTTTCTGTGTCGATAAGTGTATGGAATAAACTAAACTGAAAGTTGGACAACTTCAAGTTGTACTGAAACTCAGCGAGAGGCATTCCTTTCCTTTGCACCTGAAGTTCAGTTGTAAGTTATTCCCACTTTTCTGACATGGTACCGAAGCTACATTGGGCATATCTAAATGTCAGTTGGTAAGTTAGTACATTTTGGTAATATAAACCAAATTGTTAGCCCTCTGATGAGCGGCAGTTATCCAGATCCGTGAGCTTTTGAACGAAGATGACTTTAACCGGTGTGTAGCTAACCAGTTGTTTCAGCAATCTCTCCCAAACACTAGCGCCCATTTCCTCATAGCAAGTCCTTTTGTCATTGGAGTTATTTTGACAGAATAGAGTGCAAGGTTCCTTGTTGATCTAGTGACCAAATAAACCACAACAGATGATGAGCTGTGAAACACCACCAGCAGCAATCTCTCCTCCAGCATTTTCTTCCAACATTAAAAGACTCTTTCACAGTGCGAAGAAAACAAGCCTGTAAGATTACGTGACGTCTCATCACCTAGTCCCTTTGTGGTACTGCTTCAAAGCACAGACTGTAAGGTCTCCACGTGTTAAACGGCCGTGCACGTCTGGTCAGGCAGAATCAAAACGCCGCTCTGCCCAGGCAATGACTGGAGGCATCAGGAGTCTCCGGCTGCAGCAGGAGTTTCTACCTCCCAAACCTCTACGTGCAAAACATGTAGGAGCCCAGCCCAGGTGCCCACAGGTCGGAGAACTCACGTAGGAGGCCAGGCAGCGTACGCAATTGCAGAGAGGCAGCATTTGCTCCGTGGGTGTGGTCCGAGCACCTCTAGCCCAGAGAGGATGTACTCAGGAGTCCAGAGGAGCAGCCAGCATGCAGGGCTGACAGCAGAAAGGCAGTGCCACCTCTTGTGCGGCAGCTTTTTACCTGTGTTCCCGCTGTGCTCCTCGAGACGCTGTGCCTTAAGCAGGCACTGCACTTGCCTCCCGCTAGCAGCTGAGCGTAGTGTTTTCTTCTCCTCCCAACATCTGTTGCCGTTCTTACCCATTAGGTATTAGATGTCCCACATCTTTAATCTGAAGACTCATTTTCCAGTATTTATAAATACCACAAAGAGGTTAAATATTCCTTGCTTAATAAAATGTATTTATGCGGAACTCCTTGATCACTCAAGAACAATAGACAACCCCAAGGATGTTGACACTGTCCGATAGAGGTCCACATTCCTCTTGATCTGCTTTGTTCTCTAATTTCTTCTTCGAAATTAGTGTCTTTGGCTGACAGGGCTAGGACCAGTACTCAGCAGAATTGCACTTGGCTGTGTTTCATTGCTGGTTCTGACTCATAAAGGTTGTCTGGGAAAGTTTGTAAACACGAGAAATTGCCATTAAAAGTGGGGATCATATTATCAATCTTAGAAATCAAGGAAGTTCTTGCTGGGTTAGGATGAATAACAAAGGACATAGAGGTATATTTAGAAAGTAAATGCGTATGGATAATGAGTTACATACATTTCACAAGCAGCAGAACCGAGAAGTTTGTGAAAGAACCAGTTCTCATAGGACTCCACCCAGGCAAAGGCAGCAAATAAGCAGCAACATATGATGAACTAGTTAAATGAAAGGAACACACCCAGCCTGAGTTGCTTTCAGTATTTATACGGTAATACATAACCTAAATTTTTAAATGGGTTTATAGCACTGTGAAATATGAATCTAACTAACAAGAGCATTTCATTTTTTTTTTTTTCTTTGAGACAGGAGTATTTTCTAATGCAGCAGTTTACCAGACACTGGGAGACATGGGTGCATGTATGCAATATATTTAAGCTTTACAGAGAAACACCCCATACAGTAGGAATAGTGTGAATTTATTTTTTTAATTTTAATTCCTTACGGCATCTGCTCCTCTGTCTCTTTCCTCTTTTGTTTTCTTCCTGTATATTTTGATTGCCGATCTCTGTTTTCCACCTTTTGCTTCTTTCTGCTCGTTCTTTCTGATGTTCTGGGCAGTACTGGTAGAAAGAAAGGGGGGAAAAAAATAAAAAAGGAAAACGCCAACCAAACCCCTGGCCCTGCTTCTGTTATCTGGTGTTAATGATGCTGTAAAGAGCAAATGCCTCGAGTTCCTGTTACTGCAAACAGCCCTGCTGCTGCCAGACAGCTGCGTGGAAGAGGCTGGTAGGATCAGCCCCTCTTCAGATGCTTATTATAGCTGAATCGCGGGAAAGGGTACCTGAGTGGTAAAGCCAAGAAAGCTGCTACCAATGACAGCGAGAGGCCAAAAATGCACTAGCAGAGACAAACCTTGAGTGACAGCCTCTAAACATGGTTATCATAGTTAATACATGGTAAATAATGCATGGCAGGTACCCGCCTGTTTCCCTTGACAGCAGATGCGGGCTCTGTTTGTTAACCCTCAAGTCACAGCACTGACCTCTTTTTCCTTAAATATCGGGAGGAGGAGCAGATAGCTGGATGTGTGGTGGTTAGATACGGGGTTACCACTAATGTCGTTATTCTGGTCCGTTTTACTGTGACACGTGTTGGGGCAGTTACTCGATGCGTTTTTAACAGATTATTTTGATTTTTAGGTCATGTAGGTTTATAAAAGCTCATACAGCAGAAGCAACAATTTTCTTTAAAATAAGCTAGTTCATTAATTAATTGCTGAGGTAGGTATATCATTGTTTTCCCCGATCGGAAATAAAAATTCCCAGAAAGCCTCCTATCTCATTATCAGCACCAAAGGAAAATCGCAGCATTGTTATTCTATGGATTGCACCTTTTCAATGGCTGAATTGCCAGCCCGAGGCGGTGTCTGGGTGTGCAGGGGCAGGGCGGGGAGCGGGGGGAGGAGGATTTACTGAAGTACTTTGGTTTCAGGCTGTGCCATTTGTTTTCCTAGAAGACGATAGTGTTTTGGCAGGCTGTTGCAGTTTTTGTCTGGTCAGCTTTGTCTCTGTATGTAGAGCCCCGTATAGCCACTGCACGTTGAGCTCTCCACGAGCTGGTTTTGTTTATGTGCAAAAAAGTCAATCTGAGAAATTGCTGAAGTTCACATGGTCAGCATGCTGTTCCAGTGATATCTCTTGAATATTTTATTTCCATTCTGTTCTTCTTCTCCACCAAGCTGTTAGTTAGTAGCCTTTTCGGTCTAATGTTTTGTTGTTGTTGTTGTCTTTTTTCTTTTTTGTTTCTGAACCGCATACAAGGAAATGCGATTCAGGGTTCATTTTGCTAATCATTCCTCCTTTGACAAAAAAGTGCTTTACGGAGGCTACATCCAGCTTGGTGGTATCAGATTTCAGTGTGAAAGTGCTACATTCCTGACTGCCCTGCGCGCTCTTTGTGTTTGGTTTTGCCTGGTAAAATAAATTGAATAGTTAGAAAGACTAATCCCGTTCTGAAAACGGGGGAAAAAATATATATATAAAAAATAAATTCAGCTATTTTTTTCCATGCTTAATTCCTCTTTTCCATCCATTGTATTAATTTTATTCTTTCTTTGTTGCTGCCCTACACTCCTTTTTTTTCCACCTTTGATTTACTTCAGGTTTGATTCTACTTCTTAACTTCTGGTTTTAGCTGAAGAAAGCACTTCTCTAGATCTCTGAAATTCACAAAAAACCATTTTTTTTTTTGTATATATAAAAAAAAAAAAAGTTGCTTTGGAAGACAACTGTAACTTTCACCTTTTGCTTCTTGTAGTTCATGACAGAACTAGCTCATGCTGGCAAAGCTGCTTGACTCATTTCAGAATCTTAAAAGCATTCTGGATTTTTATATATAATTATTTATTTTTGTTTCTTTTATAATGTATACTAAGGCCTGCATTTTTAGATGTATCTTTAAATGTTCCTTTTTTCCTGCCTTTGGTCTTGTCTGGAAGGTAATTTTTGAACGTAGTCACTCGAGGGGGAGGAAGAGCATTTGCATCACTGTAGCTTTTTGTCTGAATGCAGTTACACTGGCACAAAATAGCATAATTACAGTGCTACTATAAAGTCACAAAAATGTTGACTATTTCTTAGAAGAAAACCAACTTTAAACCAATATTTGCTGTGAACTCCTAGCATATATTTGAAAATCTGAAGGGCCAGAAGGGCCTTTTTTGTAGACAGTGAATTCCTAATGTAAAGAAACAGGCACATGTTTTAAAAAGAATCCTTTCTGTCCGTGTTAATGATGATAGTAACAACAAAAAATCATTACAGCATCCCGTTGTTTTGAAAGTTACATTTACAAATTAAGCAGCACCACTATTTGATTCCTATATCAGAGAATTGCTTATTTTTGCTTTGCATGCAATGGAATATTTGTGTGAGCTGGTGGGTTTTTTTTCTTGAAAGGCTGGGCTTCTTTCACATTTTTAAAGGCTGTCTTTTTTTTTATCTTCTTGAACAATATCTTTTTCTCTGTATCTTATTTTTTCCTTAAATAGCATCACTCACTTCAGAGACACAATTAAGAACCTGAAGATCTTCAGAAAAAGAGCTCTTTAAATGAATTATTCTGAATATTATCATATTTCTTTAAAAAAAGGGTCGCATTTCTAAGCATCCCTCCTGGTCTTTAAAAACTGAAACTGGCATCTGTGTTGGCTTGAATTTAAATGGTCCCTGCAGGCTCTTTAACTCAAAGAGTTATTTTATTCATTTGGGGTTTTTTCTTATTTCTTCCCGCAGGGCAACTACAAACCTAACTCTTATATTTGTTTACTTGCCTCACTTTGTTAAAAGATTATGTCTTCACCAGCACTTATGAATTTATTAGTGCTTAAAATGCATTTAAATTGTTGAACTCCGTCCAGTTTGCCTTTATCACCCTATTTTACCTGAAGCATTTTTTGCTGTGATTGTTCCCCATGTATCCCTAACAATAAGCTCTCTGAATGTGGAAATATACCAAGTTAGCTGAGCAGAGGATGTAGGGAAGTGTCAAACACTATTTGTCCAGCTTTATTTGCTCCTATTAATATGTCCCTCATTTGTATCGCCGGCGGTCAACATTTTCAAATACAAGGGATTATAACTGGGTACCTTACCTCCACATCTATTAAAAGATGTCACTGACACTCTTTAATGGGGACAAACCCATCTCTCAAACTGCCTCTTCTCCTCTCCTCCTTCTAGTTTCTCCCATGCTCAGGCCAGTGTACTCTTCCTTCGGTGCAGCCGAAGGATGTGCTGCTACCTTCCCCAGCCCAGCCCTAAGCAGCTCCTCATTCATCTGCCCACTTTCCTCTTGCTGTTTGCTTCTCTCAGCGGTCCTGCAGCTCACTGTCACTGCTGAGGCAGATTTTTGAGGGGTTGTTTTATAACAGAATTGCCTGAAAAGATGTGATCTAAAGAAGAGGGAGATGTGGTGCGGCGTAAGACCCAAGGGGCTGGCAGTGTTTCTTCAGCATTGCTGAATTGCACCTTCCCCTGTCAATCATCAGTAGCCTAACCTCCAGAGAGTGAAGTCTGTCTCTTCTAAAATATCTTTGCGAATCCTACGCCTAGTAGTTATAGTGGCCAGAAAGGGAGAATGGATGGGATAACCATCACCTGGAACATTGGAGCTCCCGGGATGAGCCTTTGCTCTGACTCAGCATCGTTCATCAGCTTGCCCTTTCCCATTCTGTCCTCAGGTGGTGGCAGAACAACTCCATGGGCAGCACTTTCCATCCTGGGAAGTTTCATGGGGTCATAGTGTGTTTCCAATGCATTTAAAACAAGTGTCAAAATCTCCTAATCCCTGTTTCCAGCCTGATCAGCCTTTGATGTTTATAGCATGGCTGTATTCTGCTCAGTTCTGAGGTACTTGATCATTTTATAACCATTAACAAATATAAGAAATAATAAATGTAAGATAAGCAGCGGAAACATAAAGATCAGCATCTTGCTCAACTGTTTCTCTCACTGGCAAAAAAAGAATAACATTTGAGAATTTTGTTTTGGTTTGGGGTTTTTTAGTAAATATATATCCCACCTGTGATACTGAAGAAAGAATTGAAAAAAAATTAAGTTTATATTTGTGCCAACACGGGCAAGTTTGAAGTATTTCTGGTGAAATGAGTCTTGGACTAGGTCCTGAGGAAAATCTTTCTTCTGCGTAAAGGTAACAGTCCCTGTGCCAGCAACAGATGGTTATCAGTGGCAGTGGAGGTCCTGAAGGTTGATGAAAGTAACTTCTGTATGCTGAGAAATACACAAATGTTGTAATATTCATAATAGGCCACCCAGTTCCTGTTTGTATGTGGGCAAGGAACATGATAGGGGTAACGATACCTGAATACGAACTGGTGAGAGGAAGACTGTGTCGTCTTCACTTTCAATCCATGAAGCAAAATACAAGCCCATCAAAACACCAGGGTTGTTTTGACTATCTGAAGAGATACTAGCGACTTCCAAAATGCTTTAAAAGATACACATCTACACAGGAAGACAAGAGATTTTATTAGAAGAAAGCATAAGGCATCTGGAAAGGATCTTGTGAGGCAGAGGTGGCCTTATCCTGGTCCTGAGGGCACCACAGTAGTCTTCATAGCTCAAGACACACTTAAGGCTCAGTTTATTCTCTGTATTCAACTAGTGACAAATTGTATCTGCATTACAAGTAATTGTTGTGCAACTTCATGGTAAGTTTTTCTAAAATTACAAAGTGTTTGCTTCTTATGTTATAGCAAAGTCATGTAGATAAGCTGCTGCCGTTGCTTTTCCCCCAGTTTAGCAGATATAATCTTGTTTTCTAAATTCTAGAACAAACACATCTTTCTTCCAGCCTCATCACTTTGACCTTACCATGTCTGTCTGCTTTTGTGTCTCTCCATTATTTCCTTTTTCCCACTATGTCAAAAATACTACTTGTTTTGGTGCTCTATTGGTTGAGATTTACTCTATATTTTCTTCTCCTTTCAACCCGTTCACTTCCTTGGCCTCTGCTTTGTCAGGTGACATCATCTTTTATTGCACATAACACCTTTCTGCTTTCTCTTTTGATTGTCAGTTGCATCAAAGGCTACCCCCCGCCCCCCCCCCCCCCCAAAAAAAAAAAAAAAATGGAAAGCCACTAAATTAATTTACTCCACATCCTTGCTGAAAGCCTCTCTCTCAGGAAATAGGAATAGTTTGCTAGTAAGTAGGCAGTTAGATGTTATTACTTGTATCATAACCATCTCCTATCTGTTTCATGCTTACCTAAGAGGCCCTCAGTATTTTTCCTCACTAGATGTCTTTTAACTTTTTGCATACATTGACTAAATTACAAGTTTGTGTCATACCTTGGGTTGGTTTTTTTTAACAAAAACCAGTCAGTTAATTTATGATATTAAGTCTATTTGTAGGGAGAAGTGTACTCTTCATAGTTCTGGTCAAGACTATAAACAGTTCTGATTTGTCTGCACTGCTAAAAGATAGTATATATAAAATAGTTTCAGGCCAACTAAAGCAAATTATAAACATTTGCTTAAAAAATAAGGGATAGTTTATAGAGTATCCCCACTCCCTCCACTAAGATACGTCCTTCTAGCCTCCAGCCACCAAAAGTTACATCAGGCAGCAAAAGCAGGAACAAAAAGAAGAGTTGTGCTCTTTCTTTACCTTTTCTGATCACTGCAGTTCATCCTGACACTGATAAGCTGAAAGCTCTTTGATGTGATGGATTTCCAAACAGTAAACTGGAGAAGCTGAGATTTGGATACACTTGCTGTTTTGGTGCTTCAGCTATTGGAGTAGTATTCTCCAATAGAGGGAAACCAAAACATTCCAAATAGTACCATCTTAAACGGCTGCAAAAAAAATAAAAATGCTAGGAGGCTACAGCCGTAAGAAGAAGGGACAATTATGAAATGAAGTCACACTGAAAATCAATCATGTTTGACCTGGTATGAGGTTACAATCCCAGGTCAATTATCATACGAGTAATATTACTTTGTGGTAAGATTAAAGTGCTATATCACCACTGAGAATGTATCTTGAAATAGCTGGCTTCATTATGACAGTTTAATTGCACACCTTTAGGAGCGCTAAAAAGAAACACTAACTCAGAGAACAGAGTAGACACAGTACTTAGGACACGGATCAACATTTTGTTATGCATGCTTAACGTACTTAATGAAACAGAGTCACGACTCATAACTGCAGCCTTTAGACACCACTGTGGCACAAACAGACAACGGTATACATAGTTTTGACAGTCTTCTAATAGCAGATTTAGCTAAAATGGCAATCACTTTAGCTGATGTAATTATCCCAGCCTCACAGGTCATCCTCGCCTTTTTGCAAAAATGATCGTCCTGCAATGACGCTATCGGGAACGCGTATGTTGATCCTTATATGCATACTCATATGCATATTCATATGCATACTCATAACCAGTCCTCATATGCATACTCATAACCAGCAGTGAGTGATTCAGGAGCTGATTCAGCAAGCGGGTAAAGATGGCTGCTAGCAACAGCGGGGCTGTGTTGCCTAAGCCATCCCACGCTGCTGCCCCGGGGGTTGGTAGGAAGCCACATGTTGCAAGGGGAAGCTCTGACCTCTCTGAGCTCCGTGGGAGCTGGGCTCTTCATTCCAGTGGTGCCAGGACTTCCCTTCCAGCCTGTACTCAGGTGAAGTATCAATAGCTTTCATTGATACCTGCTGTCTCAAGGTAAGGTTTCACAAGACAGCTGAGCCTATCTAAAAGTTTCCTCCTGCTGCTGAAAGAGACAGGCGCCAACCCTCATCTGTCCTGGGTTGATGCTTCTTTTCCTCCTAAATTGTGGGATTTGGCTGATCCCGTCTTTCCAGCAGCTACAAGGCAATGAACGCTGCCCAAGCACAAAGGAGTAGCGTGGAGCAGTGAAAGCACAAGGGGAAGGGAAGGGCCAGGACTGCTTCTTTTGATGTCACTGCAGACCAAGCATCAGCCTTTGCCACCCTGTACTGTAAACAGCCTCTGAACTTTCAGTATGGGGTCAAAAAATGCATTAAATTGTCATATGAAATGGACATTATAGCACCTATTACATTCCTTGCACTTCAGTATTTCCTGTGTGAAGGAGTAGGACAAAGTGTTTTGTTAAGTATAAGTTACTGATTTTAGTTTTTCATGTTGTCCCTTTCAGACAAGCAAATATATAATTATACAATTATTCAGATGAAACAACTGGGGAACTGGCAGATGAGGCAAATTGCCCAGAGATTTCAACAAACAGCAAAACTAAGACTGGCTGTCCTGCCTCCCCACTCTCCTCTCCGTGTCATGCCATTTGGCTTTGAACTCCTGAATACATTTTGCTTATCCTCCTGGAGCATTTCACTAATTGATGAAAGATTAAAGTATAATTCAGGATGACATTCACCACTGAAGTCTGCCTTAACAAGAGGCAATAAGCTGAAACCATGGAGGAAAGGGAAAAAATGCTTTCAGAAAAAAAAACAAATTACAGAATTTTAAAAGTAGTTTCTTTTCTTTGTAGAGAACTACTTGCAAAATGTCCCCAAATGTACCACAATTCTGCAATAAGTGCCACTTGCAATAAGCAATGGCATTATTATCATTTGCCTTTAGGTTGACAGTGCTAGACTTCCAGTTAGAGGCTACTTCTACTGGGCAAATACTTTTGACTGGTTCTGTGGGAGGCCATTTAAAACAAGTTTCATTGTAAATATTTACGCAAGACATTACAAAGGTTGTTATCAGTAAAAATATGTATTCCTTACACTGTCAGCATTTTTTCCTGAGCTAATGTAATTACAAAGCACTATTGAAACCAACCCAACCTGTTTATAGGGTAGGAAAGAAAATTACATAACCCGACCTAAAAAAAAAAAAAAACAACAACCCCCAAACAAAAAAAACCACACAAAAAAACCCTTTACAAGAGAAATTTTTACAGATTTTACAGGGGTGTGATGTTAAATGATCCAGCAACTAGAAATGCATCCAAGTCAACCTGGAATACAAACTAACTCTCCCCTGTAACAGGATGCTGTTTACATGCATTGGGCAGGGACAAAAAATCTCAACGAAGGATACCTGCACCTTTGAGAGCTTCTTTTCAGGTCAGCGAGCAACATCGATTGCTATCTCAAGCAGACATGTCCTACGTTCCCTTCCAGAAACTGGTAAAGTTCTGCACTGAAAGCTGTTAGACCTTTATTTTTGCCTCCATGGTGGAAAGCTCCTCCAGAACCTCCAACTTGGATAACTGGAATACTTTATTCTGGAAAAAAAATGTGGATTCCCTGGGACAAAGTCCCTGCCGTACCCAGCAGGTGTGGCTGCAATGAGGGAAGCAATGAAGGGCAAAGGGTGGTTTATGTTGCAGTTGCCAATGTATCATTCCGCCAGACCTACTCTGAGGGTACCTAATCAGTGCCCAAGGTAAGGGAAATGGAGGACAACATAATGGAAGAAATATGGCGCCAACAGTATGACTGTTTTACTCACAGTTTGCTGCTTAGGCAGTCACATCAATTCTTCTGCTTGTGCAGAACCCTCTGGATACAGGCAGCATAATTTAGAGCAGGAACATCTGTAAGTGACTCACAACAGCAATTTCAGCATTCTCAAGCTCCTAGGCACTGCTACACAGAATTTGGGGATTTTAGGGATTGCCATAGTTAAGTGTATCCTGCATACATGTCCACCTGAGAAAAAATGGAATTTAAGAAAGGGAACCTTCAGAGGCAAAGTTAAGGGTTAAGCAGAAAAGGCAGGAGCATATTGAAATGAGGAGAAGGAGGTGGCATCCATCTCAGAAAGGGCTAGGAATCCCTTTTACCTAGTACTGACAACCAAAAACTTATGAGGAAATTCATTCTCCACACACCCCCAAATACTGAGACTGCATTAAAAAAGCCCAAGATCTTGAAAAAAATAAAGTTAAGAGTATTTTTATTTGGCTTTTTTTGTGTGATTTCTGCAGGTCATCTTCCTGGTCTATCAGCTGCAAACAAGTTCTGATAATTGTTGATTTTTAATGGAAGATGTGGGGGTTTTGTGACAGTAGAAGCTGATGATTTAAAAGAAAAGACAGAGCAGCACAAGGCTTCAAACAAATTGGAGAAAATTGCCATTTTTCAATGATCTCATGTATAGCGACAATAGGTATTTGATGCAACTACTGTCAGAATCTTTAACTGCGGGCCCCAACGTACAGATCCTGTGTTATTTAACTATTCTGTTGGAAACGACAGCAGTTGACACTGAGATACCTTTGAGAAGCTTGGCTGTAAGAACTGTTGCAGTTACCCTGAAACACCTAAACTCCTGTGACAAGCAGATTTTACAGCCTTGAGCTAACCAACCAGGCTTCCCTGGGGAAGGGGAATATCAGACACCTATGCAAGAAATCTTTCAGAAAGCAGCCAGCTGAGCACAGAGTGTCTCACAATGGTAAAGAGTGCAAGGTGAAGCGTGCAACAAGTAGTAAAGTGTAGGCATCTAAGCTACTGACTCCATGTAACTAGCTGACAGACCTGAAATAGCACCTGCCTACCTGTTCTTGAGTTCTACGAACACCTCCCTTGCATTAACATCAAAGATTGGTTTGCCAGTACCAGATGAAAACCTCTGTTTTTCCATCCTGTACTTGCACTCCCTATCTCTTACTTTTGCCCTCCCACTGTCTTGTGCTGACACTGTTCTTCCATCCACTGTTGGCTTGTACCCAGACCTTCAGGCACATGAGCTGGCAGGCCACAGATGTTGGGAGTGATCTGGGTCTGCCTGTGGGATCTGGTCTCATTGGCAGAATAAGCAAATGAATATCAGGTGAAGTGAGTATTACATGCAGTTGGCTCCTGTCTTAACAGACCTTCTTGCTTCTTGCACTGGCTAACGGTTGTATCACAGCTCAGTTGTTAAAGCAGTCACTACTGCACAGCAGGCCTGTGCGCTCCAGGTCACAGGCTGTCCCTCATAACACTTAACATGTATGCCTCAAGCTTGGTATGAAAGGGTAATTTCCCCTGATTATGGAGGATCTTGCCGCAGGGGTTCTGGGGTTTCATCTCAAGAAAGGGCTTTGAGCAGCTTTCTAGTGACTGGGCAATGTCAGCAGTGACAACCCGGAGAAACATCTGCCTAGTAGGATAGTGGCAGCTGAGTAGCAGTTCAGAAAATGTCACCAGTGTCTTAACTGGTAGATATAGACACTGAAGAGGCTGGTAAGTGCTAAAGCACCATTTATTTATACATGCCTTGCACATGAAAGTTCATGATGTAGTCCAAGCCACCATCAGCTACTAGCCCTGACTATAAAAGTGACCTGAGTTAATTTTGGGATTAAGTATGAAATGCCATTGCCTCCAGCATATCTGTGATTATCTTCCTGTTCAACCATACTCCCTGAAGGGCTGAAGAAACACTTTCACACTACTCTAGATCATGAATGCTCTTGGTTTTCACAGACACAATTTCTCCTCTTTCTCCTTTGCAAGTGTGGATCTTGTTCGTAGTCTGGCTTGTCCTATTCTCACAAGACAATCCTCTTTCTTCTTGGCACTAGAAAAACAAACTACAAACATCCTCCTTCTATCCACAGATGCCAGCTTTTACACCTTTCCACTTATTTGTGGGTGGTTTCCATATTTCCCTTGGCCTTTCAGTGCTCTAATGATCATTTTCAGCCTGGCTGTGTGAGAATCCCCACCCCAGTGCTGAGCAACTCCAGTTGGAGTATGCAACCCAAAGCAAGCATAACCCATGCTAACCCTGTGAGGAAGCACATAACTGCTGCCTTTCTCTAGCTGTAATTTTAAAGACCCATGTTAGGGGTACAACCCCTGTAAGGATGCTGGGTGTCGATGTTGAGTTCCCTCCACAAGCAGCCAGCTGTAGGAGTAGGAATTCAGCATTTCTTCACAAGTGTAGTTGTGCTTCAACACAACTGCCCTGTGATACAGCTAATTTCACTCTATAGGCCAAATTTCATGAGGCAGCTGAGAACCAGTTGTTACAACCAACAAGCACAGGCCTGTTCTAATCCTTTCTCACAACTTCACTTCCTCCTAGCTTGTGCTTGTGCTGCTTTTGTGGCACCAGTAATGGTCAGTAATCTATTCTGCAGGTAAACCAAGCTGATAAAAAAGTGGAGGGGACTAATTATTTGCTAGTCTGGTGAGCTAAATTACCTCACTAAGTTGCGAGATGACTATCAAAGCTGGCGGAAGTGAAAGTCTGGTGGCTGCAAAGCTGAAAGTGGAAAGAGAGACTAGCATTGTGCTTTCTATGAAATGCTGTTGCTGGGTCATACAAGCATCAGCAAATGTCACAGCTCAAATTCAATGAAGAGAGAGACAGACAGAAAAGAGGAGAGAGGAATGTGATAGTCACCTCTTTTGGAGACAGCAAATCTTCAGGTCAGCTGCTAGAAGAAGCACTTCCTCATCACTTTTGGAAATCACATCTATTTTTCCTCCTAAGGGAAATTTTCTTCAATCAAGGTGCCACTGTGGTGAATATTAGCTCAGAAAAATAGTTTGCCACAGAATAGGTCTGTATCGTCAACTGTATTAACGTTCCGGCCAACAGACATTGCACTTTTACTGCCATGTGCAGATAGAATGAAACTCTGAATACAAATAAATCTCCAATATATAGTTAATAAAAGATGTGTAGCACTAATATTTTTACAAAGATGAATTACATGATGCATTCTTCTCCTGGACTTCAAACAAACCAAATCTATCTTATATTACACATATTTTGCTTCCCTTTTACAGTGTAAATACAAAGCTTTGAATTTGGTTCAACTCTACCTGCCGTTGGTAGGGGACTGGTGTTCCTTCTTCTTTCTGCTGTTTCTGCATCTCAACAATGCAAACGTTCAAGTAACCTCTGAGAGAAAATTGTTCGAGGCAAATTATATTCCTAAACGTTAATATCACACAGACACAAACGTGTAAATTGCTGCCCTCTTAAAACGTCTTTGCTAAAAATTGTTTCTCCAAAAAAAGGAGCATAGCAAGGTGTGAATTTTACCCTGATAGCAACTGTCACTTGACTGAGGTGCTAAATGTGAAAGCTGTTATTTTAACTCTGAACAAGACAGTGTGTGAAAAACATTATCCTGAATTAAAGATAATTAAACCTCAGCTATTGGTGGATATTTTTTCCTTTACTACCTCTTATTTCCACCAGTAATGGATTGCATTTAGCTATCATTAGGTAGCAAGCGCACGAAAACTTAACTGGAAACAGCCCAAGGTTGTTAAAGAAAAAGGTAGAACCCAGTCATTCGGTCACCCCACGTGTGCAGATCAGTGACTCCTCAGAAGGTGTGCTCCCTGTGCAAGCTGAGGTGAGGAAAGGGGGTGGTGATACCTCGCTGGGCCCATCCCAGTGGGGAGGCTGGAAGGCTGCACTCCCCGGCCTCAGGCATGTGACACTGCTCTGGGCTCTGCCAGTTGGGACATAAGGTGAGAACCTGATCTCAAAGCTTTATTATGAAATACTTAGCGCTCCATAACTTTGCCTTCTAAAATCCTTTGCTGTAATCTCCTCATGTTGATGAGACCTTAATGTAGACTATCTCTTGACTCTGGCAGCTATTTTCAGCATATCAGCCTGATTTGCCCTGGGCTGGTTTAAAGTAATGCTGATAAGGACAGCTAGTGCAAAAAAGTTTAGCAGTACAAAAGTGCCTGTTCCTCACATCAGGGCACAGATAGCAATATAAACAATGCCAAAAAATATTTTGGAAAAAACGGTTGCACAAGCTGAACCTTCCCCTTCCCACAGCTCTAGATGTGGTGCCACAGCAGTTTAAACCAATCTCAGCTGATTCAGCAGGGTCCTGGACTTTCCTTGCCTGCCACCCAGCCCCCTTTTTTTATGCCAGCTGGCACTCAGGCAAATAAGCAGGAAAACAGTTCAGGGAGCTCAGCTGGCTGAAAACAAAAGGTATTTATCTTTGGCCAGCCTGCTTCCCAAACTATCTTATCAGCTAATGCCATGAGCTCCAGTGCCAGCGCAAGTACACATGTGGGAGTATTGGGGCTGGGGGGAGAGCAGGAGTGTGGCACCTCCAACCTAATGACCAACCTCCAGGTGGATTCACACCTAACACCAGCAGCCTGCAACTGCTGAACAGAAACGGTCCCGTTCCCCTACCCCAGCTCCCCTCTCCCGGCCAAATCCCCCTGCATCCTCCCTCGTGCTGGCTCTGGCCTGAATTATAGAGTAAACTGATGGAGTCTGCTGATCCAGAAGAAAATGTGTCCCAGAAAAAAATGCAATGACTCTCTCCTACAAGAGAAATCCAGACCCAAAGTTCCGAGGGTACTATTTACTCCTTCTCTTTATCTTCCCTGTTTTTTTCTCTTGCCCTTCTTGAGACACGCTGTTACTCATGTTAGGAACTGTACAGACTTATGGGAAATTTTCCCTCAAGAATTGCAGCCTCCAGTGCAGGCTAGAAACTGAAACAGAAAATAACACTGTTGTCCTTGTATGGCGTGGTCACGTCCTGTGCGATTTGTGTAATGCAAGCAAGGACGATTTCCATTTCATTGCTTCTGTAGGTCAAGCCTGTGACTAACTTCACTTGATACTTTTCCACCTTTCCCCTCAAAAACCCAAACCAATAGTAATTTCACTTTGTGGAAGGTCAGGCAGATAAGGAAGCATTTCCAAAGCAGGGAGCACACATTATTCACAACCTGAGGTTAAAATTGGTGGATAATTTCCTTTCAAAAAGTAGAGGGAAGTTGCAGAAATATGCAAACCATTTTATTCAGGTTCTGAAAAGCTTAGTTTTGGATATACTGAAGAGTCTCACTGTTGTCCCACAAGTGGGGTCCAGTACCCGGTGTGCAAAACGCCAATATACACAGGGTTGAGGTATTTTATTTCATTGATGGGCATCAATGGGTGTCTGTCCCAAGACAGCACACCTGACCTCAGAGTTTTCCATAATTATACACCTACCTAATACATATTCATCATTATTCCCTTCGGTGATTGGTTCTTCTTCCTCGCTTCTAATGCAAATTAGCGTGCAGTCTCTGTCTTCTTCTATTGTCCTTTTTGAGTAGGTAGTATCATTTGGGTAGGTGGTCAGTGAGACAGTGGTCGCGATCTTCCCTTGCCAGAACTACCTTTTACCTCTTCCTTCTCTAACCTTGTCAGTCCCAAGCAGTTCTTCATGGTTTGCTGACCAAACCACAACCCATCATCACCCTTTCTGACAGAGCCACGTTGTCTAATAGCTGGTTCCTAAGTCGAGTGTTGAATCATGTCTAGTTACTGTTTCACCAAAATTGGATCAGGACTGTACAAAGGACTCCTAGCAGCTTCCCAGTTGCTTCAGTCACATTTTACATTTCATTAATATCAATCATAACACCACCACACCATTTATAAACATTTTAAAATTACTTCTCAATTTGTGTAAAAAATACATAAAAATTTGAAAAAGCTTGTATTGATTTTATTGTTTTGTTTCAAGCTATCTATAAATTTAGGCTGACACTGATGCAGGTGTTCTCATACTGAAGTTTTTCTTAACTTTAAAACACATGACATGATATTTTTGTGTTTAACAGAAATCTTAAGGTTCCTGAGCATGAGACAGCACTCCATAAAAGAAATGGTAAAAAATTGTCCATTTGCCAAATGTGGGTCTGGACTGCAGGCTTCTGCTCCAGTGGCTGTCTCTTCCTTGCTGACTGGATTCTGCCTTCACCCTGGAGCCTATTTTGGGCTTGATGCAAAACACTGGCACTAGTAGGAATCTGTTCAAAAAGTTTGGAAGCTGACCTTTTCCTTTGTGAGTGGTCATTTTCACCGTTATCTTTTTCCCTCATTGTGTTTAGTGTTCCAGGAAGTAAGTATAGGCCACTCAAAATCCACAGAATGTCACATCCTCTAATAAATCTGGTAGCTTTATGCCTTATTAGCCGGACCAATGTTTGCAGTGGGGAAGCAGGGATTTTTTTTCTTTTTAAAAATAATTATTATTTAAACATTGTACTCTGATGTACTCTTAATTTGCAGAAGCGTGAACAATTTTCAGGACTGTGAACATGACTGCATTACTGTTGCTTTTGATTTAAATGAGATTAGGAATAGGTCTGTCTAGGCTAGGCAAAGTGTGGACCTCATGTTTCCTAAATGCAGTACAGTATTTATTTTAATTACTAGCTAGGATTTATTTCACAGAAGGGTGAGCATCTCCATTCTAATGACGAATCGTTTTCTCTTTCTGTAATGACTGTGATTGCCTCATTATACTTTCCATGGTATGTAATTTGCGTTGACACAAGCGGATGCGCAGCAAAAACCCTCACTCATCCCATCAGCCTAGGATACCCGAGTCAGATTACCCTTTAACACACCAGTCTGCAGCACATATAAAACAACAGAAGAACCCAAAATCTTCATATCCCTACTTTGAGGTTCTGGTTCCTTTAGCTTTTTATTACACAAATGATACTTTCTTTCCTTCACAGAAGGGAAAAACAATTAAATTCTGTCATTAAATAAAGTGCTTGAAATCTCCTGATTTAAAATTCTGCATTTCACCCACAGTATCCAGCATCTTAGTGGGTAGATTTGTTTTTAAAAGAAGATCTAACAGACACCGTGAATTGTCATGTCCTTACAGGATGTAAGTAGTACTTATCTGAACCCTCATGGAAAATGGCAAGGCATTTATCCGACTTACCAGAAAACTAATTCTGAGCTGGCAGGTAAAAGCTGCTGCTTTACTTAAGAGTAACCAACCATTTTGAAAGACATCAGCGGACGTTTGTCCCAGCAGAAATGGAGACAGCGCGATTTCATCACTAGGAATCCTTTATTGAATGAAGGCGTTGACACCTCCTCTTCAGCTAGGTGTTTGCGTAGTTACCCATTTGATCTAATGTTTTCAACAAGGGCAGAAATAACTTTGTTTTTTAAACTGTCATCTCACACATACAGAGCATAATCATATAAAAATGTATTCGAACTTTATTTATCGTGGACATCAAAGAAAAATAACGAACAGTAATACTATCCCTTTCAAAATTTGTTTGGACTGCAAAATCTGGACTACGTAGCTTCTGCATTTGTGTAAATATTTGGTTACGGGGATCCTTTCTTAACACAGAGAGAGCTGTGGACATAACGAAAGAGATGGTACCAATACAATTAACCCTTTACAAGAATAAACCATAGCGACAGAAAACAGATTTACGTCAGATAACAGCTTTGCTATTGCAGTATATAGGAATACACGCACAGCATAAATTCACAGAGTGCACTCGGTTACGGAAAATAAACCTCGTCCCGCCTGCTTTATCTTCTGATCAATGTAACTGCTGGCTTCGCTGTACGTGGAGCACAAACCGTGCTTTCCTGGAATCGCCTGGGGCTGCCATTTTGGGCGCCACGCGCCCCCGTCACGCCACAGAAGTCAGTCCGATCGGGCCCCTTTCGCCAGCGGCCGTGTCTTCCTTCGGGCTCCTTTGCCCGCCTGCTGCAGTTCCAGAGCCTTCAGCCACGAGCCGTATGCGCTGCGGCCGGGCAGCACAAGACCTTCCCGCTAGCGGCGTTGCTATGGGGACTGGCCGAGACCCGCCTTTTCGGTGCTCGCACCCGACAGCCGGGCCCAGCACCGCCGGCGGGAGCCGTGCCCTGTTCGCGGCGCTGGCCGCCACCGCAGCCCGCCCGCCCCGCGACGGCTATCGCGGACACCTCTCGCCCCCTCACACCGGGTTTTGGCCGCCTCGGCCCAACGCGCCGCACCGTTCCTACCGCCGGGCGGGCCGGTGAGCCCTGCCTGCAGGCGGCGCCGCCGGCGGCGGGGAGGCGCAGAGAGCCCCGTCCAGCCCGGCGGAGGGCGGGCCTGCCCCTCGCCGAGGTGTGCGGGCACGTGTTGCCGCGCCGGGGCGGCCGGCGGCCCCGAGGGGCTCCGCACCGGCGGCCGGCGGGGAGGGGGCGGCGGCAGGTGCCGCTGCCGGGGGCGGGCGCCGCCGAGCGGCCGTTGGGGGGCGCGGGGGGCGGACGGGAACGGGGACGGGGACTGGGGCGGGTGCTGGCCGGAAGTGACGGGGACGGGACTGATTCACCTGCTGGGCGGTGCGCGTGGAGGCGGGGGAGGTGCCCGCCGGGAGCCGCGGGGACGGAGCCGCCGGTGCCGACTGCCCGCCGATCGCGCCGCGCCATGGAGCCGCCGCCGCCGGTGGTGGTGGTGTCCCTCGTGCTGCTCTGCTCCGCAGGTGGGCGCTGGGCGCAGGTGGAGGGGAGGGGACCGGAGGGAGGGCGCGGGGTGGCGGCGACGGCGGCGGCTGTGTCGGGTTGGGAGAAAGGGCGGCGGGGGCTGCTGCCCGCCCGGCTTCTTCCCCGGTGAGCGGGGGGCGCCTGCCGCGCCTCGCAGCACCTCCGCCCGTGCGTCCGCCCCTCCGTGTGTGTGTGTGTCTGAGGAGGGGGGAGGCGGCTGGGAGGGGGGAGGCGGCTGGGCGGGGGGGCTCCGTCTCCGCCAGCCCCTCTTTCGGGGGGGCGTCGTCGCCAGGCCCCTGCTCGCCTGCGGCCGGGTAGCGGCGCCTGGGGCGCGGTGCCCGGGCGGGTTGCGGGGCCGACCTGGGCTTTGTTCGCCGGCGGGGCGGCCAGCGCCGCCGCCGCGGTTTGTCTCTTTCTTCCTCCTCCTCCTCCTCCTCCCCCGCGCCCCGCCCGCCTCCCTCCCGGGCTGCCCTCGGCGCGGCTGGGGGCGAGTCGCCCCGCCGCGGGCTCAGCGTGTCCCCCGTGGCGTGCCGTTGTCCTCGGGCGGCGGCGGCGGGGGCTGCGCGGGACGAGCTGTCGGCGCCTCGCCACTGGGTGCGCCCCGCTCCCCGGGCCGGCGGGGCGAGCGGCGTGCGCGGCCGGGAGGAGCGGCGGGACGGCGGCTGGGGCGGGTCCCGCTGCGGGCGTGCGGCCGGGTGAGCGCCAGGCGTGAAAACCGAAGTGAAAAGAGAGATTGAAAAAAAAAAAAAGGCTTAAAAGCCCAAACCCAACCCTGCGTGTGTAATGGCACCTTAGTATCTGGATGTAACGTCACGGCTGGCCCCGTTCTGCGGGGGTGGAAGGGGCCGGGTGGCTTCCAGAGAGCCCCCGCAGCCCAGGTGTCCCAGGCTCGCTGGCCATGATGGAACTCTGCGGAGAAAACATGAATTTGAGGGTGGGGGGAAAAGAGTCGAATCAGATGGATCTAATCTCGTTTGTTTTTCTTCCTGAGGGAAAACAAAGGAGTAGGTATTCTCAAACAAAACAAAACCCAAACCCCCACCACTCACAAAAAACAAATCCAAACCAAACGTGCCAGGGCTACTAAAAAGTAGGCAAATGTTTTTCATCTCAAACATTAGGTGTTACCAGGTTCCTGTAATGAACTCAGATGGAGTGCAATGTTAGTATTTCCTGAACGTGTCTTTAAAAAAAGTAAATCTCCACTAAAGTTGACCCAAACTTGTGTGAAACTACACAAGATGACAAAACACCTGCGGATGTTCAGGTTTTGTATCAGTGGTGACACGAGGGCAGTTTTTGTTTCCTGTTGAAATGTTAATGCCCTTGTTGATGTCACTGCAGTTTTGGGAAATTACTCACAGGATCAAAATTCTAATGGAATGATGAACTTTGATCTCCTGTGTGAATGGATATTGGTAGTTCTGCATTAACTCTGCTTAGAGAAGCAGAGTTAGAAATAAGACAGGTGCTGTGTAAGAACTGTGAGTTACTAATATTTAAGTTGACCAGGTTAGTGATTCAGTCTTGCATTGAAACATTTCATGTTACTAAAGCTGTAAAAAAAGCTTGTTGTGAGTAGAATGATAATGTACTGTAAATGAGCTGGATCACTACTAGGGTGTCAAAGGCTATTATCTTATAAAGCTAGGAATAATTAATATATGAGGAAATGTAAAACCAGAACAAAATTTTACACTGTAGCTCTACTGAAGTATACAAGTGTCTTTAGACTTCGCTGTGAAATGAGATGACTGCGTAAAAAAAGTTCTTATATTCGTGTTTTGATTAGAAATATCTTTTGCATGCTTGTTTGAGTGGCTGTACCCTGAAAGACACATACATTTCACAGTCCTCTGAAGGAAATAATTTAATAATTTGTATATTATAGGAGTTGATACATCCTGTGATCTTGCTTGTGTTGTTTCCCCATCAGTTTGAGTTAATATTTCAGGGGTGGTGTTACAGATAGACATTCTTTCCTTTACAGAGGGAACGGATGTCAGTAAGTTGCTGTTCTCCTTCTGGACCAAACTTAGAGGAAGCTGATTTTTATACCATTGAGTGAAAGCTGTTGGCAATGGAGGATTGTCTAGGTGCTGAAGTCTTTACTTGGGTTTGTGGCACTGGAATAATTTGTCATGTTACTTTAAGGCTTGCACTATGTGCTTTTTTCACAGCTTTTTCTTCTCCTGTAAGTCTCATTTTCCTTATTTCACTAAAAGTAGAGGATTGAAAATAACTGATTTTATATGAGGAGGGTTATCTTGCCTGTACAAAATACACCTTCAGCAGACAGTGGGGCTATACAATTATGTGTTGAAATAGGAAAGTGTTTGGATTTAAGCTGTTCCTGAACCCTGCTCAGGGGTTTAATCCCTCTGTTAAGGTCAATTTTGCAGTCATAAATAACCGAATTGGAAACTTTGCTTTCCCTTGCAGGCAGGAAAGAGTTTGTTCTTGAGCATTTTGGGATACTAGGGGAGATCAACTAATTTCTACTCTGTCTTTGTAGTGAAATAATCCTAGTGACTGCCTTGGTATTACATGGCTATGGAACTGATAAGTAACTTGTGGCAGTTTCTCCTTGCATTGGTGCTTTTGGAAGATGACCGCAAAATGGGTTGGTGTAGTGAAATTCAGACTTCCGTTGTCTTGCAGACTTCTGGTGCAAATTTGGATGGCTATTTCTGCACTCATAACAACTCTTCTAATTATACTAATTCTTCGCTATCAAAAAATGCATTCCAGGTCTGTGGTGAGTGAGAACTTGATGGCCATTTGAAGGGTCTATTGGTGTGTACTGTAGTTGCTTATGATCGGTCATTTTACGTAGTTGGGGTTTCCTAAAATGTGCAAGTTCTGCTTAGTTAAATGAACTTCGTATAGCTGTCATCAGCGAATCCTGGACTAGGGTAATAGAAATGACGTACCTCTTCAGATCTTGAAATATTTTGCTTCCTTAACTGATACTAAACTGTTTTCCAAAGGGTGATACAAGTTCTGATTTGAAGAGGAAAGCTCAGTTGTGGTGTTAAGTGCTGTCAGATCAGTTTGTAAGGTCTCATCGATGTGTAAACTGGTGTATGTTTTATTGATTAATTCTAAGCTTTCCAGAATGCGTGACCATCTCGAGAGCCAATATAAAGAAAGTCTATTGTTTCTCGTTGTCAGTGGCACTGAGCACATGTTTGCCTGTGCCGTGACTTCAGAGGTCTATGTACATACTGGTAACCTTTTCCTGGCTATACACTGTTGGGGAAATGGTCTCATTCCATTTGGAGCAAATTCAAGTTTGTGTAGGGTTTTAGAAGACTGAGAATAAATACAGGTGCCTAACTTGTGATCCCGGTTTAGCAAATAAGACAGTGACTTACAGCTGTTAAACTTTGAAAAACGTGCAGTGGCAGAACACAAGTTCTATGTGTAACTATAGTTCACAGTAACTATGAAATGTTAACATAGTCAGATTAGTATCTGTCTTTGTATAGGTATAAAAAAGTGATTACATGTATGGTAGTCCATTTAGCCTTCAGAAGATATGTTATACAAAATAATAATGCTGTGCACATAAATGCTCAACTTGAGGATAAGGTTTTGTGTACAGTTTTAAGGTAAACAACTAGGCAGGAATTTCTTTGGTCTGTAGTGGTGTCTCTTATTGCTGCTGTTGTGGTGGTGTGTGGTGATTTTTTTTTTTCCTTAGAATAGTAGTAGGAGGTAATTTTGTACTATATTGAAATTCTGCAATGTGTGATGCTTTATTTTTATTTAAAAGCTTAACATTCTATTAATGAAGTTCAGGTGAGCTCTGAGAAAAGTCTGTGGTTATTGCCCTATCATTAAATTTGTGAAAGTATTTCTAGTAACATGCGTGCAGGCACAGAGCCTAATACAGACACGGTAAGTTAGCGTTTGGTGGCTCATACACTTTGTCAGCCTTAAGCTTGTTCATGTTTTTATGTATGCAACAGGATCTTACAGAAGATTTCTCCTTAAATTAGGAGAAATTTGACTACTACAGGAGTTAAATGATCATTCCTATCCCAGTCACATTATAGTCAATTATGTCAGACCTGGTAATGCTTCATCTATTGCAGAGTAATTGTAACAAGTTGCAGGGTTCAAGTTTGTCTTAACTTTTCATCTCAACAGATACTTATCTGGAGTTCAGGACTCCTTTCCTAGGTTTCACAGATCTTAGTGTTACAAGAAGCATGGCCAAACTTTCAACAGAGATGACTTAATCAACTAGTTACTGCTGTGACATCGACAGTGAGATTTGAATTAGTAATTTTGCTTTATCTAATCTGTGTTTATCAGAAGATATCTTATGCATTCAGAATGCTGTTGCAGAGATTATTATAGCTATAGCTTTGGTCTCCTCTGACTGCCCCCCACCCCTGTGCTGACTTCCTCTGTGCTGTGTCAGACTTCAGCTGCCTGTCAGTCTTCACGGTTGTCCGGTGCTTGTCACAGCCTCTTCCAGAGCCAAGTCCACTTAATACAGAGATGAAACCACCACTGCTACATGCCTGGTTTCGCTTCTATTGCTGCTTTACAAAAAATCCATTTTCATATGAGCACTTGTATGGTTTGCTGCTGATTCCATTCATGCTTTGAGAAGTTCCTTGTAAATATCTTCGAATCTGCCTCACTATCAGAGCATTTTAAAACTCATTTGCCACAGCGCCCACAGAGATTTGTGCAGACTAGGGAACGTGTTTTGGGGCCGGTATTGTTTCTTCATACTTCCTAACTAATTTAATCATTTGTTGCTTGCATGCATGTCACAGTGGACTCGTGATGGTTCGTTTGTTGTGATCTTGAAGCACAAAATTAAGGCGACCACGCCAAAGGAGTTTGCTTCAATCAAACAGTGAAACTTTATTGTTTGCCCATAAAGCGGCGTGTGATAGGTAAAGAGGGTGAAAGGGAAAAGTAAAGTGAAAAGAGGACAGAGATTGATAGCTACCACCATGGGTCCAAGGTGTCCCTATGGTCCCAGGTCCAGGCAGCGTCCCGCTGGTCCTAACAATTGTCATGATCCTTGGTGGGGAAGGCTTCCAAAGTTGGTTGCTGAGGAGCCATCTTTTATGCCAAGTAGCACACCTTGCTCCTCCTCTGTATCTCTGCCTCTTCTTGGCTCCATTGATGCTGATCGATCTTTCTTGATAACAGTTCTCAAGCTCGTGCCTGGCACTAAAGAATGGCATGGCACTCTTTAGCCAAAACAGAGCCGTCTTGCCTCCGCAAGGCTCCCTCTTTTGGCTGCTATCTCCCCTCAAGAGGTTTCTAGAAGGGAGAAGCAGATACCAGCACCCTTATCCTTTTGCTGTTTTCTACCAGATGAACGAGTTGCTCAGCTCTTGTCCTTGCTCTGTCCAGGGCATAATGACCTTACAAGCCTAGTGTTCCATTCTTGGGATCAGCAACTGCATCTGAGGCAGGCTGCTGCAGACTCATGCCGAGATGTTAGCCTGACTTCCGGGGTACCTTACTGTCCATGTCCCTGATAACAAGGTTGAGACAATGCTGTATTCAGACTCTTACAGTGCATTCATAGGCTTTTAGCATCAGGGATCCTCTTTTTGCTCTTGTTGCAACTTCTGGTTCATTTAATGGGGTTTTCAGATGCTGTGTGAAATATAAATAATGAGAAATTTCACCAGCTTGTAAGAATGCCCCTTCCCCTCCATTACATCAATTTAGTTGCTCTTCCTTTTTTTTTTTTTTTTTTTTTTTCTTTTCTCTCTTTCTTTTTAGGGAATTCCTCTTTTTACTAGTTTGCATCTTTCAGGGGATGGTTTTAAGAAGAGCCACTTCAGCCTGTTGCCATGGGAGTAAGTGGCAGTGAGGCTATAGTTCTATGGAAACCTGTTTCAGTAGCAGCTTGAAACTTAAGCAGTCCCTGCATCCTTGCTGGTCATTTCCTTTACTGCACAACTGCCTCGATTGTGTGAGTGCGTGGTGAATGGGTCTGAGTTGAAGCTGCTTAAAACTTTATTAATTTTTTTAACCGCTTAGATTGCATGATTTGAAACAAAAGAGTTTTGCCAGCGACTTGCCCTGGTACAGGGCAGGAGTGAGTGACAGGAAGGATGGCAGAAGAGCATTAGGAGGAAAACCCCTTCTGGTTAATCAGTATTCTCCCGTAGGAGAGAAATGTCTGTATAACCTTGGGCTGAAGGGAGCTTAGTTGGGGCGTCTGACTACATTGCTAAATCAGGCAATCGGTTCAATGGCTAGATGTTACCTTGAAAATTATTTTTGCATCCCATTTCATGTTGTACCTTGGCATTCATCTGGCTCCGTAGCGAGCCAGTTCAGGGAGTTTCAAAGTCAGGCAAATACTAAATTTTTGTAAGGTCCGTTTTCTACCTGATCCTTTTCCTGATCAAATTTGAGTTGTAACAAAAGTCAGCTGGAACTTCAAACCCACGTGGGTGGAGTATATTTCTATTGTTTTTTTTGTTTGTTTTTTTTTTTTTAATGTCATCTATGTATGGGGTTGTATACTCGACACTTGCGATGTGAAAGAGAGGCAAGATTTGGACCTTTATTGGCTGTAGGCTGGAGCTGTTTACCAGTGCTGTAATGTCCTTTAGCTTCTGTTAAGCATCTGAGGTACTCGATGGTCACAAGTTTTGCAGTTCCACTTGCTGCTGCCTTTTTTTTTTTTTTTTTACTAGATATGTTTTTCATGCCCTGTAGCTAAAACCTATGCTTAGTATGTTGAAAGGTGATTAATCAACAAGAAATATTTGGTGTGTAGAAGAGAGGATGAGCATTTATAAATTCACAACTGTTTTAACTTGTGAAGAGTAAGTTTGTATAGGGAATTGAAATTTTGTATATTCACTGATCCTGCATTTTCAGTTCTTCCTTTTAGATGTATTAACAGTGTAAGTTACAAGGAATGTTTTGTCTCAGTTGTTTTAAGGCATGTAAAAATAATATGTGTGTGTGTGTGTGTTTCACGGCCTCCCTACATTTTTAAATGACTAGTTAGCTTTATGGCTATTCTGATTCTTTGAGCTTATTCCTTTCTGGCTGTTTCTTAAGATGGGGGGGGGGGGGGGGTGGACGACAGCAGTTAGGGAGAGAAGCAAAAGCAGGCAGACAGCTACTTCTTTCTGTCATTGTGATGCTTCACCTCTTTATTTGAAAAAACAGCAACAACAGAACAAACCAAAACCCAAAAAGCCCCAACCCTGTACTACTGAATGAAATAATTTTCAGTCTGAATGCAAAACTTGGATGTGCTAGGAGGAAGCATTGCTTGTTCAGTAGCTCGGAAGAGCCAAAACCTCTTTACTCAAGTGAAAATAATATGGCTGCTCAGTTAAGTGTTTGATTGTACTTAACTCCCTGATGCATTGACTGACAGATGTGCCTCACGCATTCACACTGCAAAAGAGCTGCCTCATCCAGTTTCTTTTTAAATGCCATCAAATCGGCAGGAAGAAAATATCGAATCATGTGGCTTGATTGCTTAGTGACTGACTTCAGTATAAGTTTGTAATGGGAAAATAAATGACTTGCAGGGCTAAAAGCAAAACCAAACCATGCAGTTGATGTAGACTTGGTAGAGGAGAGGCAGGCTTTTGTGTGAATAAATCCTGTCAGGATTTGGGTTCTGAATTTTTTTTTTTTAATTTTTTTTGCTTTGGCTGAAAAAAGTCGTTGTGATGGTTTGCCCTCGTTTCATTTTACAATTCTTAATGCTATTTCTAAATGGTTCCTTAATGGCTCTTAAGTGCAGTCTGAAGGTACGGTTTCACATTACACCTAGCTGCATTACAGATGTGGTACAGTTGCATCTGGCGTAACTTCATGTGTCCGTCGAGGTTGTTGCTACTTCCAGCAATGGTGTTGGGTTCCTTCTTCCCTCCCTCGTGTCAGAGCAGCGTCGTGCAGCTGCTGTCTGCATCCATTCAGCTGATACTCCAAAAATAAAGTTTTCTTTTGTATGTTGTTTTTCGGTTGGGTGAGTTCACCATTTCGAACGCCTCTGTGGCTTTGCAGTGCTGCTCGCTCTGAGAGCTGGCAGCAGTGTGGCTGGTGGGGGTGTAATGTGGCATTGCTCTCTGTGGCTGGGGCTCCCTGGCGGCGTAAGCAAGCCCTTCACAACACTAGGGCAGCCTCACAGCTTTTCTGTCTCTGGCTTTGTGCTACTGCCATGTACCTTGTGTTTGGGGGACCCGCGTTTGGAGAACACTACCTGGAGAGAAAAAGCAAAACTTCCTGTGCGGTGTCAGTTTTGAGCAGAGTCAACTCTTCATTCTGGGTTTCTGCCTTTTTTTGCGTAAAGTGTTACACTGCTGTAAAGGGAGGTGACGGGATCAAACCCAACGATGAGAGGGCAGGACCTCAGCAAATCCAAAGTACTCTAGCTGTCGTTCCCTTAGTACTGCAGGTTGAATTAGGTAATGCTGGATCATTTAAATGTGACCAAGCATCACTACTCAGAAATAGTGGTCTTCTGTAGATGTTGGGCTAAACAGTACTTCTGTGCTTAAAATGAAGATTAATCCCAATTTTTGTTACAATATCCCCTCCCCCTTTGTTGCCCTCCCCCAAAAGTGTATCCTTTCCTTCAGTAATGAGAGACGAATGCTCCTGCTCTCAACTTGATAAGCACGTCCCTCTCAAGTAAGGTCATCAAGTGCTGCAGTTGCTAGGATACTCGGCTGGTGACTTGGGGTTTAGCAACAAAAAAGCTTCAAGAATGTGCTGAACAAGTAAGGAGCACAAGGACAGTTGTAAAATGAAAGGGATGTTGGGTAGAATCTGAAGGCAAAGGGGATGTTGGGGTAGAAGCAAAAGTTGGCACGGGCGTGTGTGTGGGTGGGAGTAAAAGATCAGTAAAGCTTTAGCCCGTGATTTTCAGGCTTTCTTAGTTGTGTAACTGTTCCTGCTGATCTCAGTGAACTGCCATTGGGAATCAAATTAAGTTTACGCTATGTATTTTCAGTGTTGGGGTTATTAGTTGTTCTGTTTATATGAGTCTTAAAGTTAAGAATTTTTTTATTAGATTGGGAGGATGAGTAACTTCTAACTTAATTGTGCAGCACGTTTTAAACTGGCACATGAGTATGCAACACTACATGAGTTAGAGCTAGTTACTCATTTAGTGCTGTCTGAAGACATCCAGACTGAAAGAGAATTTTTTTTTTCTGTCTTTGAAGAAGTATGCTTAGCCTGTTTCCTGTGGTTTAGTGTTGTGTTGTGTTTTGTGTTTTTTTTCTCCTTGTGTGGTTTGACAAAGGATTTGTGGATTCAGGTGAATTCTGGTAGATACTCAGTAACTTAATGGTTCTTGTTGAATCAATGTATTTTGTCAGATTTTTTAAGGCTAGACCAATGCAGGATTGCATCAGGTTTATTTTGTTCAAAGCAGATCACCTTAAGGTGGTGTTTGTGGTATTCTGCAGGGGAATAGGTATTTTTGAGATCTTCTGCAGAAATTGTGAACTTAGAGTGGCAAAACTTCAGTTTTTGGAACTGGTCAGATTTCAGTGGTTGCTGAAAACCATGTTTCTTCTGTGAGTCTGGGGATCAGGCGGTAGAAAAGAATATAAGACTTACTAATGGAGTCCTCTCTATTTGTGTAAGCAGATGGAAAAAGGAAAGTCATAAATAGACAGGAAGAAAGTAAATCC
The DNA here is from genome assembly GCF_034619465.1 of Leptosomus discolor. NCBI lineage: Eukaryota > Metazoa > Chordata > Aves > Leptosomiformes > Leptosomidae > Leptosomus > Leptosomus discolor. The sequence goes on along the minus strand of NC_141391.1, from coordinate 109,505,153 downwards.
ATGATCTGAAGAAGTAATGTCCTGCTCGTTGTTTTAAGGGATGTATTATTTATATAACTGGGAGACTTTACCCAGTAAATGTGGCTCAGAAAAGTGGTGCTTCCCCCTGGTTGCTCGGAGGAAGTGAAGTTTGGAATACAAACATGCTGTTTTGAGACCCAGCAGCAGCAGAATCAACTATCCAGGTGGTAGAACTTTGCCAGGCTTATTCTGACATGCAGGCTTTTTTCCGTATTTTGTTTCAAGTGCTCCTGCTGTTTCATCAGCCTTATCTTTGTAGCTTATATCAGAACCTTCCTCCATGGATGTAAGTCTTTTGACTGCACCACAGGTAGAAAAAGCGTCCTGAAAACTTAACCAGACCAGAGCTCTGGGAGTTTGGTCACTCAGCTTCATCTCACATGAAATGTGAGAGGGATTTAAAATCTTGTCTCTACTAAGTGGCCATATAAAACTCAAGCTCTTTTCTCCCAAAATTACTTTGTAGATTTAGTTTCCTGAACTATTTTTGTATTTAGTCTGGGACTAAATGGACTATGAAGGAGGAGACACAGTGTTTGGAGCAAGAACTGGGAGCCAAATCTCTTTCTAGGTGAGTGTGTTTATTCCTGGGTTGTCTTTGCTTTCTCTGGCTCCATAAGCTGTATCTTTTCTGCACAGTAGAAGGGCTTCACTAAGATTTGTGACTGATTAGTCTTAGAGAGTGCTGTCCTGGGAGGTATGAAATGCAGGTGTGAACATCTTTTATCTGAATATTAGACCTCTGTCTTTGAGGATTACTCAGTGTTCTGCTTAGGAACTTAGCTTAGTATAGAGAGGCAAGTTTTTAGTCTTCTCTCTAACCTTTTTGGATTGGGCCTTTTTAAGGTGTAAGTAGAGGGATATGTAGTGTCAATAGCTTTGGAAATTTAGAAGTGCTTGATGCTTTTGCTAAGATGGTGTGGGTTGGTTGTGGGTTTTTTACTACTTACTGTGAACTGTGTTTTTCTATCAAACTTGTACTGTAGCATTGTATGATAACCGCGGAGTGCCAAGCATGGGAAAAATGTGGTCTGTGGAGCATATTAGACATCACTGTTTAACACTCTTGATACTGACAGGACAGTACTTGCTTTGTTAGAAAAAGCTTTGTAATTTGTCTTTATCAGCAATGGATTACCCTAAAAGTCTGAATTATCTGCAGAATTCTACAATTATTACATACTGAAACCAAACCTGCTCTTTGGATACATATCCATTATAGGTTCAGGTCCGGTAATGTGCCATTTTTTCTTTTCTTGTTTCATTCACTGATGCATGGTTATCCAGCTTTTGGTAGTTCATTGCCTGTTGCTTGTTTGTTCCTTTCCCCTGTCTCTTGATTATTCTTGCCTCAGGTGAGGTTGCTGTGAAGGTTAAGTATTCTTCAATACCTAGGTGCCTGACTAAATTAATGGGACATGTATTGAGCTAATATGTGTTTTGGATTCTGTCCTGAAACATTTGATGAGAATATCTGTGTACTTTGGCTGTAAAAGAGAATTTTAGGGTTTCATTCTCATATCTGAAGTCCCCAAATCTGTTGAATTTGCTTTCTGAAGGGAAGGCAACTAGTTATTTTATCCTTCTGCTGTTCTTCTTTATTGCCAGTGTTACTTTAATGTTCACAAAGATAAAGAAGACACTTCAGCGACCTTTCTTTGTGGTGTTCCATGTTGTGTGTCCCATGGAAAAATAGTCAAGTTGAGAAAATTCGTATGACTAGACCTGGTTGAAAAACTGGAACTGTCTTTTTCCCTTCACTCTGTCCCCCACAAGTTGCTCAGCTTGAATTTCTGAAGCCTGATATAACTTCTACGGAAACTGAAGTGGGGTTAACGCTGCCTTAATCTGTGTTAGACCTTGTCAGGATAAGGTACACAATGTTTTGGGGATCTTTTGCAGTGTAGTGGTGTTTGCCAGAAGTTGTAGGGTTTATGGCACGTGGAAAGTTAGGTGCACCAAAGCTTCATAGCATTTTGGGCGCAAGTTCCTGAAAGCTGTGACTGTAATGGGGCCTTGCTCTTGCTGTTGGAGTTAAGATGCTGGAAACTGTGAGAACCCAAATCTGAAGCTAGGCACTTTGGTCTTTGGGGGTCCCACTGGTAAAGCTGGGGTTCAGTTTGTAGTGCAGTCAGTTACGATAAACTGTCTCAAAACAGCATAAAGGAACTCTGCAGCTTGTCTATGCTGATGTGACTCACCTCCTTGGTGCTGTAAAAATCACTAAAACGAGTAACGTCAAATATTGTTTTCCCTTTGTTTTGCAAAGGCAACTTTTAATCCAGTTAGTTCATTATCAGCACCCTGCCTTGCAGAGGCTTGTTTTGGCATCACTTGAGGATACTGAAGTTTTGTGTAGTGAGATAAAAAGGAGAAGGCTGTGAGATGGTGGCTTCTTGTGGGGATTTCAGCCATGAAGGAGACTTATGTTTGTCTTAGATTGTGCCAGTAAACACTGGGAAGTCTCCTCAGCCAGGCACTTCTCAGTGTGTACCTACCTTGGTGTGTAGTCCTTACTTGCCAAGGGTGTTAAATTTGGCTCCCTCGGTTCTACAGGGCCTCATTTCAGAAATGCTGTTTGAAATAAGACATAGAACTTCTGAGCGGAGGTGAGAAGTGGGAGAGTTGGGGAACTTTGTTTCATAATATCATTAGAGCTAGCTGAAAAAAGTAGATTAACTGTGGATGAGAGGCATATTCAGAATTAAAATGGGGATGGTGGGGAGGTGGTTCTTGAGACTGAAGTCTGTTGAGTGAAAAGATTTGATCACAAGTACATCATAATAAGTATTTCAAAGAAAAATCTAAGCTGAAGTGTCTTTTAAGTGAATTTTATAGCTCGTATCTCTCAAAGCACTAACATGCATTTCTGGTTGTCATTGTTATTTAGTTCTCAAGGCCTCATTCTGTGAAGAAAAGCATTTATGTATTTACAGCCATTTGTTGTTCACAAGCAGGTATTAGCAAACAAGATGGCTTTTGGAGAGCCTACTAGTAAGGTTGAAGTACCGTGCAAGTGCAGATTGCAGATGGATCGCATATGGCTTTAAGTACAGCAACATCTCTGAACTCAACTCTTACCCCATGTAGAAGCAGCCTGTGCTTCCTAGCAGTTGTGCTCCAGAGGCTGCCATTTTGGGCATCTCCCCTCCTCCTGGCCCTTGGTGTCTGTCAGCCACCATGCTTACTGCTGTTCCAGCTGATAATGTTCCTCCTCTGTTACCCATTCAGGGACGGACTGTGTCTGTTGGGTTACACAACACTTCTGTAACGTAGTGCTGTCTGATGCCAGAAACATTTATGCCAAGTTTAAGTTTACACTTAAGTTTGTGTAAGCCATCAGTCCAGAATTTCAGTGTATCCTGAACTTGTAACTTACTTCATTTAAATAAGAAAATACTAAATGCGTAAGAAATTCATCTAATGAAAATTTGCTGTTATTTTTTGTTATATATCACAGCTTTGCTTGTATCTATGTTGGAATGGAGACAGCTTTGGTCCATATTAATATTTTGTCTGCTTTCTGTTGAAGATACTTTTATACTAGAAAACAGTTTCCATCAAATTCTATCAAATGTTTTATTTTCCCTAGATTATTTGCAAAACATTAATAATGTAGTTTTCTAAGCTGTGTTCCACTTAAGTGGTATTTGAAAGTATGTCCAGACAGTCAGAAGGAAATACAGTTTCTCTGAAGATGATATACTGGTTTGCACCCCTTCAGAAATTGTGCAAAAAACTTGTTCAGTCATGCAGATGTAGTTTGCAATGCTCTTTAGGGTCAATTTCCCAAAGAGAATTTTGTTCTGCATTAAGAAACTTAAATCTGAATCCTCAGAATCCAGAATCTCTGTTGACCTCTTACCTCCTTCTGATACAAACTTTTATAAGGCATAATACTCACTATTCTGCATCAAGGAATGATACTTGTATCTTCTCAGCCAGTCGCAAAGGTTCATTGTTCTGATTGCCTCAACTGAAGATGGCATGTGCTCTCCTTGCAAAATATTTGGAGAACTATATATATGCATTTGGACCAATTGTGCTTCTATGTTGATTTTATTCAGTTGTTTTTTGAGAATCTGTTGCATGCTTCTGAGTCTAGCTTTGCAGTGATTGCTGCAAATTAAAAAAGATATTTTGATGCTAAGCATATTTGAATAAGCGGGATAACTGACACACCTTCATCTTTCTGATATGTTAAAAGAAGTCTGAAAAAGGTCTGAAATTTTATCCATGAAACGCTGTGAACCAAAACAAATACAGATTTTCACTCAGCTTGATAAAATGTCTGCCTGTCACATGCTAGCAGTTAGATGCCACAGTTGATCCACTCATGTTTTGAGAAGCATACTAGGGGAGTGAAAAAAAATGACTCTTCCTGATTTGAGTGGAAACTGAAGGAGGTGAGGCTTGGGAAAGCTGGGAGAAAGTTTTGTCTTGTCACTATGTGCATCAGCTTCATATAGATCTTTAATGCAGTTACCTAATTGTTTGTGCTGGATATGACCTCAGTCATCCAACCTTCTGCTCCAAGGAGAGTCAACACTGAGTACTTTGGTCTGTATCATATGTCCCTACATCACCTGTCCTCTTTCCCTTTTTGATTCTTTACTGCTCAGGTACTAGTAGAAGCTTCTCATATTGCACTGAAGTCCCTTGCTTCTTTCAGCTTTGGTTGTGTTTTGACTTCCCTAGCAGGGACACTACATGCCAGGGCAATATTTCTGTATTCCTCCCTTGGTGTAGACATTCTTGCTTCCTCCTCCTTAGGCTGAGCTGCTGATTGATCTGCTTATTTTCCTGAGCGTTGGGATGTACTTTTTGTGTGGTTAGAAGTAGTTGTCCTTAAATACCCGCCAGCTTTCTTGAGCTCTTTTGCTTTTCAGAACTGGGTCCCACAGAGTTCTAACTACTGAATAAGTCAGTCTGCCCTTCTGAACTGCAAGGTCTGTAGTAGACGTGCCTTTCTCACACCTCTCAGGATTTTAAAGTACTATTTCATGGTTGCTATAGTCAAGGTTGCTGTTGATCCCATACCCAGCAAATTCTTCCTTTTTTTTTTTTTTTTGAAAACAATTCCAAGAAAGTATCAAAAGGGTTGACCCATTTAGCATCTGTTTTTCCCTGAAATCTTCCAAAAGCCTCCTCAATGGTTTGTGTCTTGCTGCGATACCCTTCCAGTAGATGTCAGGGTGGTTAAAGTGTCCCACAATAACCAGTCTCTGTGATTTTAGAGACTTTCTGGAATTGCTGAAATAGACTTCATCTGCTTTCTTACCCCAATCAGGTGATTTATAACAAACTTTGACTGTGATGCTGCCCACATGGACCTCTCCTTTAATCCCGACCCACAAGCTCTTAATTAGCCTGTTGTCAGTCCTGTAGAACAGCTTTCTGTGTTCCACCTGCTCCTTTAGATAGAGGGCAATTCAGCTGCTGTTCTTTCCTTCCTGGCTTTCTTAAAAAGCTTGTATGCATCCATGACAAAGCTCCAGTTGTGTGAGCTATCCCACATGTCTCAGTTACTCCAGTGTCATGGTTCTGTGTACAGGTACTTGAGCTGGGTCCCCTTTCAGCATGTTCTATCCTTGCCAAGGTCTCTCTTCCTCCCACCAGCCTGACTTGTGTGCTTAACATGCCTGAATCTCTATTCCCTCCCTTCACTGCAAGCTTCGTAGACCTCTCATTTAAAGTGCTTGTCACCAGATTTGATGAGGATATTCCTAACCCACTTTGTCAAGTGGATCCATCTCTAACTTAGCAGCCCTCATTTCTCAGGGGTACTTGTGGCCATAAAAGTTAAAAACACTGCCTGCAGTGCCAGTCCTGCAGTGAGTTATTAACTTGCAGGATGTGTTTCCACAAGCCTTTTCCCATTCACTTGAAAGAGCAAGGAGAACAAATGTCACCTGGAGTCCCATGTCCTTCTTTGATGCTGGAGTTTTCTAGTCACTCTTGATTTGCTCCAGGTCTCCTTTGTTAATAGCATGGGTACCTGTGTGAGTAGGTAATAGTAATAGTTACGGGGGGGGGGGGGGGGGGGGGAAGGCAATAGTGGTAATAATAATAATAATTATAGTTTAATAGTTAATAGTCTAAGGGTCAGAGGACCCTTGGCAGTCTCTCTGGCATGCTGAATCTGGCCAAACCTCCTTCAGCAGCGTATCTGTCAGCAGATGTGTGTGTCTCCTCTGCAGAAGGGACTCTCTTAACTAGTATTACCTGCCACTCCCTTATTTTGCTAATGCTTAGTTCAAACCCAGCTAGTTTGACACCTGCCTTCATTGAGATGCTTGCTGCTTCTGCCTGTCATTCTAATGTTAGCCAAAAAAAAAAAAACAACCCAAACAAAAGAGAAAGTGGAAAATAGCTTTATATGCTTGTGTTCTTAGTGCAAGAAAGAGACTGTGGAACACTAGTATAATAAGAATTAGGTGTTGGGAGGTGTGCATTAAGAAAGGAATTAAGATTTATGAAAAATCCCCAGACCAGTGTTTGGATACCTCTCATATCAGCTAATGTGTGCTGCAAGGGATGATTGTTGAGAGCTGTCCTGAGGTTTGTGTGCTTCATCTTCTGTTGGCATGTTTATTTGCAGTCAATGTGCATGAACATACTACTCACGCTTCAAAAGTTTCAATTTTAGTAACAATTTTCTACACAGGATAAATTTCTGGCGAGTCACTTCAGGCTGTTGGGTTCTGCTTTTATTTGGCTTATGGTTACTATGTTGTTTCGTATGTTTTGAATCGGAGAAATCAGTGCTGTAGTAGAAGCTGAGACTGAACTGTTTGCTGTTTGTGGTTTTTAAAGCACTTTAAGCAAACTGCCACATGGTAGGCAGGACTACTGGTGCATAGTTTCCTAGGAGTTTTGTCTCTGAAATGTAGTACTTAGAACTTTTAACATATTTTTTTCTTCCCTATTCCCAGTATCTCTTTCTCAGTGTTTTGCTGTCTGAACGAGAAACAGTTTGTGTAACGTTTACTTTGAAATTGTACTCACTTGGAGTTGTCTGGCAACGAAGAGGCAAGAGATAGTTCAAGAATCTGACGCTTCTTAGCTATGTCAGAACAAATTAATAACTTCAGGGACTTGTGATTGCACTGGACTGTTATTTCTGCTTTTGTATTTGTTTGAAGCTCAGAGGTGAACAAGTGATGGCAGAAGAGGGAGGGAAATAAAATACTGATTGTACAAATCCTGTTTGTTCAGAAAATTAGTCAAAAATCAACATATGATTACTCATCTGCCCAGTTTTTCAGCCATGTTGTATGTTTCAGCAGGTGTCAACTAAAAATCAGAGGTTTTATACTTTTTAGAAGTACAGATGTGTCGTAGCATCTCCAAAGTATGAATTCTGTTATTCACTGTGAAGTGGCAGCTGTCATTGTGTTACCTGAATTGCTGAATACCTTGTGAAATCCTCAGCAGGTCCCTTTGTGGGAGGGGAAAGTAAATGTGTGTTCTATGGTCATCTTTGTGAAACTTCAAATGGCAAAGTAACTGTTATTGGAGATGCTGTCATAGAGCAGAAGTACTGCTTCAGTGATTAACTCTTAACTTCTGAATGAAAGCTTTTAATTGCCCAGGTTATAGATTTTAGGCTTTTAAAAAAGTGGCATCATAATGTGTTTTGTTGTCAGTCACTAAGCTGTACTTGACATCCCATCTCACTTCTTTAATATAGAAAAATAGAAATGCAGAAATGCAATTTGGAGATGAACTTGGAAATACAATATGACAGTTCCCTAATGAGGCAGTAGGGGAGAGGGGAACAGAAGAGTGTGGAAATCACTGAAAAACAGATTAGGAATTTGTGTTCTTTGCTACTGTGCTTTATGGAAACATGAATGTACTCTGAATCTACCCATTTCTAGAGATGGCGGCTAGTAGTAATGATACTGACGGTGTTTGGACGTTGCCTTATGTAAATATTTTCTTCTAAATGTAGTTTAATTTCTATGTTTTGGGAGTATGGCTAAAAACAGTAACAGTAATTGTCTTTGTTTATGCAAAGCTGACCAAACTTAAGGATTACACTGTAATATATTTCACTAGTCAAATGACCTTTTTAAGAGGTTTAGAATGGCTAGTTTTACACTTTGAAATCTGAAAGGGTCCTTTAGAAGTAGGTAGCATCTGTGGCAAGTCAACCGGTGTTCATGGAGGTCAGTATCATTTAGGAAATAGTATTACTTCAGCCTAGTAGCAGAGAATTAGTTTCTTGGGTGTGTTTACTGTGGTCAAAAAAGAGGCGATACAAACCTGTTAGAATTATCTTTGAAAAGATATACATGGGTTGGTAAGAAACATTGCACCTAAATCTCTTTTGTACGTCAAGTTGATGTTTCTTGGTTGTTCCCCCCATCCCCCCGCCCCCCAATTAAGTAATGCAGAGTAATACAGTGAATGGTAGTAAGCAAAATAATCCTGCCTTATTTGCAACTGTATGTTTGTAGTTAACGATTGTGAAGGTCTTTTCTTGCAGACTTTTGTGTGGAATTTATTATGTCAGGTTTTTTCTCTTTCTAGATGATTTTTTTTTAATAGCTGTTAAAATATAGCTATTAATAAATAGCTAAATAGACGTTAGGAAGAGAATCCAAAGACTTGACGATGCAGAGCAAAACTTTATTAAGGTGGAAGGATAGCTCTTGCAGTCTGATCTACAGAAGCAGTGCACTACAGCTTCTTTACTGCGTGGAGAAGCGCAGGTTAGATAATAACTTGAGCTAGCATAGAAGTGCAAGTAAGAGCGTAAATGCACTGTTTATAGTAACTTAAAATTTTATTTCATCTGAGGCTATGATCCTACAGATGCACCAAAATGATTGATCTGTTTTCACAAGGGCCACACTTGTGGCCTTGCATCTGTTGTGGCTGCAGTAACATCTGTGTAATTGTCTAACTATGATGGGCAGCCACCTACACACATAAAATCACTGTGAAAATCTGAGCTAGGTACCCAGCAAGGTGGACAAAACAGTGGATGTACAAATGCCAGACCTGTTTCCATGACAAGCAGAGGGAGCTTTCCACTTCCTGATGGCAATGCATGGGTCTATACACTTGATGAGGGAAGCCTATGTTTGTTGTAAAATAGCGGGAATCTTGCTTCAGGCCTTTTGAGTAAGTCTGTCTGTGTCACTATGTAGATTCTTTTTCAGGGCTGAATTGAGGAGAATTGTTGTTTAGAAACATGTTTTGCTTAGAGGCATGCAGATAAGGGTTACACAGCCTTTTTTGAGGAGTAAGACAAGCAGAAAGGGCAAATAAATCTAAAAGACTCATTGAGATTTTTGGAAAGGTTTAATTTGTCCGTTCCCTGTAGATAGAAGAGCCCTTATACCTCAAGTCGGAGTAACTTAACTTGAGCTAACCCAGAATTTCACAACAATTCTGTCCATCCTGGCAGACCTAATTGCTCTTCCATGCTTTCATTTTACAGTGAGGGAGTAGTGGAAGGTGATTATCTAAGAATTTGAAAAACCTTCTGCTGAAAACTTTTGGTTTAGCTTTGTATGGGGCTTGACTTGTAAAAAAAAAATAAAAAATTGTATGGTTTGAAAGATGCAACTGCCTGTTGGATATGATACCAAATGAACAGTATATGACTGCGTTGTCTAAAGTAACGGATCTCTTAAGTGGTGACAAGTCTGACTAATGGCATGATTTCTATACAGGAAAAAAGTGTATGATGGGTTTGAATATATGCTAATATATAATAGAACACTGTGAAAACTGTATGTGAAGTGTTTTTAAAGTGTAAATATATTTTTCTAGGTCTAACGAGAAGCCTAAGTATAACTTCAGATGAAAAGTCGTTTGAAACAGCACAAGGAGAGAAAGTTACATTGCCGTGTACATTTGTACTCTCAGAAGAAGATGAAGGCCCGCTAGATATTGAGTGGGTATTAATACCAGCAGATAATCAAAAGAAGGAGCAAATAGTAAGTAGAGACTTTTTTTGGACGGTGTTAATTCAGTTGTATGAGTATAAACTTTGTTAATGAATTTTTAACTTCCACCTTTTCAGGCTGGGGTCTTGTGATCTTGTGATCTTAAATTACTTTGAAGCACCAGTCATATTAAATGTAGTGGAAGTCTTGGAACAGCAGATTAAGTGTGAAATGTCAAGAAATTTCTCACTATAAACTTGTCTTCTAAAGAAGAACTCTGAAATTATATACGCTTCAGTTCCAGAAAACAAACTATGCCTTTGTACCTGTATTATTTTCCTTGTTGAAAACTGATTTATGAGGATTTAATTTTAATATATATTAACTTTCTTAGTTATTAACTATTCCTTCTCTTTGGAAGCCTTATCAATAAGATGACTCCTTTTAGTAGACTGGTTTTACAGAATAAAATTAGAGCAATTTTAAACAGTTTTCTTTCAGTTAAGACAATGTTGACATTTTGCTACTTGGCCAGATGATGTTTGGTTGGAGTATACATTAGAGCACTGTGAGTGGTGATATTTTGAAGATTGAGATATTTGGCTATGTCATACTTAGGAGGTCATTTAAAACGGAAAGAAACTGTCAAGAATCTGAAGGTACCAAATCATTTTGAATGTTTACGTGCCAAGTGGATTTCTGAATAGTGTTTCATTTTTTTTTTAATAGATAATTATGTATGCTGTAAACAGGATTTATAATCATTATTATGCTGCTATGACGGGGCGGATGCAGTTTACTAATCCTGATCCCAGATCTGGTGATGGTTCGTTGGATATCCTGAATTTAAAGTCAGCAGACACTGGCACGTACCAGTGCAAAGTGAAGAAGGCTCCTGGAGTTCAAAGCAGAAAAATACAGTTGACTGTACTTGGTAAGATAATACTTTTCTTGGATTTTCGATGATATTTTTAAGGTGTTTATTCCATCCTGTCTTTGATGTCTGAAATGAAAACTTATGTTGGGAAAAGTCACACTGAATCCATCGTGATATGTCCATCATTGAGGCTTTGGGAGGGGTGGACATCATTCTTCTGGGGGTTGAAGGCAGTAATACTCAGAGTAACACGCATTTTAAAAAATTCTACACCTGGCTCGTATTTCATAGAAATTGTTTGTTGCACAAGCTTTGTCTTTCGCGAAATGGACTGACCTACTAGAGTGCAACTGGCAAGCATTTTGATTGTGACTGTCATTAATTCAAGGATACTTTGTTTATTAGTGAAGCCAGCAAGAACTAAATGTTCCATTGAAGGATCACAGGAGATTGGAAAAGACGTTATCTTGAAATGTGCATCACAAGAAGGATCCCCACTTCTGTCTTACGACTGGAGGAGAGTATCTGGCACACAGGAACTTCCTGCCACTTCTATGCTGAGTACTGTCAAACTTCATTTATTACTCTATAATATTTAAGAAAGATTGCATTCGTATTTTTGGCTTATCTTGACTTTTGAGCATCTTATGCTTAATATTAGTGTAGAGTAGTCAAGTGTCACTTCTGCTCTCTCACTGGGTCATAAAACTGACTGTGAAACAAGTTGATGGGTTTTTTTTATTCATACGGGGACATATTTCAAGCTTTAGGTTGAGATTCTTACCGTTAGGCTGCAGAATCATGCTCACCCATGCCCAAGTGTTGTGAATTCTCTTGCTGATTTTGGCTGCTTTTGTGCTCAAGTGGATGGTAGGGAAGAGTCAGAACAGAGTCGAGACTAGTGGTTAGAGCTGCCTTCAGGGAAGTGGAGATAAAAGCTTGAATTTTATTAGATTGAACTGAGGTCTTCACTACCTGATACAGTGACAGAACTTTTTGCTTAAGATGGGGCTCATCTGTTTAGAAGAAAAGTTGTCAAAAGTAACGGAGAAGAGAAGGCTCACCCTCTTCTTGCAAAAGTTGACATACAGGAAAGAATTATATATTCTGAATCTGATTGATGGATTCCAAATTATTATAGTGCTGGTATTGGATTTTTATTGTGAGAACTTCATTGTAGAAGGTTAATTTGTGAGGTTTGGATTTGTGAAAGTTATTCTGGAATATTTTTTTGGAAGGTACTACTCGGTACCAGTTATTTCTCATCTTCTTTGTAGTTATGAAAACCTTAAACCTTGAGATGATGGGTTTCCTTGCAGATGAATCAGTTAAGAATCAGCTTACAAACAGACATATTTTAACTCAAGTTGTGTAGGACATGCAGGACAAAATGGTATTGTGTCTCTAAGAGTAGCCAAAGGGGATGTCTAGGGGAGAGAAAATAAAAAGTTGTATAATTCTTCCTCATAGGGATCTCCTCCTGTAATTTATGCCTCAGGAAATTCAGATGTGGCTTCAGTTTAACTGATTTAAAACGAAAACCCCATGACTTATGTGAACTTTTCCAGTTTCCTTTAAACTTCTGTAGTCTATTAGAATCTGTAATATCTTAGAAAACAGATCTAAAAATCAGCTACATATGAAGAACCTCATACTGTTTTTCATTTTGAACTTGTCTCCTGGTAGTGCTGTTTGGTATCTTATTTCTTGTTTTGACAGTGAACAGTTGATCATCAATGTCCTCCTCTGTACCACTTGAGACCTTAAGCTTCTGTTGTTATGCTCCTTCTTTCTCCACATCCCAAATTTGTCTCAGTAGCAAAAAAATCAATTGACAGTATCAGTGCTGGACAGCAATGAGTGAAGAAGTATGCAAAAGTGGCATGTAATTCGATAAAACTATTTGGTTCAGGCTTGTGAATGTAGGTTTGGGGACACTAAGCATGTTCTCAAGAATCTGGATACTGCCTAACTTGTTCGGCAGGAAGAGCTAAGTATTTGTGTTGCACAGTCAATGGCTTTGAAAGTGCTGGGGAAATGATCTTTGTTTGCACTGATTGTCTTGTACCCTGTTGGCATAGCTAGACTTAATTGGTCACCTATTGGAGTGCAGCGTTCATGTTAGATGCACCTGATGTTGAGCATGGGTTCTGCAGGCATCTGAGCTGGGTGTGTAGAATCGGTTTAGACAGAAAGAAGAGAAGGAGGTACTTCTGGGATGCAGTTAATCTTTTGTATCTTAGAATGTTAGGATGAGAGAATTGTCCGTTTTAAGCATCTGTTCCTATCCATTGACAGAGCAATTAGCCTGTAGGCTTAATGTTAGAGTCAAATGCTGTGGAATAAATTTCAAACAAGGTAAAAGTCTCTTACAAATAATGTTTTGCAGCACTATAGATTTTTGGGTTTATTTGGATATTTTTAATATGGCATTTTTTAGTTAAGATTTCATATGTGTGCTGGACTAATAGTTCTGTAGTATTGAATATGGAATTAAACTTTGGAAAATGGTAAACCTCTACTTTTTTTTTTTTTTAGATAAAAATACAGGGGAACTTCTCTTGAAAAATGCCTCTCAAGTCTATTCTGGTACATACAATTGTGTTGCCTCAAACAGAGTTGGCACGGATGAATGTTCTGTTGAGCTGAATGTCACCCCTCGTAAGTGTTTGCTCTGTAACGGTCACATAGTGTTTTGTGTGTTAAAACTGAATAATCTTGTTTTCTCTAAACTCCTAAAAGGTTAAAAAAACCAACGCTTCTTCTGTAACTGGTAGTTGCCACTTCAAGTCTTTGCTTCCCAAAATGTTGTTTTTTATGCAGAAAGCTGTAACTCTTGGTATTGTTTTAAACACATGTAATTGATGTATACCCTCTGTGATTCAGTGATACACTATTATCCTGGAACATGTGGAAACATGCTGGTTTTAATGTTAAGAGAAAAGAAGTTGGTTATACAAATTTGACAGTTAAACAGTGTTGTCGTTTATCTATTCTAGCTATAAATACAGCTGGTATAATTGCTGGAGCTGTTATAGGAACTCTGCTGGGTCTTTCTGTATTGGCTTTTCTCGTCTTCTGTTGCTGTAAGAAACACAGAGAGAAGAAGTATGAGAAGGAAGTACATCACGATATCAGGTAATGACAGGTCTCTAGTTTCTGAGCAGTATTATTCGAAGATTAACTTTTAAATGTATTTCTGCAAGTAAGATACTTAACAGTTGAGATTTCTGTCTTAATCTGGAAAGCTTATTAACATACTAACAGCTTGTCAGAGAACTTTGTTTTGAATATGGTGTAGGTAGTCATGTTTAATTTCAGTAAAGATTTTAAAGGCAAGGAATACTTGAATTTGGTTTTTTAAAGTAATACGTGAGCATCTTTTGGCTACTGTGACAGAATAGAAAGAAACAACTGAAAATTTGTTTTGTAAGCTCCCACATAGTAATGGTGACTGAACTTTTGTTCTGCAAATGGTTTTTTGTTTATTTCAGAGAAGATGTTCCACCTCCAAAAAGTCGCAGTTCAACAGCCCGCAGCTACATAGGCAGCAATCGCTCCTCTCTGGGTTCCATGTCTCCCTCAAATATGGAAGGATATACCAAAACTCCTTATAGTCAAGTCCCAAGTGAAGACTTTGAACGTACTCCTGGTCAAAACCCAACCTTTGCACCTTCAAAGGTAGCTGCACCTAATTTAAGTAGAATGGGAGCTGTTCCTGTGATGATTCCAGCACAAAGCAAAGATGGGTCCATAGTATAAAATATTATTAATTTAAATGCTGTTTTTTAAGTGTTCATTGTAAGTATTAGAGAAAACTACCGTGTTCCATCCCTCATTTAAACAATGGCATGCAATTTTCCTTGAAGAAATTGAATGAATTAGTTTGAAAAGCCACCAGTTCTCATTTTTAATTTTAAACTTATTAGTATATGACAGTTGAACTATTTGCTAAAAGCTTTGAAGTTCCTAAATAAATATCGGACACTGAAGGTATTTGGACCTCTGGTAGGTTGCTGAAGAGACACTGTCAGCTAATGTGCAGTTCGAATATGTAACAGCGAGACACAAGTGAGAAGTAACAAAAGCATTTTGTATGTAGACCATGAAGTTTCTCAGAGTTCCTGAAACTTTATCTTCCAATTTTGAATAACAGAAATATTTGAACTTGGCCACTGTCTGATGTCGTTGCAGGGGTCTGAGATACTGAGGATGGCTTTGAATTCTGTTCAAACTGAGTATTTATGCAGTTCTTTAACCTGATAATGTTTGTTTGTTTGGAGCACTTCTTGAGCTCTTATTTCAGGGACTACCAGTTATTTGATTGGTTCAATTAATTTAATGACTCTATTCTGAATTTAAAATTTATGTGAGTGGAAATGTGACAGGAGACCTTGCAAGCTCTTTGAAACATGACTTTTTCTGTAATAACTAGTTCTAGTCATGTCAGATAACTTAATACTGATCTGATCTGATGCAAGAGGTCCTATCAGGCTGTTGGTAGTGGTATCTGAGCTTTAAAACCTATAGATCAACTGTTGCAGTCACAGTAAGACAAAACATAAAGATGCATGAATATGTATCTTTACACAGGTCTTAAGTTAATTATACCTTGCATTTTCCAAAGCCTGTTTAGATTCTAAGGCAGTGCTCTTACTTTCTTCCAAACTGATTACCTAGAAGCTCTATGGGGTTTTAATGAAAGCTCTTAAGTAATTGGTATTTGATATCTGTTCTCTTGCTCTAACATCATTGTGGAAACATCTTTTCCTATATACACGTAAGCAGTAGTTAACCTTTACTTAAGATGCTAATATATTTCTGTGTGAATTTGCGAGGAGTTTAGAGCTCATGTTGCCTTGCCTTTTCAACAGCCCTAAATATTGTGAACAGACATTTAGACTTTTAAGAGCAAGAGTTTAGTGCAGCCGGAATCTGAGAGGAAACGGTTACCTGGAGTTGTTGATACAAATCTTGTGTTTAGAGATTAAAACCCCTTCTTCCCAGTTGTGCAAACTTAAAGCATTACAGGAGGAACAGTTCCTTATCTTGCTTTCACACATACTTAAGGACTTCTGATAGCTTCTGATGACTGATACTATATACCTGTGGAAGCTGGATTTAAAGCTTAGTGAGTGCAGTTTGAATCTTTGTGGATTTTTTTCTTTCTTCCTGTTTTCTACTTTCTCCTTTATCCTGTGCTGGGGGGCGGGAGAGGGGGCAGTCCCTTCAGCTTATTCTAGCTGTAGATGTTAAACTGCAAGGTGTTTTGGAAAACTTGAAAGGTATATCGTATGTGGCACTGATGTTGATGAAGGAAATACCTGAATAGCCTGTTGGAAGATGTTAGGATTATTTGTATGTAGCAACAGTGTGAGAGAAAACATTTCCCCAAACTTCTAGGTTTAGTGTCTGCTTTTTTGTAGCTGCTTATAGATCTGTGATAAATTCTTTGGCTTACTACTAAATGTTTGTCCTATCTGTAGTTAGGTGCGCAATTTTTGGCTGGCACTATTTAATGTAAAGAACGTACCCTTCGTACTAAATTTAGAAACTTGAATGACTATTAAGTATTCTAGACTTACAGTTTTACACATTTGGGACTTTTTTAGATTGTAAACTGAAACTGTTAAGAGATGGGATTTTTTTTATCTTTCATGTGTGCCTTGTCAATAAACTTTGCCTGATTGTAACTTCAGTTTTTATGAAATTCCTGGTGCCTAAACTTACTGTTGAACAGGTGCTTAGATGATGGTACAGTTCTTAAAACATGACACTGTGATCTGATTTCTTGATTCTTATGTACTATTTATACCTCTTCATGCCTATTTTTGGATGTTACTTCAGTGTCTCTCTCTGAATTGTTCTGTATATCAAAATATCAGTTACTCCTTCAGTTGATAACTATGATCTAACTGTTTATATTCCTGAAAACTGTTCAGTTGTTGTACCAATGAGATGAATGATTGACTTTTACTTATGTGGTAAATAATAGGTTTAGTAACTGTGCCAAACATGTGCTTGTGAAGAACAATAGATGAGGAGACATCTTCTTGCATCCAATTATTGTGATAGAAGAGACTTCTGAGATTTTAATCATACACTGATACACTGATTGTTTACCTTGAAACTAAAGCCTTCCTTAATTAAAAGGGTATAGTAGTTATAAATACAAGTTGAGTACAAACCTAAACTGAATCACAGACTGAGAGATAGCTGTAAACCTAAGCAACCAGGCAACAAACCTACTGAATTTGGTTCTTGGTCATTGTGGACGTATGTGAGATTAGATGTTTTTTGGTTTGGTGGGGGTTTTTTTATTTGTTTGGGTTTGGGTTTTTTTGGTTTTTTTTGGTTTGTTTGGGGGTTTTTTTGTTCTTTTGTTTGTTTGTTTGGCCTGAGACCCTGTACTTACAGTCAGGTAAGCCCTAAGACACTCAAGAACAGAAACCTATCTCACTAAAGCATGCAGAGCAGAGTTTACACATGCTTAATGCTCTGTCAGCTTGTACAAAATAATAAATGGACAGAACAGAAGGACAGCATGATGTGCCCTCAGAGTCTAGCTGTTAGGCTTAGCAGCCTTGACAGTGTCTGTCTATTTATGTAATTGCATGGAAAATAAAAGAAATAGAATCTGACATAGTCCTTATCTGAAATAAAGAACCTCTGACTTGGGGTAAACTTTGCCTCAAGTTGCTATCATCATGCCTTTTTGAATGGATACAACACTACTATGAAAACATAATACTGCTGTTATGAATTCTTTTGTCAATAGATTGTTCACTTACACTGGATTATGATTCTCAAAAGCAGCTACTGTAGTTCAGCAATGATTTCTAGCTGTATAGGAGATGAACTGGTTAAACACATGAAGTGTCCGATCTTACAGATAACTCTGCTAACAGAACTCTTTTAGGAAGTAATGGCAGCTGATATACCAGTTAGAAGGTGGCATTTTTAATGTCTCATTTTATTGAGGGGGGAAAAAAGGGGGGAGGGGGGTGTATGTGTGTGGTGGTACCATTATGTAAATACTCTTTTAAGTGAACTCAAGGAACCTCTAGTTAATGTCATGACCGTAAACTTGCTTGTTGAGGACTACTATATATAGAAGAAACCCACTCAATTTTAGCATGGTGTGAATAAAGTGTTAGACTTGTAATACTGTAGAGGTTACGTAACACTTGTCCATACATTACAAGCATTTTCATAAACTTTCTGAAATGGATATTTAAAGATATTTGTGTGAAACTTCCTTACCTAAAAATTAATGCTTCTTCCAAAACTGTGTAGTGCACAGAAATGCCTTGTTGGAAGGGTAAAACATGACTTTTGAAAGAAATGTACAATGCATACATCTTTATCAGCTCTGATAGTCGCATTCATATTAGATGTGTGCTTCCTGCTCAATAGTACAAGTAAGAATTCTTAATTGCAAGCTTTTCTGTGATGCTGAATATTGTATATTACTGGTTTCCATGATAAGCTTTTGGTTTTGTTCTTAACAGTGTATATTCTGGATCACTTTAGATCTTTGTTCCAGTCTAAAGACACAATAGCATTTCTGTCACTTAAACCTTGTTTTATACACTTGATAGGTGCTTTATGGGACCTGTTGGTTATCGGTCCTCTAGCATTGAGGCACAGCTCAATTGAAATTGCAGCAATAATATTTCCTGGAATCCAAAATGTTATGATGTTATGTTACGTTACACTTCTCATGCACAAAGCATGGACTTGAATATTGATACAAATTTCAGTATGAGGTTTTATATTCACACTTTTGGGGGAATGGTATTTTAAAATAAAAGTATTGTGGGTGATTTGTAAAAACAAAATCCAAAAATTTAAAATGCTGTAGTTCCATGACAGACTTGTGTACTTTTTTGAAATAAAACTGTTGGAGAAAACAGTAGTCTGTCTTTATTTTAAAGCAGCACTTGTGTATGGCTTTAGCTTTCTCTTTATGTAATTGGAAGTGAACTAATAAATATGGCTGTGTATACCACGCTGGCATTAATCATTTTATTTCTTGTTTTTTACCCACCCATTAATTTCTAAGGCAAGTAAAACTTTAGATGTTTGAAAACAGGCTCTTATTTGTGGTTTCTAATTGTAGATGCACAGTTGTAGTGATCAATTTTAAAAACGTACCAGGGCGATCTCAACAGTTATTTTGAAACATAAGGCTGGACAGGAACTTTAGGTTAAATTTCATCCCTCTCTCTTTTTTTTTTAGGTAGAACCAAAAGTTCCTGAAACTGTTAAATTCTTGTCTTTTAAAATTCAGTCAAGCAGGGTTACAGCACTCAAAGCATGTTTCTAAAATGCTTGGTTTTATATTGTCAGTTAGTGTGTATCTTTTTTGAGTCAAATAAAGTTGACTTGGGATATTACCCACCCCATGGCCTTGCAAACCAACAGATCACTTTCCTTGTAATTTTACCAAAGATTAATTCAATTTCTCCAGTGTTGTCTTGGGCATATATTTAGTTTTAGGAAACAGTCTGGCATGGGCTCTGTTTTCATTAATGGCCTGTATTATATCATTGGAGGCCTAATTAGCTTACATTTTTTCATAGTGTATGCGTATCTTCATATGTTCATGTGTGCCTGTGCCATGCCAGATGTTTGAGTCGCTTCTTTGTGTATATATGAAAAAACCTGTTTGATACATGCACAAGCATATGAAGTTAAATGAGGTACTGGTGGAAAAACCTTTAGGAACTATTTCTATTTCAAATTAAGATTTGTGCTTAGATACAAAAGGAAACCTAATAAAAGTGAAGGTTCAGATTTGTCTCTATTTGTAGAGCTCTAAAAAACCTTTCTACACCCTTTTAATATTAACATCAGGACTTAAGTTCAAGACTTCGGTCCTTTCCTAAGGTAGCAGTTTTGTCACAGATGTCACTTTCATGCCTCAGCTGCCCCAGGACTTTTATTTAGACAAGAGATAGTTGTGAATCAGAGAAGCTGTGTACCTTCAACTTGTCTGTGGGAATTCCAGCAATGCAGCTGGCGCTTTCCTGAGAGAGTCCTGAAAGAATAGAGCGTGCTTGTCATATGGTAGTTCTATGAAACCTTTGTGGTCCTTATATGTGTATTAGACAATGCCTTGGATCAAGTTTCTTAATAGGTCTGTCTTGCTGGTGTTTTTCTTCTCTGGACATCTTAGATTGACTGTGTACTTTGAGCTTACTGTTTCAAATTTACTTCTAAGATGAAGAACCTTGGGTTCTGTCAAGCTCTATGATAATGCTGATAGGCAATTAATTGTTGGACTGTTTTAGAAAACAGTGAATGACAGTGACTTAGCCTTGCTTGCTTGTGTGTAAAATCCGTAAAACATAACCAGAAGAGCTTGTGAAGAAAAAGCAGATCCAGGAGCAAAAGCAAGAGTAGAGTGAAAGAAGCTATGAATGTTGCCTACCTTTCTAAGTCTCAGCTTACTTTAAAGTGGGATGACTGTAGGTGATTGCTCACAACATGAAGACTTGCATCTTAATATAAAAATAACGTGTGTACTTGAGTTACGATAGTTCTGTTGCTTTTTTAACTTGCTTTAGGCTTTTTGCAGAATGGTACAGGCTCAGCAATCAGGAGAAGAATATGAACCTTTAATTTTATAAAATAACCACTCAGGCAGAAAACTGGCCTGGAGGATTGTATTGTCCCTGCTTCTGATTTCCATTCAAAGTCAAGTTTCTGAAAATAGGGGTCCTTTAAGGATCCTTTGATTTTCATGTTCTTGTAAGTCAATGTTAGTGTCACCCTCATAAGCTGGAGTTTTGGAGGCTTCATCTTTCAGCTATTAAGTACTGGTCAGGTTGCTTCAAATGTGCAAAGTCTGTAGCATTTTTAGTGGCAGCAGCTGCTAACTGGGTCCTCAGTTTTAGTGGATTAGCAGTCACTGAAATTTCCTTTGGTCAATGCCAGCTGAAAAAACAGATGGAGGATGATTCTACCATATTATTCAGGAAACATTAAGAAAGTTGTGCAGCTCATATAGGAACCTTGTATGATGCTGGGATTGCTAGATGATGGGAGGGGAGTAGCTTTATAAAGAAGTTGAGCGTGTTGGTTACACAACTTGATTATGTAACAATTTCAAAACACGGCAATATTAGAAGAGACGTTAACATCTGAAAGCACATCATTTTACCTTCAGTAATCTAATCTTTTCTTCAGGGAAAAACCTCTGGAGGCAGTATGTCCTCTGGGAAGTGCAGAAAGCTGTGTGATGCAATGACAGTTGTCCCACTTCTCGGGGCTGGATGCTGTGGTTCTGTGAGCTGCAGGCAGGACAAAAGTTGAGTGCTGTACCTGAAGGGTATTGGACTCTTTTCCCAGAGTATTTTTCCTAATTGCAAAACAGGGAGAAGAAAGCAGCAGCAAGCCTGATTGTTTTGTGGGGAGTGCTGTAGGAGGGATCTGAATTCTGGAAGCACAAATGAACTGTCCAACTTCTTGAAGACTTTCCCTGCTCTGGTTTCCAGCAGCTTCTGATTTAGGGGTTTTCAGGCAGTCTGCAAAACTTTTTTTGCATTTGGGGTTGTCTATATAGCCAGCATATCTTCATTACTTAAATTCCAGAGTCTTGTACTCTTCCTACCATGTGTGATTTCTGCATGCAATGCTTTTGGTTGTATTAATACTGTATAAAGAAACCGTAGACTAGAGTCTCTTGAACGCCCCAGACAGAGCAAGTGGTGACAGCACAGCTTCTTGGTGCTTTGGGCACAAACACATCCAGGGGTGCAGTGGTCACTCGGGTTAGGCAGCAACTCATTCAGAATTCCTTTAGTATCAAGGAATACTAAATCAGATGTTAAATAGCTATAAAAGTAATTTAGTACCATTAGTATAACAGCTTCCAATTATGTCAGTTTTGCAAATTACGTTCTGTGTGAATAGGAAAGAAATGGGATTTTGTTTCTTGTGGCCAGTTACTACTGTACAAGTGAAGTAACAACATTTCATAGCTTATGATTTGGCCTGCTCCGTGATTTGTAAGTGAAACGATTATCCCATAAAGGAATCTGAATCTCCTCATTTCATATCACTTGGTAATATTTTACTTGTAGAACAGCAGTCAAGGTTAGTCAGATTTTGCAGAAGTTAAAGTGTGCAGCAGAGCATCCATTCTGGGTGTTTAAGGTCTCTGCAACTGGCAGCAGCAGCTCTCAAGTCGGCTGAACGCGTGGTGTTACTAAGAAAATATTTGCTGTGCCTTACTTAACTGTTGGAGATAAGATAAAATTGCTACTTAAGATTTCCATTTACTAGTAGAATAGCTCAGGTGGGAGGGATACTGATACCCTCAGACCAGAAATAGAGACAACTGATGGTAATACCTAAAGCTACTGAATTGCTCCTGGCTGCTGAAGAAGATGACAACTCCGGGGCACAGCTGGTGGTTTGCAGAACATGTCAAAAAGCTTATGTTGTGGCTGCTGGCTCTGAACTTCTTATCCGGATAAATAAAATGCCCTTCTATGTCACTTCTAATCCTGTGACTGTCAAGACCAGAAACAGTTCATCTCTGCTGTAAGAGCTGTAAAATACAAAATAAAAATAGAACTTGTAATTACTTTATTTTAATATAGTCTTCCCTGTTTCTTGTTGATACACAGGAAAAATTACAACTTACTAAAAGGACACAGCTTCAAATGAGCTGTTTGATCTTGCCCTGGTTTCATCCTTGTATTCCGTAAAATATGAAACTGCTTAGGAATTGCAATATCTTTTTCTCTCGCTTCAGACTTGAGTTGTGGTTTGGGTGACCTCGTTAGGTAACCTATTTAACTTAATGACCTTGTATCCCTATTTAAGATGGGAAAACTCACTGTGTTTACACATAACTTAAGAAAAAAAAAAAAGCTGTGGTCTCCCATACCGGCTTCAGCCCACTTGAAGGAAAAAAAAAAAAACCCACGAAAAACATTTTATGGCTAAATAGGAGCGCTTTGTATTGAAGCAAAGTAATAAATACTGTGTTTGGGAATACTGAACGCCCTCTCGCGGCTGGCGCTGGGGCAACCCCGCATCCCTTTCCCTGCGGCTGAAGGCGACCGTCCGGCTCTGCAGTGGTTTGCAGAGACTTGCTAGGAAACGTGGCGTTTTCCAACAGAAAGCAAAATAACCTTCTTAGGTGCCAGAAAGTTATTTTCTTATTCCTTACTCGGGAAAATAATTTCGGTAAGAAAAGGGTTGTTGTAATCTGCATCAATGAAGATATTTTTCTGTATAAGCTCTGACAAAAAGCTGTAAACTCTACAGAGATCGGTAGAGGAAACGTACAGCTGAGGTATGAATGTAGTTTTTGGTAGGTTTTAACACTTGCAGTGAGAAACGCTGTATTTGTATTCCCTTTACACACACTATATTACTAGGCTAGAATTACATATTTCTACATACCTTTTATTTACCAAAGAAAAGAAGTTGTCTGATTAAATTGGCTAGTATGGAACAGAGCTTAGAGTTAGTCATTGACATGTCTGTTTTCCTCAGAGTGAAGTTAAGGTCACCAGTGATGTTTCTTCATTTGCAGCTCATCCAGGAAAGAAAAATTGCTCAGACACATCATAATTGTATCTGTTGGTTTTCTTTTAGGAACAAGGCAATGAAAATTGTGAATCTTGTACAGATGCCCTACAGTTCTGGTCACGCTAAACTTGCATACTTGAAAGGCATCAAAGTTCTAAACATTTATTACATGTTTTTAAAATCAAGGTTATGTTACTGCTTGAAGTATTTTAGGTGTATTATTTAAATGATACATGCATATCAGTGTGTTTTTTTTTTTTTAATAGTGCATGAACTGGTCGGGCAGGCAGGAATCTCAGACAACCCACTAAAATCCTTTATTCCTAGATGAAAGAGCTGGAAGGAGTGTTAGCCTTTATGCTCAACAGTCCTTTTTGATGCCTGAATTAGCATAATTTCCCTGCCCCTGGTGTTACCTGAGCAAGCTAGGATCTTAATCAGCGCTCTAAGTGGTGTGCCCAACTGACAGTGAAAATTGGGTCGTTATATTACACATGTGAATTTTATTCTGACAGCATCCCGTGTCTCTGTCAACCACACTGACTAGTTAACTTGCTGCAGGCTTTACAGTTTGTAATGGGGGGAAATTACTGAACATGCAAGGAAGCTTAGGACATCCTTAATGCGCGACATGGCTAACAGATGCTCACTTACCTGCAATAATAACAATAATAAAAGCATCCCAAGGCAAGGGAGCCTGATTAATGAAATGGAGGAATACGGTTAATGTCCTGGCTCTGTCGTGACTTAGCCATGCGATTCCACATCTGTTAGAAGAATGGAGATTGTTCCTTGACTTTTAGGGATGTTTGGAGATAAGAGTTTCGCATTGCACTGTCTTTTTTTTTAAGGTATCCTTGACGAGTCTTTTCAGCCTTCACCAGCTGCCCTTCTAGTGCTTATTTTCACTTCTTTCATAATCTTAGAAAAATTTCAAATACATGTATTTGAAGCTGGTTGTCTTTGTCAGACCATCTGTGATTGTCTCTATCCCCTGCTGCTTGCGGGTTTTTAATCCTGTCCTGACAGGAGTCACTCTTCCAGTACTTACAGTGCTACCTGTGTATTTCAAGTTGTTGTAAAAGTAGTAGTAGGGCAGATCTCATTAGGCAGCTTCTTGAGGGTGAAAGATCCCCTAAAGCCCATTGTCAATGCAAGGGGAAATGTGTTTCCTCTGGAGGCTTTGTCAGAGATCCCAGCATGGATGCCCGCTTGGCATCACCTCGTAAGGAGGCGGCTTCTCTCTCCTTCCACTCAGCAGCACGTAGGAGAGAGTAGGCACCTGGGCTGGTGTCCCTCATCACTCAGCTGGGTCACTTGAGACTCCCTCACCACTCTTTCCCCTGCTGCTCACTTCCTAGTGTGTTGGAAGGTATTCTCAGAGTGAAGAAGTTCATCCTATTTGTTTTGGAAATACAGAATCAAGATGTGTTGAGTACTTTCCTTCATTGTTACTGATACTGGAGGTATCTAGCCATGTATACTTACACTGCCAGGCTGAGATACATCAAAAGAGATGTAAAGCTCCTTCTTGTCATCGTTGCATTGGCCCTGTCAGCAACAAATTACTCTTTGTGTCTGGCTTTTTATACAACTTCCCTCTGCCTACAGCTTCCCACTTAACTGTGATGGCTGACTTTCCTTTTTCTATTACATGCCACCTTTTTATTTCTGATTGGTGGATTTATTTCACCACTGGAGCAGGATGGATTTTTTAGACAGTTTTTCCCTTTTCTGAGTGTAGTATGTTGCTATTGAACTTGCTTTTGTGGAGGGTTATTCCTTGTACTGATCTTTTCTATTGCAGTTTTTGTTCCTAACCAGTTTCACTCATTTTTGTCTAGTTTAGGCGTTAGGCACTTAAACTACATACACCATATATTGTATTTTAGACTGGCCCCTGTTTTTCTAGCTTAAACATAATAAGATTATGATTGCAAGTACAGGCACAGATAGCAGTTTCTCATTAATTGATATTTTTCCTTGCAAAGTCTGATAGAGTTAGCACATCTTGTTTATAAGTTACAACCCTGGTGGGTGGATTTTCCTTCTTCTCCTTCTTCTTTTCCTCTCTTCTCTCCTCTCTCCTCTTTTCTTACCACAGCTGCATGAATAACCTCTGGCTGCATGGTAGGGTTCACTTGCCAGACTGCATTTTTCTTTACTTTTTTTTTTTTTTTCTTTTTGGGTAGGGATTTACTTAAATGAGAAGGAAAGGAGAAGGAATGAAGAAGAAAATCGAGACTGAAAGTATCAGGACAGTTCAGGCAAAGGACAACAGATTATGTTGTGTTTGTTCCCTTTTGTCCTTCTAGCTCATTTAAGCATCCAATTTTCAAAACTTTTGCTTTTCCGAACAACTGGGGTATCAAAAGCTCTCACCCCATCCCAGCTCATCTCTGAGCTTATAGCAGACTTTTTTTCTTCGTAAGCAGGGTATGTTAATTGTCTCATGACTCATTCATGAAAGGGAACAAACAGGACGTGCCTGATGGAGAGCTGTCATTACGTGAGCCCCTACTCGCATGCCTGCCTTATCCCTGAGAATAGCTAGATTTATAAACGTTTTGGCAAGTAAGAGCTCTGTTTCTTCGGGCTTTTCCAGTAGAGTGGGGTAGGATGAACTGTGTGGGGAGCAGCTTAATCTTTATTTAGATAGCATACGTTTACTAATTGCTAACTAGTTACCTGTTGGAGAGCTGATAATGCAGGAGAGGGGAAATAGGATTGTTGTGTTAGCTGGTGCAAATGCAGGAATACAGACAGAGGACACTTCTCGCCTCAGTGTTCAGTCCTAATTAATATGCTTCTTAATATTCCCTAAATGTGTAAGTATATAAACAATAGCCAGAATGAAACTGTAAATCAGATTCTCATGCTAGATAATAGCTTTAAATAGAAAGGAGGTGAATGTGTTGATTTAATGCCAAGCAGTCAGTAGTGAAGGTAGTCAATTACTTACTGTCACGTGCAACTGGAAGGTTTTATTTGATGTGTAATTCTAATTGCAATGTGACAGTTTGCAAGGAAGAAAGTGAGATGTTACAGAGGTAGCCTGAGTCAGTGTTTTTAATTACTGGTCTTACAGAGAAACTATTGAGGCATGGAGGCATATTTTGAAAATCTGTGATGACTGGTATAATAATTCAAAAGCCCATAACAAGCTGAAATGGTTCAGCAAGAGAATAAGATGTTTTCAGTACATGCAATATATCCATTTGTGGATTATTAATGAGGAAGACCTGTTTTCTGTTAGAATATCGTGTTTTGAAAATTAATATTGATGACAGCAGGGTTTGAGTACAGGCAGCACATAGAAAAGGCAGTTTTGTGTCATGGAGTGGCAGCAAAAATGCTTAGTTATCATTGTTCTTACAATATCAGCCTTAGAACATTAACTCAAAGAATACAGAGCTGATAAGGAGCTGTGGCTGGAACAAAGAATTATTTTTTACTATCTTTGTGCAAAAAAGTATTCCCAGAAAAAGTCAACAAAAGTAGTCAAGGAACTAGAACTGACTTCTAAGGAAACAATGAAACAACTAAGTATGCAGATTGGGATGAGTCACTGGATTCTTTGAGAAAACTCAGTGTTTATAGCATTAAACAACAAAAATGTGTGGTTCTTTGATAATTCAAGTTACTATTATGAAACTGAGGAGAGAGAGATCTAGGCAGACTTTGACAGATACTTTAAAAATTCATGTCAGTAGTATGCACTGGGAAATCCACAAGGATTTTCAAATAACCTAAGTGAAAATACTGAAAATTTGCTGTTAAGTTAAACTTACAGACATTTAAAGTCCACTGATAAATGAAGACAATTTGCTACACCACTGCACTGGTTTTCTGCAAGACACTGTTATAGACTCTAATCTGAATGACCGTCACTTGGGAAATGATTGGAATCATGGATTTAGTTATATATACTGTATATTACAGTATCTAGCCTCTTGTTAATATAGATTAATGATATTCTTTCTTTTTATAGTATGACATCGCACACAAGATTGGTGACATAACAGTGGTATAAACGTGAAGAAACAGGCATCATTTTTTGCATGACTTTCAAGTGTGGTGAAACTGAAGTACATTATGAAATGAAGTGCTGGTTTTTTACTTGATCTCACTTTAGATTCAAGATTGTTAAGTAGGCTGTATTCAGTTTTGTAAGTACCAAATTTTTTCTTTTACATATTTTTAATGCAAAGTTTACAAAGTGACTACCAACATTTTTCTTGCTAGTTCTGTCTTTTGAAAAGCGTGCACAATCACTCCTCTCTGCCCCCCTCCCTGGAGATTCAGAAGCTCGTGAAGTTAACAAAATCAACTCAGGTAGTAGTAAATACAGCCTTAAGCAGTGGGGCGTTGAAAGAGATTGTAATCTGAAATCGAATAGTCATGTTTTTTCCTAGCTTTCGGGTCTGCTGATTTGATAGAAAGTGTATCATCAATGCTGTAGTGACACCAATGAGGTCTTGCAACCTGTGTGTGAAATGCGCTGTATTTTAAGATTGTATGTATTTTATAACACTTAATAAAATGTACTTGAACATTACAGTTAATGCATGCTTCAGCATAATCTGTTAATGCAGGTGTTGTGGCAATTCATGTCTGTGCACTGCCTCATTCCTTCTACTCCCCAGCTTACCCTGCAGGAGACTGGAAGTAGGACGAGTGCGCTCTTTGAGCCAGGCTAGTTATGGAGTCCTAGTTGCCTCCTGCAGTGTGGAAACTTTGGGTATTAATTTAATAATGAAAATATTAGTCTACCTAACCATGTAAGGATGAGACCACAGTCGACTGATCCCATGAATAGGAGCTTAGTAGTTAATTTTTGGAGCCTGGTACCCCGCTGGTACTGGGGCATTTTTGGTCACTCATTATCTGTCACAGTCCACATAAATCAGAGCATACTGAAGGATGCCCCAGCATTTAGGAAGTAACAACAAGCATATGCAAACTTAAATCCTGTCTTTGATCAACTACATCTTCCTGTGCTCTTGAGAAATACTGGGTGTATGTGCATGTGGTGGCTTTTTACTATTGCAAATATATAGATACTAACTAATCCAGTGCTATCTGTTATGCTGTGGTCTGAAGGCAACCATTTAATCCATTTGTGAAACTGGTGGTTATAATGCTGAAAAAACATGTTACTTATTACATTATTTTTGCTTCTGTTTTTGAGAGGAGCACAGCTAGATCTAGAATAAACTCAGATGCTTTTGACCAAAAATTCCATATAAATGGTTTTGTCACTGTATGTGAAAAACCAAGTAAAACCATCGAAGAAGATAGTAATATCTTCGTGAGAAAAATGGGCGAGGAGGGTTTCTAAATGTCACAGATTTAAGTAGCCAATTTAAAAAAGAAGTTGTTCCAAGTCTACTTTAAGTTCAGGATTATAATTACAGAAAAGATACTTTGCCTTTAAGAAACACTTGCTTTTATGCCAAAACATTACATTCCTCACTCTCTCCTTTGACTCCATGCTGCCTGAACTTGTCTGTGAGTGAATCTGGCAAGTAATTAATCAGGGTAAAATTCCATTGGGATCAGTATGAAAGTTGCCTGGCCAAGAAGCAGCAACTGCCTCTTTAGTGTATGTTCCATAAGTAGTGATTTATAGATACAACTTACCTTTTTTGCTAAAGTGAGCTCAATATAAGATGAATAAGTGTCTTTTCCTCTCCGTAATGATCACCGTCATCTAAGTGCTTAGTTGCTGGTGTTTTAGGAAGGGAGGAGAAAGGTAGGAATTACTGTGCAAGCTTACAGTTTTGTTTAAAAACTGAGTTTTGTAAAAGAACTCTTTTTTGCAGAAAAATCAGCAAAACTTAATGCACCAAAGTATGTTCTTGAAGGAGTAAATGAAATTATTTTTTTGTATTCAAATGCCTACCTGAATTAACATTTATTTTGTATATATTTTAAGTAAAGAAGAAGCATGTAAAAAATGCTGTCGTTAAAGTTAAGTGTGTGTCCATTTTGCAAAGAAATTTGCATTTAGAGTTTCTTCAAGAAACTAGTAACTGCACAACTACTTTGTTATCTGTCTAATGAGTTGCTTGGCTAATCCACATGTTCTCACCAGATGTCCAGATACCAATACTGAGTCTTTTGAAAGGTGCTGTGTGTTGGGTATTTAGTCCAGAAGTCTACCCCAGTGAGGTCACCAACTAAGTGTTGTTAACGTTATGTTGCTGTGGTGTAAGCAGGGTACAAGTTTGAAAGCTTGTCTGATGCCACACAGAAAGTCTGAAGATTGAGTCTAACTCTTAGTCTGCTTTCTGCCACCTTTCTCAGGCTTGGAATATACAATAATGAAGCCTGGAGGTCGTGCCTGTATAGATTATTGTGACCAGGTGGCTGTTTAGGACTGATTGTAGATGTCAGGAGGCATTTTTACTTGGTTATAGTTGTTTTTTTTCAACAGTTTATCCTTTGTATCTAGTATGCAGAATAGCTTGGTCATGCATGGCCTGTGGGTGGAAAGCACCCAGGCTCTTGTGCCAACACTGTTAAATGAGAAGCAGTAGTGCATTTGACATACCTTAACTTCTTGCCAGGCCTTGCTTTTCACAGGAAAGTTCAACCAGGTGCTTGTTTGGTAACTGTGCTCTTATCCACACCCAAAAATACCTCATCCAGGCTATCTGGCCTGGACCTGGAGAGTCAGACAATGCCTGAATGTCACCTATACTCAGTAGCCTGCATCTTTGCTGCACAACAGATAAATGAACTTTCAGTGCTTTCCCACCATCCCTGCATAATATGTTGTTCTATCATATGGGAATTGTTAAATCAAGCTGATACTTTACTCCATTTAGCTCAGACCACTTCAGTTTCTTTTCTCCAAAAGCCATTATAATTCCAGATGTCTGAAGAGTAAGTACTGTGCTCATCCATTCTCACGTTAGTGGCATCTTCTTTGTGGTTACCAGGCCTTGCCGTCATGTAGACCTTTAGGTTTGATGTAGGCTTTGGAAAATGTATGTTGCAAACTGTTATGGAGGTTGGTTATGTGGGTTCAGACTGCCTCAGTGGTGTCTAGAGTTTGGGGCAAGGCAGGTAATTCACCAGATGAATTTTCCCATGGTCTAGGGGCTGATTCGGATTCAAACTTTGCCCTACAGGCAATATGGCTGCAGCAAGCTCAGAAACAGGAAGATGTATGCCAGTGGAAGGCAATTTCACATTGCTACATCTGTAGCCATGCCTGAATTTATATCATTGTTAGTGTTTGCATAAAATTAAGAAACCTCAAACCGTGACTCTAGCATATGCAATGACAGAGTTCAGCACGCTACAGAAAAAATTGGCCCAGCCTGTCTGGCTCTTTCCTGGCCTTGGGCTACCTCCTATCTTGTCACCATAAGCATTGTGCAGCCTTGCTATCAGCCACACCAGAGACATGATATAGTTTAAAATTACTTAGATATGGTATAGTGTAGTTAACTCGGGTGTGTTCATCATTTCAGTTCAGCAGGCGGCTGCACCAATATTTGTGCTGACAACAGGGGATGGAGGCAGCGTGAAAGTGGAAACAAGGATCCAAGTACAAGAAAGAGGTGGGCAATTGCTTTCAGCAGCAGTGCTGAAAGGGCTCAAGGCATTCGAGTGCCCTGCTCTGAGCGGGGGGTTGGACCATGCAAACTCCAGAGGTGCTTTCCAACATCAGCCCTTCTGTGGTCCTGTGAAAAAGATGCATGTACTTGAATTCTCTCTGCATCAAAAAAATGGTGATCTTCAGCTGCCGTCTGAAGTTGAAGGTGCTGGAAGGCTACAAATGCCTCAGCTTTTGAAGCTAATTTTTCCAGGTGCATCTAGCCTCCTGTCCTGCTCAGAAACCCTTTAGTCTGAATAGGATGCACAGCTTGCATTGTATTGGCTACCATTGGCTACCACACATATGAACCTTCACCACAAGTGTCCATAGTTATCCAGAGTGTGTTCCCAGGGCATCCTGCTCCAGTCAGTGTTGGGACAAAGCACACTGGCAGCAGTTGCCCCTTTTGTTTTAGTACTTAAAGGAGATGGTAGTTGATAATGCTGACGTTGTCTTCAACTATGAGCTCGCAAAAATGTATGCAGTTATTTTATGTGACTCTGAAGTAATTCCGAGTCTCTCCCTAAGGCATCTTGTGAAACATTCACATGGGCAAATGACCTCTGGTTCCCGTGGCCATGTAGATGGGTCACTCGTACTGCAATTCTCTTTACAGGCTTCAGGTCTCCTGTGTTACTTACAAAATATAGATGGATTGAATACAAATGAAGAGGAATAGCTTACTTCAGTGTCAACTCCAGTAACACGTGGAAGGTAAAGAGGGAAACCATTACTTAAAAGGGAACACCAGCACCTTTCACTACAATTTGATGCCATGCTCGAAGGTTGCTTGCTGAAATCCGCATACCTGAGGCCCAGCTCACTGGATTTTAACATGACTGTTAACATGATGTAGCTACAACTTTAGTGTGGTTCATTCCAGTTCATTTGTATTCCTCATATGACTTCCATTGTTTACAGGAAAATGTGATATATTAAGAATCTCAAATAATTTATTTTGAATTGCGTGCTTATATAATATTGTGCAGGCTGCATTAACATTAAGGAAGCAGCTAGACCTGAGCAGGAGCCTGAGCTGATACTGAATATGCAAAAATGTTTACAATGCACTGTATGTACTGTGTTCTTTATAAGTAATTCCCCAGTTACAAAGTAAATGGCATTAATTACAATTGTCACAACATAAGCCATGAAAGTTCTGGCTGACAAAAAATATCAATGCAATTACTGCCTTCTGCGTTATTGCGGGGTCATGCTGCATTTTACCATCTCTTGAGTGTCTAATTTGCCAATGTCTGTTCTCTCTGTCCTCATGTTTGAGGCATCATTAATGCAACAAGAATTTGCTGTCCTTACAGAAAAATCACGTTCCCTTCATGTATGTTTTTCTCATGCAGTCCTCTTATCAGAAAACAAACTTTTCCAAAGGGTCTGATAGTCCTGCTCCTGAGCTGAACAGAAAAGAAGGTGGTAATTCTAATAAATCAGAATCACAGTATCGTTCAGGTTGGAAAAGACCTTTAAGATCATCAAGTCCAACCATTAACCTAATCCTGCCAAGTCCACCACTAAACCATGTCCTTAAGCACCACATCTACATCTCTTTTAAATACCTCCAGGGATAGTGAATCAACCACTTCCCTGGGCAGCCTGTTCCAATGCTTGACAACCCTTCAGGTGAAGAAATTTTTCCTAATGTCCAATCTAAACCTCCCCTGTTGTAACTTGTTACTTGTGAAAATAGACTGATACCCACCTCGCTACAGCCTCCTTTCAGGTAGCTGTAAAGGGTGACAAGGTTTCCCCTCAGCCTCCTTTTCTCCAGGCTGAACAGTTCTCTCAGCCACTGCTCATGAGACTTGTGCTCTAGACTCTTCACCACCATCATGCACTAATGTGGAAATGAAGTGCATGCAAGCCTTGCAGGACTCCTCAAAGGAAGCTATATGTGAGTTGATGAAATGGGGAAACAGAATACGAACACACTGAAGCCTGTCCTATGACAGAAAATTTCATACTTTCAAATTCAAATTTCAATATATATTTTATAATTTAAATTGGGAACTAGGCTTTGATGGGAGTGCTTAGAGGCAGCTAGGCTACGTTCAAACCTTAGAGCAAAATTTTACTAGACTGACTGTCTTTAACAATAAGCTTTGCCCGTCATCATCACTATGTATGCAAAGCGTTGGTCCATAGCAATCGTACCCTGGATTAGCTGTGAGCACGCAATCCCAAACCACAGACCCAATGCCCTGTAGTTAGCAGTGCTGGCTGCCATCCCAGGCAGTTTAGTCCCAGAGGTGAGGGTACAGTGACTTGAGAGCACCTGAGCCAGGAAAGCAGAGCTGAGGTGGGGGACTTCTTTTCACTGCCCTTTTGCCTCTCCCTCATATTGCAATCTTGGCCTTTTGTAAGAAGTTTGAGTTTCCAGGCAGATCCTAGCCCTTGGTCTCTTGCCCTGGACTATGTGGTGCAGAAAGCTGGAAAGGTGGGGTGGTTGCTTTCCTAGGACACAGCAGGTACCTTACATTTTGCTCAATGTTTATTTTTTCTTCCTTGGATTTTTTCTTTTCTTAAAGCAAGAGGAGTCTTTTGTCCTCTCAGTGCTGTATTTCAATGACTAGTGTTTGACCATCCGATGGCTGTTTGTCATTCTAGGGCCTCTGCTTTGACTTCAGTGCGGTAAGCTAATGAGGATGGATTAAGTTAGCTTGGGTAGGCTTTTGCTGGAGTGAATTTGGTACATGTGTACAATTTCTACTACGCCAGCAGAACTATCTGTCAGCAAAAAGGAGCTGGTGGGTAGGTAATATCTTCAATTGCTCCATCGAGATACAGAAGAGGAGATGCTGTTGGGAAGCACCTGGGTAGAGCAAAGGTGTGGTAAGCAATGGGTCTGACTTGATGTCATAATACAAATTCTAATGACTGTTGTGCAGAATCTCTGCAGAGCTGTTATTGGCCTAGTTTATATGGCAGTAATCAGTGGAAATGCTAATGTGTAAAAATCCGTATGTGTAGTACGAAAAGCCACACATACTTTTCTACGTAGCTGATCAGAAGAGAAAATTGTAATAATTTATTCTTTATTTATGAAAGTTTTGAGGTATATAAGAAAGAAACTTCTTCATCCTTTCAGTAAGTTTTTATTAGATTATTTGATGGTGAATGTGATTTTTTTTAACATATACTTGCAACAGCAGTCCACTAATTTCTGAATACCACTGACTCTTGTGTGCGAAGCAGCTCATAGTCCAGGGCTTGATCACAGCCGAGGGGCTTGCTTGTACCACTGGCAGATACTTGGATGCTCCATGATCTGTCATAGTGGACACTTGGGCTCAGGGACTCAGAGCTCAGCTGAGCACCTTGTTTCAGAACTCAGCAGTTGAACTTTGTGCACCCAGGAGACTAAGGGAGCATGTGTGCAACTAACACCCTCTCTATCTTTCTGGTGCAATATGGCTTCTTATGGACAGCTTATGTCCCTGACTGCAGATACTCTTAAACCCAGGCTACCGAGAGCGCTATCTGACCAAAGCAGCCTTCTTGTCTCCTGTAGCACATTATTATTATTTGTGGAAAGAAACAAAGTGGTCATCCAGAAGGAATCAGTGTGGGACTGGAAGGGAGGATGATGGCTTCCCCCATGCAGTCCTGGGGTACATATATACTTCTAATAGAAAGAGAAATGGGCTTGAGCACTGAATCTCTGATTCCCTGGGGTGAGGAGGAAGCTCACTCCCTAGTGCTGTTTTGGGTGCTCCAATTTGTGTCTCCAAGACAGCTCTGCTATAAAAAGGAACAAGGTGGACAGGCTGTAGTGCAGGGACTGGACCTTTGCCCTCTCTTTCTTAGCTTGAGACCTGGCAACCTCATCTTCCTTCTGGCTTGTTGATCGTGAGATTTTTGGGTGTGCCAGGAGCAGCAGGAAGGCATCAGGCGGGTGCCCTGGGCTTCTGTGCCATGGGCCAGAGAGGACACCAGTGGCATGGGCCAGGGCGTCTTGGATGCCCTCTGGTGGCAGAGGCTCCTGTAAAAGTGTGCTTATTTACCTTTCCCAGGCTCCCTGGCTACTGCTGCTGTGGATGAAAAACTCATGTTTTGCCTTTTTTCTTCTAGTAGCAGGCAAGTGGCTCACACGATGTGGAGCTCCAGGGGACAAAGGGGAGTGTGCGGTCTTTCAGAGCCACTTTCCCTGACTCCAAGGACTAGCTCCACTGATCCCTTTTAGTTGGAGAGTAAGCCCAACAGTTATTTGACCCAATGTAATGCTATTACTATTCATAAAATGCATTGTACACATGTAAATTGTTGCCCTATTATATTACACTGAAAAGCCATATTTTGGCATGTCAGTGAGTTGCCTGAAGCAAGAAAATGTATGGAAGAAGATAAACAGTATAGCGTATGCTGATATCGGTGGCTGCTTCTCTTCCGTTGTATCCCCTGAACGTACTGGCTTGGCACTGCTCTTTCATGCAGAAGAATAAGGATTAGGTTTGTCCTGCTGTGAGATGATTCATGTATGGGGAATGTGCACGTTCAGAAAGAGTGAGATTTCGAGAGTACATCACTGAAGAGAGGCTTATGATAAGAATCAATAATAAACCAATAGCTGAACAGGGAAACATGTTTTATTTAATAAAAGAAATTTAAACTAAAGATGAAATCTTAAGCAGTGATTATTGCTTGTCTGACCATTTCTGCTAAACTTGCTGTCCTTCATTCTTTTTTTAAAATGTGTTTTTAGATATACAGTTAATTCTTTTATTTTAGGTAATATGTACATATTTATGTATATTTATATTAGATATTTTCTTTTATACGTGTGTGTATATATTTTTATAATATGCATTCCCTGAGGTGGTTTTCCAATTTTATTATATGATTTTGCTTTAGTACAATGTTGACACTTGCATAATATTAGAATAGGGCTGGATTTTTAAAGTTAATATAACAGCAACTAGATGTCAAACTGTTATCTAAAAATGTCTGAGATATGAGCTTATATTTAGCAAAATAAAAGTATTTCCTGACTTTGATATTATTCATGCTTTCCCAGAGATGTTAACATAACCCTGTAATTGGCATGAATTCTATCCAGCAATGAGCACTGTAGGAAATGCATTTTAGGTTTGTTACTTGTTTTAAGGCACAGTGGAAATTCATAGGATATAACAAGCAGTGCATTTGAGTATGGCTGATTTTCTTTCTGTACAATTAATTTATTCTGAAGGGAAAGGGAACATCAAGCTTAACATATTTCTCAGTAGAAAGCCTTCTCTGAAAGATTTTCATTTGGATATAAGTACCTAATTTCCAAATAGCATGTTATATTAATCTTAAACAGACACTTTCAGAAAATCTACATTTGAACTCTCTCCTCCGCAAAAATAAAAACAAACAAACAAACAAAAAAAAAGGCAGTACACAAACATAGAGCTAGAAAACAGTTATTCTGCTCAGATTTCAGCTTTTGTCTTCATTGTGAACAACCCGGGCATGACAACATGGTTCTGGTGTACAAGCCCTGAAAAATAAGATTTACAAAGCAAAACCACAAATAAGACTGCGATTGTCTTTAGCTTGTCAGTTTGACTTCTGTCTGAGGGGATAAAAGGCAAGTGCTCATGCCACTGGAAGACTGCTTGGAAACCTACGCGGAGCTTATTTATACCTCTCATTTTGGTTCCCACTGGCCAGGTAACCTCACCAGAGAGGGCCCTTCTTCCAGCCACTGCAGATCCCTCAACATGACTGTTGGTCACAAGTACTGGGCCAGTCAGAACTGGTATACAGTACCAAAGGAAAAGCATGCCAAAACAGCATCATCATCTTCATCATTGCCAACTGCTGCATGGGAGAGAGCCTCCCAAGCCTCTTGCTCCCTGCTGGCCACTTTCCTTTTTCCCTCTTTACCTTCCTGTCTCTTTTTTTAACTTTCCCTGTCAAGTAACTTCCATCATTTTAGTCAGCATATGCCGTAAGTTATGGATGCTGCTAATGAGGCTCTGTGCCTGTAAACTTGTGCAGCAAGTACCCATTTCAATTCTTTTTGATTTCTGTTGGGGGAAAACTTGTGGACAGGGTAGGCACTGAATCAAAGGGAGATGGAGCTAGAAAAGCACAACACTTTTTGCTGAGCTCCATGATGATTTTTTTTTTTTTTTTCCATTTAATTTGATCGAGCAGAGTTGAAAAACAAAGCAAGCCAAATCCAAACCATTGTTGCTCAGGCAACAAGATATAGCTAAGAATGAAAACTGCAGCTTCATTAAAAGCGATGTAAAGGACGTACTGTGGTTGCCTGCGGAAATCTGTGTTGATCAGATTCTGGGTGCATTATGAAAACGTCAATTTCAGTCAGTTTTGCTACAGAAGCAGCAAAGCTTACAATGGGAAGCTGGTTTGCATTTGCTCGTATGCATTTGAACACTGCTGCTATTTGGAAGTTACTGTAGGGAATATCCATTGACTCTTCAATGTATTTTGGCAGGCGCAGAAGAGAGAAATGTGGTTAATAGCCTCTTGCCAATATTCGGTTCTGCTGGATATATCATACAGCCATCTAAGAAATCTGACAGGCTTCATAAAATTAGCCTCAAGCTAATTAGTAATGTCAATGTTTTTTAAAAGGCTGTTAATATTGTTGCTGTACATCATCCAGAAACTCAAGCAGGGACCAGCACCCTGTGTATTCACTAGATACGGCAGTGTCATAGCCATGAATTAAAAACTTCCTGAAATCTGAAAATATTTCTGTCCTTTTATCTCTTCTGTACTCCTCTGTTCTCACTTATAATCCAAATTTATTTTATTGACTTAGTTAGTGTTAACTTAATCTATGTAACTGAAGAGAAAGCAAACACACAGCAAGACTTTCCTTCTTGATGGTTTATTTTGGTGTTATACATTCCTGATTTTGAAATAGCACATACAAATATGAAGAAACTGCTAGATTCTGCACTCAGATTATTGTATCTCATGATATTTGATATTTTTTCCACTTTAGTCTCTGAGTGCTTGAATTATTTAATGAAAGGGCAATTTATTAGGGGGAATATTTGATTAAACAATGAAAGAGGTATAAAAAGTAAAAAAACCACACCACATTTTATATACAAAAAAGCGCACATGTGTGTTCACAATATTGTTCCTCTTTATACTGCAGTTAAGGAATAGGAATGTAGAAAGCCAGCAACCTACTAATGTTCTTCTAATCAGATGCTAACTCGGTTAAAATCTTAGACATGCTTACTCTTAGCAAATAATGTGCAATTGCTATTTGTATGGTGGGGTTGAGTCTAAATGTTTCAGCCCAGATTGGCCTCACTGTGTTAGACACTACAGGCAAACAGTATGACACCATCCTACCACATAGACCTTATAGATTAAATAGTAAGGACAACCGAATGCTGAGAGGTGAAGGGGTAGGCAAATGATTGTCTTTATTTTACAGAGGGGGAACCAAACCAGAGATTGGTTAAGTGAGATACCACAAATCGAAAAGGTGCCCTGCAACAGGAAAATAACCTAAACTGGGTTTCCTGTATCAAAGTCCAATGCATTCAGCAAGTTAGCATTCTTCCAGCAATGACAGCTGTAGGAGTAAAGGAAGAGAAAGTATACCTAGGTATTAGTTGAAATTTCTGACCGAATAGTGAGTCATTAGGTAAAAAGAGGAAACTGGAAGCTGGAGGATAGGAAAAGCTAACAGCAAAGCTCTTAACCTATGAACTATTATTTCATATATATTTAAGGTATAACTGCCAAAATAAGATGTTTATTATAGATTTATTTCCAGTAGGAGACTTTATAAAAATGTGTGGATCTTACTTTTTTCAGTTCTATTTCATCAGCTGTTGGAAAGACTGTGTTGCCTCTCAGCTTCCAGAGATCAAAGTGTAGGCAGTGAAAAATAAAGTAATCTGCCACTTTGGAATAATTGGCAGCAGCAGGCATTCCCAGAGCAAATCAGAGTGCAAATCAGATGGTGAATCAGTGATCTCAAAAGAGGATTACTTTGGATTAGCTGTCCAGTGAAGCAGGCACTTTGTGTAACGCAGCAGACAGCTCCAACGTGAGCCAACTCATTGCTTATTTTGTGTTTGGTTGTTGTTTTTTTTTTTAAAGTACATTGTTTTGTCAAATGGATTTTCATACACTAATTAGCAGTATTTTGACAGCATTTGTGTCTAGAAGACAGGTTATGTGACCTACTACTAAGCAACTGAAAATTAATGGCCAGACTTTTGGGCGAGGGAGGAGGTGTGGTAGGAAGCAACCTAAGCTGCATTTTGGTTGACAGCAGTTGCATGTAGGTTTAAACGCTACTTTGAAGGTTCTGTCTTGATCGTCAATTGCAGCTTACAGCTTGATTTGTGAGGCAGGGAGAAGACAATGCTACCTGGCCAGGGTTCAGTCCCACTGGTTCTCTAGTTTAAGTCTTTCATATTTTAGTGATGCTTGAAGGAGAGCTTTATTACCATTTTACTGATAGTGTGTGTTACTAATTAATCTGCTTTTCAGTTTAGTAATATTTACTCCATCATGCCTGTAGCTGTGAGGTCATTATTTTACATGGTAAATCGGTGTGACACCTACCTGTTGAGTTAGGTTCTGTCAATTTATTAATAGAGCTAAAACCATTATTGGCTGCATTTCCCACCTCATAAAGTTGGCTTGCTGGCTTAAGAAGCACCATCCAGAACCAGTCTCTGGGGATGGGGGGCGTGGGGTGTGCTGTAAAGGGATGGGAAGAGAAATGAAGGACAAGAGCTCACTTGGACATCATACACTAAAAGTAGGGAAATTGTGCATAGTCTGTGTATGAAATGGTATCTGTTTCATTATGCAAGGAAGACAGTCTTTGAAGGGAAGCTCAAATCTTCTGGGCAGTATAAAATCCCTGGGGAAGAATAGCAGAAGTAGCCAGCCGTTATTGTGATGATGGAAATAAACACGTGCTGAAGCTCTAGATCCAGGCATCTTTACATTAAGGCAAGTCCAGCTGCAGCAGCACTATCGTCTCCCCTGTTTAGACAGTAACAGCTCCAGACCATTGTCCTGCCTGTACTCTCGCCCCCCGACACATCAGGGAGAGGTACGAGCAAGCTAAAACTGCAGGATTCACCAATGAAGAGTGATTTTGCACCATTGTTTCTCTGTTCAGAGCAAGCCTAAACAAGTGCTGGGAAGCTTGATCCCTGCTCCAGATAAAGGTCAGCCAGTT
Source organism: Leptosomus discolor (assembly GCF_034619465.1). Lineage (NCBI taxonomy): Eukaryota > Metazoa > Chordata > Aves > Leptosomiformes > Leptosomidae > Leptosomus > Leptosomus discolor. The sequence goes on along the minus strand of NC_141391.1, from coordinate 109,464,987 downwards.
GCTTCTGATTCAATCCCAAACTCATCATTCTGTCAGAGGTTTCCTCCCCTGTATCGTCAGCTTGATCTCTCTGTTGGACTCTGCAACAGGCTAGAAGTATGCGAGAAGATCACAATCGCTCTTGAAGTTTCTTTTGAAACGGGCAAAAGTGTCTTATCCCTGGTGCCTACTGTCCTAGGTGAGACACCAGTTTCAGCAATGAACAAAGTAATATGAAGAGTGACAGGGAGGCTTACACTTCTAAACTGCTGGGATGGAATGAGGTCAAGTTTGGCAAAAAGCATTACATCAGCTGGAGGAATCCTCCTTTAAAATAAGACTCTTGCTGGCCACACCATTTATGTGTTCTACCCTTCCTGGTCAAAACCTCTACTGAAAGACTCTTTACCCACTGAAGGCTGTGACAAAGATGTTCAGGTATGTTTCTGCAATAAGCAGTATGAATACATATTGTCTTTTAGGTCTATTTGTAATGCAACTCTGTACGTTCTCATTCACCTACAGAGTGCTGCTACTGAAACGTACCAATGATCTTCTGCCACAAAGCAAACATCAGAATCTCTCATTTTAATACAAGAAATACTTATTCAAAGACATGGAAATGTGGGCTTGCAGGAATTGATAGAAGGACTGTGATACAGGACCCAAACTCCTCGGTTGCTTTGGAAGTGTTGTAAATCCACCTGTATTTAGAATAGAGGGTTACTAAACATTAATGACAAACTTTAACAGAATAACATATAAAACTTAACAAGTTTCTCTCTTGTGGCAGATTGGCAGCCTGTAGATGTGTACATGTCAGAGAAAGAGATGACACTGGATTCTTATAAAGTATATTTGCTTGTCTTAAAATTCCTTCAAGACATGACAAAGTGCTAAAGGCACCTGAACCTTCGCACGTGCAATCATTTGTTATAATAATAAAAGTAAATTAATTTGCTTATAAAATCTTCCCATCCCTGGAAATCATTCCAAGATGCCTGGGTGCCAGTATAAGCAAGTTCCTAAGCAAATGTTTCATTTGTACATATGAACAATTTTACTAAAGTGACATGTCTGAAGTTCAGATGTGATTTTCCCAAGCATGTGTTAGTTCATTATACAGGAAGCGAAAATCAAATCTCTATATACATATGTGTATCATAGGATCATAGAATCATTAGGTTGGAATAGACCTCTGAAATCTAGTCCAACTGTTGACCTAATACCACCACGTATATATGCAGATACATATCTTCCTCTTTCTCTCCGTACAAAAGACACATGTATATAAAATCCCACTAGCAATTAGATGAATTTTTAAGCATTACCCAGTTGTATTTGACTCCAGCCTCTCCTAGCTTCCTTAGGTGTGTGCATCAAAAGGTACAGATAGGTCACAGAATCAGAGAATGGTAGGAGTTGGAAGGGACCTCTGGAGATCATCTGGTCCAACTCCCCCACCAAAGCAGGTTAGCCTAGAGCAGGCCACACAGGAATGTGTCCAGACAGGTTTTCAATATCTCCAGAGAAGGAGACTCCACAGCCTCCCTGAGCAGCCTGTTTCAGTCCTCTGCCACCCTCAGAGTGAAGAAGTTCCTCCTCATGTTCAAGCGGAACTTCCTGTGCTCCAGTTTGTGCCCGTTGCCCCTTGTCCTGTCACTGGGCACCACTGAAAAGAGCCTGGCCCCATCCTCTTGACACCTGCCCTTTAGATATTGATAAGTGTTGATAAGGTCCCCTCTCAGCCTTCCCTTCTCCAGGCTAAAGAGCCCCAGGTCTCTCAGCCTTTCCTCATAGGAGAGATGCTCCAGCCCCCTCATCATCTTTGTGGCCCTCCGCTGAACTCTCTCTAGTAGCTTCTTGTCCTTCTTGAACTGAGGGGCCCAGAACTGGACACAGGTCGGTGAAATGAGAAGGCAATTCTGTGAAATCCATCATTCACAAGATTTGATGAATGACAAACCTTTAGTGAATACCAATAAATACCTAATAAGGAGACAGCCATAACTTTCCTATTTGTGTGACATCCGATTTTTTTTCCAGTGTTCAAACGTAATTGGGCTGTAGTTGACAGATAAGAGAATCTTACATGCATGCAAAGAAACAACACAGTTGGTGGCTTAGCTTTTGACTTAAGAGACAAGAGGATTTCTTGATATCATGTATTTTTGATGTTGGAGATCATGTTTGTTGTTCTTTTTTTCCCGTAGAACATATTCCCAAAAGGAAGATGCATAATGATATTATGTGAAAGGATAGGAAGACGTATTGTCTTATATTTTATTGCTAGCTTCACTTACACTATCCTTATCAAATATAAATCTTCTGCTGATGTGAACTGAACTCAGAGAAATAACAGCAAATTATACAAGCTATGGCTATCTCTGTCCCTCTTCTTTCCTAGAGCCTTAACTTGTAGTTATGTCTCCACGTTGGAAATGGCAAATGAATTTAGAGTGATAGCTGCTCAGCAGTCAGTGGTATGTATAGAAATTGGATTTGAAAGTAAGCATATTTTCTGCTCCAAGCTTTCTCCTGTGGCTGAAAAGGCAACCAGCTTATATTTTGCTGTGGTAAGAAAGTGTACCTGAGAATAAGTGAATCATTAAAACCCAGTGTAGTTTCTGTTTCCTGAGCTCCTGGATGTCTTTGGGCTTAACGATATGTATTAAGCATTCGTAAATGTCAATACATGGGAATTTTCTGACCTCACAGCTTTGCATCTGGTTTCCAGTTCACCATCTATACGCTGTCATATCCCAAATATATGCTGCTCTGCTGAAACAGGGCAATGGCTTACGTTTTGTTTCCTACAGTGCTGTCACTAGTACACCTTGGGGTTAGCTAGACAACGGAGGGACCGCATTTGGCTGCTCAACGTGCTTGAAAGGGGCGGAAGAAAAAAATGCACTTCCTGAAGTCTACCGCCAGAGAGAGCTTTTGTCTTGCTAACATTGGTAGGCACACTGCACAAAGCAGTGCTTCATCTCTCGTCTTGTAGTGGGAGTATTTATGGGTCTTAAATTATTCCTCTTTAGGTATGAGAAAGAGTGTAAAGTACCGAAATTTACAGCATGGATAGGAAACATAAATGCTCTCTGTGTGTGTGTGTACACGTGAATACAAGTCATTTTAGTTGCACACTTCGTCCTGTGACTATCAGACAGCTTAGAAAATGGTAAAACTGATATCAGCTGGGGGAAAGCTCTAACAAGCTGAATGACTCGTATCTACAAAGTTCCTGACCTGATACCGGTTCTTCTGATTTTAGCTTGGTCTCCTGGTATGGCCAAGAGGGTGAAGCGCATTTTGTAAAGGGTGGAACTGCGCTTGGAGTTGAGCTGGCTGACAGGGGACCTATGCTGCAGGTTTCTCCTTTGCCGTGAAATCTCAAGCATAATCTTGCTCTGGGAATATAGCTTTTGTTTTCCACCACAGACATGTGACACAGCAGCAAAATATTTCTTAAATGTATGTGATCACATCTTCCTTCAGATTTGAAAATACTCTTTTTGATCCTTCTGGATTTCTAAGTGGAACACCAGCTTCCATGAAATGGACACAACTTTACAGAAATTTTTGTTTCACTTTTCATTTATCTGCTTGGTAGTGCTTGGAGTATATTTTACCTGGTGTCTCATATTGTTTGTGGCAAAGACACCATCCTTGGCTCAGGAAGAACGGCTGGTGGGTCAAAGCTCTGAAGCTGTTTCTGGGAGCTGTCATGACATGGTTGCAGGCTTCGAGGCTTCTTTCCTGGGCATTTGGTGTTGCAAAGAGGATACTGGGCAAAACAGACCATAGCTGTGGTCCAGCATCTCCACTGACCTCATGGTTACAGATGAAGCAACCCCCTCTCTGCCCTCCCCACCTCCAATATTGCTTCTCTACTTTTATTGCAAACGTGTGCTTGCAGTTTTGAAAGCGAACAATACCATATTCACGTGGGCTTCCTGAGGTCTGTGTGGAAATGGATGGAAACCTTCATTGAAGCAATGATGCCCTTCATTCTCGTAGGAAGATGATTGTTATCATTCAGTTCTTTCACTTAACTGGCCCTCACCAGTCCTTCCCACATTAAAACTTCAGGGACTGCTGGGGAATAGGCATGTTCAGGCCTGTAAAGGAACGCTTCTCACTGCAGGTGGAACAACTGCAGCTGACTCTGTATTCTTCCAGAAACCATCTAGTCTTAGGAGTGCCTCACCTAGGAATTTCTTAGTGTCTTTTAGATATTCCTTATTGCAATGTCCCAGCGTACTCAACATTTTTTTTTTTTTTTTGGTAGAAACAGATAGAACAGCATATCTATGTAGCTGCCAAAGCAACACATATCTTCTGAGCCAAACGCATGACAAAAGTGCACACAATCTAACTGTACATACATGTGGACATACAAGAAGCCCTGAAGAAAAAGGCTGTGTTAGAGGTCATGTGAGCTATTCTGGCAGGTTGTATCAAGCCAACTTAATTATAGGTTGTCTTAATTCTGCATTCTGGGTTTTGTGTGTGTGTGTGTGTGTGTCACTAAAGAAATAACAACACTGACAGTCAACAACTTTTGTGAAGTCCTAAAAAAACTAGGCTATTAATTTTGGTTTGGGATTCATATAAACAAAGCTTCCAACTTCAGTGGTTCCTCTTAGGAATGGGTGACTGCACTCAAGAATCCTGCTACAGAAACAGGCTCTAACTTGTTTTGCTTATTTGAAAAAACATTGTGGCAGTAGATGTATTCCAATTTAGTTTTCAAAAATTTATTTTAACAGAAATGAGCGTCCTAAATTCATTCCACCTTAATTTTCACCTCAGAGTGAGCTCTTTATTCTTGAGCATTGCATTAGCTTCTTGCTGTGAACCCTGTGGTATTCCAGCCCTTGGCATCAACAAGGACAGACACGTCACTGCACCACTTGATTGACCAGATATGTAATCAGGGCTGATCATATCAAAATCTCATCAGCTCCAAGTGAGGTTTTACAGTTGTTACAATTCAAGACTGCTTTACAGTAAAGGTGAAAAGTTGTCTTAAATAACACAGAATTTGACCCTGCAAGATATTGAACACCTTTGATAATATGTGAAATTCTCCTCTTAGACACTTTCATCATTCAGAGTTAATGACAATTATAAAAAAATCTTTACTCCTGCCACTAGTCTTTGCCTGCAGTCTTCTGCAGTCTTTCTGATAATTTCATGAAGGGCTTAGCATGTGAGCAAAACACAAGTCTGTCTTTCTCTCAAGCCACTGAGTTTGCAGCTGAGAAAGCACATGACCCAGTGGATCCCTTGGTAACAAAATCTCCAGGATGCCCTTGAACTGTCAACATGCAGTTCTGTTCAGGAGACTTGGGCATGCAGCTCGAGGTGTGCAGGTGCTGATGTCTCCTGAGGACACCTGGTTCTTCAACTGGGATGTAAGGATGTGAAACAAAGCATTTCAAAACTTCAGCAGACTGACTGTCTAGCTGTCTGTGGATGCAGCTCAGCGCTTTTGCAATTGCTCTACAATTTACTGCTGTACACGAAGGGGAAGGGTGTTGCCCAGGGCATGGACCAGCCCTCTGCCCAGCAGTGCATGGTCCTAGGGCCAGCTGTGCGATGCTGCCCTTTGAAGGAGCGTCGACTCAACCATTTGTCAGACCACGCTGTGAATCAGCTTGAGGAACTGATTTTGTTGAAACATAAGCCAGTAAAACACAGCACCACAGGGAGCTGTGCCTGCCCACCTGCAAAAGCAGAGGAGGCTGCACTGGGAAGGAGGTGTGGAGAAACCTGGGAAGGCACAAAGCCGGTGAATGCACACCAACTCACTGGTTGAAACATGTCTCGGTGTGAACAGTGTTATACTTCTGTGTCTTCCCTCATGGAGGGTAAGCGGGGTGTGAGCTGGCAGCACGCAACACCTCAGCCCAACCTGTGCCCCAGGCAGGCGCGGAGCGTTGGCTGACCAGCTGCACCAACATGCCAACTCCCCACCATTGCCTGCCTGACCTTCTTCCACCCTGCCTGGGCTTGGGCACGCCTCCATGAGGCAGCGGGACCACAGCAAAGGCTGCAGCTGGTTTTCTGCCTCTTTAATGAGCGGCTCCCAGAAGGGGCTGGCAAAGGCTGGGGCTGGCTCAGTGGTGGCAGTGGGGAGTCAGGGTGCTCTGGTGCTGAAGGAGGGCAGGTGGGGCAACGAGGATGCCTTCACTTGGCTCAGCTGGCCAGGAAAGCACAGTGCCAGCATGAGGTAGTCCGCTTCAAAAGCTGCTGCACCTGGAGGCTCTTGGTTTGCCAGGAGAGCAGGGTATTGGTGGAGTTGCATCCTTGCTGTCTGAGGGCTTCTGGACCTGGATGAGAAAGCATCCTCCATTTGATTGGGGGGGGGAAGAGAAGCTGTGAAAACAACGGAGACTCCAGCGCTTAGGACATCTTTTCAATTACGCTGTCATCCCCTAGTGTGCCTGATCTATCTTGACAGATTTTAACACTTCTTTTCTCCATAAATGACTCCTCCATCCTTTCCAGATGTACCTTTGTGGAGTTTATAAAAGGGAAGTGACACACCAGACTAGCTGCTCTGCCCTGCTTTCATAAATGCCATGGTGAGGTTGAGAGTTTATGCTGGGTTTTTGAAGCAGAGGACTGAAAAATTACTTTTCTTCCTCTTCTATCAGTGTTTTAGCCCGGGGCTTCCAATTGCAGCATGTTTCTTAGCTCAAGACTTACCAAAGAGGTGAAAACTGGCTCCAAGGAGCAGCAGTTCAGAATGGAAGTGGTATACAGTCTTATGATGTAAAATAGCTGACTCAGAGGGAAAATAATAGGAATTTTTACAGCTAATTTCATGCAGCATTTGTGGTGGGAGGAAAAGGAGGTTACTATCAGATTCAAACTGCAGAGCAACACAAGAAGATTTATGTCTTTGAGGCAGTGAAAAAGCCATCTTGTTACGGATGACAGGCACCACACTTGCTTACTGATAACTTGTCCAGCAAGAATGCTTTAAACTATGGACGATGAAAGTAGTTACTACTGGGTCTCAGAGTAAGGACCATACTGCACAAAACACCTTCTGTTTGTGTTTTGGGCTCTACATTTTCTAAACAAGCCTGAAGAAGCCTGTGGTCCATTTCAGAGACTTTTAGAAGGATTAATCCTCCCACAAGGCTGAGAAGTAGAGAATAGTGGCACTAGTGCTTAGCACATGGCTGTACATGATCTCAGACATAAATAGATTAAACTTTGCAATCAAATTCAGTATTGCCACATTTTGCAGTTGAAGAAACAAGCACAGACAGGTTACTGGTAATGCATTTGCAAATGGTCATCCCCAAAAAATCCAGTAACATAGCTAGAAAGAGAGCCCATATTCAAAGACAGCTTCACAGCCATGCTCTCACCAGCTTTGGCTTCAACGAGCCAAAGGACAAAGAAAGGTAGTGCAACCGTGACAGGAGCTGGCAGTGAAAACCCGCAGTGTGTCCTCAGCCTCCTGGTAGACTGATGAAGGTCAGTAGTCATGAAGTGAGTGACTTCATTACTTTGAAGGAGCTTTAACCTGAGAGTCCAGTGCTGGGCTCCCCAGTACAAAAGATATACTGGGGAGAGTCAAGTGAGGTGCCACAAAGGTGATTAAGGGACTGGAGCATCTGTCCTACAAGGAGAGGCTGAGAGAGCTGGGACTGTCCAACCTGGAGCAGAAAAGGCTCAAGAGGATCTGATCCATGTGTATAAATGAATCACGGAATGGTAGAATCATTTAAGCTGGAAAAGGCCCTTAGTATAATCAAGTCCAACGGTTAACCTAACACCCAAGTCCACCACAATACCTGATTGGGGAGCAAAGAAGAGGGAGCCAGGCTTTTGTCAGTAGTGCCCACTGACAGGACGACAGGAGGCGATGAGCACAAACTGAAATAGAGGAAGTTTCATTTAATGTAAGAAAACACTTTTCTTCTGTAATGGTGTTTGACTTCTGGAAGAGCTTGTCCAGAGAGGCTGTGGAGTCTCCGTCCCTGGAGATATTCAAAACGCAGCTGGACATGGCCCTGAGCAGTCTGCTTTGGCTGACACTGCTCTGGGCAGGGGTTGGACCAGGAGGTCTGATTCTGTGATTCTGTGATCTCCTGAGGTGCCTTCCTGCCTCAGCCGGTCCCTGATGCTGCATGTGTGTGTGTGTGTGTGTACATGCAAGAGAGTGACAGTGAGCATAAGGGCTGCTCCGTGGCCTACAGTCAGTGCATGCCACTCATTTCCAGGTAATAATTTAGTTCCTGTTTGCTGGGCAAGCCTCAAGCCTGGCTTGGGAATGAGGGCTCTGTCAGAGCACCATGAATTTGCCTTTCCCAGGAGTGTAAGCAGATATTAATGTGATAAGTGTTTCTGAATAGAACTGATCTTGTGTCTGAATATGATGCAGGAAGGGAATATGTTTATTTTAGTCCAAAATTTCAAAAAGTGTCTTAAAAACAGCAATAAGGACTGTAGAAAACACAGCATCTGTGGCTAAGTTTGCAAAATGAAGTGTTCTGGTTTGCCATGCCAGAGTTAAAGTTAGCAGCACAGTGTAGTTTGTCTCTTCGTGGTTAGTCATGATGAGACAGTCTATTCATCACATATGTTTTTTTTCTATGCTTTCCTCCTCCTCCCCCTCATTCCCACGATAGATGGGACTCACTGAACGAGCAACCAGAGATACTCTCTTTAAATCTTATTCAGCGCTTGACCAGTCTATGTGCTTATGTACTGAGAAATAACATGGACTACTCAGGGGCCTGGAATGTGCCAGCAGGCTCTGTTCACCCCGATCAGCTTCCAATCCCTTTTTGGGTAATTCCCATCTGCAGTCCCCCCCTCAACCTGAGTCCAATGCCCATCAAGTCAGGCTGCTCAGGGGAAGGGTTTTGCCAGAGTGCACTTCTTGGCGCTCAGTGCCCCCATGGCACTGGGCTGCACCCCAGGGAAGCTGGATCCATCTGCTGGATCCTCAGGAAAGCTGGCACAGAGGGCTCCCACTCATACCCAGCAGTGGCAGCTGGTGGTCTGCAACTGCTTTGGGGATGGAGGTACAACGAGCTAATGACAGTTTTGGGGAGATTTACCACAGTGGCAAGAAGCAGCTGTTGGTCCCAGTCCATCTGCAGCACCGTCAGGTCCTTGCAGCCTCCTCAGCTTTGCAGGGTAACTGCCCACCTCGGCTCGTTTCTGACTCACTTGCTTTCGATATGAGCCACGTTAATTTTGACTTTATTTAACACCATGAATTACGGTTGTTGTTTCTGTTGTGGGACGGCTATGAATGGCATGGGAACAGGTGTCCCTCACCCGCCCCATTAGTGGATCAAAGCCTGCATGGGCAGAAGGTCACTTCACCCCACCAGACCCAGCACTGAGCCGGCAGGAGGTGGAGCTGACCTACATACCCACCTAAACCCCAAAGCACACCCTGCTTGGGCTGAGGCAGCACTCAGCCTGGCATGGGTAGTCCTGCCAGACACGTTCAAAGTGGCACACAGTTGCAGCACAAGGGTTTTCTCAGAGGTGTGTAGGTTGGTCAGCTTTTGGTGCAGACTCACAGGGGCAGGAGACGGCATCCTTCCAGCAAAGGCTTGGCTGCAGGCATGGTTCTGTCCTCACGCCAATGCACAAGTGCACAGGAGCTTGTCAGAGTTACAGCTATTGGCATTCAGCAGTAAGACAGGACAGCCTCTAAAGCAGACACCTTGTGTTGAGGAGTGTACACCAACAGGGTGATGTTTAGCAGCCAAACTAGTACCTGAGATAGCATGTTAAGATCAGATGAGTCTGAAAACTGTAGTGCTAGGCAATGCTATTTTCTCTGCTTATATCAGCTACGTAAAATGTATATTTTTTTTTCAAGAGATAATACGCGGCTACAAACAAGTTTTTAAAAAATTAGTCTTGCCCCAGTCACAACTTAAAAAAGGTCTGTGATCAGCAAATGAAACTGAAATATTACAAAGCCCTATAGAAAATGGCACTGTGTGCTGAAGAATCGATTCACCAAAGTCAAAGGTTAACATAAATAATATAAATGATGGTTAAGCTATGTGCTTTTAACAAGGTGAAAAGCTGCGTTTCACATTTAGCTATACAGTGTCTAGGATGTGCCTCTCTGATAACAACATGAAGAATAACAAAGCTAAATTGGCAAAGCCTTGAACTGACCTTCAGTGGAAAGTAACACATCCCCACGGTGGTTTTCCTAGCAGAAAGTGTTCATATCTTGTGAAAGATGATGCTCAACCAGTCACCCCGCTGTCACTACTAAAACTGTTTTAAAGCTTCTTGGATGGAAAAAAACAACGAATACACTTGTGATTGAGATTCGCAGGCATATAGGTGTTTTATTTACACATAAATACTATTACTGAGTATAAACTATCTGCTTTTAGAAGAATATTTTTCTCATCTGATTTTTCCTGTGTGGAAAACCTGGTCTGCTAAATGATGTGCAGTCTAAGAAAATGAGTGCATAACTAGAGTTAGCAAAGAGCTTACATGAACCATGATACAGCACCAAACACTAAAATGTTGAATCCAAACATTAGGCACTTAATTTTGATCAATGCAGTCAATTAACAGATTTGTTATGATTGAATAGGACAGAGCAGAAATAAGGAAACAGATGAAAGCCTCTGGCTACTCGTTTTATTTTTCTGGCACTGAAGGACACTATCGCGTTACTGGCAGCCATAGCTGGTCTGCTTTTCCCGTTGGACCAATGCCTTTGACTCATATGCCAAAACCCTCAAATTCTTCTTTAAGCACTGCGTTATTTTAACAAGTACAAAAACAAGTGCAAGCCAACGACCTTGGCCATTTGCCACACTGAAAGAATACAAGTGTGATTGTTCCAGAACAAGAAGGCGTTTTTTTCTCTGTGGCCGAGCCCAAGCGCTTCAGCCAGCTCTGCTGTGGTGCCCCGCAGCGCCCAGGCTCTCAGCCTTATCGGGTCACACTCACCCAGCAGAAAACCATGCCCTTGGTACGGGCTGTTCTCCTTCACCCCCAGCCCCCTCCCTGGCCAGCCCAAGGATGGGTGGAGGGCACTGCGAGACGACACAACGCCACAGCCAGCGTCAGCCCCTCTGCTGGCAGGAGAAGCTGGAGGGAGCCAGTCCCATGCCTGCTGCTCACAGCCCCAGCTCTTGGGGTCCAGATGGAGCTACCTCAAGCGAGGCAGAGTTACAGCTTAATTTGGGAGGGGTGGGGGCTGGAAACGACAGGACTTTCTCCCACTCCTCCTCGTCTCATCTCAGGGTAAAGTGTTAGTGGAGCCAACTACGAAGATAGCTGATGTTGGCAGGGGCTCGCCTATGCCTCTTGGGGCTGTACACTGAGTACCTCCTCCGAGGTTATGATCACCTGTCAGTTACCGTAGTGAGAAATCTTATTAATATCTTTTTTTTTTAAAAGCTAAGCAAAAGATAAATAAACGGCCTTGGCTTTTCCTTCCCTTTCCTTTGCCTGTCAATATATAGCACCACGGTGCCTTCAAAAATGAATCTCCCTTCTGTCTCAAGAGTTGATTACACAGAGAAAAAACAAATTTTGAGAACCAAGCATTTTGGATGGAGCTGTTGTAAGGGAGTGCTTCACAAGTACATACAATAATAAAAATAAATACCCATTTGCTTCTGGGAAAAAAATATAGAGGATGATTTCAGGCTGACAGAGACCAGTTTGACCTGCCTGCTGGTTAGTGGTGTAGGTGAGTGCATCTTTCCCACGACTGGATTCAGCACTTTTTAAAGCTTTTTTAAAATTATTTTTTATTTTTTTCCCCCCACAGTAGCTATGATTCTATGAAAGAATGGTTCTTTTACAGCATGTTTTTGAAGGGAGAAGGCATTTCTACAATTTCTCTTTTGGCCGGGGAGGGGGGGGGGGGGAAGAAGAAAGTGAAATAGCAGCAGCCACAGCAAACAGGGTTGTTACTTGGTTGTTGGTGTGCTTCAACTAATCTGCCTGGAAAGAGAAGTCCGTAAGAAATGCTCTGCTGTGTCAGAGCAATGGCCCATTTAGCTCAGTAGTCTGGCAGCGGCAAGAGGAGAGGCTGTTCAGCGAGTTCACAGGAGCCTGGCTTCCCATTCATCCGCTCCCCTCCCACTAACCCAGCATTCGCAGCTGCCGTACTCACTGGTGCCAGCGGGCATAGCCCTGCACATTGCCTTTTGCTGAACATTACTGGCAGCAGCTAATTATCAAAGGATTGTTACAAATTGTCATATGTTTGGGTGATGGAGCTTTTGGACAAAGAATACGGCCCAGCTTGTTCCGAATGGCAGTTGCATCAGCATTACGGAGGATGCTCTTGCTTATCAAACGCTTTGAAGCTTATAGCGTGCTGGGAGAGGAGAAATGTTGCCCGTTGTAAAGTTAATTGCGAATTCACATGGTATTATTCCTTCACCTATCTCCACACTGAAAGACCATCTATCCTTAAATAAAGTCACCTGTAAATAAAGCCTTGTTCAAGATTAACCACACAAAGCACTCAAAGCGGTGGCACTTCAAACAAACCTCAAGTCAGACAGGAACACAACTATTTTTTGAAAATGCAGCCTCCATAAACATCTATTCAGGATCACTTTTTAATACCATCTTGGGAAAGAAGGCCCCTATTGTTTATTTCAATGCACAGCTCTAAACAGAATAATTTGCAGTCTATGCTCTTTTAATTTTGAAGTCTGTCTGCCTTGGATTTTGAATTCTGATTAACATATCTACTGGAAGCCACAAACTGCTACCTCTCCTCCCTCAACCCCCTTAAAACTGACTTCCCACAGTATTTTTAGCTTCAGCAGATTAGCAAAAATCGTTGAAAAGGTGAAAACCGTGAAACTCTTTTTCAATAATTTCTTCTTTCTTTAGGCAGATTAAAGAAGTCTTATCATTTAAAGCTGGCATTTGGCTTCACAGAGTACTTATTTTTTTCTGCTGTATCAGGAAGAAAAAATATTTTAAAGAGGAATCACTGGAAGTGTTCTGTTCAGGAACCTGTACCAAACTGGTGTTACTAAAAAAAACAAAGTTAGACTGCCCTTGGTTAATAAACACGATCTTTAGCCATGTTTCTTCACTTATGGGGATACAATGATATATGCTTTGTAACATACACTGCTATATATACTTTGTATGTATGTGCTATATACAGAGGTATTGTGTATCCTTACCAGAAGTCAGTGAAGGCCGCTATGTGCTTGAGTGACCATGGAACCAACACACTCACTCACATGTATTCAAAATACATAGAAAAGCACAATGAATTTTCAGATGCTTTCAAATAGGAGGCAGAAAAAATTCTTAGCCAAATTCTCATTTCAGATACATATGAATGTATCTCACCAATTTTATGAATATAGCCACATAGATGCACCACACGACTTAGACTGCAAAGGCTACCACTATCCAACAATCTATTTCTGCTTTCTCAGCATTGCAATCTACTTTTGAAATAAGGACGAAGATGATGAAGATCTTGAAGTTGTTGTAACAGAGGTTCACACACAAGTTGCTCCAAGACCAGTCTTGGTAGGCCTTTTATTGTTGCTGAGGATTTTACTCAGAGGCATCTTGGTCTAGAGTCAATATAGTACCTTAGAAAATAAGGTGTGAACTGAACTTGCATTAATTATTTTGTTGTGAGTAAAACTAAATGCTACAATGAGAGTGTGTTTTAAATGCTAGCCTAATACACAGACTACACTTTAAAGAATTGGAAAAGGCACTGTTGTGTCATGTCAGATTTTAGACCTGCTGGATGTCATGATCATAGAGAAGAAGCATTCCAAAGACTCCTGGTGGTTTTGCATCAGATTTATTAAACTACTCTTCTCGTTAACGTCATTTCTTGTGTGCAATGTCAGTAATTTTAAGAAGAAAAGCTTGCAGCTAAAGGTGCAATCTGGTAAACTGATGTTTCTCTGCCATTCCACACAGTTGGTCAAGTGCCCCCACACAGTGCTGCTTTCAGGTGAAACACCACTTGTTCATTTAATGCCTCCCTCTGATGGCATGAGGATCTATAGATCCAATGTGTTCTGAGAAGATAACATCATGGGGTTGTCCCGGTAACCCAGCAGGAGTTGCTCTGCTGCCACCTCAACCCACAGCAAGAAATCAATCGGAAACCCGGTGTGTTGATCTCGGTTTGTGGGGATCGTGTCACCAGCATGGTCACACCATGGGATCGTGTCACCAGCATTGGAGCATCTCAAGAAGTTAACGCAGTTGCAGCAGTGGAGGAGCGAAGCCCTTTTGCCAACAACCTCGTGACTCCTCCTTATTCCCAAGCACCCGGCAAAGCTTTCCCTGTGGTTGGGGCAGTCCCAAAAACACACGTACTGCTCTGCCTCTGCCGATGCTTTGGTGTGACTCCGTCCTGCAGACTTCTTTCCTCATAGTGGAACACCTGTAAAAGGCTTCATGAAATCTCCTTGAGCCACGTCATCTTCTAAATACTTCCAGATTTTTTAGATTTCTATCAAATTTCTATCAAGTTTGGGCAAAATTAGCAGAGTTACTGGGGTAGAGTGTGAGAACAGGAGAGAGGCATATAGAAGTGCATAAGCCTTGCCTTGTTAGGTATCAGGTGATTATTAAGAATCAGCACATTTTTCATCAGTGCTAAGTAATCTTCCCCAAAATAATGTATTTTGAACAATTTCTTTAGTATGTAGGTAGGCCCTTTTCCAGCTCATGATCAGCTGCACTTAATTAAAAGGTAGCCTGTTGCCTGACCTAATATCCCCTCACGCTCTTCCATTAGACAAAAACTATATATGAAGGAGCATTGCCCTTTTTGTCCCCTTTTTTAATATAAAAAGAGTTGAAGCTTACCCACATAACTTCAAAAGATGAGAAAGAAAACCAGTGCTAGCATAGGGGCACAAAGGCATGCTATTGCAAATGACATATTAAGAATTTTCTCCTTTTCTTTTAGGTGTACTAGTAGCACATCTGGTGTACATTTAGTGACAACTTTAAATTTCAGTTAGAATGTTTTTGTCTCCATTTGTGCACAAAGTTTTCTTAACTTTGTAAGTCATCACTCTCACTGCACAATTATGACCTGTACATAGCGGTCAGGCTTTTTTCCTCCTGAAGTACTTGACCCGTAGCATTGATACCCATATGTTGCATCAAGGACATTTGCAGCATGCTTATCTCGGGGTCAGCCAGCATATAACAATGACAATATACCCGCATCTACCTAGAGGCTATACTTGCCATACAACAGCAGACATCTTTTATGGCTTGAGTCACTACATTTGGCCATCCGTAGCCTTGCACAGAGGCTCTGCAAGCGACATACATGTAAGTACTGAGCAAGTATTTATTTTTTCTTACACGCACACAAGATCAGCGGGGCTTACTGAGCTGCTTGGCTAAGCACCACTGTGCTGACACCCAGGTAAAATGCTTGAAAAGCCACTGCTGAGCAGGCAGGCAGCGGTCAGGGAGGGATGGTGAGGATGGGGGAGCTGGGTGTGAGAACAGAGCCACAGACCTTGGGGACTGCTGAACTGCACTCACACACCAAACCCACCAATGCTGTTGACACTGATGGCCTGGCTGCCAGCCAGCTGCAGGCTAAACACCCTTCGTTTCTTCCCAATTTCCTACCTTTTCATGTTCATGCTTTACTCCTCAATCCTTGATCTACCAATAAATTGCTCTGTCAACAATCCTACTTCAACCCTGTGTCCGGGGCCTGGGGAAGGACGGCAGCCAAAGGGCGAGAGGGTGTGTAGGGAAGGTACTGGCAGGTTACCAGGAGCGCAAGCTGAGTGTCGGAGGGGCAGGGAGGAAAATTTCAGGTATTACGAATACTGAAAAGTTAACTATAATTTTTCAGTTGTTGTTTATGCTAACTGAAGAACGACGGCATTTCTCAGGCTTGTCACGGCGACTCAGAAGCACAGAGTACACAGAGCAGAGGGAGATGCTAGTGCAGGCAAGGACTGGGGTGTGTCTGAGATGGCTCCCTTAGGAAGGGGCTATAGAAAAGAATTAACTACGTAACTACACCTTCCACTAGCAAATTAATTTGTTCTCAGTAACTGAGGAAAACAGTCCTTTAAATAAACATTCAAGCAGATGGTAGACAAATAAGTGATTGCAAGGTATTTCCTGCAGGTTTCAGGACTCTATGGCAATGGGAACTGTATGGGATACAAATTAAATGGAGGCAAAAAAAAACCAGTAAAGGGTTTCATTTCACCATGGCATCCACCATTGACTGCCAAACAACAATAGCAATTTAGTAGCAGCTTTGTTTCTTCCACCCTACTGCAGAATTTAATCTACCTGGAGAACTACGGCCACTGGCATTCCCTCCATTCCAATACACCGTCTTAACATAACACTCTCATGAAATATTTTAAAAACTTGAAGCCAAGAAGTTGCCAGTATATTTAATCATTGCAAACCAAAAGTGAATAGAGGGCTGCTTCATACAACACAGTAAAAGAAAGGACTTTTAAAAAACAAATAGATTTACTTGCAGACTTTAGGAATTTAAAGCCTTTCTTTCTTTGGCCAGAAGCATCACGATTTTGAGATGTTTTAGAATCACAGCTATTGTGTGAAAGTCTTCTTAACATACAACCCAACTGACTTTAACAGCTTCAGTGCTATTCCTAGAGTTACATTTCCTTAATGTTGTTTCAGTTATACATCACTAATTTTATATCCAGTAAAAAACAGAAACAACACTTTATTCATTCTTAAAACAAAAATTCCTGAGGAATAAAGCAAGCAATCTGCTAATCTGAAAAATAAATTAACAGATTGCTTTATTACATTTCGCTCAAAATTGAATCTCACTATTTAAATGTGCAAGTCAATCTAAATCTTTTAATTGCAAAACAAATTTAACTGCAATCTTTTACATATTTGCCACATGTAATTAGCATTTCCAATTTTGACATAAACAGTTGCAGTATCTAGAAAGTGTTACATGGCAGAAATATTTCTAGTAAAAAAACACCAAACAAACCAACCAATCCTGTTCCTAGGATTTGATTAAAAAGCACCAACGAGCCCCATGCCCCCTACCCATTTTCTGGAAATGGCTTGTTGGCATGGAAACCAGCACAGGCATTATCATTCTGGGGTGCTAACAGAATACCCCTGCCCAATGTGAGATCCCGAGTTTGGGAAAAGGGAGAGGAACATTTCTATAATGCAGGTACTAAGCTGCTCCTAAAAATAGGAAGAATCTGCATAAAACCAATAGATTAAGCTCTTAAACGGACCTAACTTTGTGGTATGCTCTTTTATACTCATACGGAACTCATTTTGCTCAAGCAAAACTCCTCCTTGTGAATTTAATTACTGTCTAATCCAGATGTATGTGTAGCTCTGTTCTCGCTGTTGGGGTCTCCAAGCATCGCAATACAAACAAAGTAACAAAAGGTGTCAGGATTCAGTTCAGGTAAATGTTTTTATCACTAACACATTCCTCTGTTAAAACAGAACTCTGTTTCTGCCCTTTACCACTAGCAATAGCAAAAAACCCAAACCAAACCAAAAACCCAAACCTGTAGCAATTCATTAAGATCCTTCTGTTTAAGTATGCCCCTTTCTGGCCAGTTCTTGTTACCATTTTAAATACGTGGTATCTTATAATGCAAATGAAAACTGGTAAGCTTTAAGCTGTTAATACTCTCAAACTGGATTTTATTTGATAGGTGTTCATAGCCTCAAATATCACTATTGCAAATGCAAAAGTCTTTCCCCTTCTGCCTTGTTAAAACTTGTTCACTACTTACTCAAAATACAAGCATCTCATCCAAATACCCCAAGAATCAATATTTCATATACAGAAATAATTCAAACTTTGTGCAATATTTACACCAGACAGATTTCCCAGTGAAAGTCAGGAAAGCAATGAGGAAAGAAATCCCAGGCATATGATGATACGAGCTTTTCATGTAGCACATTATTTTAAACCAAGAACACAGTCATGTCTGTCTTCTTGAACTCCTCTGGGCTACAGAGCTGTGCAGCAGCAACTCTGGTTCAGAGCTGCCAGAGAGCTGGGGGTACACACTGACCCCCTCTGCAGCTTGAGCTTAAGAAGAATCACAGAATGTTAGAGGCTGGAAGGGACCTCGAAAAATCACCCAGTCCAACCCCCCTGCCAGAGCAGGACCACCTAGAGCAGGTCACACAAGAATGCATCCAGGCGGGTTTTGAACGTCCCCAGAGAAGGAGACCCCACAGCCTCTCTGGGCAGCCTGTTCCAGTGCTCTGTCAGCCAAGGAGTTAGATTTTCCTTTAAGCACATATGCAAGGTATATGCTTTCCTTTCCCTCTGACTCACAATCGTATTATGGGCAAAGCATAAAAAAAAAAATAAATCTGTTTCACCATGGCTTATGTGTTCCAAAAGGTATCCTTTCTAATTATAATCCCTCTTAAAAACAAAAGAATCCCCCTCAACCTCGCTTGGATCAAAAACCTTATCTAATGTAACAAAACCAAAATACTTGAAAATGTAGTAGGAAGGACTTCAAGTGTAGATTCTATACCTTTAATTCTCACAAAAACAAACAGCAAAAGTGTTAAACATAATTCTCCCCACTATCCAGCGAAGTGAAATTAAAGCCCTCGCCAGTCTGATCAGATGCCCGGGGAATTCTGGATCCAGCCTCACTCAGGCTGTACAATGGTCATTTTCACAGATATGAGCAACAACAGGATTTCTCCTGTCACCTTAACACTTGCAGTTATCTTAGTACTGCATTAATAAGATTTACAGAGAGACTTGCACATGGAGATTAAACCATCTTCTGACAACTACCATTAGGGATTAGCTAGGGCACATTTACTTACAGGCCCACTTGCGTATGCGAGCAGTGATGCTACTGGGTTTTTCCCCCTTTTGAACCATAAAATACCAGACAAGTTCAAGTCCCCACTCATACTCTGAGGCTGTTCCCAACTCCTTTCAGGGCCCTTAAAGAAATGTATTATGGAAAAACAACGAAATTAATCACCTGTCCTATGCAGTCCAGGTGTCACTACAGGAACAGCAGTCTGAACCTAGTCTGAACTTCAGCTTACGTCTCAGATTGATTTTAAAATCAGATCTAAACCTTTCTTCATGCTAGTCATTCCTTCAGCTCAGCTATATAAATTACTAGCTGTTTTCACTTGAAGTGATAAAATCAGAAAGCACAAAGACTTTAACTTCAGGGGCGGGGGGGAGCGTTTCTCTCCCCACCCCTGACTTTTTCAGGGCAACTCAGCAACTTTCAGTTACACAAACACAGCTCTACAAACAGCCTTTCTGGCAAAGATTAACTAGTACGGGAGACTGATAGAAGTTTTAAAAAAAGTAGATGCTGTTCTGTTTTATAATGTATCATTACTATTCGCATTTCAAAATTAAAACGCTATCAGAGTCTGATCCAACTTCATAAAAGAATCATAACAAGGTAATGTAATATTATAAATTTATTTAGTTTTGTCAAAGTAATTTTTCAGCATTGAAAATTTCACACATATAAAAACAACTTCAACTTCTATGCATTAAAACCAAAGAATGGATATATTTTTTTTTAAATTTAAATGAAGTGCTGTGCTTTTTTTTTTTTAAAAAACATCTCTCACGAACCATATTCTTCAGTTATAAAGCTGATAAAAATAAGTGATGCACCGCCACAATTTTTTAACATGTGAAATTCATCTCTTTGGGAAGCAATTGTTTTTTTTAAATTGTATCATGAAAGATACAGACCTGAAAAAGAATAAACAATCATACACAAGGCATAAACATTACACAGAGTAATTCAGACATTTTATAAAGAGATCTGGAAAAGTACCTAAAATAGTGATATTTAGTATAAAATTTCAATAATAAAATATTGCTCATAATAAATAAGAAAACTTGAGTTTCATTAATACTGCTCTCCCCTTAAAGCTCTCTTAGATGTAACATGATCAGACCTGATAAAAAACTTAATTTTTTATTTTCCCTCTGTATGAAGGAAGCAGGTTTACAGGCTTCAGGTCATTCTTTGTTAGAAACAATTTTATTGTCAACAAAACACAGAATTCATTTAAAGGCTCATGCGTAGTTATGGGGAAAAAATAATAATCCCTAAGTGTGAATAAACCTTATTACAGTTCATTTTAGTATGTAAAATATTTGCCTTTTTTGTTAAAACCCACAGAATAAGACTTCTCACGGATTACGAATGCAAAGAGAAAGCTGCCCAAGTTTCCTCAAAAGCTTCTAAATATCTGTGCAGCCGTACTTAATGGTTATCAAAGCTGTTTGGGAAAGTTAGCTCTATAGAGGAACAGAAGTTGTATCCCTTTATGTGGGGACATTTGATTTCATCCCCGCCCGTCCCATCTGTAGACATGGCAGTTTGGAGCAGTTCTTCAGCAGCTGCTCAATAGCAATATGACGGACATTGAGTTCTGAGGCCAAAGAGTCCTTTTCTTGGACTTGCTGCGTCAGCTCCTCAAACACATCTGCAAGAACATCATCAGGTTAATACCCTCAGTCCTCATACTTTCACAGAGTCTACAAGCATTGTCAAACACTACTATGAAAGAGACATGGACGTTTAGGGGGCTCATGCACACGAACACCACTTTTTGTGCTTCCAGCACAGCTTGCTGCAGGCATTGTAAACTGAACAGGATCACCAGTTTATAGTTTTAGGTGACCCGAGCCAAGATGGATCAGTTTACAACTCAATATGAAGTTGATTCTGATTGTATCAGAAAGAGCGTGGCCAGCAGGACCAGGGAAGTGACAATCCCCCTGTACTCAGCACTAGTGAGGCCGCACCTTGAATACTGTGTGCAGTTTTGGGCCGCTCACTACAAGAAGGACACTGAGGTGCTGGAGCGTGTCCAGAGAAGGGCAATGAAACTGGTGAAGGGTCTGGAGAACAGGTCTTATGATGAGCGGCTGAGGGAACTGGGGTTGTTTAGCCTGGAGAAAAGGAGGCTGAGGGGAAACCTTGTCGCTCTCTACAACCACCTGAAAGGAGGTTGTAAGTGAGGTGGGGGTTGGTCTCTTCTCCCAAGTAAGAAGCCATAGAAAGAGAGGAAATGGCCTCAAGTTGGGCCAGGGGAGGTTTAGATTGAACACTACAAAAAATTTCTCACTGAAAGGGTTGTCAAGCATTGGACCAGGCTGCCCAGGGAAGTGGTTGAGTCCTTATCCTTGGAGGTATTTAAAAGATGTGTGGCACTAGGGACACGGTTTAACAGTGGACTTGGCAGTGCTGGGTTAATGGTTGGACTCGATCTTAAAGGTCTTTTCCAACCTAAACAATTCCATGATTCCAGTGGAAAAAAACACAAAGAAAATACCGTATTCTTCCAGTGCCAGTTTGCAACACCCAAGGAGGTCACATAATAAAAGTACCTAGAAGCTTCCTGTTTTACATGAAAATATGATATATAGAGATTTCAGTTCAAAACTTAACTGGTAGGCAAGTCATCACAATTTATATTTTTAAACAAGATTTTCTTTATTACAAAGCAACACAAACCCAAATCAAAGAGTACTGAAAAATTCTCACCCTGGATTTGCTTGAGCAGTTTTTCATTAAGTTGCTTTAACTCTTCAAGAGTCATCATAGTCACTGTAACAACAAAATTTGTTATCACTACTATTGAAGTCACAAAAGCATCCCTAAGCAGACTCCTATTTTCTCTAATTGTCATAATTTGCATCCTAATAATCAACAGATGTGTGGCTGTAAGTCAGAGGTACTATTATTTATCAGTCATTAGTTGAAAGTTTGAAAAACCCTCTCTTTTATGTTTACATAGACAAGGATTTACTCCATAGGAAAGACCCTCTTCAATGTCAAAAAGCTGGAAACTCAAGCTCTTGAAACAGTAGTGTCCAGAATCAGAATTGCTTGTACATTGTTTTGACACCTTTAAATATTTTACTCTCCTCTGACTGCAAAACATTGTTTTCACAGCGTAACCCCTGCAAGTATGCCTGTTTAATTGTGGGCAAGTGGACAGTTCTGAGGTAGGTCCTGCTATGTTTGCAGGCCCACAGAAAACAGCTTCCTGACAGAATTTTCAGCATGCAGCTACCTGTTTTGGTACCAAGGTTTGTGCTTTATGCATAAGAATAACTTATACAGTTTCCACTAAGTACCTCAGTGACAAATGTTGAAGAAAAATCTTAGTTTGATACAAAGACCAGCATATAAAAATAGGTTTTCTTCTCACTTTCTTGTGCTATGTTCCTAGCGAGAACTCAAAGATCCTCTGCATCATTCAAAAGCCCTTCTGTATCTCAGGGTACGTGTACATTGATCTTCCTCATAGAAAAAATATATATTAAACCTCAGAGAAGGGAATTGCAAAAGTATTCTACGCTGCCTTCAATCAACAGCAGCAAGTAGGGAAGCACTGGACTGCTTCCCAGAAATCCCTCAGCCCAGCAGTGGTGGGCAGAGGTTGGTGCCACATCTGCTGCTGAGATGCCCTTGGCAGCATGGTGAAAAGTGACAATCCCAATCACTACAGGAGGATACAGGGCACTGAAACAAGCTTTAAGACCTTGTAATTTTTAAGTATTGTTTTTAAACAACGCTGCAGCCTAGTAAAGCTCTCACTGCACACATTAGAAAAATCTATGCTGCAATCACGCAGCTTTTGTTCAGAGATTCAGTGCAAGAGGTTTCTATATTGTAAATGTAAAGCCTAAGTTCTGAAAAGGATGTTTTTGACATACCCACAGGACTATTTGATTACCCTAAGCCACTCTCTTACATTTTCCATGTCTTTCTGTCTATATTGCCAAACCAAAGAAGTTGGCAACAGCTAAGGTAGCCTACTTGTTACTCAAGACATAAGGCCACTTAAGAATGAAACAGATTAATCTTTCTCCTCCAACAGTTGGGTACAGTGATACTCCTTCCTACCTTCGGCTATCAATACAACTGAAGATTCCTTTCTCACATCTTACCACCTTTCAAGCTCCATGAAAACCCTGATTTGATTTAATATAGTAATTGACAGTTTTATAAAAAATGTCAGGATTTTTTTTTCCATTTTATACCCAGTGGCAGGATATTACTTCCTATTTTTCATTATTTTCATCAACACTTCATCAACTGTAGCAGGCAGGTTCACAATTTTGTGTGTGTGTACACGTGTATCAGGACAGCACTGTCATGTCACATAACTAATACAGAAGGCAAACAGGAGAAGGAACAGAACACCAAATTTAAGTGACAGAACATTATTCTATCCATAGCCAAGGTAAGTTATAAAGAAATATTGACCAAGCTATTTACAATTACTTTAACAATAGGGTTTTTTAGTAGACTGCTGTGTCATTACAGTGGAGGTACTGAAAAAAGAAGGTACCTAATTCTGGCAGAGAAAGTCTGACTAAGTTTTTCTCTAAAATACGAACTTAGATAATAATAGTCTTCAAATGAATGCCTTTTAAAGCTAAAAGATTAAACAAATACTTACAATATGAAGCAAAAAATGCCTCAAAAGTGCATTATGCAGTCACAGCATAAGAAAAAAAAAAGTTACCGTGCTCAAAACAGCTTTATGTTCCCCTGTCCCAAAATCAGAGATCAGAGAGATAAATTCCAAGTCACTAACTTCAGTTAGATAACCCTATAAACGAGGTCAAGCTTTCACAATTCCTCTGTTAACTGCTGTCCTGATTTATGTAATCCAAATTTATGACTCCAGAGGACAAGTGGTCAAACAGCACAGACTGTTTTGATTTATGGTTTTAAAGACTATTAATTTGCTACAAATGCAATACAAAGTATCATACAGCAATTAAATTAAATCCTTTTATAAAGAATGAGAAATGACTGAAATTTGCAAGGACAGGTTTGTTAATTTGTTAAAAAACTGGGAGTCTAACTTTTTACAGTATCTCTTTCTCACTCTGTTTTCTGACATTCTGTATTCCACTATTATCTCAGTTTTTATCACCTGATTTTCCACTGAGTATTTTACCAGCTTTTTGGACTTCTTCCTCAGGTCTTTTGAAATTCAGAAACCCTCTCCAAGTACTTTACTCACCTACAGAAGCAGGAGCAGACATATTCCAGTTTAGGACCAGGCACTGTTCAGGGTGGCAACTGCAGAGATTTCTAGGAACTTAGTCCTAACACATTTCATGTAGGCTGATTCCAGAGACACTACAATATCCCAGGTTTTTCTCAAGACTTCTTCTAGTGACCTCCTTCTTAAGTAACAGGAAAACTTATTTTCTGCTGCTTTCTATATCACCACAGTCATCAAAAGATTGCTCAGGTCTATGGCTACAGCCTTTAAGAGCATAATGGCATAAGAGCCTTCCCATTTTCTTATGCTCAACAGACAAAATCTAGCAAAACGCACAAGAAAAGTCTGCTACTATTAAGAATGTTTAACTTTTTATGTTGTTCCATAAGTTTGCTCTGCTATCTTACCTCTAATTTCCCCGATTGCTTGGGGCAGCTCTCTGTAAAATGTAACTCAAGGCACTGCACAAGTTCAGTAAGATAGTCACTTTTAAGAGCTTAGTAATCTCCACAGGCAGGGCTGTGAATTGCCAAGACTGACATACTGCAGTGACTGCAATCAACTGTAATTTATTTTGTAAATTAAACATGTCCTGTATTACATCGGGGTAAACCAACAGGAAAATTAAAACCACCACCAGACAAGACCCCCCACACCAATCAAACGCTCCATGCTATTTGCTTCACCACATAACCTTTTTCTTCACAGATTTTACAGTAACTCCAAAAGGTTAAAAAGGTGGATTTCCAGATGCGAATGAATGCCCTGTGGGGACATTAAGTGGTCAACAGCTATTTTGAAGAATGCCCTTGCTTGCTAGGTTGCATGTAAATAGGCAAATACTTACGTTCTTCCCTGCTGTACTGAGGATGCCTTCTATGAACACTGGTAAGTGAATCATCTTCAGCTTTTTCAGCTTTCTGGACTTGGTTATGATTAGACCATAAAACATTGCTACGACAGAAGGTAGCACCTGTTTCTTGTAACACACCAAGTCTGAAATCAGTGGATTCTCTTTGTTCCAGAAGAGTTTGTGAGCAGCTCGAGATGCCTCTAGAATTCCCATCTATCCATTTGGCAGAGTATCTAGGTACCGGGGAGTCAAACTGTGGGAGTAATTTTCTATCAGTCTGATGTCTGAAGTTAAAAAGCTGGTGCTGGGATGCTTTTGAGCTTTCAGGATCAGAGTCTAAATCCTTGTTTTGTGCGTACTGTATGATCCAGTTAATTTTTTTGCTCAAGATATTTTTTACTTCTGCATACGGACTTTTAGAGAGCTTTGATCGTGGACAGTCCTGATTTGCTATTAAGTGGAATTTTTCAAAGCAGTCTCTGTGCCCCCTTAAAGATCTTGTATGTAGAAGATCTGACTTTGGTACTCCTGTGAAGAGACAAAAGAAAAATGTTCACTTACTGTAGACTCAATTAATTTTTCAAAGTCTTTACTCACAAGCAACCAAAAAACGAAAAATTAACCGATGCTTTGCTATCAACAGTCTAATCATCGAAGTAAACAAGGATACATGAGATACTCTAAAACCTTTGAAATTCGACTCAGTCTTCAGTCCTTGGCATACAAAGTGTTTTGCACGCAGTCATCTCTAGAGCAGGACTTGCAGACTACCCACGTGCGCGCCTCAGATGGTAACGCAGATGAAGCAAACCACCGCTAACTCTTCACGTATTGCATCACACCTATACACAAGTGTATAAGCTGTAGAAGTAAAATAATCCCAACAATACTGAAGAGCATTTTGAGAGTGGTCATTCATGCTCCCATCTTCTATGGATAAGGCTATGAGCTACTTGCTCAACAAATACTGCAGTGTGTAGGCTTGTGTCACCCAAGTAGTCAAACACAATTCAGACTGCAGTCTTAGTTTATTATTTTGCATTGGTACAAGCCTACAGCCTAGCTAGAGAAGAAAGTTCCAATACTGTTGACGCTTGCCAACATCAAACTCTCCTGAAATTAACTTTATGTAAGATGGATGCACTACTCCTCTTTGCTTGACCTCCTTCAAGGACTACTCAAATAGCTACAGCAGGTAACTTACTCAAACCTCAAAGTAATTGATAGTGATTGACATGTTAAAAAGGAACACAATCTGTGAAGATCTATAGTTGATGAGTGAACACAGATGGTATGAGACATGACTATTTCAGAAAGTTAATAGTACTCCGGTACAAAATTACTTTCTGCAACTTCAGCATGTTTTTTTTTTCCAGATTCACCTACGCAGCAGATTCAGAATCCAAGTCCAGAATATTGAACAGTTTAACATTTATCTCAATACCCAGTACACTACTTGGTATGTTCCCAACAGAATGAAAAACAATTCTGTCAAACAAGTTCCTAATTGCAAGTAACAAATAATATACCTGTGAACCACCAGTTGAAAGTGCTCAGTGCTTACTAAAGCTAGAATGTTTAAATAACAGATAATGTAATTCGATCTTTGAAATTAGGTGACATGAACCAAGCTGCAGCCATTTTACCTTTTATCACAGAAGGAAGTATATAAAAGTGCTTAAATTGAAAGAAAAACCATGAAACACAACAGGTAACAGAATTTGATAACACAGACTTTAACAAGTAATTAGCAGAAAGCTACAGGTTACAACATTTCTCAGTTATATCTGACTTGCCCTCTTAAATTCTTGTGGTGAACTTTAAGCTCCCCACCCCAAATGATCAACAAATGATAATCACTTAAAAAAAACAGTTTAAGTTTTGCAAAACCCAAACTACACTGAAAACTAAGCTACAAAGGTAAAATTCGTAACATGAAACTAATTAAAACAAATAAAAGCACTTCATTTTTATTATCTCACTTGCTGGTAATTGATGTTTCAAGTGGGGGAGTTCAAACATTGAGAGCAGCCTCATCAAAAATAAATTTTTGATTTTACTCTATTTGGGCAGAGTTGAAACTCAAAAGCATTACTGTTCTGGTTGAGTTTGTAAGAGTTTACACAAAATTTACAGGGCAAAGTGACAGAGTGGGAAATGCAAAAGGACAGCAGTGGAATTTATTTTGGTTTTAGTAGCAGGGGAGAAAGGTAAGGTCATGAAAACAGACACTCCTTCTGTCCATGAACAAAGTATTAGAACAAAGAAAAAACACATCCTAACTAGAGGTACCTTTTAAGAAGGAATTTCCTGAGCAAAGTACAGACAAATGCCTTCATGGGTATAGAGTCAAGATTCTCACTCTATATATCAAAATATCTTTCAACCCCATTCAGCTCTACGTGATCTACTGCCTACTTGCAAGGCTATTTTCCCCTCTCTATCTACAGACACTTTAAAAAACCCAACAAAACACTTCTAGTGAAAATAAGGAAAGTAATTTGTTTCCATGACTTACCAGTACAATTTAAATATAGAAAGTCTGCTTAACTCAAGTAGCAGGATGGAAACCCTTAAATCTTAACCCATCAAGGAAGAGCAAACACTGTCAACTGAAGTTATAAAGTATATACTCATGACACTGCAAACCCTACAAAACCAGACTTTGTTCAATGTTACCCACTTTACCCAAGTGATCCTTCAACATGCTACGCTGCTGATGCTTACAGTGCTTTCTTTTACTTACAGAAAACATCACCAGACTGGCTGAAAAACAATTTTCCATACAATAACGCTCAGGAACCCACGTAACAATTTGACCATAAGATGAATGAATGAAGCTGACCACAGGACAGAGTAATGCTGTCTAAAGGAAATAATTGAAGATTTGGTGAAGACGATGGATGAGAACTGCCGAAAGCACAGTTAGTAAATCTAGGACCAATGCAGTTTTGCACAGACTGTTTCTAGTTCACAGCTGATAATAGATACTAAGGTCTGGTTTGCTCTCAGGATACCACCCTTCTCCCAACCCCCAAAATCAAACATAACTACCAAGTTTTCTCTTCTCCTTTCCCTAGCTTTGGGGAAGGAGGGGATGCAGCGGAGAATTAGGACTACTGCACTGTTTCTATTAAAAGCAGAAAAACCAGAATCTTGCAAGTTTAATTAAATACTCCCAGAGTGGTTCTAGAGGCATGGCCTCTTGCATTTAGGTCCTCTGCCTGGCACATATGGAGCAGCAGGTCAGACTACATTTCCTTACATACACACTATCACTTCCGAGTCAAAAGAAACATCTGCACAACAAATGATACAACACTGCGGTCTCACTTAAAAAAAATAATTCCTTTGAGGCTTTCTGCTTCATTATTTCCAAGAGAATAACATGCTATTGTCCAATAGGACAAGGGTATGAGACCACACAAAACAAACACCACACAACTTCAGTTACACAAAAAAAATAACAAGCGCAGCATGACGTTATGAAGCACAATCTGATTTATGTCTAAGCTGTAAGCTCAAGGTTACTCAAGTCTTTCCTTTTGATAAACTTATCTTTTAAAAAAGTTCTGAACGCTGTTAACTTCCCCACTCCAGAGGCATGCTGCTCAAAGAAATTCATTTTATCAGAACTCAGTAGTATCAAGTATGCCTGAAAGTAGCAACTGTCACAGGAGAAAAAAAAAAAGTTGCTTCAAAAGGCTAAGTTTTGCTATTTATATGCCATATATTAGCCATTATGTCACTATTTCTGAACATATAGCAATTTATTACAAAACACTTCCAGAATAGAATAACCCTTACCCCTTCCCAGTCTCTTACTCCACTGAAAAAAAAAAAACCCAACAACAACAAAAAAGGGTCTGAATACTCTTCAATACAGTAAGGAACAGAAAATGTACAAAACCAAACCGGTTTTGTACAGAATTGCTAACAGACTTGCTTCAGCTTCCACATAACTGGCTTGGATTTCTACCATAACAAACATATGCACACCCCCCACCCCCCCCCCCCAAAAAAAAAAAAAAAAACACCACCAAAACAACCCTCAATCTTTCTTTCATACTGAGGTGACAAAGAACGTGAATAACATCAGCCACTAACCTTCTGGAATTGCATCCCGAGAGCTGAGCATTCAGAGCAGCTGCTGTGCCAGCAGAAACTAATAATGACGTACTAGTATTACAGCAAATAAGAGAATGTTTCTTTGACACAAATCCTTCTGTTGTGGGCAATACCATGAGCTTTATGAGGCAAAGATGCCTATTTATTTTTGGTAAGACTTAATACTCCACTCAGATTACTTCGTATTTTTTCCTTCATCACAATTGCAGAAAAATCTATCAGCTGGTAAACTGTCATGGATCAAACAAAATGATATATAAACGTGATTCAGTTTCAGAAGATGTATTTATTCAACACTATACACAAAGACATTAATAAAGCAAGATATGACTTCTGCACATTACAAGAAGTAATATCGTAATTTTGATAAACAGCTATTGTCAGTTCTGGGGATTTTCACAGGATTTCAGTTCTGTATCAACATTCCTGTTTGCTAACATCCATCCTGACCTTTTTATTTTTTGACTGGTAATTCAAGTCAGCAATCAAACAACCATCAACTTTTTCTTCCCCCCACATTTGTAGGTATGCGTACATTGACTCTTGTCTTACTTTCCAAGATGGGATTGCAGACTATGTCCAAGTATTTCCTATCCTTCATACTTTTTTGTTTTTTTTTTTCAGAGAAGGAAAAAGAAGCACCAGAAACAGCAAAAAGCCCACAACCATCCAGAGCAGGAAAGTTTTTTTTTTTATCTGCAGGGAAAAATAATCCACCGAAATTCAATAACATCTAGCAGACCATATCTAACCAATTTCAGACAGCAGATGCTATTAGGAAACAAGCTCACGATCATTCCTCAGGTGAAGAAGATTCACAGGATGATGTCAAACCTCAAGACAAACCATAAAAGAATGTAACTAAGTGTTTACCATCCATTATTTGCTTCTGATTCTGGCCACCCATGTGTCCTAGATGAAATATGGATGGTATCACTCTACCTAGCAATATCTTTTTATGTTGAGCACTTGTAAGAACAGGGCTGCTTATGTAACAGCCTAGTATTTGGGGCGGGGGAGTCAAATATTTCGATTTGTAAGATACACAAGGAAGAAACTCCTCCTCTATACTGGTACAGTTCTGAACATAATGAGTCCTCATCTACTCCTGCAAAATAATTTTGTAAATGAATGACTAGCAATCAGGCAACTTAAAGTAGTCCACATTTTTAACTTCTAGTTATTCGTAAGTGCAAAGTAACAGAGAGCAGGGCACACATTTACCATACAACCAGGTGTGTAATCACATCTCAGTAAATTCTACCCCATTTTACAGCATTTGTACTTGAAAGTAAATCAGTTTCCATCATGTTAAAGTTCTGGGTTTTTTTTTTTTTTTGAAGTGAAGAAATCTACAAAAACTTTGTTTCTGCTGTTGCAACTGATTCATTGAGAACTATGTATAACTCTTCTTCATGATAAAGATACAGAACTAAATTGAAACGTTTGCTCACATCTATGTATAAAGCTGGCTAGAATAGTTTTCTTATTTAGAGATTATAATAAACAAGTTCAAATCAAAAGCAATGTTCTTGAATTCCAAGACTTCACATCCCTTCACAAACAGATGTTTTCATAAAAAAAAAAATCAGTGATCATTAGCCTGCTTATTTATCTTCCACAGCAGTGGTTGTTTTTTTTTCTTTTCTCATTTGTTTGTTTTTTGTTTTTTTTTTTTTTTTTTAAAAAAAAAGACTTATTTGGTCTTTCAGCTCCATCAGTCAGAAATAACGTTAAAAATAAGCCTGCATTCCCTTCTCAGCAATTTACGATGCAATGCAAAACTAACTGTTTCTGCAGTGGTGAATAACCTTAGCTTGAGCAGCTCAAGAAGAAAAAACACAACCCCAGAATTTAAGATGGAGTGAACTAAAATTAACAAGAATACTTCTAGACACATGAATAGTCAATTATAAGTTTGTACTATGACATTAGTTAAAGCCGTATCAAAGTCCCTTTAAAGAATTTACAAATACTTACAGGTAAGATTTATACCTGACCATAGAGAAAGAAAAAGAAAAGCTGCCTTAGAATAGTGCTCGTGTCCACCATGCATATAGCTACAATGAGTGTGTATAGTACATGTGTTAAGCACAGTCAAAGGACAGTGAATGCATTTCATAACGCCAATTTCTATAGTACTGGCAACATGGGCAAAATTCTATGTTTAAATCAGAACACTTAGAAAAGGTACAGTTTTAGTTAGTTGTGGAGACTGACTTCACAGCCAGCAAAGAAACACTCCCCAGGCACAATTCACCTCACCTTAACTAGTTAACTCTAGAAAGTCTTAAGTAAGCAAGAACCCTTGTGAAGGGCACCAGTCCATGGCTGCCTACTTCAAGAGCCCTGGCTTTCCTTTTACCTTCTGACATGTTCCAGCCGCTGCTCCCCTCATCGGCCCACCTCGCAAGCAAGCAGTATTGCTCTGCAAACAGAGACCTTTAGCCAGCTCATGAAACAGCTCCTGAACATCTGCTGGTGTCCACTAGGAACACTAAGGTTGGATAAGCTCAAGTTTGGTTTACCTGGTATACATGGCCAAGACCCGCAGCAGACAGAGAAATGCTTCAGAAGACATAAATGTGAATATCTATTTTAAGCCACTGCTGCCTATTAGTCTGCTTATTAAGAGTGCTGAAAGAGGGGGGGTCTTATAGTAAAAAAGCAGATCCCAAGACCTGTTCAAAACACATTAAATAAAACCAGCCCATGATGACCTAAGACAGCAAGTCATCCACATGTCTAAACGACAAGAGGTGGGGAAAACTGATATTCTTCAGTTGTAGAGCTCTGCCAGCACTGAAAAATGGGATCATTAGAGACATATAACTCCAATACTTCTGCCTGACAAGACTTAAAAGCCACCTGGTATTTTTAAGTGTATGCACGCATTTTCATTTGAGAGTGAAATCTTGTGATTTATTAGATTGGCTAGAAGGAAAACGCCAGTGTCATTTGTTAACTTCCAAAAGCAGATACCTAGTAAAGACTAGATATTTCCTTGTTCATAAATTAAAATTCTCTCCTCACTTTCATTTGATAAAGCCAGTGCATTCCATACATCAAGTGTGCACACAAATCATCTCCCACTGCATTTCTATTAGTTTATTTGTATTTTAGCAAAGACATCACAGCAAAGACACACTATATAAGACAGAACAGAGATCCAACTGACACTTTAAACATATTTTCAAAATTCATGTTCCCTATAAACTACTTAACTAAGAAGAGAGTTTATTACTGTATTAGACAAGCCAATACATTCTGATGAAAATTTTACTACAGGAAATACTATGTTACAGATGTCTCACACTTTGTAAGAAAAAAAAATCAATTAAACTGACCTTGAAGAGAGTGGAAGCCATGAGACAGTTCTTCTGTATTCTGGATGATTCCAGGTAAGTAACATCAACTGCTCAATTTACTTGTCTGCATGTACAAACCTCCCAGATTTACACAAAGAAAATTCAAGAACGTACTTTTAGAACCAGCCACACAGCTCACTATTACTCGGCGGTACTTACATGGCACTTAGAAGATTAAGAATAGCATGTCCAACTATGTTTGGACTTGAATTCATAGTTAAGAGGTTTACTGGAAACTGCAGTTCGTTCCACAAGTCCATTCAAGTTTGCAGAAATGAGTCATACCCCTGGACTGCAAATGTTACCTTGAAACAAGTTTTCATCTGTCTAGTCTAAAGGACAGTGATGAAATTCTTCAGCTTTTGTTGCCAGAGTAATATATTTTATTGGTTATTATTTCATTAACATTGAAAAAACATAAGGATGTGTAATGTTTTGGAACAGAATGAAATTAAAACAGCAGTTTCCAATCCTTTCAGCTACACCTTACAAGCCACTTCAGTGAGATATTCTTCTGGAGGGTGTAAGAAGGAAAAAGTTAAATTCGAGTGCTTACAGCCTTTAACTAAACTAGGTGGGGGTTTTTTTGGTTGTTTTTTTTTTTGTTTGGTTTTTTTTGGGTTTTTTTTTTTTTTTTTTTGGAAGATGAGCATAAAGAACATGGAATGAGGATATGATAAAAGATTTTATAGACCTTAACAGGAAAAAAAGCTATGCAATAAGACACAACTGTATACAGCATCTTTGTCTCAACCTGGAGACTGGGATGCACCGACCAGATGCCTCAAATGCTCCGAGTCTCTCAGCACTTTAAAGGACCATGGAAACGTAACATAAAACAAGGGAATAGATGCCCAGTACTTACATTATCTCTTCTTTTATATTACAAGACCTGGGACACAGACTGTCATTTGCTATTCAGCTGTTGTTCAACTTTAAACAGAAATGGAAGCAAGCCAGTTTGTCTGTCAGCTAGCATCCTCTTAGCAGCACCAGATAAGCAAGAGAGTAAATAAAAATCAGCTCCAACAATTACAGTTTTGCCTCTGTTACAAACCCTTACATTTCAGGAAACTTACAGATTTTTAAATAAATCTGCATTAACACATACCAGCATAAAACCAAGTTAAGTTAGATATATTATGACAAATTATGCAAAACTAAACCACAATTATTACAGACTTTAAACTCTGAAACCTTCAGAGACAAGTCTGATGTTTGAACAAATATATTCAGGTATTAACACCCTGAAGCTCTTATTTCCACAGGCATTGTCCAGAGGATCACAACGGGTGCGTTATGAAGGACTCACCTGCACTGCATGACACATTCCCATTTAAAGATGCCTAAACAACTCTAAGCAGCACCACAGGCAGCACAACTGCTTAGCACGCCTCTGTGAGCCTCCTCTGAAATACGGGTCAGGCAGCTACATCCTCCTACAAGGAGGATTAGAGCACGGTCAGGTATCTCTGTACAGCACCTCATTCTTATGTGGAAACCCTACAATTGGAGTTTCAAAGCAGCTTGTGGGGACATCATATTCAGGCAGAGGGTTTTGTTTTGTTGATATATATGCATACAGACAGGTTTTAGACATAACACACACTTACATTTTTGTGTATTCATGTATTTTCCCCCCACTCTCCAGTTACAACTGCAGATCTGTTGTTAGTATCATGTATTTGCTACCAGAGTTCAGTTAATCATTTTCCTGTATTATAATGTAATTAAAAAGGAGAAGAAATTTGTCTCAAACTAACACACTACACAATTTCCTGGCTTATGCAATCTAGTTACATGTGAATTTAAAACGTTTCCTGTTTCAATCCACAGATTACTGTGACGCCTACTCAGAAAAACAAAACAGCACACAACAATCTCGGATATTCACTTTGTCCGCACAAGGCAAACAAAAGCCAACATCAAACTCCAGCAGACCGACACACCACCACGATATTCTAAATCTCATCTAGAACTTTAAAACCACTGTACAGAATCAGCTTCATTTCTCACATATAAAATACCAAATATTTTAAGTATTTTACATATTTTAAAGTTTAAGAATCATGTTAGCATTCTGATGTGTTAAGTCACCTGGTAACGAGCCTTCAGACCCAAAAGCTCATTTTGCAATAACGTATTTATGTGTATCTTAGTTCACTCAGCTTTCCTGAGCATGAATCCTCAAACTAAGTGAGCTGAAAGAGCAAGTGCAACAGGGACAAAAATACTGCCCTTTTAAGAATGACCACCCCCACCACCACACCCCCCCCCTCGTTTAGACTGAAGATTGACACTACCAAACAGTAGTAAGTTACTCTTTTCCTGTTCCTCACGAAAAGTTGATCACAAATAATAGGAGGAAGTTTAAACCCGCATCTTGACCTTCTGTTTCTGTATGCCCATCTTCCCTTTTCTCCCTACTTTGCCAATACTCCTTCAGTCAATTTGAAAGAAACAGACCCTATAATCCATATACATCACTTCTCAATAGATTATGTGACAGACACCATAGCTGAACTCCAAGCTGCACTCAAACCAGTGGCTGAGCGCAAATTAACTAAACTTAGTAAGAAGCACAATCCCATTTTAGGCTAAGCTATAATTTTATTTAATTGAAAGACTAAAAATCAACTATTAAAAAAATTATGGAGATATGATTTCTGATAAAAAACAAAGGTTCTGCAACACAGTAACTAACTTTCTCGTTCAGAAACTCAGCAGTTATTTAATTAAGGCAGACCATAAATTAAACTTTCTGTATAATAGTCTTCCCTAGAAATGACTGTAAGAATAATTCAAATTTTTTTTTTTTTTAATGTATCATTATCAAGCTATTGCCCAAACATAATAAAGGTTACAAAAAAACACCCCAACACCAGGAAGGTAAAGGCTGAGACACATTGCAACACTACTCTAGGAAGAAGTCTGTTGAGTCATTACAGATGCAGATGGTCTCAGATTTGCTCATTTCTGATTACGCACCTTACTTAACCAAGGTGATCAACAACGTTACCATCTACACAGAAGCAAACTCGGACAGCTGTTGAATCTTTGTGTCTTCTGACATCTGCAAGTTTAACAATACTAAACTATAATGTAATTAAGTGTAACTAAGTAAATGGTATTTCTGTAGTGATTTGTTTATATACCTTTGAGAAAGTCTGTTTCAGAGGGGGTTGAAGTGGTTACGCCTTGGGCTAGATCAGTTTCAAGCACATGGTTTTACCACAGACAGCTTTAAGCAATCAGATGCTGGCATGAAGGGGAAACAGAATTGTTCTCAGGAGTTTTGTTAAAGCATTAGAATATGACACCCTTTTAAAAAAGGGAACTGTGAAACCTAATTCCAGAATTTCATACATAGACTCACGGAACCATACAGCCATTTAGGTTGGAAAAAACCTTTAAGATCATCAAGTCCAACTGTAAAGCTAACACTGCCAAGTCCACCACTTGCCCTTCCACTTGCACCTGCAATGCTCCCTTCTATCCTGACCCACCTCCTAGTGAGGTCTGGATGATCAGGAAAGACAGAGGAGGTGCTACACAACCCCCTTAAGTCAGACAGCACTTAACACATGGAAGTTAACAGGGTGCTGCAAACAGTGGGAGTACTTAAAAACCCTGCAAGATGCTGAGCTGTGACTAATAGCCTGCCTGTTCTTGAAAAGCAGCTATTTCCTTCTTCACTGAGGGAGAAGTTACACAGGCACAACAGCACTAAAAATGAGCAAGCCTTAAGCACTGCCCTAGCTGTTGCATGAATATCTTTTTAGAACAGCCTATTTCACTTCATGAATTACTTAAAAATACGTGTACGTGTTTCAATCGATTTCAATGGATTTTTAAATATGATGTTAAATAAAAAGGCAAACTATTAGTGAGAATGACACTAATTTCTGAGCAGGGGATAGCTCATCTACAGAGCGGGTGCAACTTACAGGTGATTCTGTTCAACAAGTAGCTATGTTATAATGCATCTAAACTTCATTAAAATATAAGCAGAAGGTCAGTATGAAAACATCCAGTATAACATTCTGAGTTAATGAATTATCCATTTCATTCTCTACCCAGGGCTGCCAGAAGATTGTTATTTTAGATGTATATAAATCACAGTGTTTGTCACAGGAAAATACAGGACTGCAGTAGATATGTCAAAAGTAGGAAGAATGTGACCATGGGTATGGTAAAGGGCTGGCTTATGCAGTGGTTCAGCTAAGAAATCTTATAATGATTCTTTATAAAGTCACTTGTACAGCCACTGCCGCCCTTAAGCCTTCTCTGCCTATACAAGCAGTAACAGCACATCTTTTCAAAGTGGTGCACAGAAGACAGGGTATCAGAAATTGAGGTACTTTGATGCTATAATGTTCAAAGATATTAATACTTTTCTTTTACTGTGCAAAATAAAAGATTAAGAATACAATGGTTCATGTAATTTCAGGTGAGCTTTCAGCACTATTCTGTTCAAGTAGCCTTCTTCCAAAATTAACTGAAAATTTAGAAGATTATGCAAAGCAGTCTGCTGCACAGATTAAGTCTTCACTATTATCAAGGCTACTTAAGAGTTCGGGGGGGGGGGGACGGGGACGGGGGACACGACATTGGAAAAGAGCTGTTCCAGCTAAAACACATGATCATTTTGTAAAGTTATATCCATAACAAGTAACTTTAACAAATCCACAGCTTATCTCGAACAACAGAGCACAGAAACCATCCAGCCATTTTTTTATGCATTGTTTCAACACTTCCAAAACAAAACTAAATTCTGAATGTAATTGAAGTACTCAATTCTCATTATGACATACTTTTTTCCCTTATTTTAAAGCCTAGAGAGAGAAACATCTTAACTCCACTCACATTGAGAACTGTAAACCACCTATCATTTTAAAGCAGTAAGAAAACTGAGGCAGACTGACGGGTCGTCTTAGCTGCTCTTTTATCACAATGTGCAAATACATAAGCAGGTCTCTTCTAAGTAAAAGCCTAAAGCATGCAAACTACCACTGAAGTATAAAAGTATTGTTCAGATTAAAATACATAGCCTCTAGTAGCAACAAACACCTTAAAGGCATCACTTTTCTTTTAAAAATCAAAACACAGTACTGAGTCAGCATTTGAAAGCTATTTCAATGTGCTAATGCATTTTTCAGATTTTCGTAAGGTAGGAACGAAATTTTATTACCTATACATGCATTGAAAGTCATATGCACAACAGAAACTGTATGGAATACGTACCCTTACAGCCCCCTACATTCCAGTCAGTTTTATACTGCTAGGGTTCAGAATAAGCAACTAGATCACTGGGCACAGTGCTCGTATCTCGTAGCATTTTGCCCTCTGAAAGACTTGATCTTAAGACCTTTTTATCTCGTATATATCAGAGACGCAGCAAATCTTACTATCATGAAGAAATGGGACTATTCACCTAACAGCATTAAGATTTTAATATTCAATTGCCCCATACTAACATAGATTACTTCAGCTAGTCACACGCACATACAATTGACAAATACCTCTTCATGTAACTGGAATATATTACTTTGTTGCCCCAAAACAAAGCAACAATATTCATACTTTCAAAAAATCCTTATCTGATTTAAAAAAGGGAAATAACTAATCGACTGCTCATTCATGACCAACACTTTATTAATATGTGAAGAGCAGCAACAAGATGAGTAAATTCTTTAGCAAAACGACGTCCCAAATTCTAAAAATACCATTCTGGAGGACAAAACAGTACTATAAGATGAGTCTTTTAGAAGATGGACAGGAGTCCTACTTTA
The DNA here is from genome assembly GCF_034619465.1 of Leptosomus discolor. Classification (NCBI taxonomy): domain Eukaryota; kingdom Metazoa; phylum Chordata; class Aves; order Leptosomiformes; family Leptosomidae; genus Leptosomus; species Leptosomus discolor. The sequence continues at coordinate 109,426,810 of NC_141391.1, read as the reverse complement.
CAATTTGCAAACTTTAAGAAGCCTTGACAATGGACCCAGTTTTTTCACATTACATATATTATCATTTTATGAAAGCAAAATGAAAGTTTTCTGATTACTTCTCATGAAAGTGAAACATTGATCTGCCAAAAAAACCCTATTCTACTCTAAAATTTGCAACTTAACTAAGTTTTATACATAGACAACTTTAACTATTGAGCAAAAAACGTGAAAAAAGGCAGAATGTAATATACTTCTGATCTGAATTAACATCAGAGGTCTAATACCAGAAGACAAAATTAACACCAGGGCATTTTAGAATCTCTTGAAAGGCGGGTACATCTCTAAATCTAGAGGAGAAGGAGGTACAGCACTCACCTTTACTGGAAATCAGCTATTTCAGAACCTAACAAACTAGTTTGGCCAGCAAGAAAACTTTCTAAACACATAGGCTTTCGAACCTCAGCCTTTATGAAAGCTTTCAGACAAGCTCAGCCTGCGTTCAGCTCCAAGCCAAGCAGCCTACGGAGGAAGTTCGCACAAGATGACTCCTATCAAAACCTTACCTTCGATGTTCAGCTCAAAACAAACGTGGCAAAACGACAGCGTCTCCTTCTCGGTCCCCAGCTTGCAGACGCTGCACACGTTGTCGTCGTCCAAGTCGATGCTCACAAACTGCTCTTCGTTCATAGTGCCCTTGGGTGGGGGGAGGGAGGGGGGCGACAAGGGACGGGACCGTTATCTCAGCCGCCACCCAGGCGAAGCACCGGCCGCCCGTCGCCTGGGGAAGCGGCAAGCAGCGCCACACGCCACCCCCAGCCCGGCTGCGGCCCCCGCCGAAACCCCCGGCCCGGGCCCGCCCCACACGCCGAGGCGAGGGCGGAACGGGGGAGGGAGCGGGGGAGGCAGGGAGCGTCCCGGGAAAGTTTCTTCCTCGGAGCGCGGGGGGGGGGGGGGGGGGGGGGTGCGGCGCGGGCAGCGGCCAGGCCGCACGGCGGAGACGGCGGGCACCCAGCCCTCCCGCCGCCTCCCCGCCCGCGCACCCCTTCCCCCCGCGGAGGCTGCCCCGTGCTGTCCCGCTCCCCCCCAGCTCCATCCTCGGGCTCCCCACCACCCCCCACCTCCGCGCAGCGGCGGCGAGGACGTTCCGCCCCCTCCAGAACGGCGACATCGCCGGACCGTGGCCGCGGCCCCGACCGCGCTCACCGCCGTGCCGCGCCGTGCAGCTGCCGCCCGCCCCAGCGCCGCGCTCCACTATTGTTCGGCCGCCAGCGCCTCCGCCGCCGGAGCTCGGCGCCAGGCACCGCCCGCCGCTTCCGGCCGAGACCACCGCTCCTGCGGGACAGGGGAGGAGGGTGTGGCGGTTCCTCGGAGCCGCGCTCCGCCGCACCTCGGCGGCTGGCGTCGCCCGCAGAGCGGGGCCACGAAGGGCGGCGAGGCGGGACGACCGAGCGGCTGCCGCCCCGCAGCCCCTCCGCGCTACCGCAGAAACCGGGAGCTCCCCTGTACCGCGGGCAGCACTTGGGCTCTCCCAGAGCGCGGTTGCCGTGCCTCCCCCGCGCGGGGGAACAGGGGCGGGGCGGGAAGGTGGGGGTGGTGAGGGGAAGCCCGCCCGGCGCCGCGGCAGCCCCGCCCCCGCGGCGCGAATGGGCGTGTCCGCCCCGCCCTCCGCCCCACCCTTCGCCCCGCCCCGCCCGGGGGCTGGGCAGCGCGGCGGTGCTGATGGCGGGAGTGGGGCTGCGTCCTGCGGTCATCCCAGCGCCCGTTCCCATTTCATTAGGCGGTGATCTACAGCACAGAGCGGGCCTGGGGTGCGTGTCGGTTAGGGCCTGTTGGAAGTGCAAAAAAATAATAAATGTGCGCAGGAACTGGGGTGGGGGGCGTCGCCAAACGGCAGAGGGGGGAGATAAAGCCAAGCTCTGCTGGCGCCTGTGTGTGCACAACTGGCAAATCTGTGCTGGGTTTTAACTTCTGCCGTTTCGTGGCTCGGGATGGGATTACTGTAACCGGGGCTTCCTAGGAAATAACAATCGCTCCTCAGGGATTGCTGTTGTTTTTCACTTCATGTGCCTGAGAAGCAAGGAAAGGAAAAAGCTACTGTTGAAGGGGATTGCAAGTTGGTGTGTGCGAAAGGAAGAAGAGAGGAAGGAGGAGAAAAGAGAATGTGCGTAAGAAAGAAACAATCTTAAAGTCCCAAATATACTTATTTGACGTGATGGAAAATACCAAGTACAGGTTCTAAGTATGACCTGAATGGAAAGTAAAACCAAGCCAGGTCTAGTGCTTGCACTTTGTCGATGAAACCACATCATGTCATCTTGAGAATTTCCACAGCTGACCGAAACTACATACAACACATTCTGATGTGTCAAAGTAGGATTATTTATGAAAGAGCAAAGCAATCTTTCAGAACACAGTTCTTATTGTTTCTTGCACTGTATTTTCTTGGGGCATTTTCTTCAATTTTATCAGAAACAAATAAAAATCCCACACTATGCTAGAGTCCCATCCTTCACAGCTCCTAAGTAGCAAGTAGACTTTAGATTTACTTCTGTTGGAGGATGATGGTGCATATTTCATCCCAGAGTTTCCTGAAATCTCCCCCAAATTGTTTCTCCCATGGGCTGAGACTGTTCTTGGGAGAGGGCTTGCATCTCCTTGTCCCCTCATCATCTGCTTTTTTGTTATACAGGAAGAGTGGCAAGGCAGCAGCAGCCTGGCTTCATCACAAAAGCAGTATTAAGACAGAAAAAAGGACGTCAGCCTCGGACAGAAGATTTAGAAACGGAGAGATTGGACAGATGATGGTAGAGGATTATAAAATCTATAAATATGGGAGTGTTTCACCTCCAAAATCTGATGTAGCTCCAAAGGCTATCAAGTCTCAACAGCGCATCACCACCGTGCAGCAGCAGCTGTGAAATCCAATGGCAAAAAAAGTCACGAATTTTGTTAACAGATTACATGTAGGAGACAGTATGGCTCTCGGTACTTGAGTTGCTTTTCTTGTAAAAAATTGTTTTAAAATATAGACATCTTTGCAATAAAAATAGTGAAAGAGAACTAATGTTTCAGGTGCAAAGTTATGAAAAAACCTGATCTTAACTACTGCCCATGATGTGGTTTATATGTATACATACACATACGTATTTCCTCCCAAGACCCTTGATACATCAGTGCACGTTATTGTAGCTAACGGTTTACTTACCTTGGAAAATTAGTTTAGTACCAAATTAACTTGTTCTGTCTTCTTATGTTTCTTTTTTTCTGCTGAGTTTACATTTTCATTATAGAGAGGCTTTGGCAGTGACCATGTTCTAATAATTCCCACTGCTTCACCTTCCCCCAGCTGCTTGGTTGTGTTCCCACACTATTTTTTCACTGTGTTTCAGTGTTTGTGAGATGACACAAGGGACTGGATCGCTGTTTTAAAAGAAACAACATTAATTTTACCTCAGATTGATTCGCTACTTTGCTTCATTGTGCAGCCTTATAAGTACTGGTGGGAAGGCAGCTGAAGGGGTAATGCAGAGATGAAAATGTGTACTCTGGCCCCTGTATCATGAAATCACAGCTCGAGCTTCACTAGCATCTTCACTCCAAATAACTAAAAATTAGAAATGAAAGCTCAAGTCAGTGTTTTGTGGACATATTTAATTCCAGTTTCCTGAGTGAAGAACTAGAAGGTCTAAAGCTAAAAGACATTTTTGCTGAAAAATACAGTGTTAAACAGGAGCCCAGGGAGAGGTGGGGTTGCTTGGGCATTATCAAAAATACTGCAGCAAATCCCCAGTGGAGATAAGGAATCCTATTGGCACTGCTCAAATGAAAGTGTCTGTGTAGGTTTCTGTGTGTATATTAAAAGAGACTCAAGAAAGGAAAAAAGTTTATAAAGAAATTGAATTTGAAACTCACAGCCTAGGTGAGGTAGGTCTGCCCCCCTGAAAACATCTAAAAAGTAACATTTCAAAATCAGCCTGGCTTTTTTCTCTTCCCTCTTGACTCTCTTCATTCTGCTTTCCCCTGGGCTTGGGTATATTTTTTCCCCTCTGTAGGTCAGGTGACTGAGGCTTTTCTAGGCACACTGGCAGATCTTCATGTTCTTTGGGAAGTTCTCTGTCTGCAGCTAATAAACACATATATTTGCTCCAACTCTTCTGTTTTGTTTTTTTTTTTTTTTTGTATTCTATTTTTTCCTAGTTTCTTTTACTTGTTACTGTCTTTTTTTTTTTTTTTTTTTTTTTTTTTTTTCCACAGACCTCTTGTTTCTCTGTTCTCTGACCTTTCCTAGTTTATTTTTTCTTTCACCCCTGGAAGACTGAACAACTGTAGATAGGAATACTTTGCTGCACCCCCTATCTTTACCTTTCTATTTTGTGACCTGTTATCTCTTCTTATTCACCCAGTCCTCTTTCAACATCATTCGGTGTGCAACCTTTACTATAATGTATTATTTTTAACCTTTATTGACTAAATCCCCTAATTGAAGAGAGGTAGTTCTACTTCCCTCTTCCTGCCATTTCCTTTGTGTTGGATCTGGTGATCTTGTGGCTGCTGCAAGATGAAATGAGTCACTGAGGCGATACAAAAGAAAAAAAAACCCCAAACTAAAAGATACTCTCAAATTTTTCTTGATCAGCTCGTTGAAATGACTATATGTTCAGTTACATTATTGTTAGATTTGGTGTAAGGGTTTTTGGAGTGGGAATCCAACTGACCTTCCAGCAGTCTAAAATTGTGTCAAACTCAGTGTAACATCACCAGTAGTCCTTCTGTTCATTTATCCAGTCCCTTTGCTATCTAGTTCCCTCCAGGCTATGATCCCATGATCCTCTTTTTGACAGCAGTGCCATTGAAGTATTCCCTGCTTCTATCCATTTTTCCCCCTGTTACATTAATTTTTGTTGGGTTATATGCTGAAAAGTGACCAATATCAGTCAGATTTCTGTCCAGTTCACTGCATGATTGCCAATACATTCGTTGTGGTAGAGCAGGGGTTGTGTCAAGACGGCAGGAGGAGTTGAGAGCAGGAATAGGGTCTGTTTAAGCCAACTGTATGAGGTATGGATAAAGACTGAGATCTTCTTCTGTGGAAATGTAGTTTTGTTCATTATTCAGTGACAGAAGAAGATGTAGGACTATTCTGGACACTCGGTAAACTCAACACTGAACTTGAAGAGACACTGCTAAGGAAAATTTTAAAAGCTTACCACAATACCACTGATCTAATTCACAAATGTCATCTCAGTAAACCAAATAGAAAAGGAAAGGTTGCTCATTGTTAAGTTTTTTGACTTCACGATTGGCCCCTGAAATTAAATATTCAGCTAGTGTGAAAAATTATTCCTTGAAGAGTCATGTCCTATATTTTCTGAGGTTAGAAAAACAAATCTGCAACTGTGTTCGTCTAATAGGCCGCGAAAAGGAGGAAGCTGAGCCAACCTAAAATTACTCCTGAGTCAAAGCACGCGAGGGTGGAGCAACAACAATTCATGTCTTATAAACAGAGTCTTATAGCAGGCTATTGGCTACAGTGGATCAGAGACATGATAAATCAGTATGTGGGTATTCAAACAAGTCATGAATGGGAGACAGAGGAGGGCAATGACTTCTCTGCCTTCACATTCTGGTAGAAAACTTCCTAGTAACTAGTTTATCCTGACTTTCTATTCAGAAGAACACATGAGATTTCCTAATCCTAGCAAGATCTCATTGTTTAATTATAGTGGTGAAATAGCACTCAATTTCTAAGTGGAACTTGTGCATTCCTTTTTCATCCATAGATTTAAATATCCTTTACAGTACCTCTTGCCCATTTAGTGATCAACAATGCTCTTTAAAGCTCTTTACACTTCTTTCAAGGTTAGCTGGATGTGTTGTCTACTGCCATGGCCTTGTTTCTGGCATAGCCTCCTTTTCCTCCTTGATTGTCACAGCAATCTACAAAGTTGTGGATGTCTACAAGTCACTGAAAGTGCTGTCCCAAGCTGAGCATGCCTTCCTCCTGCCCAAATCTCATTCTATTCCACCTTAATCTCCCTTGACCCATCAGTATTTTCTGACAGTGCAAGTCAATCCATCATTTCTAAAATCAAGACTTCTTAGCGGCTTTTGGGTTTTGTCCAATGCGCCTTCTAATTCTTGGCTATTTCTCTTAAAGCAGCTGATTCTTGTTAATCAGCTTTTAATCAGGATCTGTAATACATCCCCCAAAGTCCTCACAGCTGCGAGCCCTGTCTCTAGTTCTCCTACCCATGAAATTGCATTGACTCGTATCTTATTCTGGTGATTCATGTCTCCCCATGTCTACTGCTGCTGACTTATCTTCCCACACCCAATTAAAATCAGTACTTTTGCCACCTCCTTGAGAGCAGCTACCACAGCTTACACTTGGCACGGTACATTCAGGTCCTGTGTTTTCTCCCACAAACCCCTCTTTTGCCCTCTTTTTACTGTGAATGCCACACTGCCCTTCTAGTCATTTAGGTCTTTAATTTAATATAGCTTGCAGCATAACAGTCATTCTGGATCTGTACACTAATACTGTGTCTATAGTACCTTGTTTCTTCCTACACGTCAATTAGAAGATTCAGCCTGGTTGACTGTCTCAGTGCCCCTGTCACTTCACACCTCAGCTATTACCAACTTCCGACTCCTGCGACTTCTACTGTGTTCTCTGAAAGCTCATTCAGAATTGCACTGTGAGGATTATTTTCCTTGCTGACATAATGTCTGTGTCTCTCTTCTGGCTTTCCGTTTCATCAGCATCAAAGGCAAACTCATTGTCCTCTTCAAAGTTTCTGATCAATTGACTCTGTACTGAATCAGCTTTATTGCTGCATTGAGCATCAGCCCTCATGTACTCTCTGTCAGTAATACTAGTCTTCACTGTCTCATTAGTGTATTTCTCATACAATCACCTTTGGCCTTTTTACAAAATACCTGCTCCTTTGCTGGAAGTTCCTCACAAACTTTAAAGGAATTTGTTCATGCTGTTATCTTGCCCAAGATTTATTTCTGCATTGTTGCCTAGAGCTGTTGCCCAGAGCTGAACAAGTAAAATGCAGTCACTGTGCACTGTACCCTTCATTCTCTTCACCAGTGCTATTTATCCTGTTGTCCTACTCCTTGTATTTTTGCAGCTTATAAACTCTAGTCTTCCTTTCATTATGAAGACTTACGCAGTTGTTATCAAGCCTTACAGCTGCCAAACTGTGGTCTACTGAAAACCATCTTGAGTAGTCTGCAGTCTCATGTCGCTTGAGTAAAAGTTTCATGAAAGTTTTGGCTAAGTGGTATATAATGTTATGTGAGAAGTTTTGGCTAAGTGTTATATAATGTTATGTGAGAAATTTTGGGAAGTGCTAGAGCCACTGGCTCCCCAAATGTGAGGACCACAGAAAGCACAGAGTAGCACAGAAAGCCCTGATTTTTGATAAGGAGAAATTTTTTAATAATATATCAACTTCAACACAGCATTATGAAACCTACATATATATCTACAGCATTATGAAACTTCTATGATCCTTAATGGTTTTCCACATGTTGAAATGTCAGCCTAAAAAGTATACAAGACTGTTACCTATCTGAGAGAGCAGAAGGATGTATATCACTATCTACTATACAGATTAAGGTGCGGCTTCTGAAGTATGTAGGTGTTTCAGTGTCTTAGAAAATAGTCTATACTTACCTAGAGAACTGATAGCATTAGTTGTGCTGTCAGAATACAGAGTATGCTGCCTTCATACTAGCCTCCTGTAGCAGCAAACACAAGGAAAACAGCATCTTCATGCTACTGTCCTCCCACTTTTTTTTCCTCCTGAAACTGCTTTAACACGATATCAGAAGAGATTTATCCATTAAGTGGTTCCTTCTCCTGTTTATTTCTTAGAACTAAAGTTCAGTAGACCAATAAAACAAAAAAATCCCAAAAAAATCAACTACCTGTGTGAAATTGTACCACAAACTGAAAACATGTAGTGAAACTTGCTAGAAATGAGAACCACTTTCTCTTTTGATTGCTATTTTTTGAATGATTTCTTCTCTACACTCTGTATTTTGATGATAATCTCCAAGTGATAGGACGCCTCTTTGATGGTAGTGCTTGCCTCAAGAAACATATACCTGATTGAAGTGCCTGAATTGTTCACTGCGACACTAATTCCTATTACTGCTGCAGCAGAATTATCCTCTTTAGAACTCCTTTTTATCCAGTGACACTCTTTGCTGCTACACCTGCCTCTTGTTGCTGTCACCATTTATGTGTTTATACACACACACACACACACACACATTTAAAAATTATTGCTTCAATGAAAAAGTCAATAGGGCATGAGAGGAAATGTACTTGGAGAAGCAAGCAGCACTTTGCAGGAGTATGAATTTGCGCTAGTGCAGATGGTGAACCTACCATCATACTCACTTCACTGAGTCTCCTTGTTATAAAGACTTTTTGTCTATGTATATATATAGTGAGAGTTTCACTGTAGCATGGCTGTTAGGATCCTTATGTCCAGGTTATTGGTTTAGCTCCCCATTTCAGCTCTGATGGGTATGTTTTGGTGCGTTTTCACTAACTGTACACTCAGAAACTACTTACATCAGCAGCAGGAAGAGCCTGGTGCCATACCGCAGTGTTAGAAAAGATCACTACTAATTCAGCCTAGAACCCTAAACATAGGAGAAGATGGAAAGTGATGAAGAAAAACCCCATCAAGAATTTGTGCAATAGATGTGGGCTGTCAATTTTAGAATCATCTGGGCAACACTCTGCAATGTTTCTAATCACACAGGGACTGGCTGAGGCAGGAATGCACCTTTGGAGGTCGCTTGGTCCAACCCCTGCCCAGAGCAGGGTCAGCCACAGCAGGCTGCTCAGGGCCACGTCCAGCTGCGTTTTGGCTATCTCCAAGGCCGGAGACCCCACAGCTTCTCTGGGCATCCTGTGCCACTGTTTGACCACCCTCACAGTACACAGGTTTTCCTTATGTTTTAGGGTATTTCTTGTATTTCACTTAGTACTTATTGCCTGTTGTCTTGCACTGGATACCACTATGAGGAACCTTCATTCCTCCTGCATCGGATATTTATACACATTAATGAGATGCCTCTGAGCCTTCTCTGCTCCAAGCTGGACAGTCCCAGCTCGCTCAATGTCTCCCCGTGGTCAGACGCCTTAAATAATTGTGGCACTCCACTGGACTGTCTCCAATGACTCTGCATCTCTCTTGTACTGGGGAGCCCAGCACTGGACCCAGCGGTCCACGTGTGTCTCACTAGTGCTGAGCAGATGGGAAGGATCGCCTCCCTTGACCTGCTGGCAACACTCTGCCTAGTCCAGCTCAGGAGGCTGTTGTCCTCCTCTACAACAAGGGCACATTGCTGGATTATGTCCTGCTTCTTGTCCACTAGAAACCTCAGCTCCTTTTCTACAGAGCTGCTTTCCAGCCCGTTGGCTCCCAGCTTTTACTGGTGCATGGTGTTATTCCTCCTGGGATGCAAGACTTTGCACTTCTCTTTGTTGAACTTCATGAGGTTCCTGTCATTCCATTTCTCCAGTCTGTTGAGGACCCTCTGAAGGACAGCACAACCCTCTTGTGTCTCAGCTGTCCTGTCTCGGTTTTGTGCCAACTGCAAACTGGCTGAAGACACGCCCTGTCCCATCATCCAAGTAGCTAATGAAGATGTTAAACTGTATTGGCTCTGCATCAGCCCCTGTGGTATAACTTTAGGGACTGGTTTCCAGCTGAACTTCATGCTGCTGATCTCAACTTTTTGAGCTCGGTTCCACCAGTTTTCAGTCTACCTCATATGCATTTGTCTAGTCCATATTTCACCAGTCTTTCTGTAAGGATGTTATCAGAGACAGTGTTGAAAGCCTTGTTAAAGTCAAGATAAAGAACATCGCTGTTTTTCCCTCCTTCACGGAACTAGTTGTTTTATTGAAGAAGGCTCTCAGGTTGGTAAGGCATGATTTTCCCTTCATAAATCCTTGCTGGTCCTAGTTACCTTCTTGTCCTTCATGTGTTTGGAAATTATTTCCAGGTTTATTTGTCCCATCACCTTCCCAGGGATCAAGGTGGGGCTGATCAGCCTGTAGTTCTCTTCATGCTCCTTCTGGCCCTTCTTGAAGATAGACATTTGCTTTCTTCCAGTCCTCAGAAACCTCTCCTGATTGCCACAGCCTTTCAAAGATGATAGAGAGTGACCTCACAGTGACATTGGCCAGCTCCCTCAGCAGTTGTGGGTGGATCCCATCAGATTAGAGGGCCCTGGGTTTGTCCAGGTTGTCTATATGCTCCCTAACCTTCCTCCACTGATGGTTAAGTCCTCCATGCTGCAGACTTTCCCACTAGTTTCATGGGCCTGGGATTCCTGCAGGCTGGTCTTTACTGGTAGTCAAAGGCATTGCATACTGTGGCCTTTTCCACATCCTTTGTCACCAAATCCCCTGCCCCATTAAGTAGTGGGCCCACATTTTCCCTGGTCTTCTTTTTTGCTGCTGATGTACCTTCTTGCCCTTCTCATCCCTCACCAGATTCAGCTCCGGACGGTTGTTGGATTTCCTAACCCTATCCCTGAACATGCTAGATTTCTGACTATCATCTTATTGATTCAGTTTATCAGCCTCTGAAAAATACAGGCAGTGCCCCATGCAGCTGCCCAATATACATGTCGTCTCTATTAAACTTAATGAGAAGCAAAGGCTGTGTTTAGTTCTGTCTTTTTATTTAATTAAAATTAAAATAACACATCACTATGTACAGGCTGAGCCTTAGTCTCCAAAGACTGTCAGTTAGTATTAGTCTCATTGTTGACAGTGGCCTAGTTTCCATTGATGGATTCATTAAAAGTTTTAGTCCACAAAGTCAGGAAAAAGTAGTGACTGATAGTCCTGAACTGAAGTGTAGAAAAAAATAAAGCTCAAATCCAACCTGTTTTGTTAATCCATCCATGTACATGAAAACAGCACAGCAGGATTGGGGAACTAATCCCATTTCAAATCAGATGCCTGCTGGTTCTATTTAATGAGCATTACGTCTGTTTCTTTTTTAACCCTAAAATATCTTAAAACATTATTCTGATTTTTTTCTGTTTTTCATTGTACTTTTGATCTATTTGGTAAGGTACTTACTTCTATAACTGGACCAAAGATGGTTTGCTAACTACCATCTTTAATGCATGCTGAACAGTGGTACTAATGAAATTTCCTGCAGATTTGTGCCTTGTGAGTAAACTCTGGTGTGTAGGAAGGAATAAAGTAATGTGGAAGATTGTCTTAGGGTTATGACATTCAAAACATCTCTCTCCTCACACATCTCTAGTACTTAATAAATGTTTTATACTCTCACACTGCACTTTTTTCCTGTGTAGGGGCACTGTTAAGATCTCTCCATCCTATGTGTCCACTTTCATTAAATTTGCAAAAAAATTTTAAGACATTTGTGTCTCTGCCAAATATGGTTGAAATTGGAGAAAGATCTACAAATTACTAACAGAGGTTAAAGAGGCTGACTAGACATGTGCATTCCTTGAACAGACCACCATAGCTATTCATGAACATGCGGGGAGGCACTCTGATCTCATAGTCCCTGGGCGTTAATCAGGAAATCACGTGTGCTCTGGAAACTTTCCCTGAAGAGCTCTGGCTCTCAGGTAACAAGTGAAAACTTTTTTTTACTTACCAATTGTGCAATATAATGAAACTAAACTGTTGCGTGTTACAGATACGACATGACAAATTTCTGTATTTCCATACTATGAAATGTAAACAAATGGTGACTGTGTGATATTAGAATGAAAATAAAAACAAAAAGTGAAAGAAGAAAAGTAGATAGAGAGTAAAGTAAAAGTTGTATTATTTAGTAAAGTAAAATTTTTAATTCCAGTAAAACACTGATAAGAAAATTACCCACTGGGACAGAAATCTGATCTAATTTATCTAAGTTCAGTGACAACATTGAATTTGGCATCTGTAGTTACGAACCTCTGCATGAACTATAGATTTAAGGACATTTAAGAGGAAAACTTGGGGTACTTGACTTGTCCTTATATTGTCTCAATAATATAAAAGTATCTTAATTTATATGAAATAATCAGATACGATGATACTGTCTTAATATAAATAAAGTAAATTCACTCATGCCAAACTGGGACGAGTTTATTTGGTACTTGGCCTTCAGACTCTTCCTTCTAATCTATCTTGTGCCTGTGGGAAGCCTAGACTCATATCTGTCTTGCACCTTGGATCTTTTCTGATGCTATAACTTTTGCTTATCTTAACTAATGCTTAATTGCCTTAGTCACTCTTATAAGCTATAACACTATTCACATGCTGTTACTGGTGGCTACCATACTCTATTTCCAATATTATATTAAATACTGTAGTTAGGGCTACTAAAACCGTTAAGACTGATAGATTTCCAGATGATGTAACTCACTTTTTTTAGAAAATGAAAATGAAAAGAAAACAAAGCTAATCTCATATGTCTGCTTAACCACTTAACAGCCTTAATATTCTTGCATACTAAGTGATTTTGGAAGATAATGCATTAAAGCACAGACTATCTAGAATGCGGACAACAATACTGAGGTCACTGGAGAAATATCAGCTATAGGTCATTCTCATCGTTTGTGATAGATCATTTCTCTGTAGCATCTGCAGTGCTAAGAAAGATGTCTGCAGTAGTCCAGCCTGACATCATGCATAGCCCAGGCTGGAGAATGAAATTCCTTTCTCAAGAATGTGGATTGTTTCGTTGCTAAAGCTGTGGGCTTTAGAAAGACCATCATTTTTTATTAAGATGGCTATTTTCCCATTGTTATGAAGAAGTATCACTTAGTAAACAGGCCAATGGTTAATCATCATCACTGTTAACAACATGCAAATTATTTCTAGTCTAAAATGCCTATTTTTAGTTTCTGGATATTGTTGGGTGGATTCAGAGCATCAAAAATTATGGTAATTTCACTCACTTGTACATGGAACACCAGTGAAGAACTTAAACTACAAAATCCCCATGAGTTAACAGTGATCGCATGTTGCTTGTCTAGTCATCATAACATGCTTGCTGTCTTATAAACATTAACAGAAAAAAATAAGTATTAGACAACCCACAGAAATGATTATTAACAATGCAGGGGAGGTGTTTTTCATTACCCTGAGCCAAAGGCCACGTCAGCAGAATGAATAAATGCCTAATGTACAATTTTAATTTGGCAATGTTTACATCCCTTGATATCAATGCTCGCACAGAGTCCAGGATAGTGAAGAATTAGGTTTACATGATCCAATTCTATTGATTATCGATATTAGCTTGATATTAGTCTGATAGCTATTTATTGATATTAGGACAAGTAGAAATATATTTATGTAAACTATATTATTTAATGCAGTTGATGGTGTAATGTGTAAAGCATGTAGTATTAATATAGGTAAAATGTTATCTTTATATATTGGCAGCCATCAAAGATTGGTTTTCTAGAACTGAACTGTGTCACCGGAGGTGTGTCAGATGGAAACAGATCTTTTGGAGAATAAGAGCATTTGTTATTAAACAAAGCTGTAAGATGAGGAAAACTTTCATCTAAAGCCCCTTCCTAAACTGATCAAACTGTTGCTGTGACACAGCTTCTCCAAGCCATCTCTTTAATGTTTGCCACTCAGCTCCACTTCAATCAGCAGCAAAGCTCCTCAAATAAACCAAGCATGACTACGTCTATGCTAGGGTGGGATTTTCTGTTTTATTCTTCACGACCTGGGAGCAGCCAACTGAAAGCAGTGTTTCTCCAAGGGCCATCTCACCAGTTGTCAGGAAAGGGGCAGAATAAGCACCAAGTTCCTTCTCGAAACTACCACACCTCAAAGCTCCCTGTCTCTGCATTTTAAGACAGTAGTTTGAATTTTTTTTCAGATATCAGCTATCATCCTAGTATTGCTTATTCTCTCAGCATCTACTGTATTGTCATAAACATTCTGTCCATTTCAGAATTCCTGGGAAAAAAATTATCCTCATGCCCCAAAACATCTTTATCTTAGATATCATCTAGAAATACATTAAAATAACATAGAACATGTTAAAATGGGTAGAGACAATAAAAAAAATTGTTACCCACATATACATATATAAGTGAATGCCTGCAGTAACAATTAGTTCAACATACCCTTCAGCCTAGACATCCTCAGCATCCTCTGCTGATTTATTTGTTTAATCTTCAAAGCAGGGCACTCTGTTGATGTATACAAGCAGCCAGAAGAGTCCACTCAACAGCAGAGTATTTGCAGTAGCATATTTGCAAAATACATGATGTCCTAATAACACCTGGTGCATGAATAGGAAACTGGTGGCTTTTCTGGTAATGATGAGGTAAATAAGGCTAGTGCATTCAATCACTTCACCACATCAATTTTTATATTTTTCATACATTTCAGGCTTCGCGTGTTGTGATCAGTTACTCACACATGTGGCTGAGACGATAAAGATATTTATCATTATCTCAAATCATTGCTAATTTTCCATATGGTTTGAATGATTCTTCCTTCTTCCATGCAACAGCTTAAAAGGTAAAACATGTTAGATGGATGAATCAGAAGCATAACTGTTCTCCATGTTACTATGATATACATTATTACATTCAGAAAAGAGTAAAAGTTTGCAAATGCTGGGTTGTCATGATTATCAGAAGACTTAAAGGTAGATGGAACTGTGGGAGATTTCTAGCTGTAAATATATGTCACTTACAAAGTTGGTAAACAAGCTATTCTTTATGGACCAGAGCGACCGAAAGAATAGACATGCCACAGTAATATCACAGTAGTGCTGACCTACTTAAGCAGGCTGTACAGTAACTAGCATGCAGCTCTGGCTCTTTTTCAGTAAAACAGTATGTGACCTCCCAAATCTGCATGCAATTTCAAACATAAAATGACCAGACGTATCTTTTGGCAATGCAGTTATTAACTTGTTAGTTCTATCTGCAACCCGCAAGACCACCTCTTACATCACAGTGATGCAACATCTACTAATTGAAAGTCAATTTCATGCCAGCCAAGGATGCTGGCTGCAAAAAGCAGACACAAGTGTGGCCAGGGGAGAGATATTTTCATTACTTCTTCCTCTGGCTCCCTTAGTCTAACTGCCATCTCTCTTTGCAACTCTCTCTCTCTTTCTCTCTCCCATCTGCCCATACATAAAAAACCCCTAAAGTGTAGCTTTATTGGGAGGAAAGAAAAAAATATTTGAAAGATATATGTTGGCCATATGGAATGGTCTTACTATGAGAAACTATTTGAAATTTATTCCTTAGGATGCTTCTTGGCAAAGTAAAGTAGTGAACAGGTGTGTCAAATAGTACTGCTACACTTTTTTTAGAAGGAAAAGGTAACAACTGGCTTGATGAAATCTTGAGGACTGTGAACAAAATCTGAATGAAACTTCTCTTACTTTGCACTGCAGGTTACTTAGGTGCTGTTTATATTCATAAGATATGCAGGACTCAGACCTAACATTTTGCAAGTCTGACAGATGCCCTGACAGGTTTTAATATTTCTGGTTAGAGCTTTTTTAAAAATCTAGTTCACTCATTCACTAGCCTTCCTCATATATTTATCTAGGGCACATTTTTGTACAAGCTATAAAAAACCTAACAGAAAAAGATTGTTCACCTGGAGATTTTCTGTATCTTTAGCATTTAGAAATCTATTTCATAAATGGAATCAAATTATTCCTGAGTGTAGGAGAGGGCAAGGTACTGTGTTCTTCTTTCAAATTGCTACAGGTTTTGCACATAGCAGGATCCAGAATACGGCTGTTCCTGGCTGCTTACGTTGGGAAGAGTACCCAGGAGACATTAATGCCAAAATCTGGAGAGGACCACCTGACTGAATAGAGGTAGGAGGAACACAAATTATTAGAACATAGTTGAAAGGGCTGTTAAGGTATAGCTGGCAAAAAGTGAAATCACAGTCTGCTAGTGGGAAGCGACTTCTATCATGAGTATCCGAAATATTGATGCCACCAGATACTCATACAGACCACTTTTGTTAATTTAATGGAAAGACTTCTATTCATTTCGGTGCGTTTTGACCCAAAGGGTAGTAGTCTATTCCGTTGTTGTCTTGCTCGGTTTTCTAAATGCTTTCTCACTTAGATGTATGGAAACTTCCTGTTTCTTGCTGCAAATCACCTGTCTTTTCAATTGTTGTGTTAATACAGAAAATATGACAAAAGCTGGAAAAATTAAAAGGTTTTATTGTATGAAATTGAAGGAATAGTGAAATCCCAGGCTTCTTTAGAACTGTTACAAGCACAACCCTGATTCATTTGTTGTCTAAGCTTTGAGAGATCCAGGTCTTTTTCCACATCTCAGTAGTGTGACTTTGGCTTATCTTTACATTTCAGGATATGAGTGAGGCTTCTGAGTATTTTATTTTTAAGCGTTTTCTCATCTAGTAACTATGCTTTACCTCTATTTTCTTTAGAACTTGTTACTTGGTGATGAAATTCAGCAAGTGCAGTGTTAACATCAAGGAGATGTCTGACTTGCATGCTGATGTTAGTGAAGCTGTGAATTGTGTCATATTAGCCTCATTTGCTTCCCATATGCTTACTCTCATTTTCCCCTCAGAAGCTGCAACTCCACTTTTCATCTTCATTTGTATGCCCAAAATGCAGCCAGCTTAATTACCAATTATAACCTTACTCATTTAAAAGCTAAATCAACTGGAAACAACACTAAAAAGTGTCTCCCTTGAGGAGAACTAAAGACTTTGTGCTAATTTTCTTCACGTATTTTGATTAGTATAAAGCACTGTGTAACTTACAAGTTAATCTCCCCAAATGATGTTAATTTTAAATCGAAATGACATGTGCATACTCATGGGATGACAGTCAGAGTAACCTGCCTTCTCTTCCTCCTTCAACTCTGACCTGCCGCACAAAATTATTTCTCCCTGGGAAACTAGTAATGAAGCACTATAGCACCCAGCTCTGCCAGCAGCTTTTTATTTACGTCCATCTTTTCTCACTTTATTTTTCAACTGCCTGACCTGTGCTATTTCCTCAAGTTTGGACATCCCTTGTGGGTTTCTTCTAAATGCAATTTCTTCCGTCTTAGGAAATGAGAACTCCATAAACTTCCAGGTAGGTTTCACAGGACCCTGTCAAGCAATGGAAGGCATAATAGCTGTTGGGCTTGATATAATAGTGATTGCCACAAAACATCCCTCCAATCAATACTGTAAAACTGTCAGACACTCTCTAGCTCCTGAGTGAATTTACAGTTCCTAGTGACAATCTCCATTACTGCAATAAAGGCCAGAATAACTATAAGAAAAGAAAACTAGATTTGGAGAACTGCCATAATTATTTATGGAATATTTGCATGTTATAATTTATTAAGTATTTGGAACAGACCACCCTCTCTTTATGGGAGATACAAGACATTTTCCAGCTGTTTGTTTTTACAAATCAAAAAGTTTAAGGTATTGAAAATTCTTTTTTCTAAAAACAATCCGATGTGACTAACAACAGAAAGTACAAGAAGTCTTTAGAAGTGAGTAAGATACTCACACAGTGATGAACTTAGTGCAGTCACATTGCCTGTAGCTCAAGTGTGAGCAGAAACTAAGATTGCATGTGGTGGTTGTGTGCCCTACACTTGCGTGCCAGCCCATAGTCTCCGTACAGAGCCACCTGTACCCACCTCTTGCTTTCTTTTGAGAACGAAAGGCTCCAACTCTCTTTCCATCCTGGGAGAAAGCTACCAGAAAGCATTCACGGCTCCCTTGTCTCATCGGCCCATAAAGATTAACAGAGAAGTCTTTGTTACACTTCCCTTTTCATTCAGCTAGAAATTACTAAACACAGCCTCATAACGGTATGTTACTCTGTATTTAATCGTCTCTCTGATTTGCCCCTTTTTGATTATTTGACCTAGGAGGGTTTCATGGACCACCTGTCTGGCTGTGATAGATAATATTCTGATCCTAGTAAAATAAACGATAGTTTGGCCACTATACCAGGCAGAACTAGGATTTTACCCTATATGTCTCTCCTCCTCTGTCCTTTCTTAAAAGGTATGAAGGTAATCTTTTGTTCTGTTCAGCTTGCAGTAGGAAGGCCTGAAGGGATATGATTGCTCCTTTTTAATACAGTGAACAGATGAATGCAATGGAAAAGGCTGAAACATTGAAAAATAGTGGTTATATAAAACCAAATGTGTATAAACTAGCATAGTATATTTTGGCTTGAAATTTAGCAGACTGTCTCTAATAAGCAGAAAAAATAAGTTACTTAAAGCAATGTGATGAGAAACATAGACAGTTTTCAGATGGGAGTTTCACAAGTTTATGGAAGAAATGATATAAATATCTGTGAGAACAGGGTCTTGGATTCAGTGAGTGAAGTTTTCCATTCTTGTCTTATTTCTGATGTCCTTTGTCCTTAACATCATCATATCATACACATACACAACCACACAAAAGGAGATGAGGCTATGGTGCAAGCAATATATGTTTCCCTTTCACCAATTTTTCTTTTTCACATTTCAACCTTCCTTTTCTCACACCACCTGACATGTTTATTTAATTCCCAGTTTCTGGGTTGTATGTGATGTTGTTTTTTCTTTAAGCTAAACGGCAGGCTCACAAATCCTAATGGAGAGCATGAGTGCGCTGTACTGGTTGAAAAACTGGCAGGTGAGACAAGAAAATTTTGAACTTTTGGAGGTACCTAGACAGGGGGTTTTCTATGAAGATCTACACAGTGGCTTTACATATTGGTTTTGAGGGAATTTCCACTCTGGCAGTTACCAAGGGAGCTTATTCCTGGGAAGAGCTGGTGCTTTTGGAAGCACTATGGGAGAAATCCACATTTATGCGTCTCTTACATTGCACTGGAGGTGGTGGCATGGTTCACTAGCCATCTTCTGGTATTCTATTTTTAGCATGGAGGAGGAAGCACTGTGAGCTGTGCCATGCAGTTCAGAACACAATGTTTCAGTATGCTTCGAAATAATACATTTCGGGAGTTTTGCAGCAATACTGGCATTGCCCTCAACCCGTGCCTCACTCTGCAATATAGGGTGGATCGTCTTAATGCCTAGTGATTTCTATGAGCTTCCTACTTCATGGTACTCAGCACCTTGTACAAGGATTAAATTCTGAAGGTACAGCAGCAGGTGTGACCCTGACTTTAGCTGCTCTATTTATAGTGTTTTCCTGTAAGTGTAACACTGCAATTGTTGCTCACACTGTCTTCCTCCAATTCTGTGTGGTACCAGGCTGGGGACTTACTAAACATGCTTTTATGAACATGGCCTTCTTGGAGAAATAAAAATGAGTTGCCTGAACAACATCACATGCAATTAAATCAAAAAAACCCTTAATATGAAGGAACTTTAAATTTGATACTTACAACATCAGGAAATTCTGGGCTGAATCTTAATATAGCAATACACTTTATTTATTAATTTATACTCTAAAGTGATAAGTTTGTATCAGATTGTCTGTGAAAATTATGTACAAATTCAGCAAGAGAGATTTTCTGCATAATACAGTAAATAAAAAAGAGCACAGGAGAAGTGATTACTGCATTTCAAAATTGGTCATTAACTTACAGTTAGCTGTCAGCCATTGGTAGGGTAAGTTACAAGAGTAGATAGACCAGTGTGATCATTTATTTTTTTCTGAAGCTGATGAACCACAGACTGTGGTAAATTGTTTAGAGGCAAAGAACTGGAACAAAAGACAAGAAATCCCGAATCTTATTTTAATTCATGTTTTGTGTACAAGAAACCTTAACAATGATGTGTCTTGTGATACCTATTTGCAAAAGACAGGCTTGTGGACCCCTGGAAGCAGGCTTGGTCATTATGTGCTGTACTTTAGTACTGCGTCAGACACAGATGACCGAGGGAAAGCCAGCAGAAAACAGTTAGCTGAGCTCAAAACAGGAAATCTTCTGTGCACGGTCCATATCCTTGCTCTCTGAGGAACCTTTACAACCCCTCAACAGTGTGAAAAAAAAAAAAAAAGTAAAACTGAAAATCCTCTCTGTTTTTTCAAATAATTTTTGCTGCTTAGGGGGAATGGTATTCCATTGGTTTAGACTAAGGTGATATTTTGAAGACCTTCTTCACAGCAGAGGTGCAGATAATAATCTGTTGGTTTAGATAAAAGCTTATATTTTGGAGCACAACTTTTTCAGAGGGAATAAAGACTGCATCTAATTTTACTGCAGCTAAATTAGAGGAAAAAAGAGGCTCTGTCTTTTAAAGCAGAGGATCACTCAATTTTTCCCTGTAGTGGTGACATAACGTTTACATTTCCACAGATAATGAACTAGATCTTGCCAGCAGATTAGCCCCACAAGGGACTTTTCCCCAAAGCTTAAGTATTATTTTTCCTTCCATCTGCTTCACATGGTGCTTGAGGTAAGCTATTCTTAATGTCTTATGAGGATCACGATTTCTTGAAAGCAAGTGCACTTTTCATTTTCTTCTTTAAACAGGAAGGATCTTATTACTACCTGTCGTGGCTTCTTTCCTGCAGTTGCCATTAGTGCTTTTAATTGGTAATTTGCTAGTTTTGGAGATGAGGTTTTAGAGACCATAAAACCGCAGGGAGTTAGCTTTCAGTCTAAATGGACCTTCTGAGGATATGATAAGCCTCAACAATGTTATTCACATTGCACAAAAGGCTATGGAAAGTGGTGTCTATTAATTTAAAATAGTTTCACAGTCAACTTCTTCCCATAATCATGTTTATTTCCTATTAGTCCTTAAGTACATTCCAGGTAGGAAATTAAATACATGCTAAGGAAATACAGAGCTTCTTTCTGCCAGGGATGTCTCCCAGACTAGTTCCTTTGCCCTCATCTACCTAAGGTATTTATACAGCTGCCTTTGTCTCCGCAAAGGATTAGCATAAAAATCCGTATTAAGGGTCAACAGATCTGTCTTCCAATTATGGAAATGGGATCAGCAGGAAATTAATAGCATGCAAATGCAATGCCCTCCTGATTCAAAGGTGTCTTCAATGGCTGAGCATCTAGGGAGATTTTTGCCCATGGCTTTTCCCCAGGAGGCTGATGCTTCGTTGTACTTCCTTTTTTAATGCCCACCTGGCAGTACCAGAGGTGCTGTACCATGACCTGTATCAAAATAAAGATCCTGTTCCCTGATGTGGAGCAGCAATCAATCATTGAGTGCAGTGGGTCAGCAGCAGAAAGGTCAAAAGCCGCTCAGGCAATGGCAGCTCCAGCTGGCAGCCAGTTAGGCTTTAGATGTTTGGGTGTGAGAAAAGCCAGGCTCACTGGCTCAGTCTGATGACAGGTGAGTTTATGGATGTCAGTGCACTGGAAAAGGAAAGTTGGTTGCTGTTTCCACTGACTCCCTGCACTCAAGACATATTTACAGTATGATCATCTGATACACAAGCTCTTACATGCTGGAGTATTTCCCTGAGTTTCAAAACACCTCTAGGCACATCTGAGCCACTGCAGCCCAATATCCTTCCCGCAGTTCTAAACAGCTCGTGACTTTTCCCTGTGCATCCAGCCTCCCTATATACTGTGGACCCTTCACCAGACTCAGACATGACCTGTGTGGTGTGCGCTATACCTGAACATGTGAAAAAATCAGATCTAGGAAGTTAGCCTGAGTGGGGTGAGTGAAGGCAGTCCAGTACGACCTGCAGCTCCCAGGGGAAGTCTTTGATGTTGTGTGGCACATCTATGAAACCAGGGAGCAGCACCTGCAGGTGAAACCAGAGGATCGTAGCTGACTGTGAACCTGCAAAACTAAATATAAGGAAAAGTGAGAAGGAGGGCTGCAGTGACTTTTCTTGCTGTTCTACATCTCATTGCCATTGTCACCGGTTAAGGCTGGGCTGGCCATTAAATGAATGACAGATGCTCTCTATGAACACCTCTGCCTTCCCAGAAGAGGATGAGAAAGAGATTAAGGGAGAGAGACTTATGGGTTGGGGAAAAAAATCTGAAACAACTTTGATGAAAAAATAACAATAAAAAGAAAAGATAATATTAATAAGAAAATAATAAAATATATATAAATATATACAAAACTAATACTAAACTCCCCTGATGATGATCACGTCACCACTGACATTGCAGGCCAGGCACTGGGAAAGTCCCAGAATGGACTCAGTGACGGACAGGAACTGGATTCAGGAACACATAGATTGGGATTGAAGGGAAAAGAATTCCTTGGATAGATATCCAAGGACAGATTCCTCCTTGGATATCGGCCATAGAAGAAGAGAGTCTGACCCTTGTGATCCCTCAGCTTTATAGTGAGTACGAAGGATATCGAATGGAATACCTAGTTGGTCAGGTTGGGTCACCTGTCCTGTTCACTAGTCCCTGCATGTGCGACCTTTTCACTTACTTACAACCCTTTTACTTATGGCACTCCAACACGAGGCACCATATTTAGCAGTGACCTTGGTTGCTATAGGAGCAAGTATAAGCAAGAGCCTTTCTGCATACCATCCCTTAGTAATAACTATAAACATCAGGCATTATCACAGCTAGAAGGGGAGACTGTTTGGAAAAATACACCTTCGTATTTAGCTTCAGAAAGTGCAGTCACTTTGAAGAGACTTAGCTGAAAAGTAAAATCACTGAATGGAGAATTGGTTCTGTTCTAGCTCAAACCAGGACAGCCATGCCTCTGAGATCTCTGTTAGACATTGCTTTCTGTTTTGTACTCAGGCTGGCTTCCTATCTGTGCCAGCCTTTTAAATGTTTGTTTGTTTGTTTGTTTTCCCACTGAAAGTCACTTTACAAATGAAAGACATATAGAACTATGGTAAAGAAAACAATTCGCAAAGGGAATTAACTACTTCCCTTTCTGCACATTACCTTCTCTAAAGAAAAAAAAGTTTCAGTGACTGTACTGTGACCTAGTAGCTTGGTAGAAACACTCGCTAGTAACTGGCCACAGGATTTGTACTGATTTCGCAAGAGCTCAGGATGAAGGCTTGTCAGATTTGTTTTGTTTAAATTTGTCTTGGCCTGCCTGGAGCTTTGTCTTCGTGTGTTTTAGATGTAGCAGCAATCTTTCTAATGACCAGGTGGCTATGCCCACGTTTTTTGTCTTTTGTTATCTTTGTATGGTATGACTGTAATTTTATGTAGATAGTAGCCACAAGCAGTTACTCTGCACAGAACAAGATCTTTATGACTAACGCACAGACACAGTGTAGGGAAACACAGTCCTGGTACGACAGCAGAGGCCTTCAGAAGTGGAGCACAGGACGTTGCTCAGGGGTGCACAGGCGTGGGGTGATCGGAGATGAGGCACGGGGTTGTCCTGGAGACCCTGCAGCTATACACAGCTCACCTGCATTCTATTACAGAAATATGGACCTGGAGCTAAATAAAACTGGTTTTAGGGTAATGAAAAGCACAAAGAAAAATGTCTAAACTTATGTAAAACACACCATACATTGTAAATTGAAATGTAGCATAAACTGCAGACCAATAAAGAAAAAGTAAGATTTGAAAGTGGTAGCAAATGTATAAAAATCACCCTAATCAGATCGTAAGGGGAGAAAGAAGATATCATCCTCAGACTCCTCCTGGCGAAGGAGTCAGAATGCTGATGGCTCACTACACCCCTCCACCCAGACTGAAGCCACTGACCTTGGGAATCAGAGGGGCAGTGGCATGGTAGCATAAGACCAGAGAAAAAAAAAGAGGTAGATACTAAAAGTATGTGTATAGCACTTTTAACTGTATTATATTATCATCATCGTCAACTAACTTCTGAACCTACTAACTGAGACCAAAATGAAGAAAAGTCTCAAAGTCTCAAATACACCGTGTCTCTACTAGCTTGGTGAAAACCAGTGCTCAAACAGGAGACCTTAATTCTCCCACTGAGGAAAAATGCGAGAGAACAGTGTTGTTATTTGTTTTCTTTGGCAGTGGTCTGTGCACTGCTGCAGCACACATTATCTCCTGCCTGGTGGACTAGCACAGGGAACTGGAAAGAATGGGGGAGGCACTGGGGTTGTAATAGTGATAAGAGCTTATTTAAAAGAAAAGGACATATTTCTGTTTAAAACCTGGCTTAATAGTTTGAATGCTCACAAAAGCACTATTCCCATGAGACTTGTGGTTGTTACATATATTAAATCATTTAACTGAAGGAAAAATTTCCTGTAATATCAGTGAAATTTCAGTTCAGGCCCTGGGTTTGCAGGAAGCTCAAAGATACTTTGATTCACATCAACTATATGGATTTAGTTTTATGTAACTCCTTGCTGTTTTTTTCTTAAGAACAAGAACTATTGAATATAACACAGTCATTGACTTGTATCCTTTGATTTCAGTGACTTCATACTCATTCTGTAACCATTTTTTAAGATTAATTTTTTAAGAAGAATAATGATGGGGGAGAGAGGGCATTTCGTTAGGAAATCTGAAACTACATTTCAGCAAAGATGCTAAAGAAAATAATATCCTTTGAAGTGCAGCTGAATGCTCCAATTACTATAATTTTTGTAATTACTTTTTTCTCTTTTGAAATTGAAGTAGATTAATTGCAATTTCCTCTCACTGAAACAGTGGGAAGGGAAAAAATTCATATCGAAGGTAGACGCTCTTCACACAGCCACAGCATGATCCCACAGCCCAAAAGTGTGAGAGAAGGATTTTGCTTTGGCATTGGAAGTAGCATTGGAAGTGTTTGTAGTATTATGCCTGTGCAGAAATGAAAGTCACTTATCAGAGCACTGAGGTCTTAATGCCGATGAGAAGCTTTCTGCAGAACTGTAGAAGTAGTCCAGAATCTCCTACAAGGACAGGATAATGAGCCCTGTCTATCCAATGAGTTCAACAGTAGCCGGCCTAGACCCAGAGTCCCTCGGCAGAGAGAGATACTAAATTGATTTCTATACTTGTATCAAATAGCCTCATTAGATTCCAGAGGGGATAATTTTTTCATTCAAGCAAAGATCTCAGCTTGAATGCAAATGTTTCTTCATAGGCATTCAATGAATGAAAGTACAGTGATGCATACATGGACTTCATTTGCTTATTACTATTCATCTAGCAGAAGATAAGTGAATCTGTTTTCAACTGCAAGGATGTCACCATCGCAAAAATTATGCAAATATAAACAGAACTTGATCCGAACTATCCATAGAATTATTTTGTACTGTAAGAGACATTTGTAGCATCACTGCTTTTGGGGTTGAACAAAATTCACTTGCTGTTGATTTAACTAAATTGCATTTCAGCCATCCAGGTACGTTATTTCTGCACTGTGAGTTACCTTCCAGTAATATACTGCAGCTAATTGTAATTGGCCTGGACATAAATGCAAGACCTCTGTAAAAAGTATCAACTATTGTATACCTAACAGCAAAAGCAAAGTGCTTTTTCTCCAATATCAGATCTTGTAAGAGAGGGTATGTTACAGCATCTAGGAATGGTCAAGAGCTGTGACAAACTTAGGTGCTAAGGGAGAACCTGTCTGTGCCTGATTTGCTTAAAAAAAAAATTTTTTTTAGATCCTTTCCAGATTTCCTAAGATTGCACTATTGCCAAAAATATAGTTGGCAATGTTTCTAAGGAGAAGGAATACATCAGACTGGGAGACCACATCAGACTGGGAGATCTTATGGGTCTGGGGTTTTGTCCTTTTTTTTCCCCTAGCCATGTCAATCCATCTAAGAAAAGATGGCTTCTTTTTTTGTATTATTATTGTTGTTATTATTATTATTACTACTACAAGCAAGTTAAAAGCTAGAAACAGAAACGTGCGCCTGACTGTACAACACGTAGTAGTGCAATGTGTAACCTTGAAGGCACCTGGTCTTTCCCAGAAAAATCTCAGTCCTGAGCTGGAAGCCTCTGTGATGTATGAGAAAAATCAGATATCCAAGATGATACTGATGCATGCAGGGCAGGAAACAGCCACAGGAAACACTGAAAGATGAGTGGGTCTGCTCTTGTCTTGGTCTTAAACGATTTATTCTGTTTCACCGTTCTGATTCTTCTCTTCAAGTTCTATCTACTTTATGAAGAAGAGAATATTATATAAAGGGCACATAAGGAAACAGGTACAGTAACTTTCTTTCATCTAGTAGTTCAATATTTAAAATTTTCACCAAGATAACAAAAAACTAAAATAATTTTCTTTCTCTGAGAGGTTGTAAATCTTTATCTCTCACCTCTTGCAAACAGTCTAACCATCAGACCAATTCAGAAGGGAGGATCCTTGCTGCCTCTCCTTGAAAAGACTTCAGTTTGCAGGAAATTATAACAAATATGTTTGTCCCAATGGAAGGGGACAGTTTGGTATCAGAACACTTCCCTGCATGGAAAAAAAGACCTGGGTTTCTGTTCTTCAGTATCCTATAAGATAAAATATATAAACTGTAATTGAAACTATGCCTGAAACTGGTGTGGTAGGTATGCTGTGGGGTTGTCACTTTGCTTTTCGGTTGTGCAGCTGAGGGAAGGAGTGAAAAGCCGGGTCACTGGCCCACATTTAGCCTGGAATGCTTATTTGCACAGTACTGTCAAACCTTAGGCAGCTGCAGGCACAGGTATGGTTTAGGCACCATTGGAACTAGGTATCCTGGTGCTTCAAAAGTCTGTTTAGCGGAGAATGTAAGTTCTACTTACATGTAATATTTCACTTAGGTGACAACATACCTGCTTGCATCTTCTTGTGAACCACAGCTGATGTTTCAGTTTCTTCAGAATCTTCACCTGAAGTGTGAAATCCTGGCTCTGATGAATTGCAAAATTCCCTTGGATTTTGTAGGGCTGAGAATTTACCTCTGAAGCAGAAAGAAAAAGGACTAGAGAGTAAGAAAGAATGACCATCAATTTGAGGAACAAGAATAAGAACACCAGTGAAGATGGACTAGGCCATTCCTTTTCTTCTTTCAGATCAGCTAAATGATTAAATTTCTCTTCCTCTGTAAGTTAGATGTGTGTGTAGATCCATGGGCTTCACAAATTCTGCTTAAGCCATCCGAAGTATTCTGCTGACTTCTAGTCACATTTTCAACATTCAAACAAAAATCACAAATAGAATATTCAAAATAGAACAATATTGAGAAATGCAGCAAACTTGACCAAGACACTTAATTAGTTAATAACTTAATTTTTACAGGGAGAGAATAGGTAGCTCAGAATGCTTTACACTGTACAGCAAACATGAGAAGTCTGAACAAAGGCATAAAGGATGACATATAGGATATAAAGATACAGATATTTCCACTCCCCTAAAATAGAACATGGTAGTTTAAAATTAACACGTACACACACATACACACACACACATACACACACACACACACACAGGGTTGTTACGTGGAACTCTTTGCCAAAAGATATAATAATGTTCAGGCACTTACACAACTTATTTAGAAACAAGAGAAAAAGCACTGAAGAGATCTACAAGTTTCATTAATGGATATTAAAAGAACAAGCAACCTCAAACTTCCTCTGTGTGTGGGACATATGGACTCATACCCAAATAGTCACTCATGCACAAGTAGTCACTAAATGCCTGAAGATCAGAAGAAGCCCTTGCTGGAGATGTTACTGATACCTGTCCACTGCAGAGACTCCTCTGAGGCCTCTAGTGCCAGGTAGTGCCAGGGACAGGCTGTTGGACCAGACAGACGCCGTGTTTGATGTGTTATGGCAACTTCTGCATACTCGGAGCTAAGCACTGACACTGTGATATGAAAGGCCCATGGGGACTTTAGTTGGCTGTTTTGACAATAGTACCAGCTTTTAAATATGTCAGAGCGTGCACTTGAGAGCTAGACAAACAGTATTTGACATCCTTGAGGGCTCATTAAAAGGGCTCAGTACTTTTTGAGTTAAGCTTTTTTGTATTTTCCTCTGACAATACAGCTTCAAATGCTACTGTCTAAACTGAGAAATATCAATCCAAGCACAGCAAATATGTCCTCTCTCGTTACTTGGCAGTGATTTGGGGATCCAGGCTAAATCATTACCAGTCAGAAAAAAAAACCCAAACAGTTTAACATGTCTATTGCTGTTTTTCTTCTAGGGCATGGGCAAACTACTTTTTAAAGATCATGGTACATAGTTGCTTGGGTATACAATACTGGAAAAAAGAAATCTATTACTAGGAGGTGACAGAACTCAGAGGTGAATAAGGTAGATGTTTAAGTGTGAAATGTCCAGCAATGATTGCCAGAGTGAAATTTCTGTGATGACATCTACAAAATTGATTATAAGTAATGTTTATGTTCCTAAGAAATAAATTGTGTCACTTCAGTGCCTCTGTGTCTATTTTGTAAAAATAGCAAGAGAAACTGAGATGATGACACTGCATACCACAGCTTTTTTTCTGGCAGGTTCTGAAAGCCAAACCCTATTGTTGGGTTATTTAACAAAATTGATTCTGAATGCTAGAAGAACAAGAAAAGGTTTTGCCGTCAAACGGAGATGTGCAACGAGGCAGAGTGAAGGACTGGCATATTACTTCAATGAAAACAAATCATACAGCCACTGTATCGTCCTGTAGCATGGCTTCAGGTACCACGTGTTAAGCAATTTGCAGTGAGAAATTAACTACTAAAAAATGTCATTTTATTTCAGAACCCTTCTACCAAGCCTGCGCTGTCAGCCCGAGCTGAAGGCCAAATCACAGCTTTCTACTGTGAACAGAGAAGCTCATGGATAGATGGAAATATATTCCATATATCAGAGTACAGGTGATGAGGAGGCAGTTCAAAGTGCAGCTGAAATATTAAGCGACTAGGCTCATATGAACATGCTTGGACACATAATACTTTGGAATACATGCTGAGGTCTCTGCTGTGCTGACCACACTTCAGAGTAGAGCTATCAAGGGCTTCAAAACATGGTATATGAAAGAAAGACTTGTAAGAAACAAAAAAGTCCCTCCTGTTCAAGCAGACGAATCAATATGACTTGTGAGTTTTCTGAAGCTCAGCAACCAAACAGAAGCTTAGATTTTCACAGCAGTATAACCAATGCAGCTCAGTTGCCATAGCTCTTATTTGTGGAGTGGTCTTACTTCCATTGCAATTCACATAATATTTGTTTGGATAATATTGGCTTCTCTTATAAGCCATAGCCCTTTCTAACTTGGGTACTTACTGATTGAATAGGTGATTTGATAGCACTCCAAAATATTTATAATGTGGATTTTGGTTATGAAAAACCATCACTGTTCCTTTAAGTATATCATAAGTTACTTTGCCTCAACTTAGTGACAGAAATGAGAGGCACCAATGGTAAGAAGCTGAGCAAACTGAGCTACGGCTTGACTGAGCTATAGCATGATATATCATTTCTGACATACCAGAATCAGTAAAGCAAATATTCTTTCGTTAAAAATATCACATAAACTAGAGGTAATTAGATGCAAATAAAAGTTGCAGTCTAAGCCATTTGAACAATCCCCTGCCAGTCTTACTTTCCTTAAAAAGCATATATGTATAACTGACAATGTTTTATAATCCTGAGTAGATTAAAACTATTATCTCAGCATGCCATGTCTCAATTTCTTCCTTCATGTTAGTACAACAGTATGAATAGGAATTATTAATGCACATTTATTAAAATAAACCTAAACATTGGTGAAGACAGGATCTCACAGCCTTTGCAAAGTACAGTTAACTGAATATTGATGAAAATCATCCTCTATAATGGACATTTTTAGAAATTTCATGTCATTGTATTTTTCAATGGGCAGGGCTCTTTTCACTGATTAAGGCTTTCTTTAAGGAATATTTTAATTTTTCTTCCACTTTTGAATTGTCTCTGCAGAAAATATTTAATGCTGAATTGGAACAGATTGAGCTAAGGCGTTTTAGATTCTTAGACTGTTTCCAGTGACCCATTTTGTATGACCTGATGAAATGTCCTGTGAAAGTCAGGTCTGGGTTCCTGTGCTTCTGTTGGTCTTTATGGTCTAGTGTGATATGATCTTAACTGTGTTGGTTGCATGTCTTTTGTTGTTAAAACAACATGGAAGAAAAACTCAGAATATCTATTCCATATGGAAGACTATAACTCCAAGCACTCAAACTGTGACATGCTCAAGAGGAGAAACTGTTGGATCAAGATAGAATGATACATTTCAACAGTTTAAAATTCAATGTTCTCAAAAAAATTCGTTTCAGGAAAAAAGTATGATGCTTTGACTCCTCATGCTGATTCGGGACAAAAAGAAGATTGAATGGAATTTTCCTTGCAATGTAAATTGGAAATTTGAATATCTCCCTGAAATATCACAAATATGTATCATATGGGATTTTAATCTTCTTGCTGCCCTCCTGTGGATGAAATAAAGAATTACTTCAGTAACAATGTGGGAACAAAATCAAAGCAACAGGGAAATAACTGCCTTAGTAGAAGGTAAATTTCAGATAAATTAATAAGATTGTTTGTCCTGGAACAAGAATGAGGATTCCACTCCTCAAGAAAACTGTTGAAATCAGGCAAATCAGATTTAATCTCTGTCACACTGTTCTGTATATTGTAGGCAACAGTTGGCTGTGAAGATAAAATTAATAAGGTGTATTAAAATCCTTAGAAGAAAGCCAGACAGAAGTGCAAAATATTTTTATGGAGCACATCAATGCTAGGCCAAGCTTGTGATCAGCCAACGAGCTCCAGGATGACAGAAACATGAGACTTAATCTAAACAGCCCCTAAAACTGATACTGTACAGAGCTGGGCTACCATACAGGATGTTGAATAATTTTCAGTTCTCCTTTTCTATCACCATAGCGGAGGATGGATGGGTCAATTAGAAAGCCGCCTTGAACCATAGATCCAGGGAATTCCTGGATTTAGAGCTCCTGTCAAATTGCTTTGTCACAAGATGAAGAGAAATGACACAAGAAGTTATACCTGAAATTAAGAGCAGCTAAAAAAAAAAAAAAAAAAAAAAAAAAAGAGAGAAGCAAAACGAAACAAGAAGGTGTTTACCACAGGCAACTAATTTGTCTGAAAAATAACACTTGCTTTCTCTTTCTATCTGTTAGCCACTTAAGTATCCTTTTGTAAGACAACCTCCGTTCTATATTTGTTCTTTACAGTCCAAAAAATTTTGAGAGGCAGCATCACTTGTAACACAGTTGGTATTATGCAAAAAGACGGGACTTTCACACCATGGCACAGTCTGCCAGAATATCTCACGTCATAATTCGAAACAGCACCTATGAAACAGAGTAAAGTTCTAGCAACATTTTGGTAACGACAATACGTCTGGGCTGGCAGACGGCCAGGGCATGGCTGCTGTTTCTGTGCTACTGTACGGGACAGGCTGGAACTCTAGTGTGAAGTCGAGTCGGAGGGACTGCAACCTGTGGATGAGTCCATGTGGGAGCAGGACACCCCGAAGTGTCTGTGGCCGTGAATAAGTCCACACCAGAGCTGGTATATCTCAAAACGTCTGTGGCTGTGGTTATGTCTGTGTCACAGCAGGTACACCTCTGAAGGGATTGTGGCACAAGAATAACTCCACACTGGAGGAGGTATGCCTTGAAGCATCTGTGGCTGTGGATAGGTCTATGCTTCAGCAGGTACACCTTGAAGCTGTGGATAAGTCCATGCTGGAACGCCTCAAAGCATGTGGCTGTGGATAAGCCCATGACAGAGCAAGTACACCCGTGGAGGGACTGCAGCCATGGGTAAGGCCATGTTGGAGCAGGTGTATCTCTGAAGGCATTGTGGTCCATGGATAAAGCCACGTTGGAACAAGTGTGCCTCAAAGCAACTGCAGTTGTGGATAAGTCTATGTCGCAACAGGCATAGCCTTGAAAAGACTGTGGCTCATGGATAAGGCTCCGCTTGAAGCAGGTAAACTCCTAAGGGGCTGCAGTTTGGGAATAAGTCCAAGACAGAGCAGGGGCAAGAGGAGGAGTTCACTGCAATGTTAAACCTTATGGTCTTTCCCAAAGTAACCAGGATTGGAGATTGTAATGGAAATACCTTTAAATTGTTGTAACCTGGGATTTGAGTTGCATGTTATGGGAATTACTATGGCAGGAACACCTTGTTGCTAGCCAGGCTAGGAGCAAGGGGAAGAGTTCATTGCAATGTTAAACCCTATGTTCTGGTTCAAAGGGACCAAGGGTGGAAATTTAATGGAAATATCTTTAAAAAATTATTGTAAACCATGATTTGAGTTCCATGTTACAGGAATTACTATAGCAGGAACCACTCAAAGCAATGAAGGACAAGCCTTACGAGAAGGCAGGTGCAGAAGTGACCTGACCTGAGCTGGCTTTGATGCCCAATAACTTCACACAACACACGACCTCTCCTGTCTTGAGTGACCGTCATAACAGATGGAGCCCAAAGTCATGGACTAAATTAACTCAATGGACATTTGTGGATATTTTATGGACATTTTACACGGGTGGTCCATAGACTAAGGGAATGATATCTGTGTATTATATCAAAGGATAGGAAGGGGAGTGGTGGTTAATGAGGATGTATTGAATAGCATGGGACCTGAGCATGACATAAATGGTACAGAATAAGGAATGGAGAATCTGCTGACTGTGGCTGGGATACAGTTAATTTTCTTCATAGTAGCTGGTATGGGGCTCTGTTTTAGATTTGTGCTGGAAACTGTTGATATCACAGGGATGTTTCATTATTGCTAAGCAGTGCTTGCACAACACCGAGGCCTTTTCTGTTTCTCACACTGCCCCACCAGCAAGTGGGCTGTGGGTGCAGCACAAGAAGTAGGGAGGCGACACAGCTGGGACAGCTGACCCCAGCTGACCAAAGGGATATTCCATACCATAAAACATCATGCTCAGCAATAAAAAGCTGGGGGAAGAGGAAGGAAGGGGGGGATGTTGGGAGTGATGGCATTTGTCTTCCCAAGTAACAGTTATATGTGATGGAGCCCTGCTGTCCTGGAGATGGCTGAACACCTGCCTGCCCATGGGAAGTGGTGAATGAATTCCTTGGTTTGCTTTGCTTGCATGTGCGGCTTTCGCTTTACCTATTAAACTATCTTTATCTCAACCCATGAGTTTTCTCACTTTCGCTTGTCTGATTCTCTCCCCCATCCCACAGGGGGCGGGGATGAGCAAGAGGCTGGGTGGGGCTTAGTTGCCAGCTGGGGTTAAACCATGACACCTGCAAACATCCTTTCCTGCATGTGACAGATGTGAGTGCGGATGGTCCCTTGGGCAAAGCCACTCGCTGTTTCGCTTCATTTCTCTGCTCCCTGTGACAATGACATGCACAGCAACCAGCCTCAACAGGAGGGTCCCCATTGCTGCCAACAGCAGTGGTGCTATGACATGGCAGAGTTGCTCTCCGGAAAGCCCCAGGGGCCTTCGCTGGGCTCTGCAGTGACCCATACAGTAGTTACCCTCCAGAGTGCCCTGGGACTGATCACTTATTGCTTATCCTCTTGATATATCATCTCATGGATGGGAGCCAGGGAGTCTCAGTTTATGTGATATTGCTGCCGGTGCGCTGTCCTAGTAGCAATTGGCACCTGCTGTTCTTCAACTCGCAGAAATCCCACAATGAAGAGGTCTTCTGAGAGGCCAGGCAGGGTAGATAGCTGCTTGATCTTCTCTGTGTTCACAGCAGCTACACCAAAACCCATTGGTTCCCCTCTGGGTTTTGAAATGCCCTCTCCTGAGACAGTCTTTGCCAAGGATACAAGGGGCCTGTGGGCCAGTCACAATGGCTTGCTTTTGCCATTTGTCCCCTGTTAAACTCACCTCAGCCTCCAGTACAGCCAATTGTTGACCTCCCCCTATCACTCCAGAGGTCCAGATGGGTTCTGTGCCCTGATGGCACCAGGGTACACTGTGCACCGGTGTCTACCAAAGCCTTCTACTTCCGTGGGTCTCAGGTGCCAGGCCATCGAATCCACACAGACCAGTATACTTGGTCATCCCTTTCCTCCTCCTGGCCACATGCAGGGATCCTCTATTCCTACTTCTGGTCGCAGTATTCACTGTCTGGGCCTTTCAGTGTCAGACCAGAAGTCCCCTCACCAGGATCAAGGAGGGTGATCTCTGTCCTTCTGTGTCTGGGAGACTGCTGGTTGCCTTCTTGTGTCTCTGCAGCAACTAAGCTGACAGCCTTCTTGGGTGGCCCCTTCTTGACAGCTGTCTTCCCTCTCAGTTTGTGTATGTGCACAGAAGATGGCCACTTAATAACAGGTATAACTATAGCGTGCTTAATACTTAACTGCCATTGTCTCATGCCCCATGTTGGGTGCCAAAAGGGGCTGTGGTGGGTTGACCTTGTCTGGAAGCCAGCCACTCTATCACTCAACCTCCTCAGCAGGACAGGTGAGAGAAAATACGACAAAAGGCTTGTGGGTTGTGACAAAGCAGGGAGATCACTCAGCAATTACTGCCATGGGCAAAACAGACTCAACTTGGGGAAATTAATTTTAGTTTATTGCCAAACCCAAGGTCAGAGTAGGATAATTAGAAGTAGAAACAAATCTTAAAACACCATCCCGCCACCCCTCCCTTCTTCCTGGGCTCAACTTCCCGATTTCTCTAATTCCTCCCCCTGAGCAGTGCAGTGGGGTGGGGAATGGGGGTTGTAGTCAGTTCATCCCATGTTGTCTTTGCTGCTCCTTCCTCCTCACATTCTTCCCCTGCTCCAGCGTGGAGTCCCACCCACAGGAGACAGTCCTCCATGAACTTCTCCAATGTGGGTTCTTGCCCACAGTCCTTCAGTGCAGTCCTTCAGGAGCGGGCTTCTCCAGCATGGATCCCCCATTCTGTCACAAGTCCTGCCAAGAGCCTGCTCCAGCATAGGCTTTCCACAGGATCACAGACTCCTTCAGACACATCCACCTGCTCTGGCATGGGGTCCTCCATGGACTGCAGGATGGATATGTCCTGCACTGTTAACCTCCATGGGCTGCAGGGGAATCTCTGCTCTGGTGCCTGGAGCACCTCCTCCCCCTGCTTCTTCATTGACTTCACTCCTCCTTCGTATTCTCACTCCTCTTCTCTAGCTACTGTTGCACAGCAGTTTTTCCCCTTCTTAAATAAGTTGTCACAGAGGAACTATTACCATCCCTGATGGGCTCAGCCTTGGCCAGTGGCAGGTCCATCTTGGAGCCGGCTGGAATTGGCTCTATTAGACATGGGGGAAGCTTCTAGCAACTTCTCACAGAAGCCAGTTCTGTAGCCCCCCACTACCAAAACCTTGCCACGCAAACCCAATGTAGGTAGTCTCTTAGTCTGAAAAAACTCTTTCATTCTTCCTATACCTTTTGGGAGGATTATTTCTTTTCAGTTATATATTGATTTGGTTTACTTTAAAAAAGATTTGGCACACCATTAGTTGTATGGATTTCTGTTTAAATATTTTCTGAATACTATGGTTCAACACAATCATAAATTCATTCCAGCTGATTAGGAAAATAACCCAATCAAAATTAACTCAGTAATTAAATACGGTCACTGAGCTTAATTAATTTATTGTTTAACATCTAATCTGATCAATACTTCTTCAACCAAATCATTGGTACTATCAATAGCAAGAATTTCATCCTCATGTAATGAATTTTGATAGTTTTAAGTACACACAGGGTGTGTTCGTTCACTATTGGATGATAATAAGATTGTGGCTTTATTAATAAAAGGATAATGTTGAAAGGCAAAAGAAAAAAGTTAACTTAAAATCCACAATAGCGACTCCTGAATCCTGCAATGTTAAGCAATTTTGTTGACTCTATTAATTCTCTTGTGTGCTTTGCAAGACCTGCTCTGCCCTCTGCTGATTATATGGATATTACTAGTTACTTATTTCAATCCAGTAGGAGAATAGATTTTATTTAAGTAGTTCTTTGGCAATACAGCAATTCATTTTGGCTAATTTAAGTTAATGTAAAGGGATTCAGTTTACTTAGTCAACAGAATAATTTGAGAAATATCTTAATATTATATATTAATGACCAATGAAAATTAATACTTATTATTTTTTCCTCAGTAGTACTCAGTAGCTAAGCAGCACATGTTCCCTCTCCCAGCTTTAACAGCTTACACAGAAGGAATGCCTTTCTTGCAAATTCACACCATCAGTATCTAAGTGACCTTAATTATGCTGACAATTTCACAGTCTTTAATATCCTTTATATTGGAGATCCATGTGAACTAAAAAAACCCTATTGTTTCACACGCAAAAATGTAGAGATGTAGAATGGATCAGTTTTGTCAGATGTGTGCCTACTAAGAGCAAGGTGGTAGGCTAATCCACTAACCACTGCACAGCTTTATTTTTGGTCCATTGTGGACTATTTAAATCACTGTTTGCAGCATTGGGGTCTTAAACCAACAATGACTCCTTGACAAAAGAAGAGGAAGAAAATCAGGTATGCACTTCTATGTTCTTTAAAAGCAATGATAAAGAAAGCACTGACTAACTCTAGACCTTCAGCTTTTATCGATTGGTTCACCTCCTCAAGGGAGCCCAGCTGTAAAATGCCAGGGGAGTTTCTCAAAAAGATGTGGAGCTCCTGTACCCGGTTCATCAATGGTACTACAGTGGTTTATTTGCCACTTTAAAATCAGAGTAAGCTTGGAACAAACTGGTTGCTTATCCAGATACATTTGTCCTACAAATAGCTAAAGGACAAGATTTTCTTGCTATATTTCTAGAGAAACTGTATGTTGGCAAGGCCAGAAAAGCTTCCCATACTATTTCATGTCTGGTATTTCTCCAGAAACAGGAGATACAAACATATAAGAAGACTGAAAGAAAGCAAAAGTAAACTTTTTTCAGTTTCCATAAATGCTATGATATGATTCTTACCTTAACTGAAGTAGTTTAAATGTTAGAGGTATAAAGGTGTAGAGGTTCCCAGAGTTAAAATCAACTTAAATATTTTGCAATGAAATGTCTGCACTACGATCAGTTTCTGGCATCTTTATAGGTCAGGTACCTATGGAAAACCTTGGCATTTTTGTTTCTTTGAACAAAACTTGCAGAAAGATGCAACATCAGGGGGGTTGGACTAGATGATCTTTTGAGGTCCCTTTCAATCCCTGACATTCTGTGATTCTGTGTGATTCTGTGATCAGGCTGGATCAATGGGCTGAGGCCAACTGTACGAGGTTGAACAAGGCCAAGTGCTGGGTCCTGCACTTGGGTCACAACAACCCCCAGCAGCGCTACAGGCTCGGGGACGAGTGGCTGGGAAGCTGCCCAGTGGAAAAGGACTTGCAGGTAATGGTCAACAGCCGGCTGAACATGAGCCAGCCGTGTGTCCAGGTGGCCAAGAGGGCCAACAGCATCCTGGCCTGTATCAGAAACAGTGTGGCCAGCAGGAGTAGGGAAGTGATCGTGCCCCTGTACTCGGCACTGGTGAGGCCGCACCTTGAATACTGTGTGCAGTTTTGGGCCCCTCACTGCAAGAGAGAGGTTGAGGTCCTGGAGTGTGTCCAGAGAAGGGCAAGGAAGCTGGTGACGGGCCTGGAGAACAGGTCTTGTGAGGAGTGGCTGAGGGAACTGGGGTTGTTTAGCCTGGAGAAAAGGAGGCTGATGGGAGACCTTATTGCTCTCTACAACTACCTGAAAGCAGGTTGTAGTGAGGTGGATGTTGGTCTCTTCTCCCAAGTAAGAAGCCATAGGAAGAGAGGAAATGGCCTCAAGTTGTGCCAGGGGAGGTTTAGATTGGACATTAGGAAAAATTTCTCACTGAAAGGGTTGTCAAGCGCTGGACCAGGCTGCCCAGGGAAGCGGTGGCGTCACCATCCCTGGAGGTATTTAAAAGACGTGTAGATGTGGTGTGCAGACCTCCCTCCTTCCCCTTGCCTCTCCTGTCTTTCACGTAAAAAGCGAGAGACTGGATCTGCTGAAGTTCATTGTACTTTGAAGAAGTTCATGCTCATGTAGATGTGCCACTTAGGGACATGTTTTAGTGATGGGTTTGGCATTGTTAGGTTAATAGTTGGACTCGATAATCTTAAGGGTCTTTTCCAACCTAAGTGATTCTATAATACTATCATTTAAAAGATGCTGTTCAGTTAATCAGAGGTGTGAAAGCAATGCTTTGGTTTTGTTATCAATGTCCTCAACAGATCTTCAATGTTTCCGAGATAGGAACGCTGTTAAAACACAGTTTGTTTGGGTTTGATTTGTTTTAATACTGAACCCACTTACTGTATAAATATGTTGTCGTTACGTGTAGGACAGCCACAGCAGAGCAAGGAGCTCTTCCCGAGATTAGGTTTGCTCTGCATGGAAAACTTGCAGATGAAAACCTGCCTTCATGCACCGTCTTCCGCAGGCGCTGAGGCGGCGGGGCCGGGCCGGTCCTGCGGTGGGGCCGGTGGCGCCCAGCCCCGGGACCGGCGGCGCCCGGCGGTGCCGCGGGGGGGCAGCAGCACCGCGCGTTTCGCTGCGGCACTGGCAGCCGCCTCCCGAGGGGATAAAAAAGGCTCCTTTCTGCTCCCCAGTATGTGGAAAATCCGAGCCAGGCCCCCTTTTTTTAAATGCTGCTGGGTGTATACAACTGCTATGTGCAGATCCGGAGTGGAGCGTGTGGGTATTACGGTCCTGGCTAGTGATGGACTCAAAGGATGCGGCCGGTTTAGGTCGGTTTGCATCCATAAATCAGACGTATTTGGGTATGGGGTTTCTCATGCACAAAGCCGACACATTTCTGCAACACCTGCTGTCTAGGTGTTTTTAAAACTGGGAAAACTCTTCCTATGTGTCTTTAATATTGTTACAATTAAAAAGAATAACAAATACAAAAGCTTGGTAAACCTTGTGCTTCAGCGATTAAACTAGTATTGAATCAGCAGAAACCATGATGGTATGTATATAAGGTCACAAGTGCTGACCTACTTTGTGATTCTGCTTTCCTCCAAAATGCCTTATACAGATGACTGTCAGGGGTTGGTTTCTTGATCAAACAGGTGTGAGGTCTGGTCCATTGGGGCAAATTCAACACTCCTAGTCCCAGGGCCATTTTATAAACTGATTTACAATGTTGCTGTAGCTTACAGAAGAAGTGAAACAGTCCATAGGAATCAGCCTGAGATAGCCTGGAGTTTCTAAACAGTGTTATACCCGTGCCAGTTAAAGGAAGGACATCCCTAGAGTATGGGTCATATCCCAGGGTGCTGAGATTGTTTCTGCCTGGACAGGAGTGACCAGATGGAGAGTGGCTGTGGGGATTTTCTTTCCTCTGTTTGCATTTATGTCCTGCTCTTTGAACTACCAGGTCATCCTTGCTAGAGCTTTAGTCATTTCCAGCAGTAAAATGCTGGGCTTTAGGACAAAATTTATATTTGAAAAATGACCCACAGTTCCTCCCTCCTCCTCCTCCTTTTTCTTTTTTTTTTTTCTTTTTTTTTTTTTTTTTAATGTGCTCGTACACTGGACAATATTTCATATTATTGCCACATTTAATATGTTTACCAGGAAAAAAATCCTGAGCTTTTCCAGCAAGTACATTTCACACTCTTTCATTTATCAAGTAGTGTTCCCGGCTGCTCCCCCCTCAGTATCTGATGCTGGAAATCAGTTACAGATCCTGACTGTAATCCTTCAGCTGAACTTTTCAGTAATATT
This sequence comes from Leptosomus discolor, assembly GCF_034619465.1. Taxonomy (NCBI): domain Eukaryota; kingdom Metazoa; phylum Chordata; class Aves; order Leptosomiformes; family Leptosomidae; genus Leptosomus; species Leptosomus discolor. The sequence goes on along the minus strand of NC_141391.1, from coordinate 109,387,244 downwards.
AACATATCTAACTAAAAAAAAAATTCAGGTGCTTAACTTGCACAACATTACCAAATAGGAATTAAGTACCTAAATGCCTTCGAGGATCTAGCTTTTAAGGTGTATCTGTACAGAATTTAAGAGCTGTGCACAGATCATCAAACTGGTAATGATCACGCTAGTCTTGAAACAGGAAACAATCTAGCTGAGTTCATTAGACTTATTGCTTGCCCTAATGGCTGCAATTAAATAGCTTGCAAGCCAGCCTGATACATCTGGCTGGCTTTGTGTGGGGCACACCCTGTGGAAGTACCATTGCAGGTAGATGCCATCTCTCTGACCTCTGTTCTCCATTGCATTATGCAGATGGATCCTTGATTCCAAGTTTGAGGATCTTGATTTTAACGTTGTTGATTTCCAGTTCACCTCCCTCTCATGATAAAGACTCTAGTTGTTGCAGTGTTTTTCTCTTCCTTTCATTACAAAACTCTAGCCTTTCTAGGTAGGTAATTGGAAATCATCTAATGGAATCAATCAGTCAGGTGAGATATGGCTGAAAGGGAGAAGTCCTACTTCCTCATCCCATGTCCTTGCCCCCCTCCAGGCTTCGTGCTCCTTACTTTTGTCAGGCATCTTCCTTCAATGTGTAAAGGGTGGGGTTGAGGGGAGATAGAGCCAGTGCTGTCTCAGAAGTGCACACTGAAAAGAAAAGATGGTCACAAGCTGCAACAGGAGAAGTTCTAAAGGACATAAGGAGTGCAGCAGGCGGGAAAAGGTGACAGGTTGTCTACAACAGGTATGGGACGACAAACGATATCTGGTTTGGTGTAAATTTGTAGCGTAACAGGCAGGCAATAGCTGACCTCACATGAAGCTTTATGGTATACTACACTTACTCAAATATTTTGAATAAACTTGAGTCATGAGAGTGAGTTTGTAACGGAACAGAGTTTCATATCGTGTTATTGATGTGTTTTTAATCCAGAATAAAAAACTTTTAAGTGGGAGACATTGTATTGCTAAGCTATGGCCTGAACACAGTCTTTCTCCTGGCTGCTGCTTTATTGACTGCACACCCATGTATGGCAGCTTATCATGACTGAAGAATCTACAGTTAGATTCTGTAGATTAGAGAACTGATATTACATTGTAACAGAAGCCTTTAAGATCTATGTTCCTAATTAAAGTAGGAATGGCTAAAGTTTTGTTCTTGTACTCAGAACTTATGTTTTACTATGTTTCTGCATAGGCGTTGTATGTATTATTTGATTACTAAGTGGACAGGCCCCCTGATTCTCAGCTCATCAAACCAGATTTATTTATCTTTATGCATATTAGTAGTTCATCCTTGAAACTCGTTTTTTTAAATTTCTATTTTTGGTGCTTTGTTGAGTAGATGACACAAGAATGAAAATGGGAGAAAACATATATAAGGAAGAGACATTTCATAGATGACACTGGGGCAAAGCAAACATTGCAATGAACTGTGATTAGGAGTCCTGTTAAGTGAAATAGTATTTAAGAGAGACAACCATGCAAAGTAAATGTTATTGAACTACCATATAATCTCCAGGTTTTTTCACCCTTTCTCTGTTTGTTTGTTTGTTTGTTTTTTAATACCAAAGCCTGATTTTCTGTACTTGTTGCCAAATTCTTATTCCCTTATGGTCAGGAAAGTAATATCTTAAAAGCCAATTCATGTCTAAACAAATACAAGTTTAAGAAACTGCATATAGAGCTATATAAACCTGTTTCTGTTTTATATAAATGGATAGTGCTCCTAAAATAAATAGTAGGTGGGTCCTTGAAAAGTCACTGTCAATTAACAGTGTAAGAAATTTAAGGGAAAGAAAGGCCAAAAAATACTCTGCTGTTCTGCTGTTCTGCTTGTCAACTTCTGAGGTATAACTCCTCAGCAAGACAAAAGGAACTGCAAATGAAGCATGAAGCAGCTGCCTACCCATCCACCTGCCAGGGGCTGGGTGCTGTGCTGAGGTGCTAATTGACTGTGAGTCACCTGCCTCACATGTAGGCACTAGAAAGGGGGAGATGTACTATACGGATATATTTTGTGTTTCATTCAGCCATCTTCTTATTTTATGGGTTATGAGGGAGCATCATCATTTATAATCTAAGGGAAAAATCCTCTCACATTGTCTAGGCATTTGTCATATGAATGAGAAAAACCAAATCTTTTCTTAGCAATAGCATGAAATCGCTTCTCCAGATTCCCTCTAGCTTTAAAAATAGCTTTGTGCTACAAATACCATCACATCAGACTTGGCATCAGCAAAATTCTTTAAGAAAAGAAGGAAGATTTGGTCAAAAAAGGGTCACTTTTACCTCAAAGCATATTTTTCTTTGGATTCTTTCTACTTTTAGTTAGTAGAAAATAGGGAAAGGATAATCTTTTTCTATGAGATAAAGATAAATGAAGAGACCTCAGGCTACTCAGAATTGTTAAAAAAACAGTAGGATATTTTAAAAATTAGAATCCTTTTAATATTTAATATTCATCAAGTGAACACTATGTGATACCTTTGAATATGTTCATATTGCTCATGCTAGATTATAGAAAACATTTGTCCTTCAGAACAATGCAAAGATACTTCAAAAAATTCAGATGTCAGCTATTCAAATGATTCTCCACAAACATACACACCGGAAAAAATATTGCCACTGTGATACAAGGTGAGTAACCTGCTGCATGTTATTTTTTTTTCAGGACTGGTGTATCTGTAGGCAACTCACATACTCACCTCAAATTTACTATTTGTTTTGGCAAATATTGATGAGTACTATGCTTTCATTGCAGCAGGATTATTTTTATCATTGATTTGCAGCATGATTTTCACAGCGTAATTCAGATATATGATTTACCAGAAAACATTTTGAGAATTTGGGTTAGAGCTTCAAATAACAGATTCATAGAATCATAGAACAGCCCAGGTTGGAAAGGACCTTGAAAGATCCTCTGGTCCAGCCTTTCATGAGAAAGGGAGCCGAGATGAGATTATCTAGCACTGTCCAGTTGCATCTTGAAAACCTTCACTGATGGGGACACTATCATGTGCCTGGGGAGGTTGTTCCAGCAATGGTTCTCACTGTAAAAAACTATTTCTTTCTTATATCAGAATGAAACCTCTCCTGGTGCGATTTGTACCTGTTGCCCTTTGTCCTCTCCATGTGGCTCACCATCTCCTTTGTAGCCACCCTTTAAGTACTGGAATTCTGTGACAAGGTCCCCCAGAGCCCAGGGTCTGTTTTGCCTTCATTGCTGCAGTGGGGCACTGCTGACTTGTGTTCAGCTTGTTGTCCACCAGGACCCCCAGGTGCCTTTTAGCCAGGGTGCTCTCCAGCCACACAGATCCTAGCATAATGTGGAATCCATTCACACCAGTGGAGCTACACTAATTCTCAAGACAGACTGCCAGGCCCACAAAGATTCATTTTTCTGTCACTTTCATTTTTATAGTAAAGGCACATTGATAAATAGTAATCATTCAGCCAACCCTTGCCAACTAGTGTTAATTACATTTAAGATTAAGTATCATGAACCGTTCCTTTATTTTAATTATAACTTTAATGGAAAAATTGTGCTGGTGATTTTATTGCCTTTGCTATTTACTTTAAGTCACTCACTTTGATATACATTATGGCATCTGTTTCATTTATTAATTTCCCCATACTGTCTTCTATTATGCTTTTCCTACAGTATTTGGTTAACAATTTAACTCACTCACTGTTAATATAATCAAAGAGAGTAAATACCACAAAAAGACTTTGGGGTTGTGATGCTTGCTCTTATGACATCTAAGTTGTTCTGATGGCCTCAAAAAAATCCATGGCTGTGACACAATATTTGGCTGATCTTTAAAAGGCCTGGGAAAAGTAACCTGCCTTGGATGGAGACACCCAAATAAGTGAGCCTTTCTCCTCCCCTCAACCTAGCCGTCTAACTCAGGATGAACAGGCAGGCATGGCTCCAGTTGCAATCCACAGTCTTGAACCCTTCTCCATCCCCTCAAAATACAGCAAAGATCTTGTCTTTTAAATAAGCCTTGGTAGTTGTCATCCTCTTTTATACAGTATCCTCCTGCGTACAGTACTGACACAGGCTCGATGCAGTTTTCGACATCATTCCACTTCCCTAGGCCCCTATCCACCTGATGTCTAGTGACATGGCTCAGACTCCAGTGCACCTTGGAGATCACATAAATGCTACAGGTTTTGATTGCCTCATTACCTCCAAGGGGCTCAATGAGAATTCAGTTCAAGTGTGGATCTTGACTGGCATATTGGGAAAATCTCAGCTGACCAGTTAGAAAAGATGAAAACTGCTGTGTATCACCAGCATGGCACACAAAAATAAAACTATGAACTTGGGATTTGGCTTGATGCCTGCTTGGAAGACAGGTGTCTCTGAACTTACACAAAGACTACAAATCTCTTTTGCACAGAACTGGCCTCATAACTTCCTGCACCACTATTGCTCATTTTCTTCCTTTGGAATATACTCTTAAATTTTCAATCATTTGATGTCAGCCTTCCTTTGGGAGGATCAGGAACTTGGAAATATACCATACTTTCTTTAAATTTTGACCTCTTGTGGAGATCGGAGTTTGTTTGGTTTTTTTTTTTTTTTAAACTAAAGAGTAGAAAATGGAGAATGAAGATAATTAATCCAAACCTTTGTCAATCTTTACTAACTGTTTATACTACTAATTTTAAATTGCAATCAAATTGACTGTAGCAGTTTCCCATAAGAGAGGTTTGCAAGTTACAAATGATCTGACTCATGAGAAATACAGTCCACAATGCTCCAAATATTCTACAAGAACAATGCTGATACTTTATTTTGGATTACAATATAAAAGGCAATTTTTCAGCCCACTTTAATTGTTATTACAACAATGAGAGAGAGATATATAGTTCTTCAGCCTAAAAACATTTCAATTAGAGTGGCTATCAGAAAAGGAGGTGTTTTCTTGCTGAGAAGTAAGAATTATCTAATGATTTCATTTCAGCACATGTGCCTGGAGAGATACACACTATTTTCGTACTCTTTTCAATTATATTGAATAGGTAAAAATTATAACCAGGTAGGAATTACTGTCCTACTCCCATCTGGAAACCATAAGATGTGATTTAATTTGAGAAACTTACTGATATTACTTCTGTTCTTTACTTCCTTCCTGCCACTCTGGTTATGCTGACTATTACAGTACAATATTTTATTGAGCCTGAATTTGAAATTATAGTCATAGCTTACCAATTCCCTACAATAAAAATTAAGATCTGAGATAATGCTTAGAAACCTATCAGAAGCGTGCCATTTATATGGCACAAAATGAGCAACAATGTTCTTTTCTTCCAGGTTTTCCATTAATAGTTTCATGTAAGGTAATGTGATGTCTTCTGGTTTTCAGCTGAAGTATGTGCAGAATAAAATCATTTAGTGGCCTTTCTAGCTTTACCTGACCAGTGAAAGAAAGGGTCCCTAAAAAGATATGTTAAAGATAATTTCAAGTAATACAAAAGGTGTGGTGGGCTGGAACACAGGCCACCGCTAAACTGCAGGGAGAACCTCACTAGGACCGTGTTTCAGAGGTGGCAGAGCACCATAATCTTCGCTTTCAGACACATGACATTAAAAATGCTGGTGACTGCTAGATCCTTTTCTGTAAGAAGACTCTTACATTGCTGGTGTAAATATTTAAGTGAGCACTGTAATCTCTTTTACAGATCTTGCACTCTTCAATTAGGTTAACAATGAGAGAGTAAATAATAGTGTAAATATTAAAGATGGGAATGTCAGCTTGGTATTTGCATAAATTTAAGGCAGAACTAAGGGGATTCAACTTGGAGGTGTTATGTTGAAGTCACTGTATAACTTCTTAAAGAATGGGCTTAAGAAGGTAAGAGTTATGCTAAAGCAGACCCCTCCACTACATCCAAAATACTACACTAGAAACCACTGATATTAATACTTACGCAATATACTGGTCTTACATCCCTAATATTTAAGTTTTGCTTACAGGAATGTGCTCTTAACTCGCAAAGCAGACAATCAAAAGTAGGTATAGTAGCAATATGCTTTGTGACACCTCAATTTTTGCTATGCAGAAGCTTCATGCTTTCCTCAGTTACAAGGTCCAGGCCTGGGATTCTCAAACAACACAGGGAAAAATCTCAGGTCTGAAGAACCAGCTTGGCTCATGAACCAGCTAAGCAAGAAGCCAGCACTACTTGTAATTGACTGTATTACTGTAATACAGTAAAGTGCATTAACCTGTACATATTGTTAAACAAAACAGGACGGAGACCATTCTCTGTCTCTTAGGCCAGTGGCATGGCCTGGCTGCATCCACACTTTAGCTCGAAATAGTCCCCTATGATCCTAAGACATAAGAATAATACTGTTTTTCAGCCTGAAGTATCTGGGATAATGTGAGGGCTGTGTTGTCACATGATGCTAATAAAATTTATTGTCTGCCCTGGGATAAAATGTAAGGGCAAGTAAAAGGCGCAAAGCCTAATGGGATAATGTTGGAGGATTGTAGTGGATGGAGGGACTCAAATCAGGTAGACCTTCTCTATACTTTATATTGGAAGTAGCCCTTGGCATGTGTATTTCCTCAAACACCCGCTGCTGTCTGGGAGTGTGTTAACTGGTGCAGGCAAAAACTGTGCTGGGGAGCACGCAAACGGAAAGCAGTCTGAGTAATTGCAGGCCAGAGCTTCAACCTGAGCCTGTGCCTTTATTTACCAGTACAGACATAGCCTAAGGGCCTGATTAGCTCAAAATAAGTCCCTCTGGTGTGTCATGTTTGCTAGGTGAAGGAGACCAGATGACTTTAAGAAATGTTGTGCTGTTGCAGAGATGTAAGCGATGCCTCGGGTGTCTTCAGGTCTCCTCCTCTGTATTCAATTGTACAAAAATTTTGCTATTTTTCTATTATGTTTTAGTTTACGTCCTCAAGGATGACGCAAAATACTAGCTGAGGTATTCATGCAGTAGGTGCTCTTGTGGCCTGAGTATGTGTTGTATTGTGATTGAGGGGGAGTTTGATAATTCAAATGGCTTTTCTATTCTTCAGTCTCTAAATCCTCTGTTCCAGAGCAGGTTCTTGAACCCCCATCCTGACTTAACCTTTCTTGCCGTCTGGCTATTTGGCACATGCATATGTGCATGACAGGAACTGTGACTTTTAGATTCAGTCTAATCTGTGACAATTTATTAGAAACCTGAAAACTCTGATGCTGCTTCTTTTCTTGGGAGATGGGGTGAGGGAGCAATCTGAGAGAGCATTATGCAAGAGGTACATTTGAAACAAAATAATTCTGGGTAAAAAAAGATTGTAGAGAACGATCTGAATGATTTTCAGGCTGATGATTACATGAAACTACTCTTCTCTGTCTCAGCCATCTTACTTCAATTTTATGGGAATAGAGATGACAATAAAAGGTGTGCAAATTGCAAGAACCAATTTTTTCAGAATACTTTTAAGTGTGAACAGAAATGTCTGCAGTAATTCTCATTGCAGGGAGGAAGGTAAAAGAAGCCAAAAAAAGTGCATTCATAAAGTGTGGAAGAAATGGTCCACATTAGTGGTGAATGTATCAAATTGTTGTCACAATCTAATTTTCACTGCCTTGAAAGTAATTCACCTGTTAACTCATTGTGGTCATAGAGACAAGAGGAACTAAGGCTTTTAAATACATGCCATTCTTATTTCCTTTTATTTTATTTTTACCCTCACCTTTTGATTTTATCTGCAAAGCACTTAAAAGCTTATCTGCAAAGCATTTAAGAGCTTTTATTCTGAAGGCTTAAGTAGCCTTTCACTGGGTCTGTGCTGAGAGTGAATTCATTTGCTGTTGGTACCAGGCCTAGATATGTGTGGAACTTCTTGACATTGAGGAAACTCACTGCCTGCAATGAAAAATAGAAAGTAAGGAACCTCTCAGCAGCACTTCGTCACATCTGTATCACATACTTAGAAAGTAAGTTTCTCAAATTCCTCTCCCAACATGCATAGTAAGAGAAGCTCTTACCTGTAAGAAAACAGTGTCCTGCTATCTAAGCACCATTCATTACTTTTAGCAGGTCTGCCTCTGTGATGATTTGAGGCAATGCGCCAACAGAATTTGTAAACTCCATGTGAAAGTATGACCTCTTTGTATAACATGACCAAACTGCCAACAGCATTTTGGATACACAGCCTTTTACCTTCTCTGTTGTCTTACCATCTCGCATCAACTGAAATCCCAAAGGGCCATTAAAAAGCGAAACTTGGTAATTCAGACTCAAGCATCCTAAACACTAAGGTAGTTGATCTGGAAAAGAACCAGTCCCCAGTAAGACAAACCTCCACTGACAGAGGCCTTTGGCTCCCTGGGAAGGTGTGCAAGGCTACCTGACCTAGGGACTGAAGGCTGTTACAGGCTGAGCACTCAGCTGCTTCTCAGCTTTACCCTTGGTAAAGAGGATGCCAAAGGGCATGGATACGGCAGCCTAAATTTTCTGAGCACGTTCTTTCATTTATATGTACTTTAGCACAGCTCATGACATACAGAAGTGTTTGGAACTTGCTGAACCTGGAAGGCACTGCCTGGTGTCCATGCCTCTACAAGCAATGGATTGATGGAAGAAATGTTTGACTGTGAACAACGCTGTGTGTTTATGCTCTGCCAGTAATGCTGGAAAGGACAAATCCTATTTGCTTTGACTTATTATAGTCAATGGCTCTGACTGCCCTTACTTGTGTCTCTGCTAATCTGTTCATTTTAATGGAAAAGTAAAAATTGATTTAGTAGAACAATCGTATTGATTATAGACAAGAAGCTCTTGTTCTTCATCACTTCACAAAAAAAAAAACCTTTGCAAGCAGCCATCACGACTCCTACTTCACTAGGATTCAATTTTATTTCCTAACAGTATTTCTCAGTTATAAGGAAAGTGTTTTATTTCTCTTGTCTTGCTCTAAGTGACTGAGAGCTGCAGTTTTCAAACAGGACCAACTAGGCTGGATCTCTGAAAGTACCTGACTTTGTAAGGATTTAGTCACTGAACCTGATTGAGCATGAGGCTGCTAAAACCAAAAGTATGAGATGCAATTCAGGCACACTAGAAACACACTGGAAATATATTCTTGTACCATTCAAATAATGGGAATTTTCTACTTGGTTCTGTAAGAATTTTGCCATGAACGCTTTTATAGTGGTTATGGTTTTTGTACTTGTTTTGTATTATATATAAGTGAAAAAATGTCTCTATGTTTGCATGTTTTATAAATTAAATGTGAAGTCTTGAGTCTCATGTTCAACTCTCAGGTTCCTTCATCAACAGATCCTTTCAATAAGAGGCCCTTGTTTTTATATGTCCTTCAAGTGCTCATTTGCTCTGTTGTACTTTGCCTCCATGCACATTCATTTGAGACCAAGAAAAAGGGGGAATTACTGCTACACAGCTTACTTAGAATTTTATTGTCTGTAAATTTTGTTCCTTGTCTTTTGGGTATAATGGAATTACATGTTCCTTTCTACTGATACTACAAAAAATTCTACATTTATGTATAAGAAAATTCTTTGGTCTGATGTTTTAAGGCAGTGGAACTGATATCAAAGTCATAAAATAAGGCAAAATAAAGCAAACCAGTTCTAAACTAATTTGACTGTCACCAGATATTTCAGCTACAATTACGGGATGATATGGCATACAACATTCATCTGAATGGGACTACCATCAAAGGCAGCTAAGAGGCTCTGTCTCAGATTACTTTCAGTATAAATGTATGATATGTACGTCCTCTGGGCCACCGAATCATCTTCCTTGTACTTGCACCTTTCATATAAATGGGTAAATATACAATATGCACATCAAATGAAGTCACCAGGGACAATGGCCAAACTAGGTTTTACTGAATAAATTCTATTCTCTGACTTGAAATACAGCAAAATAAACAGCAAAGACCTCTTAGGGCTTTCAGGTGGGATTCATCCAACTTACTTGGGCTTTCAGATGGGATTCATCAAACTTACTTTAGCTTGTCCAAAAGCTAAACATCTGGTTGAAGATAGTTTTTCAAACTATTCAGAGCTAAAAAGTATCATTGTTAAGGGGTACATGCACCTCCAGCAGGTGATTCATCCCTTGCCAAGGTAAGTATGTGATACAGATGTGACGAAGTGCTGCTGAGAGGTTCCTGACTTTTCACAAGCTCTCAAGGGAACCTAGACAGTTAGTGTTCTCTCTCATTTTCAGTGCACATTTAGATGTCTAAAGTTAGTGAGATGAATCTCTGCCAAACTGACTTAAGGAAAGCCCAGTAATGATATTAAATTACACAGACTACCTCTTTGCTTATGAAACCTAGAGGTAACAAGAAAATGTGAAGTTCACCAAGGTTTGTCTTTTGCAAGGACACTGGGCTCTGCAGGACGCTGTTAAGCACCTCCAGTCTCAGGGTTTCCAGGATCAAACCCTGATGAGCCAGAAATAAGCACAGCCTCGAAATCAAAATGATTAATCTATTCAATGTTCATAATTCACAGTGGAGTCCACATTATGAAATCTTTCTGATCATTGAAATGAGAAGAAAAATCCCTGTCTGTGTGGTCCAGCCCCATTTATTCACCATTCACAATCCCTTAAAGCACTTCTATTCTACTATTCCATGCTTGGCTGCCAAGTAGAATGTAAAGGTGTATTCCTATGCACAAAATGTGCTGAAATCGGGTTAAGGGTATTATTTGGTACAGTTCACCAGAGTCAGGAAACGTGGAATTAAGGCTGAAACCACATGTTTGACTCACTGTTTTCTGCTCAGGTACTGAGACTCTCTTGAGGATGGTTTGCTGATTGACTGCAATGGCTGTAAATAAAGGCATGGTAGAGACATAGTAAGAGAGAGAAATAGTGAAAATGAACAACCAGTACACATATGTAGTTTTCATTGACTTTCAGATACCTGTTTTCCGTCTCAAACCTTTGCAATTATTTTAACATGCTGCAAGTTTTAGTACATTTCCTTTAAATAAATAAATAAATAAAATACCTCTACCTTTCCAGAGAATTCCCAAGACCAGAATATATGAAAGCTCAGATAATATTGAATGAATATTATTCGTGCATCAAACTAAGATTTACTGTACCTATGAAGTTGGAAAGACCTGCTGCGTTCTCCTGTGATCTGTGGTGTCAAGTATGATTTGGAAGAAGTTAGATTTGTACAGCCTTCTGCTGTCAAACAAGTAGTCCAGCAGCATGATACAGAAGGTGATGGTTTTGTCACTGGAACAGAATCAAAACCTCTGTTTCTTCACCAGTACAGAGAGGATTATGACTGAATTCCTGTGAAAGACATCAGTTGCTGACTTATGACATTTGGGTGGAACAGGCAGTCAACATTTTTTTAAATAATATTTTCATTTTGGAAAAAGATGTTTTATCAAGATTTGTTAATCAAACTTTGGAAAATGTGTCTTTTAGGGGGAAACCTCCTAGCTGTTTGACTCAGTATATTTTCTCTGAGTATTTTCATTTAGTTTTGAATATAACAGTACTATTATTTTGAAATAATAAAACTTAAATGGTTTGTTATTAGTATCTGTAACAGTGCTATCAGGCCAGCTTGAATGGCTGCTTACACATTTCTTCTCTTTTTTCTTCAATGTGTGGTGTAGTTATTCTTTTCACTCCAGCCTCTGAATTTCATGGGGTCAATTCTTACATGAACAGGTTCCTTCACCTCTACACTGGCTCGGACAGAGGGGCCCATTCTTCTGATGGATGTATCTTCTCCTGAGCTGCCGACACCAGTTTACAGGCCCCTCGTGTTGCTGGAAAACATAATCTGAGCTGCATCGTCCTGTAGTCCACACCAGAGCAAGCTTCTTTGAAATCTCAGTATTTTATGACCTTAATAATTTAATCATACATTTGAAGCTCAACTGTATCTGGAGTTGCTAAATTGGAAAAAACAAATTACTCTAATGTTTCTGGAAGGACAATAGGGCATGAGTGTGAAGTAAACACAAGCAAATCAGCTTTTAGATTCACTTGCACATTGACAGACCAAGCCACACTCAGACCATTGCTAACACCTGGAGAGAGGGATTAATGTGCCCTTTGCAACCCTCTCCTCAGGCCTTGTCCTTTGTGTGGTCTTCAGTGACCATTGCACCCCTGACTGCTGTGGCTGGAGCAGGGAAGAGAGTAGCATCCAGGTGGTTCCCTGTTGAGTGTACTCAGCTTCATCACCCTCCACATCAGTTTGCTGCATCCCTGGTGTACCTTGTAAACACAATTACTTACAGTTCAAACCATAAAATAATTCAGAACATGAAAATATGCTGTCTGAATGCTTGCTTTTTAAGTGTAAAATCCTCTGATTCTTGTGTATGAGAAATGTTCTTTACAACAATGTTTTCCCAACTTCCGTTTCCCTATAGAGATTGCTTACCATTATGATGTATTTACAATCTCTTCATGCTGGTTCTTGTCAACTGACAGTTGCTTGAAGACGTTTTCTGTGCTCTTATTTGAAAAAAAGTGACACTGTGAAACATCCATGGTCTGACCAACTGACTGCCACAGGATGCAGGTTCACAGCCCTAGCTGTTTCCATTTCACCTCGCAACACGGAATTGTATTCTACTGAGTGTAGTAGGTGGTGGCAGAAAATCCTGTTACCCAAGTGCTTTGGGACAACCACAGCCTGCAGCTTCCCCTCCTTCACTCCCTGGATGCACACATGGCCTTGGACAGGTGTGCAGACATTGCAACTGCATGCTGTGGTTTTTCTCTTAAATACCTCAACAGTTCTAAAAATTACAAAAATGCTAATGATGGCCATCTTTTGAAAATCGTTTCTATTTTGACTGTTGTTTGTCTCATTGTACATTGTGAGGTGAAATGATGCCTATTGATGTATATTATTGATCACAGGCTATTGATGCATATAAATTTTCTCATCTTTCTTGACCCACCCAGAAATCTTTTAGACAGCGAGAGTGGAAAATGTTGAGAAAAAGCACCCAAACAGACACAGCCACTGTGTCTTTATGTGAATAAAGTAATGTACTGAATGTTTCATAGCTAAATGAAACACATTTGTGTTTCACTGGAGAGCTTTAGTTCCAGAAGACTTTTCTACTTATTCAAACATTTACCATCTATGGGTACCCTTTAAAGATTTTTGTATTTTATTTCCAGTCTAATCTTAAGATTTGAGTCATAAAGATCACGTCAAACGCAGAAATGACAAAGTTGATTAATGTCAAATACATTTATAAAAGGATGTACTTCCATGAGAGGAACAAGACACCCATTATGTTGTGGATTTCTTCAGTTTATTTCATTTGGGTATCTGATAGCAATAAATTCATTTTCGCTACTTTTATTTTCCCTACAAGCAAACCAGAAATGCTACAATAACCTTTCCTCAAGTGTATCAAGGATTCTGTTTGCAAGCAATTCCAAAAGCAGGATTTCAGAGGCTAGAACAATGTAAGATACATACTGTGAGACCAATGTTGAAGGATTTTTCCTAAGTACAGTTAATTTTTGTCTTACAGAAGAGATTTTGAAGTCATATGACTAGATGACTTCTCTGTTTTCTTTTTTTTTTTTTTTTTAATGTAAGCTTCTAACCTTAATGATCATTGAGGACAGCTCAACAGAAGTGAACCTCAAAAATGTAAGTAGCAGTAGAAAAACAAAGATATTCCACAATGAACCTTTTAAAAAAATCACATTTTTTAAAAAGCTGATCTTATGTTTTTGTGCGATTTCTGATTTTTGATTGCTAAGGATGAGCAAGAAAAGAAGCTAACCAAAGGCCAACTATAACATCATCTAATCAAAACTAATCTCCCAGACCTGGCACTGTCTGGATTTGGGCCAGGACACAAAAACAAAAATGCTTTACTGGCAGTGATAGATAACCTCAGCTGTCAGTGGACAGAGAGCAGACATTTCCTCTCATCATTCTTGATTTCTTGAAACATTTCTTTCTGATTCCCATTAGATAATGGCATTTCACCTGAGAGGAGTGGCAGGGCCCCTGACTACAGCACAAAATAGATGAAAACCTATTGAGAATATAACATATAAGAAGTAGTGAGGGGAAATTAGGTCCACACAGCTAACCACTTTCTACCTGAGTCTCAGAAAGAGGGTTTTTTTCCGTGATTGGATAAGAACTGTCGATGGATGCACGCAGCATGCGGAATAAAGAGGAAGAACTAGAGATCTGTGTGTGATCGTAGGGCTGTAATCTCACAGCGATTACTGAGACATGATGGGGCAGTTCACACGGTTGGAATGCTGTCATGGATGGCTATGTACTATTTAGGAAAGACAGTCCAACTAGGAGAGGTGGGGGAGTTGCTCTTTATGTGAGAGAGCAACTGGAATGTATTGAGTTCTCCTTGGGGCCAGATGAAGAGCAAGTGGAGAGCTTGTGGGTAAAGATTAAGAGACAGGCTACTATGAGAGACACTGTTGTGGGTGTTTATTACAGGCCACCTGATCAGGATGAGGAGTTAGATGAAGCCTTCTACAGACAGCTGAAAGCAGCCTCATGTTCACAGGCCCTGGTTCTCACGGGGGACTTCAACCACCCTGATGTTTGCTGGAAAAGTAACACACCCAAGCAGGCACAGTCCAAGAGGTTCCTGCAGAACATTGATGATAACTTTTGACTCAGGTGGTGGAGGAAGCAGTGAGGAGAGGTGTGCTGCTGCACCTTGTACTAACAAACACAGAAGGCCTGATGAGTGATGTGAAGGTTGGGGGCAGCCTTTGCTCTAGTGACCATGAGATGGTGGAGTTCAGGATCCTGAGTGGAAGAAGCAGGGCAATAAGAAGGATTAAAACCTTGGACTTCGGGAGAGCTAGCTTTGGCCTCTTCAAAGACCTACTTGGAAGAATCCCATGGGTTAGGGCTTTAGAAGTAAGGGGGTCCAAGAGAGCTGGTTGCTATTCAAGCACCACTTCCTCCAAGCCCAAACCAGATGCATCCCTATGAGAAAGAAAACGAGCAAAGGAAGCAGATGGCCTTCTTGGGTGAGTAAGGAGCTTTTGGAAAGACTCAAAGAGAAGAAGGAAGTTTTTAAGATGTGGAAAAAGGGACTGGCCACTTGGGAGGAATATAGGAATATTGTCAGAATATGCAGGGATGCAACATGGAAGGCTAAGGCCCATTTGGAATTCAGTCTGGCTAAGGACGTCAAAGGCAATAAGAAGGGCTTCTTCAAATGCATCAGTAGCAAAAGGAAGGCTAGGGAAAATGTGGACCCACTGCTGAATGAAACAGGTGCCCTGGTGATGGAAGATATGGAGAAGGCAGAGTTCTTCAGAGGCTTTCTTCACCTCAGTCTTTACTGCTAAGACTGGTCCTCAGGAATCCCAGACCCTGGAGGTAGGAGAGGAAGTCTAGAGGAAAGAAGACTTTCCCTTGGTCAAGGAGAATTGGGTTAGAGATCTCTTAGCCAGACTGGGCAGTCACAAACCCAAGGGCCCCAATGGGATGCATCCGTGAGTGTTGAGGGAGTTGGCAGATGTTATTGCTAAGCCTCTCTCCATCACCTTTGACAGGTCATGGAGGACAGGAGGAAAGCCAATGTCACTCCAATCTTCAGAAAGGGCAAGAAGGAGGACCCAGGAAACTATAGGTCAGTCAACCTCACCTCCATCCCTGGAAAGGTGATGGCACAGCTCATTCGAGATGTCATCTCTAAGCATGTGGAGGAAAAGAAGGTTATCAGGAGTAGTCAGCATGGATTCATCAAGGTCTGACCAACCTGATAGCCTTTTTTGATGGCATGACTGGCTGAGTGGACAAGGGAAAAGCAGTGGATGTTATCTAGCTTGACTTCAGCAAGGCTTTTGACACTGTCTCCCATCACATCCTCATAGGTCAGCTTAGGAAGTGTGGGATAGGTGAGTGGACGGTGAGGTGGACTGAGAACTGACTAAAGGACAGAGCTCAGAGGGTTGTGATCAGGGGTGCTGAGTCCAGCTGGAGGCCTGTGGCTAGTGGTGTTCCCAAGGAGTCAGTACTGGGTCCAGTCTTGTTCAACATATTCATCATTGACCTGGATGAAGGGACAGAGTGTACCCTCAGCAAGTTTACTGATGACACAAAACTGAGAGGAGCGGCTGACATGCCAGAAGGCTGTGGTGCCATTCAGTGAGACCTGGTCAGGCTGGAGAGCTGGGAGGAGAGGAACATAATGAGATTCAATAAGGGCAAGTGTAGGGTTCTGCACCTGGGCAGGAATAACCCCATGGATCAGTACAGGCTGGGGGTCGACCTGTTGGAGAGCAGCTCTATGGAGAAGGACCTGGGAGTTCTGGTGCACAGCAAGTGGTCCATGAGCCAGCAATGTGCACTTGTGGCCAAGAAGGCCAATGGTATCCTGGAGTGTATCAAGAAGAGTGTGGCCAGCAGGTCGAGGGAGGTTCTCCTCCCCCTCTACTCTGCCCTAGTGAGGCCATATCTGTACTACTGTGTCCAGTTCTGGACCCCCCAGTTCAAGAGAGACAGGGAGCTACTGGAGAGAGTCCAGCGGAGGGCTACTAAGATGATGAGGGGACTGGAGCATCTCTTCTATGAGGAAAGACTGAGAGACCTGGGTCTGTTTAGCCTGGAAAAGAGAAGACTGAGAGGGAATCTTATCAATGCTTATAAGTACCTAAAGGGTGGATGTCAAGAGGATGGGGCCAGACTGTTTTCAGTGGTGCCCAGCGACAGGACAAGAGGCAACAGGTGCAAATTGGAGCACAGGAAGTTCCATCTCAACATGAGGAAAAAATTCTTTGCTTTGAGGGTGACAGAGCACTGGAACAGGCTGCCCAGGGAGGCTGTGGAGTCCCCTTCTCTGTATATATTCAAAACTCGCCTGGATGTAGTCTTGTGTAACCTGCTGTGGGTGAACCTGCTTTAGCAGGGGGATTGGACTAGATGATGCCCAGAGATCCCTTCCGACCCCTGCCATTCTGTGATTCTGTGACTCTGTAATGCTGGCTGGGTCAAAAGAAGGACTTGGAAGGGTTTTAAACAATGTTAAAATTTCCTTTTGGTGAAAGCCACACCATATCCACAGTTGATACTAAGGTGTCCATAGCACTATCTATGAGTAACACCTTCTCTAGTCTTTAATGGCTTCAGAATTTCAGCCACATTCTGAACGAGTTTATCTAGACTCTATTTTTTTCATTTCCTTTTTTTTTTTTGTGGTCTAGAGCTATGAAAGATGTTGTCTTGGTTTGGGCTAAATCAGAACTAATTCTGTTTTAGTGCTTTAACTTTTCAGTTAAGTCCCCTCTAACTAACCGCGCTTTCTGAAACAGCAGCCTGTTTATCCAGACAGTGACTGCTCCTAGCAGTGATAAGGCCTGGTGTTTATAGTTCGTACCAAGGAATGGTATTCAGAGATGCCCTTCCTTGTACTTGTTCTTATAGCGACCAAGGTCACTGCTAAATCTTGTACTCCGTGTTGGGGTGCCGGGACTGAAAAGGGTCGCACCTACAGGGAGGAGCGAACCAGACAGGTGACCCAAACCTGACCAACAGAGTATTCCGTCCCATATACGTCATATTCAGTATAAAGCTGAGAGATCACCAGGGTCTCGCTCTCTTCTCTCTCTTCCTCTCTTCTTCGATGGCCAACATCTGAGGAGAACTCTGTCTGTTCTTCTGTCGTCGATCCTGATCTGTGCATCCCTGAAACCAGTGCCTGAGTCCAGCTCCTATATCCCATCCCTGTCTGCTGCCGAGTCCAGCCTGGGACTGCCCCAGTGCCAGCCCTGCAGAGTGGTGGTGACGTATTGTCATCAGGGTGGGGGGAGTTTGGTTCGGCATTGGTTTTGTATATATTTGTACGTATTGTATATATTTCATTATTTCCTCATTCTTATTATTATATTTTCTTTTATTGTTATTGTTTCATTAAAGCTGTTTTAGTTTTCTTTTCCAAACCGTAGAGTCTCTCTCTCTTGTTCTCTTTCCTTTTTCCTTTTGGGAGGGGTAGGGGTTAATAGAGAGCATCTGTCATTCATTGGTGGCCGGCCCAGCCTCAAACCGTGACAGATGTATACACAAGAAATCTTCAATACTGCATGAAACTGTAACTTGAATGTTTTAGTGTTTCTTTTCAACACCTTGTGTTTCTTCCCACAATACAACATGCAAAACCTGCAAAAATTTACAGATTGATCTATGACTTGACAAGTTCCTGTCACAAGATAATGTCTTACAAAAAGAGTAAGCATCCACATTTGAAGGATACAGAAGTCTTCTGGAGGGCCATCTCAGGTCTGTGGGCTGAACTTCTTCAGGACCATAGGCACCCTCATCTTCGGCAATGGGCAATTCCTTGACTTCTGCTTTATGCAGCTTCCTTCTTTTGGAGAATAAGAGACTGACAAAGATGTGACAAGAAACAATTCCATCACTGAATGCCCTAGTGAAAATGCATACAGACATAAAGAAGAATGTTGTGTTCTTGATCACCAGTGTTCAACTTCCCAATGGATATTTAACCAAGCTTCTACATAGGCATTCACTTCTATCACAGTATCTCGTTCTGTTGTTTTAAAATAAGTGCTAACAAGAAAGTGTTTTTTTTCAGCTGAGTTAAAGTAGCTGCAGAGTATTTGAAAAGAGGTACAAAATGTTGGCTGAACTAGAAAAGCTATTAATTTATTTGGCACACTGTCTAAATGAACCCTCGACGAAGCTTATGAACTGACATTTGAGGTGAATTTGGCCCGTTTCTTTTTAGGAAAGCATTTTTTGTTGCAAAATAATGGGTGCCTTCAAATCTGACAAGGAGTTAATAGCAGATACTTAAGGTCTTGGCAGTGGGTTGGTATTGTTTTCATACTAAGAGGTTTTGTGAAATGGTTGAACTCATTCAGGAGGGCATTTCCCGGCTCTGAGCAACTATTGCTGTGAACCTACATAGAATAAAAATTATCATTACTTTATTAAGGATGTGTTAAAGTGCAAGACCAATTAAAAATGTTTGAACAGGGGCAACTACAGCTTGAAACAGTAGTATCATATTTTGGAATTTAGAAGGTAAAGAGTTATATATTTAAATTGGGGTGGTTTTAAAATTTAATTGTATAGCTACCCTCAAAGCTTTGCCTTCTAGGTTAAAAAATGTAAATAAAAGACTTTTATTTTTTGTGTGATGTAAGCAAGTATTTAAATAGATCTCATTTAGAACAGGCACATGATTCATGAAGTCAAAATGCGTTATTCAGTAACTGCTGAATCATAGTTGAAGCCTCATATAATGAAAGGAAAAGAGCCTGAAATCTGTTGCAAATATAGATTTTTTTATCAGACCTCATTGCTAAGATTTGCGGTCCAATGATATTTACCTTGGATGTGCCTTCACTGTTGGTGAAGTCCAGTTTAGTATGAATTCTTTGCCATATGCTGCTGATTGACAAACTTGAACTATGGGAATAAGTTTTCAAATAGTTCTTAAAGTCACAACAAAATTTCCATTCAGGCAAAATTTCCTTTTGGCTTAAAACAGGAATTGATATTTCTTACAATATTGAATTTTTTTTTCTTTTTTTCTTAGCTGTACTGTATCAAGACAATCTGAAACGTTGCTCTATTAATTTTCCGGAGATGTTTTAACGACAATGCAAAGTTGAGTTCAGGGTGGTGTGAAAAAATATTAGTTGTTTCAGTAAATGTTCTAAACATAAGAAGATCATAATATATGGAAAATTCTGCTTTGATATGATGACCATATTTCTAAGTAATTACACTTTTTAACTTCTAACATTTTTTCCCCCATACTCCTACTTTTTGTAGTAATTTCTAAGCAAAAGTTAATTTCCAAATAGTTATGTTTCCTTTATAATAATTCCTTGTAACATATGAAGTATTTGGAAGTTTCAAGTTCCAGAAACATTTATAAGGAGTGACTGAATTCTCTGCCTAGCTTTGTAACTCCACATCAGAAAGAGAACTGAAATGATAGAATAGTTGTTTTCCTATTCATAGTTTTTTCACATAATGCACCTGAGAAAGGATTCTCCATTCAAAAGGATTCTTGATCAGTCCTAGTACATTTCTTTTAAGTTCTCTCTACATGTATTGAAAGGAAATATTTCATGGCAAAAATCCCCAGTATAACAAATTTTTGAAAATTGAAATGACAAACATTAAAATTTTATCAGAGCTACAACAAAAGGCAGGGGTGCCCCATAGCCAGTAGGATGAATAAGGAAAGATGTGTAATCAAGACTGAAGTATATTTAATCTCTGTTGCTGATCACTGCACAGCTTTAGCCTGTTTTCATCAAACTAATTGATGGCAAATGGAGCAGATGCATGATGAGATTATATCCCCAATTTATGGCACAGTTATAAGAAAATATGTCTTTTTTTTTTTCCATTATAAGTATTGGAAATTTAGAAAATGCACAGGATTGGAGTTGAAGCAATCTCTCCTGCTTGTCTAATGCACTGCACATTTTTCTTCTTATTATTCTAAGCATTTAATTTATCATAATACGTTTTGGAAAAAAAATTAAAGTAGTTTTATGTTTGATGTATTTGACAATTAAATCCTTGGCATTGACACTTCTTATGTTTGATTCTAGGCTATGACTATATATTTAACATATCTGAATTACTAAAACTACAACAGAAACAACAGATCCAGCATATTACACACACTGGTAAAGGCAAGTTATGCAAAGAAGAACCATATAGAGTTGTTATCACACCCACTATATTTAATCTTTAATTATAATACTGATTTTTACATACCTTTGTGTTGACGTCTGAAATAATGACAATACCTTTTACATTTTTATATTTCTCATGAAAACAAGTTATTTTCAGGTGACATCCCTTTAGCTTTTTTCAAGCCAAGAAAAATAGAAGAGTTTGTAGTGTGTCCATGGTAACCAGTTCCAAACAAAACACTTAGAGAGCAAAATCTTACTTTTGTAACAGTAAGGGATGGATTTGTGAACAGCACAGTTTCTTCTGTGTGGCATCCCAGGGGAGATGGTGAATGTTACAACAGGAGTGCCTGAGATGAAAACTTGTAAGGGGTCAGAATTGCCTGACTGCAGAGGGAAGTACCTCAGCGGGAATAGACAAAACAATTCCAGCAAAAGAAGCCCCCTTCAAGAATGATTTAGCTGGGGGAAGAAGAAGACATAAACAAGGATGAGAAACTGGCTAGAGAGTGAGTTTTTGGGTAGTGATAAGGGAGAAAGAAGGACCAGTTCTACTGGGAGCTTGGATACAGCAGGAGGATCCAGGGGACAGTGCATGAAGAGCTAAAAATACCCAAGTGAGATAAGCAAGAATGTGCTGAGACATAGTTGGGAAAGGAGCATAGGTTGAACTGGCTGAGCTGAACCTGCCTGAGCTTAGGATTTGGACCATGAGCTGGGCAGGGAGGCTGAGGCCACAGTGAGTAAAATGAGTGTTAGGGACTGGAAAGGAAAGCCAAATAGCTTTGAAACACAGAGTTAGGTGAGGGATGGAATTAGGAGAGTGGTGAACTGGAAGGAAAAACAAAAATCAAGTCCAGGGAGGGCAGGAGCATGGAAAAGCAGGTCTGTTCACTGCAGAAACAGGTTTACCAGAAAAGTATGTGTTCCTCTTTCATATGACAAAATCATGGCTATGTATATACCCTTCATTTTCTAATTCTTGTAACTCAACTGCATTTGAGCACATTCCCCAACTGACAATGGGCAGAAATACATAATTCCCGTATCTCAGCAACTTTCTGATAACGGGGAGTATCAGTAAAACCCACTGCTGAAGTGTATATTTACTCACAGTATCAACAGTCTGCTGCTACTGTCTCTTAAGCTAGTACGAAAGTGGCATAAATCTGCATGAAAAGATTCCAGTGCTGCTTAATACCTGGGTGTTAAAGTGATGCTCAACAGTGGAATTTGTTTTTAATTTGCCGTTAATAACAGGCTGTCACACACAGGCACATACTCTACAGTGTAGATAAGTTATAATCTCGCAAATTCAGATCTAAAAAAGTGAGTAAACTTCAGCCCTGAGATTGCCCATGACTGAATCTAAGCATAGTGATCTCTATTTTAACTATAGAACTAGTTGATTTTTTTTTTGTAAGACCTTTGCCTCATTTTGTGTTACTGAGACTGTTCCCACACTGAGAATGGCACCCAACAATGCAGAAGTTCATTGTTAAAACACTTTGTTTTTCCACAGCTTCTGAAGTATGCAAGGACAAATGACAGCTGAAAAAACTGAATCAGATTGCAGTATGTTACTTTTAGAGCATATAGAAAAGCCCCTAGAAGGTGACTATACTGATGCAAAAGTATTTGGCATACCTCTATTCAGTTACACTAAAATGGCTAGAACTATTCATCAAAAGAATCCTCCATAGTTTATTGATTAAGGGGTATTAATAGGCACTTGCCTGAAAGACAGACATAGTCCAGATTGAAAATGTAGGATATTACAATTTTAATAAGGTTACATTCCCTAGTGATTTCACATTTTTCCCCTTCTTCATGGAACCTGTCAACTTCTGCTCTCAAAGCCCTTATCCTTTCACACATTGTTATCTTTATAAAGGGGATAAGACAATATATAAAATCCACTTAAGTAAAGGTCTCCCTTCATCCAGCATTACCGCTGAGATCCTTACACTGGCAGCAGTTTACCAAAGCACAGGCAAAAATCAATTTTAATTAGTATTTTCGGCTTTAATGAAAAGTGATTACAGAACTGGCATTTTAGTTAATACTGTTGAGATTTATGGTGGGGTGATGCTAATTAATTTTCTGTTGAATTGCTGTGGGCAATGAATAACTGCAATAAAATGGCAGATTTGCTGATACCAGGACTATATCAGCACTTCAGAGCTTCTTAACAAAAGGGAGCTTAATGGGTTGCAGGTATAATTTACATTATTTCTCATAAACTGCACATTATTACTGCTTTGTAAAAGTGTTATGAAGAGCCAAATTTCTGTATTTTATAATAAGAGCAATGTCTTTTCCCACAATTTGGTGTCAGCATATGCAAGCCTTCTGTAGATTGTGATAGTATTTTAAGAACCTCTAGATAGGGAAGTTTTTATTGGGTTGGAAAATTAATCTTCACTTAAATCCATTACTGTATATAGCATTGTTATTCCATCATTAATTTTACTGTTTTTCTTAGTAGAAATATACAATCAGATAAGGCACTTGCATTTAGACTTCAAGCACTGTATGTCAGGAGGACAGTATTTTATTGTGTTCTTGAACAGTGCCGAGCTCTATAGGGATCTGATTCCAGTTCAAGCTTCCAGGTGCTATCTTAGAGCCTACTGGCTTTGGGACTGTTGGGCTTCATCTAATTTTCTTTAAACCGTGGTAGAACCGGCACAGCCTCACTGGCTTCAGAGCAGCCATTATTTATGAAATACATACCAACCCCACTTGAGTCAGAAGAAAGCACTTCACACACCCTGCATCAAATTTCACCTCCTCGGTATTGTAATTTGTGGAGCTCATGTGAAAATACAGAAATCCTGGTTTTTCCCTAGAGCTACAGCATGGGAGGCAGTGTTGTAGGACTAGCGAACATTTACCAAGCATTTGTGTTACTGACCTCCAGAAGAGGTTGACCTACCATAGGGGGGTTGACATTGTGGAGGATGCATCTCCTCATAAGTGCAGGACAACATAATTACTCACAAGGAATGACATCTAATCCAAGCTTTATGGAGATATTATGGCACTAACATCTGCTCCTGGTGAATGAAGTACTGCCAAAAATATTAAGAAAGTGATGAGTAACAGTTCCTCGAATAAAAACACCTGAAAAATCAAGGGTTTTTTTAGTTTTTGTGGTTTTTTGGCTTGTTTTTCCTATGTATATGGTCAGAGGCAGAGGCAAATTCCTGTTTTGGGTTTATACTACCTTTAGGCATTTCAGTAGGTATGAGGAATGATAACTTGCATAATTTCAAACAAAAGGTAAAATTCTGCTTCATAAAAACCACACTGAAAAAGAAAAGGTTCAGAGGTAGATTATGAGCATTGCCATCACTTAGGAAGATTTAACCTCCCACCTCCAAAGTAGGTCCAACTGCAGATGCTTATCCGAGCCACCATCTAACCCTTCTAGCACACACGAAAGAATATGAAATAGCATCATATACTGCCTACCACAAGCTATTTCAGACAGGAGCACTGGACACTTTTCATATTTGATATTACTAGCATAAATGGTTGCACCTGGTCCAGGGTGTGTAGTTATTTGGTAGTGCTGGTTAAAGTTTTATTTAAAACAATTAAAATAATATAATACAATTAGGATAGTTTGGATATAATTATAAGGACATCTTAAACACGTTTCCTCATGATTTTAAGTCTCAGAAAACATGCAACAATAGAAGCAAAAATTTCTTCTAAAGCTGTAAGTGCTTTATGTATTGCAATATGTGTGATGATGAATTCTTGGAGAGCATAGGACCCTAAATATTAAAATCAAGTAGAGTTAGGAAGTACCTAAACATACTGGAAAATCTTTATGCACATCCTGGATTTGAAGCAAAAGCGTATGAGATATATCTTACACGCACAGTTTTCTACTTACATGACTGATTTTATTCTGGCTTGATAAGAAAAAGACATTTATGTGATTACAGTATGTATGCAGGCACATGTGTGTCTATTGCTACTCTCCTTTTAAATATCTTTAGAATCTCCTGTCCAGTTTTGATTAAATCTGACAGGGGAGAAGATATTAAGTTATTAAGTTCCCACAAGTGGCTGAATAGAGGCCTGAGATGCTACTTGTCTACAATCAGTAACCCTACTGAGGAAAAGGTGCAAGCATGAGCTCACCCTTCAACAGGCATCAGAGAATCACAGCAGAGAGACTTTGAGATAAAAACCCATCAGGCATCGTTAGCTTTAATGCTCACAGACTGACTTGATTCTCCCTGCCTGCCCCCACCCCCACCCTGACCCCCCTTGCCCAAATCCATGAAAATTGACTGTAGGCTGTTTTCTGCTTTGTTCAAATAACATCCATTTGCAAGACAGATGACACATTAGGCGCTACATTAGTCTCCAGGACTGCCACTATAATCTTGAGGGCCAGATTGTTACTAACGCTGGACAGCTGCACAAATGGAGAGGGGTTGGGTGTGCCATTCTTACAGTATGTCTGTTGCTACAGAGTTAGCAAAACAGGTCTTTTACTATTTGGTCATGCAAAGCTGCTTACTGCTAGCATACTCATGGCAAAAAAATAGTAAGAAAGAGCCTGGGCCTCAGCTTCCCAGCCATACTGGCTTGCATTCAGGACCACACATTATTGAGCTGGTCTGAAATTATTTATATTTTATCTAAACAATACCATCAAGACTTCTATATCAGCAGAGAATCCTGCAGTAGCACAAAATATAAAAAATCTAAAGGTTGTGATGGTACTTACGATATAAGGATGCTCAGTCATCTTTTTCACAGGAAAAAACATTCACTAGCATATTAGTGGGTTTTAGTAAGGTGTGAAAACTAGAGTCTTCCTTAGTGACTGAGTAATAAGCAGCTCAAAATATTCAAATTGTCAGAGAAACCTGAAAAGAAAAGACTAAACCCACAGTAACATTGTCACCTAAAGCTGAATGTTAAATTTGATTACACTAACATCCACTACATCACTAACAAGCTTCCTAAGTACTTAAGCTACATTAGGATGCTGGGAGATAATACAAAGCTGGTGTGCTTAATGATTTAGACTGACATCCATTATCTCATCTAGATTTCCAGACATGCCGCACCCAGGAAACTATTTAGTTTACCTCAAAATGTTTTAGTCTCTGGTGGGTATTGGTCCTTTAGAAAATACACAGAAATTTTCAGAATGTAATGTGGCCATCAGGCTTGGCACAAGCATGTTACCCGAAAATGACAAATGTTTGAGTTCTTTTGGGCTGCTTCTCCACTTTGCCAGGAAACAGTTTTGTATACTTACCTTATCCCAAAAAACTCAGACTCCATGAAGCAGTTCTCCATCCAGCCCTAAGGAGCCCTATCACTGGGATTCAATTCACAGCAGGCTCAAAACCATCCCGTCCATGCCTCTGCGAGAAGCAAATAAACACTGGGTGCTCATCTCACACAAAGCTGTTGAGGTTGCCAGCTGTTTTACAGCAGACCTCACCTGAAGGGACTTTAAACTTGCCTCCCAATAGATGTTGCTTTTAAGCACAGCTTAGCATTTGGCCCTGTACAAGAAGTTGTTCCGACTGCAACATGCCCACAGTTTAAAAAATGCAACTCTGACCACCCGTGCCTCACCATGCTTTTTCAGTTGCTCTTTAGCCATCCTCACCCTGCGGTGGCATTTTCCTGGCTCTGAAAAACAACATTAAGTTCCAATATATTTTCCGCATGAGAAAATGCCACCCTGCTTGCCAGTTTTGCTCCCCTCCAGCTGGCCGCATTTCTCCACACCTGTCACAGTCTACTGTTGTACAGGAACTGCCAGATCTGAAGAGGAGGGAAAAGCATTTGGCATTAGCTCCCACCTCAGCTCCCCCGTTTTCTGATGAGCTAGTCTGTGAGAGTGCCCTTTTGTTCCCCTCTAATGTGCAGCAAGTAAAGGACCACAAGAATCAGAAGACTGAGAGATGGAAAAGAGCCTTAGCAATGGAACTTCATTAAGCGTGTGCTTGAAGTGAGGTCGATGAGAGCTGGAGGATTTAGGCACCTTGTTATGGGCTTTTTTGAGTTAAGAGTCTTGACCTGGAGAGTTCCTTCTTGCTCCCTTATGGTGCCACAGCCCTTAATATGGTACCCTTCTTGAAGTCCACTGATTAGCATTTTCCTAGAAATTAAATAACATCTTGGAGTTGAACCCTGGAGTTGCACAAGGAGGAAAACTCCTTCACTCTCTGTTTTGTATTCAGTACAATGGCTTCTCATCTGCACCCCTTTGTTTATAGACCTTCAGCTAATTTTTGACTTATATGATTCTGTTGATATCTGAACCAATTAAAATAATTCTGAGAATAGGATTTCATGACATACTGATTAAATGCTTCTTTCGGCCTAAAAAGCTACAGTCTTTTCCTTCCTTACTAATTTTGTAACTCTGGCAAAGTAAGCGATCAAGATTTCCTGGCAAGATTGACGCTTGACAGATTGGCATGAATGTTTCCAGCAGTCCTGTTATCCTAACGTACAGGGCTGATCTGAAGTAATATAAATGTTTTGCATGGTTAGCATGTAGCCATGCAAAACACACTGGAGTGTCTTAGGAGAGGTACCAATCCTTAAAAAGAGGTATTTAAACTTAAGTGGCCTGATATCCTACGTCTAGGATGGAAATGTTCACTTTTACTGGTAGCAGGTGGTTATTTTCACTATGTGCCGTCTGCACAATTTTCTGAGTGCACTGGAGGATAAAGAAGTTGAAGCTAATCCCCCATTCATACCTTATCCCTTTCTCACCTGCCTCAGAGAGAGAATCAGCAGTGCCCATGACTCTTACAGGTGTCAGAAACCACTGTTCAAGGAGAGTGGCAACATCACCATTGGCAAAGTGTAAAAGCCACAACTGGTTTACTAGGTATAGGGGGAAAGAAAATGTATTATCTTTTCCTGCCTTCCTAGACAGGAATCAAAGATCATTCATGAAACACATAAAAATATCACTGCACTCCAGAAATCAATTTTGCACCACTCCTTGTTCCACAGCAGATGGCTGGGTATTGTCTGAGGAACTGCATGCTTGAAGCAGTGGCCTGCCTGGTGCCAGTCCCGAACGTGGAAATCTTCTTCCTCCCTAGGCTGGCACCATGAATCTTTGGTCTTGGGGGCCAGCAGCACGTAGAAACACATATGTTGGTGCAGTCTAACCCAATCGGAGTATTTGGCCTCCATGCTGGACTTATGCAACACACACTGAGTTCTATGCTGCTGCTGAACCTACATGCTGCCGATGAAGCTACACCACTATTCATTTCTGAGATTAAATTTATGCAAATGTTTTATGTATTTCCTATAATCCCTCCTCTGGTTCTATCCTCCAAATTCCAGTTCACTGACCTCCGGTTGTACCAGTTTGACTTATTATTGATCTATTAAGCACATCATCCAACAGCGTGGTAAGGTACGTAATAGAGTAGACGCCATCTAAGTCTGTATATTCACTAGTCTTCAGGTCTCTATCTGACTCTGTAGCATCTGGAAGCAAAGGTTATTTACATTGATGACCTAGCCTAGCTTTAAATATATCACTAATTTATAGTAAGAGAACAGTAGATCATGAACAGGTGTCAAGTAACCTGGAAATGAAAAAAAAAAAAAAAAAAGAAGAGAGTAAATTGTGTAGATTATCTAAAGAAAAAAATACAATTCTTAATTTTTACTTTGTGCCTTGACATTTCAGCAAGTCTGGGGCAGATAGCACATGAATGTATGTGCAAAATACTGAATGAGAAACTTACGTACGTGAGTTCTGATTTGACCTGTGGTATTTGCAGACCTGTTATCTGTAGTTTTCGGAAGATATGGGAACAGTTACAAAGTAATAGATACACCTACATTATAGGATTTAGTGCAACATGATGGAACCTGAATTAATTCTGAATTAGTTATCTCAGGTGCAGAAAGAAGCTCAGCGCTTGTCCTGGTCCAGCTACACTTGTTGAGAATACCACACTGTTTCAGGATCCCCAGCACCTTCACATGGCATCATGCAATATTATATGGTTATACACAGAAAATAAATTTTTCTGAATTGATTCTCTGACTACAGTTTCTCTGTTGAAGGTCATGACTAGCCAAACCTCAGCACCTACTGTAGATTAGACCATGAAGGAAGAAATGTGGGCGTCTTCAGCCAGATTTTTAGTCTTACTGTAACGCAGCTGTTTTATATGTTGAAATATGAAATGAAATAAGTCCTACGTGCTTACCTTTGGTCTGAAATTGCTCATGCTCCTCTCAGCTTGGAAGATCAGAAGATCATTTTGGGGAATATGTTTCTGAGTCATCCAAAATGAAGCAATTTTTTATAACTATTTCAGATTTAGTATTTGCATTTTAATAGGTAACAAATTTGACTCAGGTCTGTTCTACACAAAAAACGTAATTAGAAGTCCCTTAAATTTTTATTTAGAAACTTAAAAGGGGTGAAAACCGAATTCTTAGCTCTGAAAATCCTCAAGCTTTGCTACATTTCCAATGCAGATTTAAATTTTGCAGTAGGATACCAAATTAAATGAGAAAGAAATCAGCTGGTGACCTGCTGTTTCATCTATTTAACTTTTTATCTACCTCAGAAAGAAAGTTTGATTAGTTTATATATATATGTATATATTTTAACGATGGTGAAGATGTCAGAATCCTTTGTATTTCCATGACATATGGAAGTAAGTTATTTAAAATTAATGTCATTTTTTAAAGGTGCATTTCTACCCTCAGGAAAGACTAGATGGCCATTGTTCAATTTTTGGTAGTAAAACTAGCTTTATAGAGGAAATGAATTTTTTCACTGTGAATGACCTTTTCTACTCACAACAGTGCTGTGAAACTACCTAAATACAATTATTCATGGATTTTTGGCAGCAGAAAATTTTCTGGGCATAGGAGTAAGGGGAATTTATGATTTTAATCTCAAGCCCAACATTTTAAACTGATAGAGGGTGTTTGATACCAGAAAGCACTGGCTGTTAAGCAATATCAGCTAAATGTTAGATAGTGAATATCAAATTAACTCACTGACACAGCACAGATCCTAGTGGACAAGCGTCACGTCACAAAACAATGCAGCACTCTCACTTCTCAGCAACAAAGCTAAAATCTAATGGGACTATCCATCACCTCTGGATGTGTGTGGACTGGCACTCTGCTCAGCACAGAAACATGGCTCTTGGGTGCTGCCTGCCTCCAGACTGCCACTTTTCCCAAGCAGGTCAACAAAGCTGGCCTTTTTCTCTGCATAACTGCTGATTTATGCACACTTTAAACCTGGAGAACTGTAGCTCCTCTCCAAGGGATTTTTCTGGCCCTTCCCAAGAAAATCTTCTTTCAGTCCTCTCTGTTGGTTCCATGAGGCTTGTATTCCTGCCTTATCATTTACTGACTCTCTGGAGCTAAGAGATAAACAGATATCACAGATAATTTTCCTTAGTGCTTTTCTTACCTCCCTCCCTCCCCCTTGTCTCTCCTGTCTTCCATGTAAAAGGTGAGAGACTGGATCTTCTGAAGTTCATTGAACTTTGAAGTTTATACTCGTGGAAATGAACGTGGCCAAGGTGTCTTACTGGGGTTAGCTGCCCATGATGCATACTATTAGCTATTTCTGACAAATACGCTTTTTAATTATTATTACAAAATCCCTACAAAATGGGAACACGACCTACATAAAACTGTACAAACATAGAACACAAGTTTACTTCAATGATACCAGCACTATCATATCACCATCATCATCAAACCTGCAACTTAAACGTAGTCTAGCAGTAATTTTAGTTTTAATTTACTTTGTCATAATTTCGAATTTCTTCTGCATGCACCAAAACTGAGTCTTTTTCTAAGCCTTTCACTAAACTGTTGGGGAAAAGTCTCCAGTACTGGCTAAATGGTACATATTTAAATAGTAAATTAACATGCTTGACAAATGGAAAGGGCCATCTGTGATAAGGACAAGATAAGTTTCAGTCAGAAGATGACTGAGTGGGAGGATATCTTTCTCCAACATCTGTTTGGCTTGTTTGGATTAATCCTCTCCAATTATTCTGTACTGTCTCTCCAGGGAGGAGGGATGGGTGGAGAAATGTGTTCCAAAATCAAAGTGATTGATCTCATGCATGCAGGAGTTTGAAAGGTCAGCTCAGTGAAAGGGATACTCATGAGAATATGACTAACTGAGCTAGACTTTGTGTATACTGAGAGTGGAGGAAAAAAATACATGCCGGGTCCTTCATCTTTCTTTGGCCACAGTATGTGACACAGTCACAGTAGGTGATAAAGTGAGGGAATATTCCCTCCTGTATTTTCCTCACTACCTCCAGGGCAGATGCCTTGAATGGGCGTGTGGCAGCCAAACAGATCTCACAGCAGTTGGCTGGCAACCTGTGTGTTTTGAATATGTGACTTTCTATATATACATACACTGTCCTAGAGGCTATTTTTATTACTTCACATCTTTATTATGCTAGTGTTTAAAGGGTCTGGGTTCATACATCTTGACTATGTGGATAGGAGACTTTACAAATACGAAGGACAGTCTCTGCTCTAGTGTTTATGAATGGTGTTCTCTTTCTCCCAGTAAACCCATCTAACAGTGCACTCTGGAAATCTCACAGAGTATCCAGCTTGATTAACTTCTAATCTAAATTAATTGATAAATGAAAAAATACAATGTTATTTGCCTATAGTTTCTCAAGGAATCCAGAAGAAATTAAAGTATTCCATCTTCTATAGTACAAACATATTTTAATATAAAGTCTCAGTCCAAAACCTTGTAATTTAGTCGGATGCATATGAGGCCTCTTCCACCCATATCATAAGCTTCTGTCAACAGAATCCTTCAGCAGTAAGTGAAGTGCCTTGCGAGATCTGCAAAACAACAATTTTTCTAGCATACCCTCCTTCACTTAAAATGGAAGACTGCTTGTATGCATCATCTCCAGGGTCATGTATTTGGAAATATGCACAAGCTAGCAAGGTAAAGAAGCCAGTCATGAACTCTGTCTACCTTGAATGTACTATGGAAAGTCCATCATTACCTATGGTGAGTGCCTTCTGCTGATGTGAATGTGAATTGTCATATCTGAAATGCCAGACCTCTCTGCATACAAGAACTTGGGCTCCCAAACAACGGTTCAATGTGATCCAGAATAACTGCAATAATTAATGAGCCAAAACCTCTTTTAGTCTCCAACTTTTTTGCTTTGAACTCTCAACAAATGCTTAGGATCTGATTTTGCATGTGTAAATCTGACAAGTTCTTCATGACTTTGTATTAACAGATTCAGCCGCTTCATTTACGTTTTTGAAAACTGTCTAAATCCTTGGAGTGGTAATGAATTATGATGAGAAATCACTTCTTTAAATACAGGAAATAGCTATGTTTAAATGTATGAATGCCTGCAGGGTGATTTTTTTTTTTGCTTGGCTTCTGAATTTTAGAGATTTTTTTCCTGGAAAAAGTCCTAGTCAGTACAATAGACTAGAAGTTTTATGGGCATAACAAAATCTTAAACACTGGAAGCAATTCCATTTATTGACCAAAACATAAAGATGTGTTCAATTGTCTATTGCCATAGTTCTCAGTGAGCTGGGAAATAGGAGTAATAGATAATGAATACTTTGTGCTGCCATTTAAAATAGCCTATGCAGTTTAATTTTTCTTTACTTGTTTGTTTTCTCTTTTTTTTTTGTTCTGTCTTTATTTTTCTTTGAAGTGTAAAGTGGTGCATTATCTAAACAAATGTAAAGTCTGTGTACAAGTTGGTTTTATCAGCTGGTGGGGTTATTGATCTTTCACTATTGCAGGGCTTACAACCTGCAAAATGTTTCATCGTTCTATTTCAGTAAATCAAGCCAAGGTATTTCTGGAAACATTACTTTGTGGAGCAGAGGAGGAAAGTACCTCTCTGTTTTCACCTTTGTATTTTCCATGCCGATCTTCTGGGAGGTGAAGTTTGCTCTCTGAGCAGCCCATCAGTGCTAACTCAGGTGAACAGATGGCTGCAGAGCTATGTGAAATGTTCCCTTTTTTCCTAGCATTTCCAGTCCTTGCTGGCAGGAAAAGTGAGGAAGCAGTGACAGTTAAGATGACCATGCCAAGTGATTTGGAGCTTATGCATGTACAGCTAAGTCTGATTGCTAACAAACTCGTATAAGATAAGTCAAGCTAGAGAATGAACAGCTCTTACACAGTACTGTGACAGCTATGCAGAGTTATGCTTGAAGAAAAAGGACTTACTGGGACTTAAATGTCACAATGGACGAGATGAACAGTACTCACCTAACTATCCCATGCACATTTGGACATAAATCCCATAGATCACAGCAGAAAGCTGCTTTTCTGAACTTCATATTTCCGTGTTGGGAACAGGATTAATCAATGTGTAATTGCATTAGAGTTACTTTTTACTTCCTTTACAGTTTTGCAACAACTTTATGGGGAGAAGGATAAAATCTGAGTTAATACCTACTACAATAAAGCAAAGAGATCACTCAGAAGAAGATATAATTTAAGAATAATATCTAAGCCAAGAACTAATGTGTTAGTATATACTACTGATATTGTATCCTATCTTCATTGCCTGGTCTCTTCAACAATAGCCCCATATTTTTATCAATTTTATAGCAGAGATAATTGGTTCAGTAATAAAGAGTGACAGTATCAGCATTGACAGCAAACAGCCGAGTAGCAACCCAGCTGGACCTCTCAGCAGCAAACCAGCCAAAGCTGCCTGGGAAAGGTCAGAAGAGCACCAAATACCATCCCAAGTTGCACAGAAGCTGGCACTAAGAATGGCACAGGATTGTGAATTGCAGGTGAAAAGTTACTGTAGGTACAGACGGCTGTGAATGTCTGGGAAGCCTACAGTCTAGTGCAAAACCAGCACGGAGACTATGCACAGGAGGAGTTCACTCTGCAGAGCACGATGAGGATTTGATGCTGAGATGCGTGTGTACGTGCACACACGCACGTGTGCCTGAGTGTGCATGACCCTGTATTAGGACAGAGGAAGTGAACAGAAGCCAATACAGGCTATGGATAAAGGAATGACCAAATTTTAGAGGTGCTGAGCATATAAAACATATATTTCCAACTGGTTGTAATAATTTAGTGCTTTTTCATGCCTATACAAAGCACTGTCTCCCACCAGAAACGCTGATCCTAGAGGGCGAGAGAAGGTAAAAATAACACAACTGGGGTGAAGAGGGAGGGGGAGCCCAGCTGCACTTAATGATTTTTGACTTCCATCTCTGTTCAGCTGAATACAACACCAGTAGGACGCAACAGTGGCTGAATACAAGTCAATGAAGCTGACTATAGCAAAGCTAAATAGATCATACAAGCAAATACCAGTGTATTTATGAGAAATATATGATACATAGATCTTATAGTGACTTAATTTTTGCTCTAGCTTCAGGGACATGTCACTCAAAAGGGAATATTGCTGTTGCAGAATGCAGTAGTTTCTGTAACAGGCTATCATTTGTCCTTTTAATGCTACCTGAGAAACTCATCTTTAGTCCATATTTGAGTAGCAAAACAGCTGTGGCAACTGTGTGGTTTATATTGGCAAGTAGTTACTTCTTAATGCTGATGAAGGTAGAGGTTAAAATAGAAATCTATCCAAATTCCAGACATCTATTACAACACAGAATTTATTGCTTCTATATACTGTGAAATTTGGGTTGGCAGAAATCACAAAAAAAAAATCAAGCAGTATTGTAAAAATGTGCCAAATCTCCTATAAGGATACAAGTATCACTTGTGGAAAATACACCTACCAGAAAGCATAGTAAAGCTGGTAGAAAAGTTACTTAAGTTGCCAGTTATAAAACAGCTACCTCCTGTCTGGAACTACCTATGCCAGAAATGACATACCAGGAAAGAAATCGCTAGAGAAGGATACTTTTTTATAAAGGACCAAAAAATATTGCAGAGGAAGTGCTCATGAGGAAGGGGCTGCTTTTGGTTGTGCTTGTCATAGGCCTTTGCTATGAAAAAACAAAACCATTTAATTTTCATAATTGCATATGCAGAGCGGAGAATGGTGCATCTTTAGGAAGAAGAGGAAGAAGCACCCTGCAGTCACATGGTGACAGTGGGGTACCTGCTGATGGCACCTGTGGACAGGGAACAATCCAGAATCTGCCTCATGATTCTTTTCCCCAGAAGTGGATCTGCACCTGAAAAAGCCTTAAAAGAGCAAAAAACCTCAAATTAGGAACAGGTTGACAGAGCTATTTCAACACCCACTCTCACTGCTTCTTACAAGCAAAGACTATTGTCTTCTTTAATTCATAATACGCCTCGTTTTCCACAGGATCCCTGCATCAATCTCACTGGTTAATGTGTGCTCTTAAAGGCAAGTCAAGCAAGAACACTGAAAATAAAATGATTCTTCTCATCACTAATTTTATCTTTGGTTCTGAATGTCATTTTTTTAATTTAATTTTTTTATTTTTTTTTAATCTAGTGAGCATTAGAGTGTTTCACTGCCATTAATAAACTTTAAGTCTACTCATGTGAGATAAGGGGCTCCTATTAGTCTCATTTTTTCAGATAAGACAATTGAGGCCGAAAAGGAAATTGATTATCCATTAATTTTAGTGCCCAGTATGAGACACATAACCCGACCTTTCAAGGAACTTAGCTTTATTAAGCCCTTTGTGTATATGTCCATACAGCACCATGAGGTAGGACCTTTCAGAAGGTTGATTAGTCCAGGGTTAGAAATGCAGATACACACTGCTGTCAGCATGGCATTGTACATTAATATTACAGGTATGTATCATGCTGATTTCTCTTTACACTGATATTTAAAGTATGTATCCCACCAACTCCCGTTGCAACAGTGAGTGCTCAGCACTTCTGCAAAGCTAATATTCAAATTGCAAGCCAACCAGCTGGAAAATCAGGACTCAACTGGTGAAGGCTTGTAAAAATGCTCCTTTCAGTACTGTACCTAACAGCATAGAGAAACACTTAGGACAGAGATAATCCTTTCCGTTCCTGAAGTGTGTTGTTTATTATATACTTTTCACTAGGTGCAGCAAGAAAGTCCAGCATTTTGCAGACATAACTGCATATCACTTCTTTACTCACAGGAGATCCATCCTGCACAATTACTCCCTATGGAAAAAGGTTCTGACTGAGTAGTTTAAGGCTGTGATGAAACATATGGACAATGAGTGAATTAAGGTCGCAGGAGCAAACTTAATTGTATCATTCTCTCACTTGCATCCTTGATTCTCCAGCTGTTTTCAGACCTTGGCAGGGATAATTTCGTTTTCCTTCTTCTTTTAAGCTGCTCACCCCTCATCCCCCTGAGATATTCAATAAGGGAAGATTATGCTGACACCCAACCATGTCTTCCTATAAGCTTGCACATCATCAGCAACAAGCTGCCTCTGAGCATACCCTTACCTCCTAGTGCTACATCAGTGAAACACTTCACTGGTGCAGACTCTGCTAGGTGTTGGATCATGGCTGAGGGCAGCTTGACTGTCACAGTGGTTATCGCTATCTCCTTTTGGTACCCGTCCATTCTGCTTGTCAACTAATTCTGAAAAGTTTGGTGCCAAGAGCTCAATCCATTTACATCCTATGTGGAATATTTAATGGTGTTGGAAGTCCTGTCCTTCTGAGGACAACAAACAATGCAAAAGATTTCTTCTGAAATTGCTTCCCCAGCATCCAAACAGAGTAAAGCACAAACTAGATCATAGTTGAGAGAAGCTTTGTACTCCAAGTGTCTTGCAGATGTGAGTATCTACCGCAGTGACCATTAGTTTCAGAGTTAAATAGTGAGAACAAAACTTGGGACATGCTAAAAAAACACACACAGAGAACTGTGATTTTGTGCAGAAAAATAGAATAGACCCCATACAATGAATTGCTAGAGATCTAAGCCTCAGACTTCACATTATGAAAAGAGATCTGCCTCTGTTAAAATAAATATAGCTTGTTATAAGGAGAGAGATGGATACTAGAATTTCAGCAGAGCTAAAAGACATTTATCACAGATACTCACCTGATGTAAAAGAGAATTAAGCAACATTTGTAGATGTCCTGGTTTGGGCTAAATCAGAACTAATTCTGTTTTAGTGCTTTAACTTTTCAGTTAAGTCCCCTCTAACTAACCGCGCTTTCTGAAACAGCAGCCTGTTTTTCCAGACAGTGACTGCTCCTAGCAGTGATAAGGCCTGGTGTTTATAGTTCGTACCAAGGAATGGTATGCAGAGAGGCCCTTCCTTGTACTTGTTCTTATGGTGACCAAGGTCACTGCTAAATCTTGTACTCCATGTTGGGGTGCCGGGAGTGAAAAGGGTCGCACCTACAGGGAGGAGCGAACTGGACAGGTGACCCAAACCTGACCAACAGAGTATTCCGTCCCATATATGTCATATTCAGTATAAAGCTGAGAGATCACAAGGGTCTCGTCCCTTCGCTCTTCTTT
The DNA here is from genome assembly GCF_034619465.1 of Leptosomus discolor. NCBI lineage: Eukaryota > Metazoa > Chordata > Aves > Leptosomiformes > Leptosomidae > Leptosomus > Leptosomus discolor. The sequence continues at coordinate 109,350,053 of NC_141391.1, read as the reverse complement.
GATGGCTGACATCTGAGGAGGACTGATCCGTGCATCCCTGAATCCAGTGCCTGAGTCCAGCTCCTCTATCCCATCCCTGTCTGCTGCTGAGTCCAGCCTGGGACTGCCCCAGTGCCAGCCCTGTGGTGTGGTGGTGACGTATTGTCATCAGGGTGGGGGGAGTTGGGTTCGGTATTGGTTTTGTATATATTTGTACATATTGTATATATTTCATTATTTTCCTTATTCTTATTATTATCTTTTCTTTTATTGTTATTGTTCCATTAAATCTGTTTTAGTTTTCTTTTCCAAACCGTAAAGTCTCTCTCCCTTGTTCTCTCTCCTTTTCCCTTTTGGGAGGGGAGAGGGGTTAGTAGAGAGCGTCTGTCATTCGTTAGTGGCCGGCCCAGCCTCAAACCGTGACAGTAGACTAATTTAATCAGATGCAGCAGGTAATAACACTTCAAGTTCTTTGGCTTGAAAATGGAGTTGAGAATTGATAAGTTGTTTGAAAGAAGTCTAATTTTTATGTGGAGTGCAGTGGTCATTTTTAAATAGATGCAAGTAAGTAGCTTATAAAGACACACTGTTATTTCATATTTGGCAGATTCTGTGGCTTCAGTTAATCTGAGGAAGATGTATTCAAGAAAACTGCTGTAAGTTTCATTACAGGAAGCAAGCAGTATTTGATCTGTGAAGAAACTAGTAAAGCCCTAAGAAGGCTCTACTGACCACTAAACACAAAATCTTTAAATGAAGACTTTCGGTTTTGATGTTTAGTTTTTGGGCTTTTGTTGTTAAAGAAAGCTATGACAACAAGCTATGATAGGAAAACAAGACCAAGGTTAATTAGAAGTAATCAGAAACGTTCACGGTAGTCTAAAAATTCCCGCAAAATCTGATCAGGATTTTTTTTTCCTAAATCACAGCTGATCTCACCCTGTGAAAATGTTACAAATCTTGCATGTGGAGAAGTATCATGGCCAGAGAATTTCCAGATGTTTTTCTGGCCTTCATCAGTTATTTCCAAAATACAGCAATGACTTGTTGTTGCAAAAGTCTTTTTGTCTGTACTGTGAATATCTCTAGCATTGATCAACACATTACCAGCAGACATTAGACAGAATTGTTCTCAAGAAATTGCAATAGGACCAAGAGATCACAGCTTTTTGGGGAATTTCAGCATTTCTTTTCTGAAGATGACTGTCAGGTGATTTCTGGCCACTGCTTTATCTACATCAAACCAAGAAGCATGGACACTGTTGATGGTCAGCAGATTTGAGCTCTGCAGAACTCACACAGCTCTATAGATTTGATACCTTACCTCCTGCTGTAAGTGGAGCGCTTCCCATTGAATTTGCTGGCCAATGGGTTGAGCCCCAGAAGCTGATAACTTTAGCCCCAGGAAGATTTCTCTTAGACTTGCTTTTCTCTTCACTGTCACTGGCAGTGACTGTAATTGCAGTTGGTTTCTGGAGGAGAGCAAGGAGTTGCCACCTGTAAAGATCTGTGAGAGTCATTTAATGTAACCCTGAAAAAGCCAGCTGAGGAGTGGAGAGCAGCAGCTGTGTCAGGCCAGAGAGCACGGCTGAAATGTGGCTGATTTGTGTGTTGTTAAAACTGGAAGAATTTTTAGGGAAAAAAACGCTGTATTACAGTATTTTCCTAATACAGTACACTGTATTAGGAAAAGGGAATGGAATTACAACCAAGAAGCAAATTCAGAACAAATCTATTCTAATGCAATGGTATCTTTAATGAACAGGGTAATTACCACTTTAAGCTGATATCCAGTCAAAAGTTATATTTTCAGCTCAGTGACTCCTAAAAAGAGGAACTGAAACTGACTCAGAAGAATCAGTGCTTTCTGCTAAGTCACTACTTCTTGTGGCATTTCAAGAGGTCATAGGTTAGCCTAAAATTTTCCCTGCTCTGTGTTTGAGATCTGGTAGTATGTTTTGGTAGGGTTGCAGGCTAACAACAGCTTGAGGTGTTTCTGCTATAATGTTTTTTCTAAATGTGCACAGAAGAAAGTTGGACAAAAAAATCCAGCTAAGAGCAAATGATGAATTATACACAAAAGATAAGGAAAAATAAGTCATTATTGCATTGACTTTAAAAAGTGAGGAAGGTGGAAATTTGCCTGCACTAGGAATCAGATTACCAAGGCAGTAAAATGAAGAATTAGGAACAGAATAGATAACAGTTGAAGTTATTAAAAGATTACAGAGTCTAGAAATTGATATAATAGAACAATGCCTACTCAACCTATATTTCAGACTTCTAAAGCAAACTAGGAAAATGTGCAAGAATATTTTTCATGGATGTACACAGTATTGAGTTATTTGACGAAATAAAATTCTGAAAAAAACATGAATCTGACTGAAAAAACTTTGTATTCCAGGGAGCCCAGAAAGCCAGTCACATTCTGATCTGCAACAAGAGAAGTGTGGCCGGCAGGGCAAGGGAGGTGATTCTCTAGAGGTCCCTCTACTCTGCTCTGGTGAGACCTCACCTGCAGTGCTGTGTTCAGCTCTGGGGCCCCCAGTACCGGAAAGACATGGAGCTGCTCAAGCAGGTCCAGAGGAGGGCCACAAAGAGGATCAGGGGGCTGAAGCACCTCCCCTATGAGGACGAGCTGAGAGCTGGGGATGTTCAGCCTGGAGAGGAGAAGGCTCCAGGGAGACCTTATAGCAGCCTTCCAATACTTAAAGGGGGCTTAGAGGAAAGATGGGAGCAATCTTTTTAGCAAGGCCTGTTGCAACAGGACAAGGAGCAATGGTTTTAAACTGAAAAAGGGTAGATTTAGACTAGATATAAGGAAGAAATTTTTTACAATGAGGGTGGTGAGATGCTGGAACAGGTTGCCCAGAGAGGTGGCAGAAGCCTTTCTAGCTAAAGATGTCCCTGCTCACTGCAGGGTGGTTGGACTACATGACCTTCCAAGGTCTTTTCGGCCCAAACTATCCTATGATTCTATGATGCTATGACCTACTAGTGACCTTTCAGTACTTAAGGGGGCCCTACAGGAAAGATGGGCAGGGACTCTTTAACAGGGAGTGTAGTGATGAGACAAGGGGTAAAAGTTTCAAACTGAAAGAGGGGAGATTTAGATTAGATCTTCGTATGAAATTCTTTACTGTGAGGGTGATGAGACACTGGCACAGGTTGCCCAGAGAAGCTGTGGCTGCCCCCTCCCTGGCAGTGTTCAAGGCCAGGCTGGATGGGGCCTTGAGCACCCTGGTCTGGTGGAAGGTGTTGCTGCCCATGGCAGGGGGGTTGGAACTAGGTGATCTTTAAGGTCTGTTTCAACTCAAACCATTCTATGATTCTATGATAAATGTTCTAAATATAGTCTTTAGACTATGAATGAGAGAATTTTGGGTACTTCAAGAAAACAAGCATACTCACAATCCCCAATGGACATGGGCAAGTGTTAGTCATTCATATATGTATGTACACATGCACATGTACACATATAAATGTGTGCTATTTTTTGTAGCCTTCCAAAAAAACCCATTCCTTCTACAAGGCCTTAATTAAAAAAATCATTCTCTCAATTTTATTATAAGCCCTGCGATACATAAAATTTTTCTTAAGGCCCAGGTCCTGGAGTCAAAAGATTGTATAAAATAACAGCAGAACAGGAAAAAAAAAAAATTTAACCCTGTTGGTTATGAGCAAAGAGTTGAAAACATGAAAGAAATGCTCAGAATTTCAAAATGATCCTCCTTAAATAAAAAATATCACATCACTCCAGTTCAATATGATTATTTTTGCAGGCCTTGCCCTACTTTTAAAAAAACCCAAACTTTTAAGATTAGATATAGTGCAATTTCTTCACCCCTAGAGCCATTTTCATGATGTAAAATGCAAACAAGATTAAAGTGCTTTTGTATGTGCCTCTCTGTGCACCACTGATAACATCTGTAACCTACTGTTACGCTGGCAGGAACCACAGACAATCTATACCCACATTTAGTACATTTGCTCTAGGTACTAACTATAATATAGGCATTAAAGAAAAATCTTTGTATTTTAGCTTTTCAGGATATGGCATTTACGTGTCTGGTAAATGTTCTACTTTTGCTGTAATTTTAACATTTCCAATCTGTTTTTCCAAAGAGATTCCAAAGGAAGGATTTGAGACATCCCTGATGATAAGCAGATTTGGGGCATCAACACTGTAGACCGTGTCCATGGTTGTGACTGTATCTTTTAGTGGCAGTGCTGTTCATAAGAAGTACAACTTCACCACCTGCTTATTCTTCCTAGCTATACCAGCTCTGCAGGTTTTTGTTGTGGTTTTTTTCTTTTTTTCTTTTTTTTTTCTGTTTAGTTATTTGTTTGGGTTTTTTGGTGTGGGTTTTTTTTTGTTTTGTGTGTTTTTGTGGTTTTGTTTGTTTTGTTTTGTTTTGTTTAGTGGTTTGTGTTTTTTTTAGTGGGACAGCGAAATTACTGAACTGGGGTAAAATAACTTCTAAAAATGTATCTTCATAAAGCTGTACCCCTAGACCTTGTGTAGCTGATCATTAAGTCCTTGTTCAGTGTCTGCATATTACTTCTGTGACGTCTCAGTAGTACCACTTGCCATGCCAGTTACGCTAGGTTAAGAACCACTCAAATGAAAACTTTCTAGCGCATATTAACAATGGGATATGTTAAAATGGCATTGCCTAAAACATCCGTGAATGATGGAGTTGGGTAAAAATGAATTCTTTGGTTGTTGATGAATCTAAAAGTCTGAAAAAAAATATTCTGATTTAACTATAATAAAAAAAATTGGTTTTATTGAATATTTTTCTATTTCTAAAATAAAAATAGCATAGGAAATTTCAGTACGAAAAAGGGTTTTGAATATAATAAGCCTGCATGCTTCTTTAGAAAACATTGAAATGAATAATTTTTCAGAAGTTCCTCTTCCCCTCCTATGAACAGTTTGACAAATGGACCCAAACATCAGAAAAAAAAATTGTCACCAGATTTGTCTTTTTAACTCAGAAATATTCTTCTAGAATTTTCATCCAGTTGTAGTGCCTATTGCAAAAAACATCTATTCCTGATGACCGGATTGTGTGCAGTGTTTTCCTAATATGAAATGCATATAAGTAGTTCACCCTTCTTTACAGGACAGATAAAGTTCATGAATTATGACAAAGCATGTCGTGTGGAAATGGTACAGAGTTCATGTTTTTCTGTGCAATGCAAAAAAACCTACCAGGATTGGAAAATTGCTGAACAGTAATAACAATAATAATAAATCTAGAAGATGTACAAAATGTAAAAGAAAGCCAAGAATAAATAAATATTTTAAGAAAGAAGAAAGGGAAACCTTAAAATCAATTGCAATGTAAAGGAATTCTGTAAATATGAAATTCAATTAACTCCATAAAGCTGGGAATTTTAGCTCATTTCATTCGACATACTATTAAGGTGAAATGCACACTACTTAAAGCAAGCCCTGTTACTTTCCTTGCTGCTGCGCTGGGAAGGGGGCAAGGAGTGGGTGCGGAGAGCTCTTAAATAGAGTATCTTAATGGATCAGGGTCTAATTGCTAAGCCCCTGGGCTAAAACATAATTTTTGAAGCTGACACCTTCAGATGCTGAATAAGCAAAGCTTCCTCGCAGGCCTGCAGACCTCACTGCAGCACATCGCCTGGAAAAGGATATTTAAAATCTCCGCAAAGTTTCTGTGAGACATTTTTCTGAGAATATATAGACCATGGATCTTGAATCCTCTCCCCAAAGGGTCTTGTCATTACAGGCTGTAACAGTAACACACATCTTAGATGCTGGAAATTTTTAGACTACCCTCCCCTTCTCTGTGGCAAATCACTGCTTAAGTTATAGGCATGTACTTTCTGTCTGAGGATGCACTTCATTCTTAACCTCCTTTCCTTAACTCAGGAAATGGTTTTAGGCTTTTTATTCAACAAAACAGTTTAGTGCCTCCTTAACTTTAACGCGTCACTTTTAATAAGAGTCTGCATATAAATTGCATGCTAAAAAGAGAGTCAGGTTTCACAATGTGCTTAAGGTTAGTCATGTTTACAGCCCTGACCGGAGCTCATTGAAGACAAAGGATATGTCCTCGTTAGTTGGAGTGGATGTAGAGCTGTGGTGTCATATCGCTTCTGGAGCTGACCTAGTAAACCATCATGGCAAAGCTCTGTGGGCTTATGGGCTCACATCCCACTTCATCATAAACTTACCCATTCTGCAGGACAAGGGCACTGAAGCTGTGCTAGACACAACTCACTTGAGTGTGGTAAAATCAGCTTGAGCTTGGTAAAATCCTAATTACAGTCCATTCCCCAAGCACGGTTAATGTTATTTTCCATAACCTCCTGCTCCCACTCTCCCCTCCCTGACTGCTGAGCTCAACACTAGTCTTCCAGAGATAATGTCAAGCTGAGAGAGAATAATGCACCTGAATTATATGGGAGACAATGCACATATAAGTGCATACATATGTATACGCATGCACTTTTTCAGATATGAGATTGAAAATCCCCAGTCCCGAAGGGAGGAATGCCTGGCTGACAGCTGTGTTCCCACATCTAATACCCTAAAAATATCACTATACCTAAACTAGCCAAAAGAGGGCTTTAGAGGACAGGACTGCTCACCATATATATGTTTAGGGAGTAAAGGGAAAGTGTGGAAAAAACACGAACAATGACAGAACCAAGAGAGGAGATGTTTCTCTGGCAGTGCACCGAGGAGATGAAGACAGCCCTGGGTGGCATCAGGGGAGAAAAAGGCATACAAGATTTTGAAACAGCTTGATCCCTTTCTGGAAGAAGCTGTACAGCTTTACAACCACAGCATGAGTGGGAGACCTATAATCTTTTCTAAAGGAAAATGCAACACCACTTCTCCATGACTGTCAACAGTTATATTTTAATACAATAAATACACTGGAAAGCAGCCCTAGATAAGGTAGTCATAGTATAGCAGTTCCACCTCTCAGAACATATTCTGATGTTTGTTTTTTATTACTGATTAATTTTACTAGACTTTACAGTCTTATCAGAATGGAAATCGTAAAGAATGAAGCCAGATGCTACTGTTCCTCCAGTGAATTCTTACTGTAATTAATTTCTTAATCAATAATTAATTTTCAGTAATAGTTCCTTAGTATCATGACACTACTAATAAAACAATATGCAAATATTAGTACTGGTAAGTTATTCTGTACTGTCTAAATATTAGGACAGATTTATTTTCTATGAAAACACTACAGCACTGAACACTATATGGATTCTGTAGTGGTAAACGTAAAAGATAGACAAGAAAGGAGATGGATTGTTTTCTCCATATTTATGTCAAAACCTCACAGTAAATCTTAAAAAGTAAAACTAAGCTCCTGTGAATGTAATAAACCTACTTTGCAAATGATTTAATTTGGGATAAACCCTGCACCGCTGTAGTGCACTACTGAATCCTTGTTCCTGAAAGAGAATCAGTAAGGGCAAAGGAAGGAACCAGAACAGTTCCTCTGAAACACTGATCAGACAAGAATGAGGAGCAAGGGCTTCAAGCCACTGGCAGCGGTACTGAAAGTAATGTTTTCTTATACTCATCTCAGAGAAAAAACAACACTTCAATAACCCATCAACCATCTAGGGTATCTTCAAAGTACTTTAGGTTTATCCAGAGTGTTTTACTGCTCTTCTCATGCTCTCTTTCTTTTTTATTTTGCTACATAAAAAGAAAAAAATAATTAAATACTCTTCCAGGAAGAAGGTAAGTCTCCTGCCAGCACTGACACTTATCTATTTTAAATTTTGACAAACTCAACGTAAGTGGGCTCCATATATTACAAAGTTATCTGACATCATTCCTTCAAAGGCCTATTAAGGTGATCTAGCTTGTAATAATTATGTGGTTTAGGAATACGCTGAATCTAATGTTGCCAAACATCACAATCAAATAGAGAACCGTAACAGACTCTTAAATACAACATTAAACCCAATTCCCAGTGAGAGGGATCCAGAAGTTCTTTTCTTCTTTCAGTCTTTATAAGTGAGACAAAAGTCATTGTGTGTTTTTCTTGTTGATGGTCATCATTAGGTGCTTTGCAAAAGTCCCATCTCCTTCTACACAGGAAAACTGTCTTTCAAAATGTTTTCTTTAATAACAGAGATTCATGTTATAGAAAAGGCTGACACTCTCTGTACTAGATTTGGATTCAAAAAACCAGGAATTGAGACATTCAAATGAGAAGCCTCAGTTGTAACAAATAACTGTGTTCTTTGTGAATACCTGATCCCATGGACTAAAAATACTGTGGATTCATTGATATAATAACTCATTTGGGTACCTGAGCTGTAAGGTCCTATTCCTTGCTCACACTGGTGTGCTTGATGAGCTTAAAGAGATAACTTTAACCTTAAAGAGGTTGCATGTCTCTCTGATGCACCCTTTTTTTTTACATCTATGTTATAGGGTAACTATGACTCCTGTGTTTGTAAAGTATTTTATTATCTAATGATATAGAAAGACGTGACTTAGCTAGGTTCACCAGTTTTTGATGTTGTTTTGTAGCTTCGAGATGCTATGGACTGAAGTCTCAAGTGTGGAGCACAGGAATAACAGAGGAAGTTTCTGGTCATTTTGGGTAATAATGGAAGTACGCTGTACATAGCAGTTGCTTTCTATAACAGAATTAAAGACTAAAGCACAGTGTGTTTATCTTGTTCCTGTTACTATCAATACATCAGCATGTGGAAAGAATACTTGTATTTTATCTACAGATAAAGCCTTGATCATTTGCTCCAGCCTTTCATTGGAGGCAGTATCCACCAGGGACTTCATATCCAGTGCTGTCTTTTCTTAAGAAGCATTAAGGGAAGGTGATGAGGAGCAGAGAGGTTTCTGATGGGCCGCTAGGGAAAGGAGCTACTGAGTGAAAATGTCAAGGTAGAAATTCTTGGCACAGTAATCAAGACAAGGCTCTCAGGAGTTTTTAAAATATGCCTTTAAATCTACTTACAGTCTGGCTGAAACTAGATTTACAGTCTATTTTTGCAGCTGCCAGTCTCCACTTAGAAAAGCTTTAGCGTTGGATATGGATAGTGTACTTCAAAAGGTAGACAGAAACCTTTGAAGTGCACATAGGCTGATGTGGAGGGTTACTCGAAAGTGTAGGTTTCCTCTGACAACAAAGGTATTTAGAGACGTCAAGATCCCAGAGGTGTTCAGGATTTCATCTGTCTAGATGGACAAGGCCTTAGATTTTACAACCAAATGTGTTTGTGCAATTAGAAAGCCTATTTTCTATAGTTGCCTTGTTCGTGTATGTGTATAAGTGAGGGACAGAAGATATCTATTTATATCGTAATATTTTTCCATTTAAGAATTTGTTAGCAATGCCTTCAAACCTACAGGAACACATTCAGAAAATACCTGGAAAGGGCCAACTCATGAGTCAGCATAGATCAGTATCACTAGTGGCTAATAAATAATCTTTTAACTTACAAATTGTAAAAGTGTGCAAAATCTGGCATTATGTTACCTTCTTTTGAAAAACTTTTTAGAATATTTATAGTATTTATCAAAGTCTGCATGTTGAACAAAATAGTACCTAAAATTTTCAGTGAAGTAAATTACTCTGGAAAATATTTATGTAAAATAATTTGTCTGAAAAGGAGGAAAATATCCTATTCAGACTATTCATTAACAAAAAATACTTCCATTATTTATAGAGGTGTTTGTTTTAGTAAGGCAAATAACTATCACAAAAACAAATTCAGGTACAAGCCAATACCTTGCCTATAACCACTACAGGTAACATTTTATTCCAGAGGAGCTTACCTAGAAATATGTGGATGGTTAGAAGGTAGCTAATTGAATGCATTAAAGCACTGTTGATATTCTGTAACAGTTATATACTGTTGGCTATTGTATTCCTATTAAAAGTGAGAATCTGAAATAACAAGTAGATAGCTACAGTACAACTAGAACTACAAAACAAGCATTTTAAAAACTACATCTCCAGTTACATTTTTGTCTTTTTACCATAGCTCTAGCATCATGTTTAATATACAAGTTTGGAAAAAAAAAGGTAAAAAAAGTATTTTTTTAAAAAACAAATAAACAAACAAAAATCCAGGCTGAAACCTAACAGAATTTTTCCTGAGAATGGGGGGCAGTTGATTCTGTCAACATGCACAAAATAAAAGCAAGAAAAAAAAAACCTCTAAAGAATGAATTATCCACATATACCTCCACTGTTGCTTTTGTTTGGAGTACCATTGGTGGAGTACCTAGCTGCAGAAGCAATGAGTTTAGGGTTATTAATAAAGTTCAGAGGTATTACTTGCAGGCTGCTTAAATCTCCCACATCTCAGATTGATGCCTTAGATTTTGGGCTGTGGCATATGCTGGGGTCTTTCTTTCCATTTATCCTAGGCCTGTGGAAGGTTTACTGCAAAAAGATGTAATTCGGACAAACAAGTTTTGAAAAGTTTTCATCCCCTTTATCTACAATAATATATTTTATCAGGTCATTTATTAAGAATCTATTTATGTAAACAGAACTGCCTGTTTAAATGTTGCTTTGATGTAAGACTGCTGTTAATTGTCATACTGACCTATATCTACTATGTTATATCTTTTAATTTAGAAATGCCATTTTTACTAATAACTAGTAGTTCACAGTAAAAAATAATCGAGTATGTGCGTGTATAGTACTAGAAAAGATACTTTTAATTTTTACTCCAAAGGGTGGCATTCAAAAGGAAAAACACTTTGACCTTTAAAATAATCTCATATATTGTTAGGAAGCACTACAAGTATCTTTCTACTGCCTTTATTCCCTGGCATAAGATAAGGTAGATCTGCAGGTAGGTATATCTGTAGAAAATATACCTGTGGATTCTACATTATTTGCTAGATCTATGATAATTTGAATAGCATTGGCCTGTGTTGAGCCTGTACTATGGTTTCAGACACACCATGCTGCCTCTCTGAGAGCCAGCAAGCCTTCAGAATAGTGTCTTCTACCCTACCGATTTCCTGGCTTAGATAATTGCAGACTGGAGGGGTTTCTGTAACTGGGCTCCTCTGTGCTTTGATAAGTGCCATGGCTGGCTCTGCACTCTTCCAGACCATCAGCACTGACTGTACATTGTTTACAAGGATCTGCCTTCTCTAACTTCTCTACAGATTATCTGAGCTTTTAAAATCTTTCTTCAAGTAAAAGAATTGCTCTAAAAGAATTTTTTTGCTTCTTGTCTCATATGTTGACCATCTACAGCTCCATGATACACAAATTTTAAATTAAATGGACCGATGTAGCTCATTTGATTTTAGAAAATAAGCAAACATACCATTTTTTTTGTACAGCCAACCACTTTTTGCTTGTAATATAACAAGAAAAAAGTGTAAGGAAGCATACACATACGGAGCTAGATCCACCAAACCAGGAGAACAGTTTTGCACCAGTTTGCTGGGTCAAAGCTGACCTGAAAACTAGAGTGGCTGGCAGCTGCTGGGTTTCTGCCTCATTTCAGCGATCTTCAAGCAGTTGCTGCAGTACTTTGTAGGCCTCTTTCCCCTGCCATCAGCATAGGGGATGGTGGCCAGGGCCACTTTACTCCTGGCTGGTCTCCAGTTGCTAGGGCAGCTGGCCCCTTGAGGCTGCTGGCAATCAGTGAAAATCAAATCATCCTCGTGCTGTGAACTGGTGCTGGAGTGAACTGATGCTGGGAAGCCTACAGAATTAAGAAAGCACAGAGCTGGTATACTGTTCCTTCTTGGCCAGAAAAGTGGATCAGCATTTTCAGATGGCTACTTTCTGTCTCAAGAGGTGTTTCAGTCTGCTCTAGTGCTTTAGAAACTTCACATTTAGTCTTATTATAATGAAAGCAGAGAGGTTAAAAACTTGTAAGAGAAACCAGGTCAAAGTTTTAGGTATCTTGATTCCAGTAAAATTATTCTAAATCAAAATTTAAGGAGATTTGAAGACAGCACTGTTTACACAGCAAAATGAAACAACTTCTGGAACAAGTTTTGTAGGGAGAGGCAAACCAGAATGAAGCTGTGCATACCTATGTCTCTGTTCTAGTGCTGGTCAAGTTTGGTTTCTCTTTTACATGGACAATAATAAAGGAGATATGCTGTCCTGGTGACAGATTGCATATATAGGACCTTGTCTTATAAAGCCAGTTCTGATTTGACTTTCACTTACCTGGAAAGTCTGTCAGAGATCCAGCACAGTGGCAGAGCTGATCACAATGTGGCTAATGGGCAGAAACTGCAGTCCTGTTTCCTTGTTTCCCAGGGCCAGCACTTGACAGGTGAGAGAGTAGTCGATTCCCTTTTCCTCTTGTGCAGCTTTGTTTCCCCGATGTTCTTAAGGAATAGGGAAAGAGAAAACCAGTATTTCTTATCAGTCTTCTACCTTCATCCATTCATTTCATAGAGCCCCTCTGCTCACTCCATTTTGTGGCGTCTTTTGTTGGTTCCCTGCCCTACCTATGTAAATCTCAGTCAGCACTTCCAGAGAAAATATTGCTTAATAATTTCAAAGAGTTATTGCTTCTAGTTTCATCAGTGCATGGCACAGCAGAGTAAAGAATAAAGAACAGGCACAGAATAACCCGACCCCAGTATTTGTACTGAAGACCATAAAGTGAAATTTGTCCAAGAAAATGCAGTTTCTTCAGCAAGTGTGCTGATGCCAGGAATATGTGTGAATATTAAAATCCCCAGAAAGACAAGGCACTTTCTAAGGAGCAGTTTGCCATATCAGGTTTCAGGTGGTGAGAATCTGATGGTTTGCCTCATTAGTGAGCTGGAAGTACAGATTCACTGTGAATTGATTTGGTGGTCAGTCAGCAAATGTAACTAGAGCAGCACGAGTTTGACTGCATCTCCATAATTCATTTCACGTCTTTCCATCTTTTGCGCTTCCTATGTATTGCTTTCCTGGCCCTCACTGCTATGAGATTTATCTTTAGCGTCCTCAATTCTTCCTCTTCAGTTGAAGGCTTCTCAGTTGAGGTAAGCAGTTACTCCACACATGGTGCTATATTTTTGAGGATTGATTGCTGTGACAAAATATTGTAATTTGAAACACTAATTTCTTTTCAACCAGTGAAGTACAAAGGGAATTGCAGGCACTTCTCACCTGCTTGCCTTCCTCTAGAAACAAGCTGTCTTTGTGAGATTGACTAGATTTCTCCAGAAAGGAAAAAAGTATAAGCCCCAGAACCAAAATATCGCGCATAGAAGTAGTAGCACGTGCCATTGGATACAAATGGGGAATTCTTGTTGAGATAGTAAGAAAGCAGTTCTCTGCAGCTTGCCTAGGCAGATCAAATGCCTGGAGCTGCTAACTTCTGCTGAGTGCCTCAGTCATCATGATAGCAGGTTACTGTGGTATATATTGCTTGTGCACAGGCTCTACTTTCTCAATTGTATCCTGATTTTGAAAAAAAGGGCTTGATTCTGTCTTCTAAAAGCTCCCATTGCACACTTGATAGCTCAGTGACCTTCCACAAGGTTTCCTCAGTTTCTTCTCCATCCGCCAATAGCTAATTTCTTTTCTATTCATCTGCCATCCTCTAACACTGACCATGCCGTCCTAGCAGCCAGTGCCACCTTTTTCTGGTCTGAGCCACAAGGCTCCCCTTTGCCGCTGGTTTAGAAGTTGGCCTCTTTGCAAGCATTGATGATAGCTTTGCCACTTGTGTCATGCTTTATATCCAGTACAACTGTCATGATTTACCTCATTACAACAATGCAAATACTCCTGTCAGTATTCAACACTTTTTTTCCCTATGAGAGACTGCCACTCCTGTTAACGTTCTTATACCTACTGGAATTAAAACAGTCAGAGCTGAAACTGGGCCTTGGTAGTTCTGCAGAAGTGGGGAAATGCTCCCTGTCTCAGCATTTAGACAGAGGCCAGAGAAATACAGTATTCAGATGGGAATCCTAATCAGTTGCTTGCACAATACAATAGCTTTAATATCTTTCTGCTTCTAAGCATCACATCTACCTTATTCACAGATGTACCACATTGAGAATCTTCCAACAGTTAAGACAGAGATAAGAAAAATGGTGAGAGAGAGAGAGAGAACCCTCAACCTCATCTTACCTCTGACTCCCGCAGAAAATTCAATACAAACATGACATTTGGACTGGCTTGCATTAACTGCTGATCGATTGCTAAATTCACTACTGGCATCTCTACCTAAATAAATGCAGGGAAGACTCTGGCCCTATATTTTGAAGGCCCACGTAACTGTGCATGCATAAAATTGGAACAGCAGCAGTAATTTAGCTTCCTCTGGTTCTTTCAGGTTTTTTGTAGACCTCAACTGCTCTTAGAGAGATCTACTGCTGCTAATATTTTTTTAACAGACCGTGTGTCTCATTTTGCATTCTAGAGCATTCTTTCCCATTTCTTGTCATGTTTCCAGAAGAGTAAGAAGTTAGTTGGACTGCTCGTGCTCTAGATAGTTAGCATATTGCTGTTCTGTTGCTGGTGCAGCAGAAAACAGAAAGTGCAACTCTTTTTATGTTCCCTTTCTCTGGGCAGGGAGTCCTTCAGTCCACTCAGCAGGGAAGAGTCTCAGCACCTTCACAACTACCCTGACAAGTTCACTTATACTGAAATTACAAACTCAGGGGTCACCCCTCCTGTAAAGCCTTAGGACCAGGCTGGCAATAGTACAGGTAGGTAGGCAAAAGGGGCTGGAGACTTTTTTTCCAGAGAGAGTGTAGCTCTTACTGTTGTCATGCCCAGTTAGTTTGACCACATCAAGAACAACATATTTGCTGTAGATCTCCTAGGCACCAGTTGATTACTGAACACCAGGCATAGTAGAGATATAACAAAAGTAGTCTCTGAAGTGTGAAGCTCAGCTGGAGGGAATTTAAACAGCACTCCATGCTGCACCTTCAAGTCACAGCTGTCATCAAAACTGAAGGTAGGCAGAAAATAATATTGTTTCTCTATGTATCTGGTCCTTACACTACACTCATATTTTAAGTGTTTCCAGCTAAAGCAGGTAAGAAAGCTACTTATAATACAAAACCTGTGGATTTTCCTTTCTATACCAAAAAATTGAAACATACAAGACTCGAGAGAAGTGAAAACATGGAAGAACTCATTACCAATATAAGGCTAAACAGTAGATTTTGCTGAGTCCTTCACAGAAATCTGGGAAGATTTAAAGGCTATTCATAATCCTCATTTGGCTTCAGATACCTAGGGTGCTGCTGTTTCCCTGAACAATTTGTACAGACTCCGCTATGGCCGTTAGAGAGAAGTATGATCTTCTGGAACATGATTAATGTATTTTAGAAATCCACTTTAGGGTAACTTGAAGTACTCCCTAGAAGTACCTATTTCTGTAATTGATTATACAGTCTAAATTACTAACACTGTTGTAGATATCTTTACTGCAGAATTCTTGACCAGATAAGTCCCCCACAAAGAAACTATTGGAAGATTCAGAAATAATCACTTAGGAAGCCGTTAGAATTTGGCAAGAAAAGGAAGACAGACTGCTGCTAATGGGAGTGATTAGTGCTCTAATTCAGCAGGCATCAGGATTATCACATCTGTGATATCTATCTTCGAGACAGAGCTCCACCACTGGGCCACTGAACTCCAACCTCACCTCTTCGCTGAGGAAATTCTGAGCCCACCTGACCTGCCCAGAGCCTCATGAGGCTTTGGAAGACCACGATAAACAAGACACAAGATGACCACAAATAAAGCAGGTGTGTGACAGCAAGGCTGAGAACAACCCCCACAGAGGGCTGTAGAAAACCATATACACAGCATATGTCAAGCCTGTGTGCATCACATGAAAAAAAGATGCCAAAACAAGAACTATACTTCATTGCTTTGCAAGTGCTTACAAACACAGTGTAGGATGCACATACAATTACTGAGGGATTCTTCACAGGAGCAATGGAAAGTGTTTTTGCAGGGCGTGACGGGAATATTGGTATAAAAC
The DNA here is from genome assembly GCF_034619465.1 of Leptosomus discolor. Taxonomy (NCBI): domain Eukaryota; kingdom Metazoa; phylum Chordata; class Aves; order Leptosomiformes; family Leptosomidae; genus Leptosomus; species Leptosomus discolor. The sequence continues at coordinate 109,334,090 of NC_141391.1, read as the reverse complement.
CGAGAGAAGTATTCACTAACTTATGCTGAGCATAAATATAAAGTCTGTCCATGGTGCCAAAAATGACACTGTAAGTAGAAGATAATATGTGCAGATAAATTATTGTTATTGCAAGGTCATAAGAGAAAACAAACATGTAGTTTCTCTGCAATACGGTCAATGAGACAAAAGACTTAGGAAGACACCAAATTTGTAGCATTATCAGAGAAATTGAATGTTACCAGGTTCAAGCAGATCTGCCTGCTCTTTCTGTTAAGAAGGTGCTCTTCTGGAAAGGCAATCCATGTTTTTCAGGAAGTAGGTGAATTTTCAAAGGACTAAATACCAGAGGAACTATAGTCCTACCACAGTTTCATAATTTATGGCTTCATAAAACTCCTCCTGCCCCTTTTAATTTTCTTCTAAGAAAGATAACATAAAAAAGAGAACACTTCCTGGCTGGAATTGGGCCATATAACCTCCAAACCCAAATAATTTTACAACCTATTTTATCCTATATTTCTAGTATGCTTACAGAGGGAAAATTACTGGGGAGTTAGCTGATGCCATTTATGCTGCCTACATTATTGCTAGGGCTCTGATTGGTTACCTTATGAAACAAACTGTGTTATCTTTTTTTAAACTTTTTGGAAAGCACCATTTCAAGGGACTACTATTTGGGTTCATTAATTTCACTGTAAAATTCAAGAACTTGATAGTATGGACTGGGCATGATGAATACAGAAATGACCTGCTTTCCCCTTTGGGAAAAGTAGTGAAAACACAGCAACTGGTAGATTTGTTAAGGTGAGAGGTACTGAGAGGCCGGTTCTAAAATTGTCAGACCCACAACTGAGTAAACATATTTAAATACTGTGTATTGGAAATTAAATGCCACAGGGGAGAAATGAAACTAGCAAGTTATTTGTCTGTGTTGTAGCTAACCATAGTACCTTAAAAGCATCAATGTGTAAAACTGCTCAGTGTTCATGGGTTGTAAGTATTAATAGAGTGCTTGGGGGTTTAACACTGCTGAGGTGCTGTAACAGAAAGCACAGAATTAAACTATCTGTAAACAGTTCAAGGGGCAGTTTGGAGTCAATGTCTTAACAAAATGGTCGACACTGCAGATTGGTGGCTTGTATGTTGGTGGGTGTGAACAAAACTGAAATGCCACTTGCCCAAAGAGAGGACATGGTTTTGGGCTTCACCCGCTTATATAAAAACTATATAACTTTATCTGTGAGAGGCCAGCCTTAGCTGAAACTTCCCATAAACTGATTAATGCTATGGTCAAAAGGCACCTGGCAAACTTATCACGTACTGAAAACACAAAGATAATTTTTTCTTCAGCTACAAATGGATGCAAATTGAACGTTAATCTGGAATAGTCACTGGGGACTTGCAGAGTGAGAAACTAGATAAGAGAAACTAAAATAAAAGTGCCTGACAGGATTTTTCATTTCTGAGAGCCAGCAATACTTCGTGGTCGGTAACAAAGATTGCAAAGGAACAGTTGTGTTATAATAGGTTGTTCCATGGTTATAAGACATTATGTGGCCGGACACACTAGACATGAGCTGGCAACATCTCTTGCAAAGTCGAGAAAGAAGAGTGAAAAACAGCATTGAGTCGATGTGGCCACAAGAGCTGGGACAGCCAGAGGCAGTGAACTGGTGACCATAGCTAATGGTCTGCTCCAGGGACTGGTAGATCCAACCAACACACACATTCAGCTTATTGATAGTACTACAAGGGAAGGTGTTTCACTGAATCATGATTAACTTTGGGCTTGGAAAAATGGGGCAGGTCTCCAGTCTACAAGGACTGTGCTTCACTTGCAGAAAATGTAGGCCACTGATAGTAAAGCTACAGCTCTTTTGCTGAGTGCTGGACCTGGGGTGCAGAGATGAGCTCTGACAGATCCACATGGTTGTAGCCTGGGACAGCTTTGGATAGCATAAGCCCAGCCACGTTTGCTCACAGCTGCAGCTACTGAGTGACTGCCTGTGAACCTTCTCATGCATCTTCATAGGTCTTTTTTCAACATGACTAAAATATAATTAAAGTAACAACACTAAAATGGATTTAGGAAACAGTAAAAGGCAGAGGCAAAAACCTCTCGTAATAGTAAATGATAAAGTATGTATTTTCATAGGTATATTATTTTCTTTCAAGTTAAATGTGGCCATGGGGAAATAATCACTGATATACAGATACATATTTTATTAAAGTGTTATTAGTTTAAATTTGCCAGCTTTTTATCAAATTTATAACCACTCTGATATAGTTTGCATTTTATTTACAGAAACGTATTGATTTTGCTGTTCCTAAAGGCACTTGGAAGGCATGGTAATGGAACAGGGAGCTGCTTTTCCTTGCAGATCAATTAGTGTGAATTTCATGGACTGTATAAAATGGACACATTTACAAAGCTCAGCATATTCTTATGGCTTCTTGTGCCGCAGCAGCAGCCCCCAAGCCACTTAGCACTAGCGACATACTTGCTGGAAACGCTAGTGAAGAAGTGAACCATCAAGCACAGTTTTTTGGCAGCCTCTTACACAATAGTAACTGAATTAATTCTGCTGATTATACCACCTGCAGTATTTACTTGATGAAATACAAGCGGCGAAAGCTGCTGCACGTATCGCTCTTCTGAATGCAGTGCTCATCAGAGTGGATGCCCAGGTTTAGCCATTTGCATAGGTCAGCCAGCACTGCAGAGGTGGGGATTAATTTCTTTAATTGTTCTTCCTCATTTTCTCCAGCCTTACATATATTTTGTGTATAAACAGGCTAAATTATTCTTGTGAAATACTAGCTGAGAAGTTTTTGTTTTTGTTTTGTTTTTTTTTTTTTGTTTGCCAGATTGTTTGACCAGATGGGTTCACACATATCAATTTGTCTTTGATTTATTCAATGAATGTTAATTTCAATGATCTTTCTGATGAATTTGTGTTACCATCTTGTGATTGATCATCAAATTTGCAAAGTAACATTTTGGATGCTTGGCTACATGGCAGACTTTGATAACTTTGTGACCAAAATTATTACAAAATGAGGTTTTACAATTGAATTATTCAACTTGAGGACTGCTGAACATTTTAAATATTGATGTCAGCAAAACTTTTGGCAATGCCATTAGATTTTCTACTGAATTGGATATTTTCAGAAGCTTCTGATTTTGTCAGATTTTTGAATATAATTAAAAAGACAAGATAGACTTTTTTCCTTCAATTAAAAAAAAAAAAAAAAAAAAAAAGAAAAAACATCCCCAATCCTCAGAATTCTGATTCAGGGGGGAAGCCATGCTACATGCAAATTGTGGTTCATTTATCTGCTGCCTGTCTTCTATGAAGTGATCATCTCAGACTGTTTTTCACTCCATCAAACTGTATCTCCCTTCATGCATTATGAACGCAACTTGTGTGTCAGCTCAGCAAATGGGAAGACTGCAATATTGGATAGGAAATAAGAGACAGACAGGGAGTCCAGCATAAAAAGGAAAATGACAGAGACTGAAAACAAACAGGAACTTCTAAAGCAGAGTTTTCAAAAATAAATCCAGTTTTTAAATTTTAACAATTCCTAAAACGTCAACATTTTTATAATCTTTTCTGTTATTTGAGCAGCTTTGACAGTGATATTAGTTGCATATTTTGCTTTCACAATTATGTGACTAGCATTTGGCAAATGAGGTGGTTTAATTTTAATAGTATTTATCGATTATACCTCAGACCTGAGAACAAAATAGAAGATGTAAGTCTACTTGGATATGTATAAATTTTTTGAAACATAGGCTAAGAGGCTTACATTGTGCCACCACACCTATGCGTTTTCTCTCCATTCATTCACATTGACAATCTTCAGGTGCCTATTGCTTCAGCATTTAAGCCACATCCTTGACCCTCTCAGGGTAGCTCAGACTTTCACATCCTGCCTGTCTACTGCTTCAATTTATGTTGATACCTGATAACTGTAAAAACGCAGTTATGTACGTGCCCACAACAGTTATGTATGTGCCCACTGCAGGCTGATGGACACTTGTATCTATAAGCAAAATATAAGCCTAAAAGTTCTTCTCACAGGCACTCATGGGATATCTGAAAAACCTACATGAGTGTCAGCCTTTGTGCCATCACTTGGCATGCAATTGAATTTGGGTTCCAGAACGGTATAAACCAAATGCTTTAAACATTTATATTGCTCTGATCTTTGGCCTGATGTTTGCTTCTAATTACACCAGGCACTGAATATCTTCTCTCCAAGCTGTAAGAAGTCTTTGACAGAAATTTTGTGTGGAGTTGATTTGCCACACAGCACCAAGCCATTATGTTACCTATGCAATTCCTGAAAAGTTAACATCATATAGATTAAATACTTATTAGTTATTTCACAGCTTTATCTTTTATGATTATTTGGTAATTATTTTTCTAACTTTTTTTTTGTCTACAAAAGAGTGTCGTAGGTTGCTCATACATCAAAGTGATGCTGGATTCATGGTTATTTTACAATATTTTAAAATTGTTTGTATTATATACAGGCATATTTGATCTTGATTTCATCAGATCAAGAGCATGAGTGCTTTTGAAGAGAAGATGGACCTAAAATGCCCTTGTTTGTCTCAGTTTTATTTACTTACACGTGGCTTTTCAAATTGTATATGCAGAATTGTAGCTATCTTACTTCAAAAAAATTTCATAGAATTAAAAAATAATTCATTATCATTCTGAGGTACTAACAATCTATGATATATGATTTATTAAGCTATATCTACTGCAACATATATCTGCCAAAATTATGGTGAGCATAACCATGATTTTTGAGGTTTGGAATTTAGCAAAAATTATTTTAAATCTAAATTTTACTTTACCCTATTTAACTGAAGTTGTTTTTGTCTCCTTCCTCCTCACCCTCATCTCAATTTCATAGTCTTCATGGTCAATTTTTTCAAGTTTTTCTCAAGAAACATTCGTAGTCAAAACAGCTGAACTACAATTTGAGTAATGGTGTGATGGAGAGTAATAAATTAGCATATTAAAGAGGTTGAGATAATTATTTTTCCTTAGAATTTGCCATAGTTTAACACTCCTAAAACCAAGAGAGTGTATATACTTACCTTTTGTGATATCCGCGATATTGGTCTTTCCCCTTGCTTGTCTGACCAGTGCAGCACACCTGCTGATTTTGCTACAGAAATAGCTGGCAAATAAACAGTTCTCTGCTGAAATTCTGTTGATCAGTTGGGCATTTGGGGAAAAAATCCTTTTTCAATGTGAAGATACACCCAGAATATATTTTTCGGAGGCAAGCCAAACAACCATTGGGTTGCTTTTTGCTACTTGACTGGTAAGGCAAATGCTTCAGTAGGAGAGACCTTTGTGTCTAGTTTCCCTTTAAAAGTTTCAGTGAAATTAATGAGTATCCATCTTAATTTCACTGACTTATAAGTAATGTTTTAAAAGGACTGGTGATTTGTCTAGTTTTTTTAAACCAGATTTGTTACTTTAAAAGGCACCAGAGGTGTCTGATCAAAGACATTGTTGTGGAGGGCAGCACTAAAAATTCAATAGTTAGTGTCTTTTATAGTCTTGTATTTCTTCACAGTAAGAAATATTATGGGCTTTTAAACTGATTTTTTTTTTGAGATAAGAAAAGAAAACTTTTAAAAAGCCCATGTTCTTTTGTCTTATGGACTTACAGCCAAGATAGCAGTTGTGTAACAAAAGGCCAAAGTAAAATGCTGGAAGTGAAATTGGACAGCATACTACATATAATAATAACTTTATGTAATTGTAATCATACTGTAGGACAATCAATGACTTTCATATGCTAATTTTATTCTTGTCCAAAAGCAACAACTTATTTGATAATAAGTTAGCACAAGCTTACTACAATTAAAAAGTAACAGACTATTTCAGGACTTGCTCTGTTTTTTATCCTATTCTGCTCTCTTTCATTATTTGAGTCTGCATGGCATGTGATTAGCAGTACAATTTCTAAGAAAGCACTTACGCTTTCTCTACCTACTTAATGTTTCACAATGCTGCATTTTTAAGGAGATTATTTCATATTAGTGGGATATATTTTCAAATTTCTATTGCAATGAAAATACTTAGTTTCCACACATGGAGGAAATACCTAATCTTAAAATACAGAAAGCTGGTTCTTATGATGGCAGTGGAGCAGAGAGAAGGAGGGAAAAGTAGTGGTTATGGAGAATTAAAGCAAACTTCTTGGATGTTTAGTTGTTCCTTGTCCTGGCCCAGTTGTAGGATTAAGTCAAGTCCTTCAGAAGTGGTTTTAGTTTGTAAAACTATTTAAAATGGAGTTAATTGGCATACCAGTTGCCATCTGATGTCTTGCACCTGATTTTTTTTCTTTTAAATTCTGTCCAAATTTGCACATGCTGGTAAAATAATTATAGCTAAAAAGGAAAGTAGTTCAGTGAGAAAAGCAAATCAGAATAATTATTTGTCCTTGAAATTTAGAATAGGAATGCATCACACTACTTATTCACTTCCTCTGCTACATTTCTTCTTAAAATGATTGTTCATTTCTTTACCTAATTTTACAGGTAGATCATTAATGTAATGCTCTTAATTTATGCCCCCCATCTCCTCTCCCATTTTGACCACAAGGTTGTTTAGAAGAATTATAGAATTGATATTAAGATTGTTTTGAGGTGCTGAGTTAACCCACACAGAACAGTCTATGGATCCCATTATTCAAGTTCAGATAGCACAGCAGAGCTGTCAGTCTTAGGTTGACAGTTTAATCTGCTGGTTTAAGGTCAAATGCTTCTTAACATGCAGAAAAAAGCCACCAAGACTTTTTCTTATCTTACTCCATTTATACTGTACCTTTTAGTCTCAGCCCGTTCTACCTGACACAGTCCAGTCTAAGTGCTGCTCAGCAACTCCAGAATAGTCCCCACTGATAAAAATGGAGACATTTTTGCTTGGTGAAATGTTTTCTTTGGTTTTTATGCATTTGGGAAAAAAAAATCCCTTCTTTGCAGGTACTGCTTTTCCCTCAGTGCTTTCATTTCGTTAGAAAGTGTTGGGACATAAATATGTATAGCTTTACCCTCTCTGGCTATTCCCACACTGCAGCTGACAACATTTGTAGCTCTATCTTGCTGAAAGCCAGGTAAGTCAATGAGTGTGTTTCCTGATCACCCAGGAAGCCAGGTAGAAAGTACACACTTGTCATTGCCTGCTCTGCTTGATGAATCGCTATATCCCAGGAGAAAGTGTGTACACAAATATTCCTTTGGCTTTGTGGCTTTGCTTTCAATCCTTCATGTGCTCCAACTTGGAATTGAAGCAGGCACTTGCTAGAAATTGGAACACCTCCTCTTCTATGAATCTATCTATAATCCTATCCAAAAGAACAAATTTGAAAAATTCAAAATATTCTGTCATTCTGTTTTCTACCCAAACTACCTGTGGCCTCAACTGAACTTTAAAGTACTTTCAGAAGTCCAAAGCAGCATATATCATTGATTTTATCCAGAGAAATGAAAGCTGTGTCAATTCCTCCCAGCTCCTAAACAGAGCAGAAAACAAAAGGAGCATGAGAAGGTGGAAAGAGACAACTGAAGAGAACCTCTCTCCTCCAAAGGGCTTTGGCAGTCCAAACCTTCAGAGGCATTGGAGCAAAACTGCACCCAGATTTTCACTGTCAGACCCTGAACTCAAAAACCCAGACCCATACTTTCAAAAGTATTCAATAATTCTGAAAGTACTAGAAAGGGCTTGGGTTTCTACAAAGTGCTGAGTGTCATTCCTCTGAAAATCAATTGCCTCTACAGCGTTTCAAGCCAGGCATATAAACCATAGGAACTCCAAATCACTAGTAGGTCTTAAAAAGTCTTGGCTCTAAAGCCTGCCAACTCAGCACCTTCTTTGCCTACTTGTAAAAGCAGCCAAAGAAAGGAAATAGATGAGCCATCAGCTCTGAGCATAATTTCTACTGATTCAGTTCTTAGTTCATGAGCTAGCTGGAAGGAAAAAAGGGAAGCATATGGAGAGAATGTTTTAGTTCTCATAAGACAATTTCCAAATGCCTTTAAAACAAGAAGTAAAGCATTTGTTGGAGAAGTAGTTACCCCTTCTGTATACTCATAAGGAAAAGGAATTAATGAAATTTTAATTAGTAAATACATAAAACCAGTATATTAATTAAGTGGTTTCTAGTTGCAGTAAATGACGCATCAGCAATTTTTTTTGTACCTTATTTCACTGATGACAGCCAGTAATGGGCTTTCAGGCTCAGTGCAGGCTCCAAACACTGGGAGAGCAGGCTGGGAAAAGCAGCCAAGAAATCTTTTGACATTAAAAAGTAGAGCTCTGTCACTAATTATGTTAAAAGTCAAGTTTGCAATTGCAAGTAGGTAATCCACACAGCAAAGTGAATGTGGAAAATATCATAACCCAAGACACTGGGGACTGAGACTCTTCCATAAACCAGGAACACTATACCAGTCTTCCCTGGACGAAAGGAAGCGCTCCAAATCAAAACTGTAGTGCCTAGCTAAGAGAGGTTTGGTGGAGGACTAACTTACTCAAGCTCACAATGAACGAGGAAGTAACACAAGCTGGATATGAAAACCAAGGGAGACACTTGCCGCTTTGCATGTTAGAGCATACCCACCTCATTGCACAAGCTAAGATTCCTTGGTAACTTTACTTCCTCTGGTCTGCCAGATCGTGGTTTTCTCCAGTTGTATTGTAACTGTAGCTCACAAAAAGAGACTTGTCTCTCTCTCTAACAGATGGCGCAAACACTTTTTAAAGTGTTCATACATATACCTGTCAGAGACGTTTTACTTTGGCAAGGAATCTTGCTTTTGTTTTTTTCCCCATACACTTTTTTTTTTTTTTCCAATCTGCAGCCCAAGTGAAGCCTTAAAAGATGTTCCTCAATAAGCTCACTAGCTGTCATTAACCCACGAAGCAAGTGGGAATCTTGTCCAACTGCTTGTCATAAGGATTTGGAGTTACATAGGCAGACTATAAGCAAACTTCTGTTCATGCAGAAACATGTCTTCAATTGCAACATCCCAGCCTGGAGACACACCAGGGCATCAGAGAGCTCCATCAACTTCTGCTAGCTCCTGACATGCTGCTTCAAACCACAGTTTTAATCACTACATCTTAAGATAGTTTTGGCTTTCAGCCTTTGATTTTATGTCCACTGTGTCAGTTAGAGTTATCTGGGACCCCAGTAAGGTGCCGTTTCATTTTCTGTGTTTGAGTGCTGACAGACAGACATTTCCTGAATTTCTTTATTCTCTCTCCTTGTTGTTTCACCAGAATTTAGGACCACTGGGGAATTCTGGCCTGAGAGCACCCAACTTTTCCTCACTTTTCCAAAAGCAAAGCCTGGCTGCCTTATGCAGGCATGTGGGTCCTCTAGGCAATACAGTCCTGTTCAGACACTTGGGGATGAAATCCACAGCAGCAGGATGACTGAATAAGGAGATATCTAATTCAATCAAAAAATAAAGCTTGGAAGAAATATTTGAACTCCAATTCCATTTGGGGGACATGTGACTTGGAACTCCTGGGTCATAAATACATCTACAGCTGGTGACAGCACTTGCAGTGACTACCTTTTACAAAATATCTTAGTCATTGTCACATTTTTTCCTTTGCCAGAAGTAATTCAAACCTACAGATTTCAGGTGAGTAGTCTGGACAATACCAAAAGAGAAGCTCTATGGGGCCACTCTGTCAATCATTACTATTTATTGATTTGCCACTTTTTTTCAGTTGGCTTTTTGTCACTGCACAGTCAAAGAGCTGATTCCAAATTTTCTGGAAACAGAAAAAAAATAAAAGGTATCATAACTGCAGCTCCATGGTTCAAACAGCTCCTAGGAGGTGTCGTGCAACTGGGTTCTGGCCATCGCTACTCCGACTGGGTGAGATGATATTACTGAAACGATCAGATTTTGTGAATACTGCCCAGGGATATCTATAAGACCACAGTAAAACGTAAATTCTATAATTCCACTTGTTCCTTCAACAGCTTACCTAGCAATGGTCTCAGTAAGTTTGTTTTTTTTTTTCTGCTGAGTGACTGCTTCTTAAAATAATTCAGACTGTGGAAATTTAGACTCACTGACCTCATAGCTTTTTCTCTCTCTGTTTTCTATAATCTGACATATGCCAGAAACCCCTCAATTAAATATGAAAGCTCAACCATGTTGAAACCACAAAGCACATTTTACATGGATAGGAAGATCAATTTGTTTCAATGGTAAACAGAAATTTTATTTTAAACTCACAAACTTGATTTTATAAAATGTAACTTTGGAAGGAAAGGGCATAATTTTCAGAGCTTTCTAAAAAAATTCTAAAAGTTTCAAAGCTTGTTCTTTCCTTAAAAGAGGAGCAAATGACTGCATATTGGTAGCTTGCATTTAATGGGATTAAAAAAACCCCAAATCTATGAATAAAACCAGTTGTGTTCTGCCAATATGGGTCAAGTACATGGGAAAAGGCTTATAATCAGCTTTCTTAGGATGGTGAAATATGAACACCAAGTCAATGACTTGCAGAAACATATGAAAGCAGTAATATGATGCAACAAAAACTTAAGTGCACTTGCTAATCACTTCACCAGGACAGGCTGGGGTCTGCCACAATGTATCCTGTGGGTGACCACCTGCTCTGCATGGCAATGGCCAATCCACACTTACCAGCTTGCACTTGGCTCAGCACCTGTGCCCAGTATCACCTGCTGGGGCATGTGGCTGTGTATGGGGTCTCAGAATAGGTGACACAAACCTGAACATTGGTCACGTCCCAAATTTACTACAGTCATGCAACACCTGCAACAACAGGTGAGGAATGTATGGCTGCCCTAAGCGAAGAACCTGGCTACTTTGTGCACTTCCATGGTTTATCTTTCACTCCAAATAGTCTACAAGGCCACAGGCTTTAAAATAGCCAGTGCCATTGCCACTGACACAGACACTTCAGAGCTCTCACCCTACACTTGGCATGGCTTTCTGAAGACCTATAGTAGCCTGCTCAGTGTATCACATCAGACATTGTTTTATGTAGATTTCCTCCTGTAGTTGAAACATTTGCTCAGTAACAGACTGGCAAGGATATGCTGTTATATTGACCTCCTGCTTTCCCCTACACCTTCCAGGAAGATCAGAAGTGTGGTTCCTGAAAAAACCCCATCATCAAGCTCTGGATATGAATAAGATCTTTTTATACAAACTAAGTTTCTAGATTGCACTTGGGTAATTGCACGCTAAATGTCTTAAAAGATTCAATCTGATGGTAGAAATGAAAGTACAGCAGCTAGGGCAATTGATATACCTGATGCCATGTGAATATCATAATCAGGCCACACATTTCTGCGTATTTTTCTGTCATATGTGGGGGAAATAATAAAGCAGAGTTTCTGCTAACATCACAACTCACTAGAAGTGAGAATGCAATTAGTGTGGAAATCCTCCTTTCCTAAGGGGAAGCTAGCTCTGAAAGGAAATCTGGGAATAGGCCAAAGATATGTTAAGGTAATATATCATGAGAGAAGAAAGTGTACATCTTTCCAGCACATTCATTACCCTATTTTGTCTTATTCAGAAAAGGTGAAGAGACCTGTCCATCTCTAATCAATACCATACCTTTCTCTGGCTTGAACAGATTGGATTACATTTAGAACTTCTGTATGGAGCTCACACTGTTTTTCTTCAGACTACCCTGAACACCATCCCCTCAATTGAAAGCACAGAGGACATGATAAGCCTCTTCATCTAGCAAGCCTGGCAAGTCTCCAAGTGAATCATACACTAAATATGATAGTGCTTTGTTCTCAAGAGCCTGTGACCACAAAGCTTCTCCAGGGAGGAACAACATTATCAGCTTAACAAGCGATGTTTATCTCTGATGAGGCTGCTGCTAGAATTTTTAGGTAGCATTTTTGAATGCTTTTCCTTTCAAATGAAGCACAAAGTATTAAAACACACATCAAAGAGTTGGCTTGTTTCCATCCCTCACTTTAAACAATGTGCAAATCCTGCTTCTTTTTTCCTGGAATTCCTGTATTTCTAACTCAGTCCATGCCTAGTCCTTACTTGCTTTATTGACTTGTTTTATTTTGTCACTGGGACTTAATGGAGAAATCAAATTGAACTGACCACTAACCCCCTCAGAAAGGTTGTTAGTGGTATGAAGTGAAATCACTTTCCAGAAGAGAGAGAGCTTCTTAAAGAGAAGGTACAGAGTATGACCATCGTTAATGGGCAAAATGAGCTAGAATCAGGGACAGTTTCCTTAATGCTGTAAAAACTGGGCATTAGCTGCTTTCAGTCCTTCTTTCTCTAACAAAGGTATGCCAAGGACTTCACAGAGAAATAGATATGTGAGTTCTCCAACAGGATATTAGTTGACACTGCTTAAATGGTCTGAATTTGTAGTGAAGAAGAGGAAACAACATCGTGCAGAGGTGTACATTAGTAGGTGCTTCATTCTCCATTCTGTACCAGCAGCACACAGCGGATACTTTATGAGTACTTGTAGTAGGTGACCCTCTGTTAAAGGGCACTGAGGAGCCCATCTACCAACCTGGCAGGGAGAGTCACAAGACGTATGCTGAATTCTGGGAGCTGAGGTTGGACATTGCTGAGGGGGTGCCACAACTTGTCAAGAGCACAGACTACTGCCCATTGCTACTCTTTCATGTGGTCATGAATGACACCACAAGCCAGAACCTGGGCAGAATCAAGGAAGACGATAAAGCCCTGGGGATGCAAGCGAAAAATATTGGTGCCCAAGTTATCTCTTCCTCCATTTTACCAGTTGGAGGAAAGGGAGCAGCCAGAAACAGATGAATAATGCATATCAACTTCTGGCTATGTGGCTGGTGCCGTCGCAAGGGTTTTGGCTTTTATGGAAATGGGATGCTCTTTGATGACTATAACCACTTAGAGAGGGATGGAATCTGCCTGTCTAGAAGAGGGAAGGGAATCTTTGACAGCAGGCTGGCCAACTTGGTGAGGTGGGCTTTAAAATGAAGGACTTGGGGGGTGGGGTCCGGAATGGCAATGCTCATGCCATTACATCCAGCTAGGGAGTAAGACAGGCCAGCCAGAGCAGTGACAAATATTCCTTAGCTGCCTTCCAAGATGGCCAGAAGGCCAATCACCTCAAGGATTCATATGGCTATGGTGGATCCTCTTGCACTCCTCCAGGGTAACCTGCATGCTCGATTATCCCTCTGAAATGCCTGCACACCAACCCATGCAGCATGGGGAATAAACAGGAAGAACCAGAGATCTTGGTGCAGTCGCAGGGCCATGATCTCATTGCACTCACAGAGACATGGTGGGACGGCACACATGACTGGAATGCTGTTATGGATGGCTACATAGTCTTTTAGGAAAAACAGGCTAGCAAGGTGAGGTGGTGGAGATGATCTCCAGTCAGCAACTGGAATGTGTTGAGCTCTGCCTAGGGAGGAATGAAGAACGAGCTGAGAGCTTATGGGTAAGAATTAAGGGGAAGGCTAATATGGGTGACACTGTTGTGGGTGTTTATTACAGGCCACCTGATCAGGATGAGGAGTTAGATGAAGCCTTCTACAGACAGCTGAAAGCAGCCTCATGTTCACAGGCCCTGGTTCTCATGGGGGACTTCAACCACCCTGATCTTTGCTGGAAAAGTAACACACCCAAGCAGGCACAGTCCAAGAGGTTCCTGCAGAACATTGATGATAACTTTATGACTCAGGTGGTGGAGGAAGCAGTGAGGAGAGGTGCGCTGCTACACCTTGTACTAACAAATAAAGAAGGCCTGATCGGTGATGCAAAGTTCGGGGGCAGCCTTGGCTGTAGTGACCATGAGATGGTGGAGTTCAGAATCCTGAGTGAAAGAAGCAGGGCAATAATTAGGATTAAAACCCTTGACTTCAAGAGAGCTAGCTTTGGCCTCTTCAAAGACCTACTTGGAAGAATCCCATGGATTAGGGCTCTAGAAGGTAGGGGAGTCCAAGAGAGCTGGTTAATATTCAAGCACCACTTCCTCCAAGCTCAAGATTGGTGCATCCTTATGAAAAAGAAGTCAAACAAAAGCAGAAGACCTTCATGGATGAGCAAGGAACTTCTGGTAAAACTCAAAGGGAAAAGGAAGTTTAGAGAACAAGGAAAAAGGGTCTGGCCACTTGGTAGGAGTATAGGAACATTGTCAAAGTATGCAGGGATGCAATGAGGAAGGCTAAGGCCCATTTGGAATTAAAGCAGGTGAGGGATGTCAAGGACAACAAGAAGGGATTCTTCAAATGCATCAGTAGCAAAAGGAAGACTAGGGAAAATGTGGGCCCACTGCTGAATGAGGTGGATGTCCTGGTGATGGAGGATATGGAGAAGGCAGAGTTATGAATGCCTTCTTTGCCTCAATCTTTATTGCTACGGCCGGTCCTCAGAAATCCCAAACCCTGGAGGCAGGAGAGGAAGTCAGGAGAAAGGAAGACTTTCCCTTGGTGGAGGAGGATTAGGTTAGAGGTCATTTAGGCAAACTGGACGCCCATAAATCTATGGGCCCCTATGGAATGCACCCACGAGTGCTGAGGATGCTGGCAGATGTTTTTGTTAAGCCACTCTCCATCACCTTTGGCAGGTCATGGAGGACAGGAGAGGTGCTTGAGGACTGGAGGAAAGACAATGTCACTAAAGTCTTCAGAAAGGACAAGAAGGAAGACCCAGGAAACTACAGGCCAGTCAGCCTTACCTCCATCCCTGGAAGGGTAATGGTACAGCTCGCTCTAGATGTCATCTCTAAGCATGTAGAGGAAAAGAAGGTTATCAGGAGTAGTCAGCATGGATTCATCAAGGGGAAATCATGTCTGATGAATCTGGGAGACTTTTATGATGGTGTGACTGGCTGGGTAGGTGATGGGAGAGCAGTAGATGTTGTCTACTTGACTTCAGCAAGGCTTTTGACACTGTCTCCCATCACATTCTCATAGGTCAGCTTAGGAAGTGGGGGATAGGTGAGTGGACGGTGAGGTGGATTGAGAACTGGCTGAAGGACAGAGCTCAGAGAGTTGTGATCAGCAGCAGAGTCCAGCTGGAGGCCTGTGGCTAGTGGTGTTCTCCAGGTGTCAGTACTAGGTCCAATCTTATTCAACATATTCATTAATGACCTGGATGAAGGGACAGAGTGTACCCTCAGCATGTTTGCTGATGATAGAAAACTGGGAGGAGTGGCTGACATGCCAGCAGGCTGTGGTGCCATTCAGTGAGACCTGGTCAGGCTGGAGAGCTGGAAGGAGAGGAACTCAATGAGGTTCAATAAGGGCAAGTGTAGGGTCCTGCACCTGGGCAGGAATAACCTCATGCACCAGTACAGGCTGGGGGTCGACCTGTTGGAGAGCAGCTCTATGGAGAAGGACCTGGGAGTTGTGTTAGACAAGTTAACTAAGAGCCAGCAATGTGCCTTTGTGGCCAAGAAGGACGATGGTATCCTGGGGTGTATCAAGAAGAGTGTGGCCAGCAGGTCGAGGGAGGTTCTCCTCCCCCTCTACTCTGCCCTAGTGAGGCCATATCTGTACTACTGTGTCCAGTTCTGGGCCCCCCAGTTCAACAGGGACAGGGAGCTACTGGAGAGAGTTCAGCGGAGGGCTATGAAGATGATGAGGGGACTGGAGCATCTCTTCTATGAGGAAAGGCCTGGGTTTGTTTAGCCTGGAGAAGACTGAGAGGGGACCTTATCAACACTTAGAAATACCTAAAGGGTGGGTGCCAAGAGGATGGGGCCAGACTGTTTTCAGTGGTGCCTAGTGACAGGGCAAGGGGTAACGGGCAGAAACTGGGGCACAGGAAGTTCCGCCTCAACGTGAGGAAAAAGTTCTTTACTCTGAGGGTGACAGAGCACTGGAACAGGCTGCCCAGAGAGGCTGTGGAGTCTCCTTCTCTGGAGATATTCAAAACTCTCCTGGATGCAGTTCTGTGCATCCTGCTTTAGATGAACCTGCTTTAGCAGGGAGGGTGGACTAGGTGATCTCCAAAGGTCTCTTCCAACCCCTCCCGTGCTGTGATTCTGTGATTCTTTCTGCCTCCAAGTAGCAACAGCAACTCCCATGCTTTCCCTGGTGGACTCAGGGGAACTACCAATGAAAACCCAGTGCCTTAGAATTTAACTTCACTGCATTCAGTTTGTTTCCTCACTTGGGAAACCTGAGTCACTGGAACAGGTGAATCTCCTTCCGGCGATGGGAGACCCTTGAGTGTCTTAACTCCTTCTGTAGGAAGTGTTTTCCAACCAGTTATCTATTTCCTTCTTCAGGACTGGAAATTACTGGCAGTATATACAGCTTTGGCTAGTCCAATTGTTTTTCAGAAGTCACTCACCAAATATTCGCCTGTACCTGCAGTATTATCTCACATAGTATACAGTGAAAAGCATGTCCCATAGGCTTTACGCACACTGCAGTTCAGTGGTGGCTTATCCTCACCATGGCTCTGTGGTGGGCGTTTTTGTGGTATGCAACTACAACTTTATTTCTAGTCTGCTCAAGGAGTTAGAGCTTTGTGGGCTAGCAGAGAAGATAAATGTGATCTATCAAAACAGTAGTGAAAAAAACTGTTGACATCTTACAGGAGCCTTCATACATTATTGTTCCAAATTACTAAACAAATTGACTTATAACAATTTAGATAACAATATCCACCTGCTCCCACGACTATGGTCTATGTCACTATGGAAGGTCATGCTGAAGGTTATGTTAAGGTTCGCCATAATCAAAATATATTTTCTTCATTACATGGAAGTTACAAATACACTTCAGCAGTTTCCATGAGTCACCAGCCCACCACACTGCACACAGAACGACGTCTTATCTTTCTCAGAGAACAAAGCCAAAAGACCTTATATAAATTCTGGACCTAATATTAACCTAATTTGTTTCAAGTGAATTGCCTAGGTTGTATCAATTCCAGTGTTTCCCATGTTTGTTATCTGTAGTAAGATTCAAACTTTGGCACCAACTAAAATGGAAGCTAGAATCTGAAATTCGAAGCATCCTAATTTAGCACTGATTAACAACATCTCCACACAAATAACCTAGACAGGACAGTCGTGCTTTCACTCTTTGCTTTGAAAAAGCTAAGTCTAGTGCATAACTGCAGATCACAGAGGTGTCCAGAAGCACTGCCTCAATAAAGGAGTGCAAAACCAGCAAGGACCAAAAAGCTTGAGAACAGCTAGGATATAGCACACCTTTGAAAATTCAGATGAGATTGCCAGCCCTTAAAGTTCATTTTACAGTGAAGATGTGACTATAACTTTCCAACAAGACCCAAAGACCCAAAGTCTTGCTGAGTCCAAGATTCAGGATTAAGAATTTAGTGTTTCTGGATAAAGGTCTGCATTGTTCAGTGTCCTGTTAGAAAACTGTAACCTTAAGTAGAAGACAAAAAACCACATATGTGTGATATTTCTCCATATTTCCAGAGCATCTTCAGCTAGCTTAGGAAGTCATTGTATTTCTATCTACTTTTCACAATTTCTTTGTGGTCTTATTGTATTTTTCTGTGATTTGCCCATTTTCCTCCTGAACCCATCTACAGTTTTAAAAAACACATTCTTCTATGACAAAGACCTCCACAAACATACCACTCACTGTACAAAGATTTAGCTCCTTTCACTTTGAACCACATGCCTTTTAGGTCCATAAAACACACTGAAACTAAAAATGGCTTCATAGCAATTCTCCTATACCTGATGTTCTCTAAATATGACTTGGTCCATTTATGATCATAAGTTTTGTTCTTCCGTGTTATAAAAATTGTCAATGCCACGGGTTTTTATAGTATGTATTCTAAAAACATTTCTCTCACTGGATTTTTTTTACAGTCTTGATCCCTATGTTTCTTACAGGGCTGTAAGTGGACAGAAACACCTGAAAAGAGAGAGCTTTGATCTTTAGAGTCCCAAACACTAAACATAGTTAATGTCATTGCAATCATGAGAATGATACTTCAGTCACCTATGTGACTCATACTGCTTTTTCTAAAGATGTGAACGATCTGAATATGCTGTTGGCTGAGCTTTAAACTGATCAGCTTGTGGGATATGTACGTATACAGGAGAAAAATTATCCATTGAAATAATATGACTGAAAGGGAAGGAGTGAAACTGTACCAATTTACATATGATGAATACCTGATTTATGCACAGCATTTGGATCAAAACCTGCTTTGATTTTCAGCCCAGACAGGAAATTGATTTGCATCAGTTTAACATAAGTTGGAATTTGACTCTATTTGTTTTCTGCTGGAAAATTTCAACGCTCATTCACCACGATGATGCACTAGGTATACTTACTAACGATGTTGCAAAATGGTTTTTAAATGCTAGAAATAAAAAAGCTAATGTTTTACCCTCATTTTGCACTCACATAGGAGATTCCATAATGCAAAGTGCATCCCTGAATCTGGCACTTTCAGCTAATTTTTTTTTTTTGGTCGCTTTACATTTAATGCATTATTCCTTTAATATAAAACAGAATTTTAGTAAATGCAATATGCTGTGAGAATGTTTTCAGACTCTAATTTGGTAGCAGATGTTAAAATGAATATTTCAAAAACCCATAAAATGGTATTAAACAGCATCTTTTTTCTAGTTACATTTCTAATATGATGCAACATTTGTTTTGATAGCTGAAACTGTAACCATTAGTATTCTGGACTTAGAATCCTAATGTCTGAGGTCACAGTCCAGTAGTGATCAATAAACCTACGTTGTTTTGTTCAAGGCAATGATGATTTTTTAATCCCTTGGATGTATGTACAATGTAGACCTGATATTTTGTTAAAATTTCTAGATTCAGATGAACAACTATTAGGATAACAGATCTATATCTTTTTGGATCCTGCATTATGGATGTAGAAGGGCTACAACTTTCTCCCTCTCTTAGATGTGAACTAAAAGAAAATGCTAAGAAATTAGACCTCACCAGTTTTCCACTAAACCACAGCTGCTTTCTTCCATTTAATTGGTCTTTGCAAAATAACTAAAAGCGGACATTGGAAACTAACAGGCACAGTACCACCAGCTGCAAACGATGACAGTTCCCAGTTGTTACCTTAGCTTTAGGGAAAAAAAGATTATTTTGTACCTATTTGTTGAGCAGTGGTGGGGTGGGTCATGTTTTCAAGCTTTCCATTGCAAGATATATTCACTAGAAACTTTAACAGGAGTAAAGAAGTTTAATCAGATAAGTTAGATGTTTAAGCTCTTGGGCTTTCAGTAACTATCAATATTATAAGGCTAAAGACAAAACAATGAAGCTAACCACATTGCCAATATTAAGCACTATAACTCAGCAGGCAAACAAGCAAAGCAAAACACTCCACATATGAAGACTATAACCTGATCTTCCTCCTCCCCAAGTACAATCTACAGCAGCACTTTTGAGACTGGGAACTCTAGCATACATCTATGTTCCTTAAGTCACTTAAATTAATTAAAAAAGCGATTTTCTGGCTTTAGATGGGACCTTCCTTTGGATGCTAATACTTTCTCTTTGCAAAGACTGATTTTCATTTATATCTATTTTAACTTCACTACTGGCCCAGATATTACATGATGCTTTGGGAAAAGATCATTCTGTATTAACTTGTTGCAGGAAACTTCTGGGAATCTGGTCCTCAGAATTGTCTTACATGAGAACTGTGATGAGATAACTGTTGGAAGTCCTAAGTTCCTAAAACATAGTGATGGGACTAGGACTCTGAGCCACAGCTCTGGCCGCTTCCTTATAATGATCACTGCGTAAATGCCTAAAATATGTATTCATATTCTCTGGGATTCCACAGTCTTTCTTTGTACTCCCTCCTTTGGTTTCTTTACCTGCCTCACTGTGCACTGTAGCAGCTTCTCTCCCCAAAACATCACTTGCTCCTCCCAGGGAAGCTCCCACTGAGAGGTATCGTCTCAGCCAGTGCACAAGGAATGGACAGAGTTCCCACTGCTCCCAGTTAGTCCCTTTCATATAACACACAGGAAGCAAAGTAACAACACAGACTCTGTCCAACGCAGATGTATAGCTCTGCAGTTCCAAATGATATTCCTTGCCTTCCCTCTCTGCTGAGACCTCTGCACAAAGAGTTGTTCTTTCCAATACAGATTCATCAATATTTATCAGCTAGGCTACTGCCAAAGCAAACGTTGAAAAAAGTTTATCCAGATGCTCCATTTGCCTTATGTTAGCAGTGAGCTCAAACACACAGCTGTTCAAAAAAAAAAAAGATATTTTCAGTGAGGCTATGATTTAGGCAGCACTGTCTTAAGGGATTGCTAAGCTCATGCGAAGCATGATTTGTGTACATAACACAAGGGATTTGCATAGATAACACATAAATCTATTAGGAAGTAACAATAACTTCGGCACATATAGCCAACAATTAAATGCTGTAAAAGCTGGGTATTAGGGACCATGTATAAACAATTTTACTGGGGAGGGTTGACTTCTCGGAGAGAGGGGAAAAAGTATAAATCAATCAGCAGTTATTCTGTGATCTGCTTGAAGACACATACATATCAAGATGTGAGAAAATTTCTTCATTTTTAACTAGAAAGGTTTTATTTTGATCTCATGCAACATTGTGTGGTAATTAAGTTGAAGTAGAGACTGGCACATCTAGCTGGCAGAAACAGATTATTTGTTTGGAAGATGCATTCACAAAATCAATATGAAACCATTTGGGAAAGTGGAGCAATTTAGAGAAATATCCACTACCCTCATTTCAGTTCTGTCTGTTTACTGAAAACACAGTGTGGAAAGAATTGGAAAGGCAATGTACACTAAACACCTACACTTAAGAACCTGCCAGACGAAAAATTGTGTAGTTATCATCAAGCAAATCTTTGCCTGGGTTCAATAACTTCCTTCCCTTATACAAAGACTTTCATGCAGTTTAAACAAAAATACTTCATGTGGAATCCTGTCATAAATCCTCTGACAAGTTAAAGTTTAAAGAAAAAACTTATAGTCCTCCAACATTAGCTCTCTTTCAGGGGACATAGACTTCAAATCAGATACCTAGTTCATCCTAGTTTTCAGAACAGTGACATATAAGAAAGACCTTTGCAAGAGCCACACATTTACAAATACAAATTAACATTGAGTGAAGCTTCAATTGGTATATGTGAATACACTGTTCCACTAGGCATGTTGCTTGCCATGAGACTGAGATCCAACCTCGTATTCTGTAGGGCACACAAGGATAAAGGCACAGCTGTGTGTTGGCAAGTTTTCCGATCACTAGGAAAAATTTGCCACATGAGGCATGGACACAGAGTTGAACCTGTATGAAGTCAGTCTGATCACACATAATGTAGAGCTTTCTGTTGGCTTTACATCAGCTGCAGGAATACTGGCATTTGGTCTCCTATAATAAAGCCTGTTAACTGATCAGTTAATATATTAGACTTTTTTAAAGAAAACTAAATTGGCAGAGTGAGCTCAAATTAAGTCAAATGCTTTACAGCATGTGATCACTGTGTTTTGATCCCGGCTGGAATCCCTGAGACAGGATTTATTGTATGTCAAGCCATGGCTTAATTCTGGTGTTTCACAATAACCTGTCTTCAGCTGTGAAAACTTAAGAAGTCCCTATTTTGACAGCTCTGCCCTTTGCCTCTTATTCTTCTGCCCTTCCTGGTTGTGCACTGAGACAACTGCATTGAGTGACCATCACATAAATGAAGCTAGTGAACTGACCCGACCACTAGACTAAAAGTAACCTGTCCTGCTAAGTCAGTTATTTTCCACAGAGGTCTATGAGCCAGCTCACTCTGTAGACCTTAACAGCTGTACCAAGACAACCCACACCACAGAAGAGCAACTGGGGCAAACAGTCAAAGAGTGCATTTCTCACTTTGCCCACAGAAGACATTTAATTCTTTGACAGTCAGTCCCTATTGGTTAGCATAATACAGCAATAAGTAGCCACAGTCATAAAGCAGACTTCCAGCATGAGGTTTCCATGACTATAAAAGAGCTCTTCTCTTCAGGGTCTTAAAAGGCACCTACCTGATTACACTGCTGTCTAGTCTTTGGTATTTCAAGGAATTCTTCATCCTATCGTGGCTTTATGGGCAGAATATCCCATTAAGCCTCAGATGGGATAACAAGAATCCACTGGGGATAACGTGAAGGCTCAGGAACTCACCAGTACACAAGCATGTATCTACCTTCTTCCTTGCAGCAGCATAAATCCCTTTGATCTGTTTTTTGACTACATACCTTCTATAGTATTGATATACATTCCCTTAGCAAGCAGGTGCTGGAGCTATGACTTTCTTTTATCTGGTTCCTACCAACCCTGTGTCAGAGAGTACCACCCACCACAGAATTGGCTGGAGGGACCATGATAGGAGGTTTCACCTGCTTTATTTTGGACAGTTTAAACTAGGCAAGTTGACCATGTAATGAAAGAGCGTAGGGTAAGAGTTAATGTTAATTCACACATTTTGCATGAACTTATACAAATGACTACAGCAGGAAAGGAAGTAACTTTTTTCTTTTAGGTTCGAAAACCTAGAATTTGAAAGTTTCAGACTGCTCTGATGCACACTGCCTCTGTTCAAGTGAGCGTGGAGACTCAGAAGCAAGGATATATGGTGAAGAAAAATCTCCTTGGTTCTCTCCTTCAGCTACATAGACTTTGCATGGTATTTCAGCTCTCAGGATGGCTTGGCCCTTGACAAAATTACACACTGATCTGAAGACTGGGAAGTTTTTTTCTGCTTCTAAAACTGTATGCATCAGATGTAAAGTGAAGCAATGGTAATAAGCTGTGCATTTGTTCAGGTCCTCATTCCATATGGGCAGTAAATGAAACAATTCTTTCAGTCCCATTAGTAAGAGAGAAATGATGCGGAAAGTGACTTCCTGTACTCTTCAAGAGTTGTCTAAGCCGTGACCTTTTCTCTTCCTATTCTATCTTGCAACTTGTAAATAAACCAAAGCCTTCCTAAGCAATTAACAATGCAGCATATTCTGTGTGTTCTCTGTAACTTATTCTGTACCCTCTGTGGTTCAAGCGCCTAAAACAGGGTGTTCCACCTGGTGGAATCTCAGAGTGAACCTGAACATTTCTGTTCTGAAATAGTGTTTTCACCTTCCTATTTATTGTGGTTGTGATGAACCTTGTGGAACTTAACTTCGTTTGAACAATGTTTTGTTTTAGTCCTATTAATATTAACTTGACATCCTGAGTTTCTTGCATTGTCAATACACTCTGGTTCTTTACCTAATAAAGTATAATCCACATGATTTTGAAAATTTCATTTGATCTAGTTTTAGTGTTTATAAAGCAGTATTAGTAATGCAGCTGATCACAAATCATTCAGCTGCTAAAGACAGTTAAATGTACCACAGTTGAAAGGACCTGCCACAAGAATTAAGCTTATGTTCTCAGCTTACACATACCTGACTTTTATATGAGATAGTCCTCTGGTTATTAATAACTGAAATACATGCTATTGTCCTAAAGTAAAACCTCCCATCAAGGTTAAGAAGGGAAGTTGGCTTTGTCCTTTGGCAAAAAATGTCCAGCAGGATCAAGTGGATTCGTCAACAGCATATGGTTTTAGAGAAATCTAAACTGCAGAGTAATTTTGACAAGGTAAAAATAGTGGAGTTAAATCCAGGATGGTTTTGACCAAATATATCATTTATATATTCTTTAGTTCTTTCAGAGCTCCACTCAGTAGTAGCAAAGATCAGTGGAGTAGACACTCAACAGAGCCTAGGTTATAGGTAGGGCCTTACGTTGCATTCAATGCTTGGCTCTCCTATTGCTCTGTGAGGTGATCACAGGCTACTCTCTTATCTTTCCATGGCTCAGCTTCTCCCTACACCATCTCCATTTTGAAAAGATCACCTCCTTTTTATTTTAAGATTTATGGATATACTACATGCATGCACCTTGAATTTTGACCTTCATTTCTGCTTGATTGCTTTTAATTTATTGTACCACTGAAGTACAACTGCTTTATTGTTAAAATAGAGTGCCTTTTTATTCCCCTATAAAGAATGGAATCGTGAATAATGACTGGGTTCCTCAGTGCAGTTTCAGTCAGTTTTCTGTAAAATAAGACCCAAGAGTAATGTAAGGTTACTTATGTTATGAATTCAGTATGATTCTTCTTGTATATCAAAACATGGGTTGCTACGAGATAAAAACACTACCGATAGACAAATAATTAATTACTTTTTCAGAGATTAGCAAAAACTAAGTCACTAGTGTTCAGAAATTACAAGTGAAACTCAAGATAAATGCAGGGGTATGGTTTAAAAGTCACAGATAGTTTGACTAGTATTGCTGGGACATTAAGAAAAACTCCACTCCCATTACGTAGCAAACCACTCTGAGCTACATAATGCTATTGACTGGATGCAATGTGCTTGTGGATGAGGAAGGTGTGCTCAAAAAAAAAGAAAGTCAGGATCCTGCTTGGGGGAAGAGGTAAAGATTTACGCATGATTTAGATGGTACAAAGTGGGTGATAAAAAATCTAGATGAGTATGGGTACCTGCCAGGAAAAGAGAAGAAAATAAAATTATAGGAGTCCTAGGCCATCTTTACCTTACATAGATGCTGTGCAAAACAATCAATTATCAGCAAATAGTCCACAGAGAACTTTTATGAAAAACTGCAGATGCAGCCTCTTTTTCTTGTGTTGCAAAATTACTTATACAGCAAATGTCATCTCTGTTGGGCCACTCAGAGAGAAACTAAATAAGCAGACTTCCTTCAGTTTTCATTCTTAATGTAAAATGGATGATCATCTTGCATTCTGCTTTCAAATAGAAACATAGCAATAAGCACTTC